>NW_027507686.1:121579910-122179910 GCF_037356315.1 Lithobates pipiens
GGATGCCGGGGATCAAGCAGATCTTCCTAAAGATAGGGAAGACACTGGCTTCTCCTCTTCTGAGGATTCTAACACGGAAGGAGCATCACCGCAAGAGAGCTTGCTTGTGCACGCTCTCACTGGGTTGGTTCGGTTAACCTTTTTGCTACCTGCAGCGCAGGCTTCTGATGATCCCATCTCTAAGTTAGTATCATTAAAACCTCCTCCAGCTGAAGATGCCTTTCCTATCCATACGTGCCTAAGAAAGCTTATGTATGCAGAGTGGGAGCATCTGGATAAGCAGTTTTATCCTCCTAAGAGGTTTGCCAAACTGTATCCTATGGAAGAGGATTTCTATAAGAAATGGGGGGTTCCAGCGGTTGATGCTGCGATTACCTCCGTAAATAAGAATCTCACGTGTCCGGCTGATAATGCACTTATGTTGAAGGACTCAGCGGATAAGAAGCTGGAGCACCTTTCGTGGAGCTGGAGATGGCTTTAGCAGGTTCAGCATTGCAGCCGGTTGTGGCTGCAATGGGTGTATCTCAGGCCATTAAGGAGCAATTTGAGGAGATGCTTACATTTTTACCTGTTGAACAGGTTCAGCAGTATGCTGATTTAGCAGACGCACTGTGTTTCACAGTAGATGCTATAAGAGATGCGTCCATTCAGATTTTACGTCTGATTTTGGGACTAGTGCATTCTCGCAGAGTTCTTTGGCTTAAGAGTTGGTCAGCCGAAGCACCATGTAAGAAGCTCCTAGCCAGTTTCCCTTTTCATTGTGAACGGCTATTCGGAAAGGATTTGGATAAATACTTACAAAAAATTTCCAATGGCAAAAGCTCTCTGTTGCCAGTAAAGAAGAAATTTAGACATTTCTCATTTAAGCGGGCCTCTTCTCCTGTATCAGGGACATCAGCCTCAAGGCAGTCTCGACGGTATCAGCCGTCAGGTTCAAGGGGGAAACCCCAGGGACAGCACCAAGGTCAGAAAAGATCTTGGGGAAAGAAGCCCACCAAGAAAAATACTAAAGCCTCCTTATGAAGGGTGCCCCCGCTCGCTCGGGTGGGGGAAGGCTCCTTCAATTTTCAAAGATCTGGAAGGAGCAATGTCAGGACAAATGGGTGGCTTCTACGGTGTCTCTAGGTTACAAACTAGAGTTCTGAGTTTTGCCGTCTCCCCGGTTTCTAAGGTCAGGAGTTCCCAAGGACTCAGAAAAGAAGAAGGCTCTCCTTCTAGCACTGGACCATCTGCTAGCCAAGGCAGTCATATCAGAGGTTCCCTTAGAGGAACAGGGCACAGGTTTTTATTCAAACCTCTTCACGGTCCCGAAACCAAATGTGGAAGTAAGACCTATTTTAGATCTCAGAGATCTAAATCAGCACTTGTGCATCCGATCCTTCTGCATGGAATCAATTTGGTCTGTAGTAGCCATCCTCCAAGGAGGAGAATTTTTGGCTTCAATCGATATCAAGGATGCCTATCTTCATGTACCAATATTTCCCGCTCACCAGAGGTTTCTATTCTTTGAGGTAGAAAAACTTCACTTTCAGTTCATGGCCATGCCATTCGGTCTAGCACAGCTCCTCGAAGATTCTGGCTCCTGCTTTAGCCAGGTTAAGGGCTCATGGTCCTAGCCTATTTGGACGACCTACTCTTAGTAGATCATTTGGTTTCCAGGTTAGACCATGGTCTGGTGACAACGGTAAAATAACTGGAATCTCTAGGCTGGGTTCTCAACCTAGAAAAGTCATCCTTGAGGCCATCAAAGAGAGTACAGTACCTGGGACTGATCATAGATAGCATGCAGGGAAAGGTATTTCTACCTCCAAAGAGAATCAGTTCCATTGTATAACTAATTCACCTTATCAAGGCAAAGAAAAAGCCTTCAATTCGGTTGTGCATGAGATTATTGGGAAAGATTTCAGGCCTTAGATTTTCCGATTCAGCTTGCTCCCAAAGTACGTCAGAGCCTAAATTGGTGGCTGATGTCCAGCAACCTTCAGAAGGGAAGGACATTTCTGCCTTCCACCTGGAAGGTAGTAACAAAAGATGCCAGTCTGTCAGGCTGGGGAGCAGTCCTGGAAGAGGATTCTGTCTAGGGAAGGTGGTCCAGGTTGGAAAGGACCTTGCCTATCAATATTTTGGAAATTCGGGCAATCCATCTGGCTTTAAGAGCCTGGGCGGCCAGACTAAAGGACTGCCCTGTCAGGATTAAGTCCGACAACAATGCGGCTGTGGTTTACATCAATCACCAGGGGGGCACGAGGAGTCATGCAGCCCAGAGAGAGGTGAATCGCGTTTTGTCTTGGGTAGAACACAACGTTCCTTGCCTATCGGCAGTGTTCATTCCCGGGATAGAGAATTGGCAGGTGGACTACTTGAGCCACCAACAACTGCTTCCGGGAGAGTGGTCTCTTCACCCTGACATCTTTCTTGCAATATGTTAGAGATGGGGTACTCCGGACGTCGACCTGTTCGCGTCCAGATTCAACAACAAAGTCGACAACTTTGTGTCAAGGACAAGGGATCTGATAGCTTGCGGAACAGACGCATTAGTCTTCCCATGGGATCAGTTTTCTCTGATCTATGCATTTCCTCCAGTTCTGCTACTTCTGCGTCTTCTTCGCAGGGTCAGGCAGGAAAAAGGGTGGTGATTCTTGTGGCCCCAGTGTGGCCCCAGTGTGGCCCATGTTAACCTTTAAAATCTATATTTCTGATTTATTAATCAGAAGATATGATATGGGTTAAAAAGAGAATTCTATTGACAAGGAAAAGAAAGGTTTAACACAACACCATTTATTAGAGTAAGTTACAGGTCTATCTAATACACAGAAAATATCTATAGTCTTTAAGTGAGGGAGTAAAATATTAGATTAAAATACAACAAGAGTACAGATTACATTCATTGCAATACAAAACAAGACATATGACAAGCAGGTACTGTATACCTTTAAGTGCTGGGAGATGATCTGATAAGTTACCTAATATTGGTCCAGGGCCCTGGTCAATTTCATCTGCCAGCTATGTTGGTTTGGGTCCCACTAATAATGGGCCATCTCTCATTGACTTGCACAGGACCACCCTGATTGGTTAGCCCTCTCCTCCCCTGGGCGTATCTCTTGCAAGATTGGTCCATTTTCTCATAACTTAATTTCCCCTCAATAGCACCTCCTCTTTTGGGTTTAATTGGTTAGTGATAATTAGTCTGAAGCCCACTTAATTAAAGAGGAAGTTTGCTCTTGAATAGGGCACTTAACTATGCATAGTCCTAGCCAGGGTAAATTGTCCATTCCTGAACAGATCAAAGAAATAATTTAAGCATATCAACCACCCTTTGAAATGGATAAATGGTTGATTAGCACGGAAGAATACACAAGCCTTTATCTAGCAAATTAATTTGGCTCCGTACCGACTACGCACCCAAATGGTATCTTTTCCTGGGCCTTTGACTACCACATTAGGTAAACAGCAGGACATCTGCCTAACACACACACTTAGCATACCTGTAAGACAAAGGGAATTTTAATTGAATTATATACGCTGACCAGAAGTCGTTCATGTATTTGAAAACATCTAGCATGTTAAGCTAAAACTATTATAACCCTTCTTTATTTCTTATCCTAATATATACATCTATAATACAAATATTCCCAGTTGCTAATGGAGATTACTCATAAACTCCTCATAAGGCAACACCCAGAAGGCCTTGGTTCATCAAGATCATAAGGATGGCAATGTCAGGGCTGGCTTAGCCCTTCCTTCTCTGGGCTGGCCACTCAGCTGTCGACTAATTGCCAGCTCTCTTCTCTCTCCACAGTTACCAGCTGTTCCTGATGATGCTAGTCTGACCTGCCTATTTAAAGCCTTCCAGCTCACTTCACCTCTGCCTACGCCTTGGTCACATCTCCTGCGGTTTGTTTAAAGACTGGCTTGCTGACATCCCTTCTGGCTCCTTATCCTGCTTGGTGTTGCTCTACTTGGATCCCTGAGTTCTGGCCTGGCTGATTACCCGATCTGGTTACTGGATTCTGGCTATGCTTGACTACGCTTTTTCTATTTACCTTTTTATTTTTATTAATAAACAAGTGTGATTTAATTGTACTTCTGTCTCAGTCTGATTCATGGTTTCTGACAGGCAGTAGGAGTTCCCTGAACTCTACCATTACGGCCAGACCTTCTCTTTCGCAGGGTCCGGTATTCCATCCTACCTTACAGACGGTAAATTTGACGGTCTGGCTATTGAGACCCACGTCCTAAGGGGTCGTGGGTTATCTCCTTAAGTCATATCTACCTTGATTAATGCCAGGAAGCCAGCTTTCAGGATCATTTACTATAGAGTCTGGAAGGCATTTGTTGCCTGGTGCGGATCCAGGGGTTGGCACCCCAGGAAATATGTTATAGGTAGAATTTTTGAATTCCTACAGATGGGATTAGAGATGAATCTGGCCTTCAATACCATCAAGGGCCAGATCTTGGCCTTGTCAGTGTTCTTTCAGCGGCCTTTAGCTTCTCACTCTTTAGTGCGTAGCTTTGTGCAGGGGGTAACAGGGATCAGTCCTCCAATCAAGACACTCCTAAATCCTTGGGATTTGAACTTGGTCCTGTCAGCTTTACAAAAGCAGCCCTTTGAACCTTTACGGGAGATTTCCTTGATTCTGTTGACCAGAAAGATAGTATTCCTGGTTGCTATTTCTTATGCCAGAAGAGTTTCTGAACTAGCGGCTCTTCTTGTAAGGAGCCATATCTGATTATGCATAAGTATAAGGTGGTTTTACGCCCTCATCCTGAATTCCTGCCAAAGGTAGTGACAGGGTTTCACTTAAACCAAGATATTGTTCTTCCTTCATTCTTCCCAGAACCTCAATCTAGGGAAGAGAGGTTGCTACATTCCCTTGATGTAGTAAGGGCGGTCAGAGTGTATTTAAAGGCAACCGCTCAGGTTCGTAAGACAGATATTTTGTTTATTCTGACGGATGGTCCAAAGAGAGGACAGGCAGCATCTAGATCCACTATTGCCAAGGTGGATTCATCAAGTCATTGTGCAGGCTTATGGTTTAAAGAGGAAGATTCGTCCTTTTTGTAATAAGGCACACTCTACCAGGGCGAATAGTACCTCCTGGGCGGTGCATCATCAGGCCTCTGCGGCTCAGATCTGTAAAGCCGCGACATGGTCTTCAGTTCATACATTTACCAGATGTTATCAAATCGATGTTAGGGGTCAAGAGGATTCTGCCTTTGGGCGCAGCGTACTGCAGGCTGCAGTATAAGTTCCCTGACTTCCTTTTTTGTTGCATCTCCCCCCCTTCAGTTGCCATTGCTATGGGACATCCCACGTAGTAAGTACTATGGCTCTGTGTCCCCTGATGTAAGAAAAGAATATAGGATTTTTAAAACAGCTTACCTGTAAAATCCTTTTCTTTGATGTACATCAGGGGACACAGAGGCCCCCCCTTCTTCTTATACACTTTGATTGCTTGGCTACAAAACTGAGGACTCCCAGTAGTGGGAGGGGTTATATGGGGGAAGTTCACGCCTTAAGGGGCATGCCAGTATCCAGCACCTGATAAGCCGATATAACCACGTAAAAAGTACTACGGCTCTGTGTCTCCTGATGTACATCAAAGAAAAGGATTTCACAGGTAAGCTGTTTTAAAAATTCTATTTTTCCTTTGGTAAATAAACCCCAATGTATTTATTAGTCGGACAAATGGTTTGGCCTGAGCATTCAGGCCGAACATTAGCTGTTCGTCCGTTCGACGAACACCCAAATTGTCACTGTTTGTTTTACCCGACGAACGACAAAGCCGCTGTACAGTGCATTGGAAGCCCGGATTGGCCATTTGCAGTGTGATATAGGCATGGAGAGAGATAGTCAAAATATAAATACAGAAAAAATCTGCGCAGTACAACCCCTTTACAAAAAGCTGCTGAACACCAAGGATCAATTACCAAATCCCAAAATACAATATATCAAACAGATGGTACAGCGCTCTAACTAAAATAAAATGATTACTAACATATTAAAACTAATAAAAAGGATTCTTGCTTCTTCTGCAATCCGCCCAACTTTATTGACCATATAATGAGAGCAAGGAGAGGAATGAGGTCTGAGGAAATGTGAATACTGCTATATACCGATCCAGTGTGGGTATTCCATGAACGTGTCAGTTCATTTGACTCTGAATGGGAGAAAGCTGTGTTTTCGTTTGTGAACCTGTCGGATATTGTCAGAGAGGACTACAGAGATTGGACGAGTTGATAAGCATTTGTTGATATTTAAATGCATATGACCCTCTGTAATTTAAAGGGTCCATATGATGAGGTGAGCAGCCAATTTTACCATTGGTGGTGGTCCCCCCCTTGGCACTAAGTCATTTTATGCATGAACTGACTGTATACCACTGAAGATTCCTCACGTGGACCTTTTGACACAAAAGCTATTTTGGACTTTTTATAAATTTTAATTAGGGATGGCCGAACGGTTTGCCTGGCGGCCGTTTTGCGGCGAATTTCAGCTGTTCGCCGTCTGCCCGATCGGCGGACTATTGCCGCCGTTCACCCGGCAGACTTCCATGTTTACTGTGTAAAAGAACTTTGACCTATGATGACACATCCATCATGGGGTACAGGACAGCCAATTGAAACATTACAGCACATGGACACTTGGACATTCCCCCTAACTTATAAATAGACCCGATCCGGCAGCCATTTTACATTCTTTTGTATGTCACTATAGGGAGAGGTTGCTGCGTGGCCCAAATTGCCAGCTATTAGGTCCACAAAAGTTCTTTTCAGGACTGGTATGGTATAGGTGTTAGGTGTAGTTCAGGATATAGGTTTGAGGCACTGCTGTGCTAGTGATTGTTGCAGCAGCCTGTCTTTTGTCAGTGTAGCGAGAGGGACAGGATGCTGTGTGCAGCAGGGACAGTCAGTTTAATCATTAGCTGTTACTATTAGGTCCACAAAAGTCCTTTTCAGGACTGGTATGGTAAAGTAGTACAGGATATAGTTTTGAGTGCTATTCAAGTTGTTGTTCCAGCAGCATGTGTTTTGTCAGTTTAAATAGGGACAGGCAGGAAGCTGTGTGTGGCAGTGAGGAACAATCAGTTTAATCAGTAGCTGTTACTATTAGGTCCGCAAAGGTTCTTTTCAGGACTGGTATGGTAATAGGCTTGTACACGTATAATATTCTTTCTTCCAAATATAGAAAGAATATTATACTTGACTGCTGCCCTTCTGCTGCAGTAGTCCTTTATGAGTATAGGGACTGCGGAACAGTCTGCTAATCATTCACAACCTACTAGTTCCACAAAGGTCCTTATAAGGACTGGTAAGGTATAGGGTACTAGAGTACATAGGGTTGAGTGAGGTACAGTCTGCTATTCCTTAAGGACTGGTATAGGTCCACAATATATAGGGTTGAGGTGCACTACTCCTGACTGCTGCCCTTTACTGCAGCAGTCCTTTATCAGTATAGGGACTGAGGTACAGTCTGCTAATCATTCACAACCTACTAGTTCCACAAAGGTCCTTATAAGGAATGGTAAGGTATAGGGTACTACAGTACATAGGGTTGAGTGAGGTACAGTCTGCTATTCCTTAAGGACTGGTATAGGTCCACAATATATAGGTTTGAGGTGCACTACTGCTGACTGCTGCCCTTCTGCTGCAGTAGTCCTTTATCAGTATAGGGACTGAGGTACAGTCTACTAATCATTCACAACCTACTAGTTCCACAAAGGTCCTTATAAGGACTGGTAAGGTATAGGGTACTACAGTACATAGGGTTGAGTGAGGTACAGTCTGCTATTCCTTAGACATGTGCGATTTCTCAAAATTCGTACGTTTGGGAGGATCCGAAATACGAATTGCCGTGTGTCCGAATTCTGTACAGAATACGAACTTTTGTTTACGAATTCCGGATCTCAGTCATTATGCTTATTATGACTTGCAGAAGACTTCTGTGATAGAAGTCAATGTAAATTGCCTGAAGACATCAGTGAAGGACTTTCATCCTCTCTGGGCAGGCTGCCAAGAAAAGAACAAAATGATACAATGTTTCTTCTTCAATGGGCTGAACTCCTTGTGTAGAAGTTTTCAGTTTAACCATTTAAAGACTAAATCTTTTCTGACACTTGTTGCTTACAAGTAAAAATCCAGTATTTTCTGCTAGAAAATCACTCAGAAGCCCCAAAAATTATATATTTTTTTTAGCAGAGACCCTAGGGAATAAAATAGCGGTTGTTGCAATATTTTATGTGACGCGGTATTTGCGCAGAGGTGTTTCAAACGCAAGTTAGCCCTTTATCACGGTGCTGGTGTCATTGCTGTATGTCACGCTGCTGATGTCAATGCTCTCTATCACGGTGCAGGTGTCATTGCTGTATGTCACGCTGCTAATGTCAGTGCTCCCTAGAGGTCCACCGAAAAAAAAAGGGCTAACTTGCGTTTGAAAGACCGCTGCGCAAATACCGCGTCACATAAAACATTGCAACAACCGCTATTATTTTCCCTAGGGTCTCTGCTAAAAATATATATATAATTTTTGGGGCTTCTGAGTGATTTTCTAGCAGAAAATACTGGATTTTTACTTGTAAGCAACAAGTGTCAGAAAAGATTTAGTCTTTAAATTATTAAACTGAGAACTTCTACACACGGAGTTCAGCCCATTGAAGAAGAAACATTGTATCATTTTGTTCTTTTCTTGGCAGCCTGCCCAGAGAGGATGAAAATCCTTCACTGATGTCTTCAGGCAACTTACATTGACTTCTAGCCCAGAAGTCTTCTGCAAGTCATAATAAGCATAATGAGCAATGTTTTTGCCTTTAAAGCGGGAGTCCACCGGGACTCCGCGTTTTTTTTTTTTTTTAAAAAGCCAGCAGCTACCAATACTGCAGCTGCTGGCTTTTAAAATAGTGACACTTACCTGTCCAGCGCGCCCGCGATGTCGGCACCCGAAGCCGATCACTAGGTCGTCTGTCGGGTCCTGCCGCCGCCATCTTGGGTATGAGAATCAGGAAATGGAGCCTTTCGGCTTCATTTCCAAGTTCCCTACTGCGCATGCGCGAGCCGCGCTGCGCAATGAGGACGGTCCCCGCTGCCTCTGGGAGCTGTGTGTTTCCCAGCAGGCAGCGGGGCACTTGCTGAAGGGGGCGGGCGCTTGCGGAAAGGGGCGTAACGTACGCCCCTTTCCGCAGAGAGCTAGCCCGGAAGTGGGTGCAGTTACCTGGATTATCCAGGTAACTGCACCCCCCTCCCCCCTGAAAGGTGCCAATTGTGGCGCCGGAGGGGGGGAGGAATCCGATGAGCGGAAGGTCCATTTTAGGGTGGACCTCCGCTTTAAATTCATCGTACAGAACGTTCGTACACGTTAACGACAATTCGTATTTCGTACGAAACAGAACGGAATTTCGGACACGAAATACGAAGTACGAATTAATTTTATTATGAATCGAAACGGAACAGAACGAAATGAATTTATTGACAGCGCCCATGTCTACTATTCCTTAAGGACTGGTATAGGTCCACAATATATAGGTTTGAGGTGCACTACTGCTGACTGCTGCCCTTCTGCTGCAGTAGTCCTTTATCAGTATAGGGACTGAGGTACAGTCTGCTAATCATTCCCAACCTGCTAGTTCCACAAAGGTCCTTATAAGGACTGGTAAGGTATAGTGTACTACAGTACATAGGGTTGAGTGAGGTACAGTCTGCTATTCCTTAAGGACTGGTATAGGTCCACAATATATAGGGTTGAGGTGCACTACTGCTGACTACTGCCCTATTCTGCAGCAGTCCTTTATCAGTATAGGGACTGAGGTACAGTCTGCTAATCATTCACAACCTACTAGTTCCACAAAGGTCCTTATAAGGACTGGTAAGGTATAGTGTACTACAGTACATAGGGTTGAGTGAGGTACAGTCTGCTAATCCTTAAGGACTGGTATAGGTCCACAATATATAGGGTTGAGGTGCACTACTGCTGACTGCTGCCCTATTCTGCAGCAGTCCTTTATTAGTATAGGGACTGAGAGTTTTGTCACAGGGTCATTTAAAAAATGACAGGCAGAGGAAGAGGCAGGCCCTTCCGCAGGGGTGGTAGGGGTAGGGCAGGAGCAACAGGCTTGAGCCAAAGTGGGAAGTTGCAGAAGGTGCATTCAATTACTTTAAAGGACGCACCAGACTTGGTTGAGTGGCTCACTCAACCTTACTCTTCTGCACCCTCCTCATCCTCTCGATCTGCACCCTCTTCTTCACTCTCTGCTATGTGCACCCCCAAATACACTACCACCAACAACACCACCACCACCACCACCACATACCTTCCGCTTGAGTCACAGGAATTATTTTCCGATCCATATCAAGACATTTCTGATGCGCAGCCACTCTTGGCATTGGATCAGGAAGAGGAGGTAGCAACAACTGCCACTCAGCAGTCTGACGACAGTACCCAGATCAGCCCAAGGAGGAGGCTGGTCCCTGGTGTTGCTGCCTACTGCGAGATCTCTACTTATAGCAGTGGGGAAGATGACGTCGATGATGACGTGTCTAGTGATGTCACGTGGGTGCCCACAAGAGAGGAAGAGGAGGGGAGTTCAGAGGGAGATATGGACCAGCAGATAGGGAGGAGAAGCAGGAATAACTTACATTGCACAGGAGGGACAAAGCAGACTGCTAATGTATCGGGAGCGAGTCATCAACCATGTACGGTCACATCTGGCGCTCCCAGGACACTGGCACATGGCTCCGCAGTGTGGGCTTTTTTTAACGTGTCCGCTGCTGACAATAGCGTTGCCATCTGCAATCTTTGCAGTCAACGCATTAGTCGCGGTAAGCCCAACACTCACCTAGGGACGACCGCCTTAAGAAGGCACATGAGCAGCCATCACCGAGCCCAGTGGGAGCAACCGAACACACAAAGCCACACTCCAGGCTCTCACCGTCCAGCCTCGTCTTCTACTTCTCCTTCTCCTCTCTCCTCACAATTGTCCTCCACTCCACCTTCCATCACGCCAAGCTCACGTTTTTCTGCAAAAAGGCAGGCTTCCGTGGGCCTAATGTTCGAGCGTAAAAAAATGATGACGCCGGATAACCCTCTTGCCCAACGGTTGACGGCTGGCTTGTCAGAACTGATAGCCCGCCAACTGCTGCCATATAAACTGGTGGACTCGGAGGCCTTTCGAAAATTTGTGGCCATTGGAACACCACAATGGAAGGTCCCAGGAAGGAAGTATTTCTCACAGAAGGGCATCCCAGAGCTATATGGCCGTGTTCAGCGGCAAGTGAATGTATCTCTGGCACACAGTGTCGGTGCCAAGATACATCTGACCACAGACACGTGGTCTAGCAAACACGGGCAGGGAAGGTATATCACTTTTAATGCCCACTGGGTGAACCTTCTGATGACCGTCAAGCATGTAACCCGTGGTACCCGTGTAGATTTGGTTTTACCGCCATGGATTGCATGCAGGCCTGGCTCTTCTTCTCCTCCTCTTACTCCATCCTCCTCCCTCTCCTCCTCGGCTGACTCCTCCTTTTCCGCTGCTAGCGTCTCTTCCGCTGCGCCGCCCAAGCTCCCCAGAACCTATTCGACATGCCAGGTGAGGCGTTGCCATGCCGTGCTGCGTCTGTTGTGCCTGGAAGCCAAGAGCCACACTGGCCCGGCACTCCTTTCAGCTTTGCGTTCACAGGCAGATCAATGGCTAACACCACTCAATTTGACAGTTGGTAAAGTGGTGTGTGACAACTTCTGCGGCCATTTGAGGAGATCGCCAAACTGGTCAGTCGCAGCCATGGTGCCATCAGTGACATGGTACCTTATACCTTCTTTATGGAGCATGCATTGCGTCGTGTCATTGATCAAGCTGTGGAGGAGCAGGAGCGGGAAGATGAGGAAGTCGCAATGCTGGATGAATTCCCAGGGGGGGCTACTCTATCTGAGACAAGTGAACAACAGGAGTCTGAAGAGGAGTCAGAGGAGGATGGTGCCGGGGCGGATGAGAAGGAGCAAGAAGAGCATGCTTTAAACCTTTCTGGGATCCCTGTTGTTGTGCGTGGATGGGGAGAGGATAATGAAGAAGACGACATTATCCTGGATGATGAGCAGGAGCCAGGCCACCACACCGCTTCCAGTTTAGTGCAAATGGGGGCCTTCATGCTCCAGTGTTTTAATAGGGACCCCCGTATAAAAAGCATAAGGGTCAAGGACCAGTACTGTGTGGCAACGTACTTAGACCCCCGGTACAAACACAAAATGGCGGAAATGTTACCGCCGTCACAGAGGGCTGTCAGAATGGAGCACTTCCAGGCCTTGCTTCGAGAAATGCTGCATTCTGCTTTTGCGTGCGCTGGTAGAGGAGCAATTCCCACTCCCAGAGAAGGAGTTGCGGGTACCAATCCAACAGCGTCTGCAAGAAGAGGCCGGTTTGAAGATGTGTTGGTGACTTCGGATATGAGGTCATTCTTTCAGCCGACCCATCGACAGGTGTGATCCGGATCCAGCATCAGGGAACGCCTAGACCGTCAGGTGTCCAACTACATCGGGTTAACGGCCGATGTGGATGCTCTGAGGAGTGATGAACCCCTGGACTACTGGGTGGGCAGGCTTGACCTCTGGCCAGAGCTTGCCCAATTTGCAATCAAACTGTTGGCTTGCCCCTCATCGAGTGTCCTGTCCGAAAGGACGTTCAGCGCAGCAGGGGGGATCGTGACCGATAAGCGTACTTGCCTAGCTCACGACAGTGTTAAAGTGGTTGTAAACCCTTACAAACCACTTTGACCTACAGGTAAGCCTAGATTAAGGCTTACCTGTAGGTCCAAGCAATATCTCCTAAACCTATGGTTTAGGAGATATTTGCTCGAAAACGGGCACCGCTGTCTACGGCGCATGCGCCGTAGACAGCGGTGCGCAGGCGCACTGAGCGCGGCAGTTCCAAGAATGGAGCTGCCGCATTTGTCGACTCCCGTGCGCATGCGCGGGAGTGACGTCATCGCGGCTTCGCCGAATGACAGTGGCGGAGCTGCGAGACGCCACCAGCAAGATGGATGCGGCGGACTACAGGGGACAGCGGTGACTGTGTCAGGTAAGTGACACATAATGGGCTACTATGCGATGCATAGTAGTCCATTATGCTTTACCTTTGCAGGGAAAAAAAGAGGAAGTAAACTCATCAGGGTTTACTTCCTCTTTAACTACCTCGCATTTCTAAAAATGAATGAGGCATGGATCTTGGAGGAATTCAACACATGTGACCAGTAGACCATGTATATGTCTATAAACAATTTTTTTAATCGAGTACACAGACCTTCTTTCTTCATTTGGCTCACTTCCTTGTCCAAAAAAAGCACACCGTACTATACTGTTTGAAGAGGTTGAGCGGTGTCATATTTCTACTGGGGCTGCTTATTATGAGGGGCTCCCACCATCCCTGTGCTGTGCTGACTTCCTCCTGGGGCTGCTTATTATGAGGGGATCCCACCATCCCTGTGCTGTGCTGACTTCCTCCTGGGGTTGTACCTCTGCTGTGCATATTATGAGGGGCTCCCACCATCCCTGTGCTATGCTCATTATGAGGGGCTCCCACCATCCCTGTGCTGTGCTGACTTCCTCCTGGGGCTGTACCTCTGCTGTGCATATTATGAGGGGCTCCCACCATCCCTGTGCTATGCTCATTATGAGGGGCTCCCACCATCCCTGTGCTGTGCTGACTTCCTCCTGGGGCTGCTTATTATGAGGGGCTCCCACCATTCCTGTGATATGCTGACATCCTCCTAGGGCTGCTTATTATGAGGGGCTCCCACCATCCCTGTGCTGTGCTGACTTCCTCCTGGGGCTGTACCTCTGCTGTGCTCCCACCATCCCTGTGCTATGCTGACATCCTCCTGGGGCTGCTTATTATGAGGGGCTCCCACCATCCCTGTGCTGTGCTGACTTCCTCCTGGGGCTGCTTACGGTGCAGGTGTCAGTGCTGTATATCACGCTGCTGGTGTCAGTGCTTTATGTCACGCTGCTGATGTCAGTGCTCTCTATCACGGTGCTGGTGTCAGATCACTCTATCGCGGTGCAGGTGTCATTGCTGTATGTCACGCTGCTGATGTCAGTGCTGTATATCACGGTGCTGGTGTCAGTGCTGTATATCACGGTGCTGGTGTCAGTGCTTTATGTCACGCTGCTGATGTCAGTGCTCTCTATCAAGGTGCTGGTGTCAGATCACTCTATCACGGTGCAGGTGTCATTGCTGTATGTCACGCTGCTGATGTCAGTGCTCTCTATCATGGTGCTGGTGTCAGATCACTCTATCACGGTGCAGGTGTCATTGATGTATGTCACGCTGCTGGTGATCATCTCCTGCACCCTCTTCTTTGCCTACCCTGACCTTCCCTCTCCTCCATTGCCTTCATGCGCTCCAAAGTCCTGAATTGTCACAACAATTTCACATATAAAAAAATAATGCTTGTAGTTTTCGATCCCAGATTTACCTCATACATGTGTTGTGTCATTGGCCATGTGGTGAGACTATGTTTGCACAGCTAGTAATTATTTTGTGGCCGCAAATTTGACCTGTAGGTTTGCAAAGTTCGCCTCCCATTGAAGTCAATGGGGCCCGCCGCGAACGTTACGGTTCGCGAACTATCGGCCGCGTTCGCGGTCCGAGTTCGCAAAACATCCCATCTGAAGTTCGTCCATCACTAATTTTAATATGTTAGTAATCATTTTATTTTAGTTAGAGCGCTGTACCATCTGTTTGATATGCAGAGAGATAGAACAGGGCTACTAGCAAGTTAGTGTGCTATTGTGGTTCTATTTTCAATGTAATATCAGTTTAGTGTGAATCTAGTGCAGTGTGAGTGTAGTTTAACAATTAATTTTTACCTAAGTGACAGTTTTTTTGTCAGGGCAGGTTTCCTGCAGTATATTTCAGTGCATTAGCGTTTTTTCTTTGCTTAACATAAGTTAGCGTACGTTTAATAGTATATTTCAGCGCGTTAGTGCCTGATTAACGCAGTATTTTTTAGTGCATTATTGCACGTTTAACGGCGCATATTTTAGTGCGTTACTGTACGTTTCAGGCAGCATATTTCAGTGCCTTAGTGCACGTTTAACGCAGTATATTTTAGTGCGTTGGTGCATGTTTAATGCAGTATATTTCAATGCGTTATTGCGAGTTTAACACAGTATATTTCAGTGCGTTACTGCACGTTTAATGCAGTATATTTTACTGCATTACTGTACATTTCATGAAGTATATTTCACTGCGTTAGTGCAAGTTTAACGCAGTATATTTCAGTGCATTACGCGTTTAAAGCAGTGTATTTCAGGGCATTTGTGCACATTTAACGCAGTATATTTCAATGCGTTAGTGCACATTTAAAGCAGTATATTTCAGTGTGTAAGTGCATATTTAATGCGGTATATTTCAGTGCATTGGTGCATGTTTACACTAGTATACAGCAGTGAATTAGTGCATGTTTAACACAGTCACAGTCCCGGGCATGATGGGATTGTGATAACATAAGGGGCGGGGTCACCGCCCCATGCCTATATAAATCATTGCACACCGCACACACGGCATTACAGTGTGAGAGAGAGTCATGTCAACATCGGAGGAAGACCGGAGGAAAAGACCAGGCCTCTGCTAGCAAAAGAGTGGGAAAAAAAGCAGAAGATAGCAGAGGAGCCTGGCAGAAGACAGCGAGACAAGAGGCCGGAGAGTGCAGAGAAGTCGGAAGAAACCCCCAAATTCGGAAGAGAGCCCCTAATAAATGACTTTAAAAACCTTTGTAGTGTGTTTTTTTTTTACACTTTTTTTCCCCAGGTGAATGGGTAGGGATATGATGTACCCCATACTTCACATAGGGTGGGGAGCCGGGATCGGGGGCCCCCCTTATTAAAGGGGGCTCCCATATTCCGATTAGCTCCCTGCCCGCAACCACCAGGTAAGGGTTGTCAGGAAGAGGCCCTTGTCCTCATTAACATGGGGACAAGGTGCTTTGGGGTGGGGGGCGCATGGCCCATGTTGAGGGCATGTGGCTTGGTATGGTCCAGGGGGGCGCTCGCTTTCCCCCTCTTTCCTTACCTACCGGGCTGCATGCTCGGATAAGGGTCTGGTAAGGATCTTGGGGGAACCCCCACTCCATTTTTTTTGGTATGGGGGTTCCCCTTAAGATCCATACCAGACCAAAGGGTCTGGTATCGTCTTGGTGGGAACCTCACGCAAATTCGTTTTTTACATTTTCACAGGGTTCCCGTCAAGAATCTCAGCACACAATAACGCCGCAAGTCAGATCATCTTCATCTGACTTATGGTGCGACCTCTATTCAAATCAATGTGGTCCCATAGGGAACCATTGATTTTTGAATAGAGACAGAAATGCTGGACGAGGCTTAACACATTGTTAAGCCTCATTAATTTGCGTTTAACACCTTTTGCCAGCGTCTGATGTTCTAGCTCTAACTTGGGAGCCTCAGAACGCACTGGTCATGGGTTTTTTTGCAGCTTAAAAATGGCTATGCCATTTACAGCTCAAAAATGCCATGGTGGAATGAGGCCATAGACTAACATGGAGAGGTGCTTTTAAGCTGCAAAAAACGCTCAAAAAAGCGGCTGCAAAAACATCTGTGTGCATGTAGGCTTAGACTTTTCGTAACACAGATAATATCAAATCTAACAGTCACCGCATGGAGAAGAACTACTAATATGAGTAAGGCAAATTTTTTCGAGGTCATTAATATTTGTTATTTTTTATATAAAATATAATTGTTACGGGTCAGGATGTTAAGGTGATTTTACTATTTTGGAAGGAATCCCTCAAGTTAAGGTTTCATAATGTTGGGTTTTTGTTAGTGTAGGTAAAATGTTTTGGCTTGGCATGCAGCAAAGCCTGTGTATTACTCTTGGTCATGTGAGTGATCCAGGGAGGGCTGGTTTGACTCATCAGGCAGCCCCTCGGGTACTTTCCCCTACCTCTGGAATTTGCTGGAAACTTCCAGAAGAATGGGATTGAGTTTAGCAGGAGCTCCCTGGAGTATTCATGAGGGCCCTGACCAATCTCCAACAGATGGACTGGCAGGGTTCAGGACCCCTCAAATACTCTGGGTCAGCCCAGCTGGCAGGAGAGTTCAGGTGGATTTTGGAGATGGAGTGCTAGGAGGCTATTGGCGAGCCCTTGAGGTTAACCCCCTAGGGAGTGACCTTGGTCCTGGGAGCTCAGGTGCAGGAGGGATCCTCTGATATCCCAAGAAAGAATTCTGTCCAGTGGAATGAGAGCAGATGTGAGGACAGCAGAAGCCAGTGAGCACATCTGGGAGATCTCCAAGGAGAAGACAGCCTGGTGGGCTGGTGAATGTTACAGTCGGGGAGGACTGAGAGGCAGTTTGAGAAGACTGGGTGAGAGCAGTCCGAGATGGATACAGAGTCAGTCTGGGAGGACTGTGGAATCTTAGCCACGAGGACTAGACAAAAGGGGCAGCTGCAACCAGATGGGCTGGTAGTGCCTGAAGAGGTGGTGCTGGGATCGGTAGCCACAGAAGGACAGCTGGGAACTAGGACTTTGCTACACAATCAAGGAGCCCATGATCCCTGGCTGTAAAGGGCATTTGCTAAAATCTGACTGAGCCAGACTGTCAGATCACCTAACAGTGTGCCAGCTGGTCCTGGGAATTTTGTGCTTCAAGCAAGTATTGTACTGGTGGAAGCTGAGGAGTGTAAATACACTGTACAGAAGAAGTTGTCTCTGCAAAGTTCTGCTGAAGTCAAGTGGGCATCCCATAATACCCTTAGCCACATCCAGGTTCAATACCCCTAAAAAATACAAAAACAAAGCTGCAAGGACTCTTTTATGACTCAAGAGTGCTGTGAAAAATTCTGTGTGCCTGGCTGTGCAGGGTCCCCCATCCCTTGTCCACCAGCAGCTTCTTTGGGGGGTAGCGATATACTAATTATAAGCAAACTGGATGTATACCACCAGTTAATTAAGCCCAGCAGAGATAGAGTTAATTAACTGATTAGCAGCTAATTGGGGAATCATGCAAACTTCATAGGTTGCAGGAAAGTAATTTACACCATCTATGGTGTAACTTTGCACCTGCCCAAGATAGAAAATTGATTTTGAAATCAGTCTTGAGTGCACTAAGGCCGATTTAAACATATACTTTCTATCTTAAGCAGGTGTCAATTTATGCCATACATGGTGTAAATTTCTTTCCTGCAGCCTGTGAAATTTGCATGATTCCCCCATCAACACTGACAGTGCTGACAGGTGAATCCCTTCTGCTGAGACAGTGTATTCTCCCGGCAGGGACGGTTTCCCCTGCTATTACAATCGCTAGCAATAATCTGTAAATCCGGCAGGCTGGTTTGCACTCAAGTTGGTTCAGTGATCATCTTTGTACATTCAGCCTGCCTATTAGCGGTTTGAATCTCAGGTGTTTTCTTTTGAACCAGTCAAGATTCTAACCGTCTGTGGCTGGCCTTAGACTTGTGAGTAGTAATACTACTAGTAATACTACTAGTAATACTGCCTTTTTTTTCCTGAGGAGGGAATGGAGCCTATTCTGACATGCATTTAAATTAATCTCACAGATATGCAGTTATCTGCCTAGCCTGCCTTGTATTTACAGGGGCTGTTTGGCCAAGAATTTTTTGCTGAGCTTTTCTTTGACAAAATGCGACTGCAAACTCAACTTTTGTCCAGCTGGGTGATACTGATTGGGCCACCCCTGTTTGATATATGGCCAAGTTTTGCACTTGAACTGTATTATGCTTTTATTCTCAAAATGCTGTTTTCCAGTAAGAGTTTGAATCTGAATTGGTATATAACCAGGTTGGAATGTTCTAGGTAGCTGCTGCTCAGCCAGGTGGGAAAGCATTAACCCAGTTCCCCACGCTTTCTCTGAGCTCTGCCTCTCTCTTCCTGTGCTGTAAATAAAATGGGTGAGGGCTCTGTCCTTAGTCTGTCTGCACAAGTTACAGACAGGCCACAGCATGCAATTTCCAGCTTCTTACAGAAAAAGAGAGAAGAGGGACTGCTGGGACCTGTAGTTCTCCCTAAAAACACAGACGGGCAGCAAGATGTGACCTCCAGCTGCCGTTCTGCCTTCCGCAGGGGGGGGGGGGGGGAGATTTCCAAACAAAAGAACTCGCTTGCTCCAAGTGAGACAGGAAGCCTAATGATATCACAGGTGCCCGCCTCGGCTCGCCTCCGCCTTTGCATACGATCAACACTGAAGAAATGGCTGCACTCCAAGATCCATCCAAATTCTTGTTTAATAAGAACATCCCAAGTGTTACAGACAGTACAAATGGTAGACGCTTTTCACACACTAACAGGTGCGCTTATTCATTACAAGTAATTTAAACATATTTATCCGAGCACACAGCCCAGCCGGTCAGGAAAGGGGGTGGGGACAAGCAAGCGCCCCCCCCCCACATGAGCCTTACCAGGCCACGTGCCCTCAACATGGAGGGGGGTGCTTTGGAGAAGGGGGGCCCTGCACCTTGTCCCCATGTTGATGAGGACAAGGGCCTCTTTCCAACAACCCTGGCCATTGGTTGTCGGGGTCTTCGGGTGGGGGGCTTATCAGAATCCGGAAGCCCCTTTAAGAAACTGGCCCCCCACCCTATGTGAATGAGTATAGGGTACAATGTACCCCTACCCATTCATCTGGGGGGAAAAAAGTGTACATAAAAAAAAACACAACACAGGTTTTTAAAATACTTTATTAGACAGCTCCGGGGGTCTTCTTCCGTCTTCTCGCCAGACTCCTCCGCTATCTTCTGCTCTTTTGCTAGCTCTTTTACTAGCGAAGGAGCCCGACTTTCTCCTTCGTCGCCGACGCCGTCCGAGGGTCTTCTTCCGACTTTGGGGGTATTGTCCCGCTCTTTGGGGGTCTTGTCCCGCTCTTCGGTTCTTCTTGCCGGGCCTCCGCTTTCTTCTTCCAGCTCTTTAACTAGCGTTGGCCCGGTCTTGTCACCACTGCCTTCTTCTTCTTTTCTTCCTTCCAATGTTGACACAACGCTCTCTCCAGCCTTAATGGCAGGGACGCGTTGTGCGGCGACTTATTTAGGCACCATGGACGGGGTCACTGGGTGATGTCACATGGTGACCCCGCCCCTTATGATGTCACAGCCCCGGAGGATGCTGGGACTGTGACATCATAAGGGGCTGGGTCACCATGTGACATCACCCGGTGACCCCACCCCTTGTGCCTTTATAAGTCGCCACACAGCGCGTCCCTGCCATCAAGGCTGGAGATAGCATTGTGTCAACATCGGAAGGAAGAAGAGAAGAAGAAGAAGGCGGCGGCGGAGGCGACAAGACCGGGCCAACGCTAGTTAAAGAGCTGGAAGAAGAACACGGAGGCCCAGCAAGAAGAACTGAAGAGCAGGACAAGACCCCCTGAAGAGTGGGACAAGACCCCCGAAGTCAGAAGAAGATCCCGGAAGGCGGCGGCGACGAAGGAGAAAGCTGGGCTCCTCCTCTAGTAAAAGAGCTAGCAAAAGAGCAGAAGATAGCAGAGGAGTCAGGCGAGAAGACCCCGAAGACGGATGAAGACCCCCAGAGCTGTCTAATAAAGTATTTTAAAAACCTGTGTTGTGTTTTATCTATGTACACTTTTTCCCCCAGGTGAATGGGTAGGGGTACATCGTATACCACATACTCATTCACATAAGGTGGGGGGCTGGAATCTGGGGGCCCCCTTAATAAAGGGGGCTCCTGGATTCTGATAAGCCCCCCGCCCACAAACCCTGACAACCAACGGCCAGGGGTGTCAGGAAGAGGCCCCCCTTCCTCAAAGCACCCCCCATGGTACGGCTCAGGAGTGGGGGCACTCGCTCGTCCCCACCATCTTTCCTGACTGGCCGGGCTGCGTGCTCGGATAAGGGTCTGCTATGTCTTGCTATGTCATAAGGGTCTTGCATGTTTTTTTGGCGTAGGGGTTCCCCTTTAAGTCCATATCAGGTGACGGGGCTAGCGAGGTGTCAATTTCGCAGATGGAGGCAGCGACATTGACTGCCTTAGCTAGTTCTGTCTACCTGGAGCCACGTTCAAAATGAACGGACTTTTCTCCGTGTGTGGGCAAGTCCGTTCATTTCAAAAGTACGGCGGACTAGCACACAGACGGGCAGATTGTCCGCCCGACTGCAGAGTCCGACGGACAATTTTGAGTCAAGTCTCCTTTCTACGTCCGCCGGACTTTTGGGAAGAAAAAGTCCGCTGGAGCCCACACATGGGCGGATTGTCCGGCAGACTCTGGTCCGCCAGACCAAGTCTGTCGGATAATCTGATCGTTTGTACACGGCATTACAGGAATTGACTCTTTCCTGTGCAGGTATGCAGGGTCAGCTACAAGCCTGTAGTTAAAGATAGGGATGTTAGCAAAGACTGTGCTATATGTTGAAAGAATCTGAAATCCACTGCACTTCTTCAACCTTTGTTGCATGTTCCATAAAATCCTCACAGACAGTTGAAATTTAACGCGTCTCGCATTACAGCTAGCGCTTACTCATACCCCCATATCCCCAGGAGAAACATAACCAAATATATGCTATCTGTATAACAATAAAACTGATCTCACCTGATGAGAGGACCCCTCCCATCCCAAACAAACCAGGAACATAAAGAGCATCCAATCAAAAGGGTGTAGCAGTACCAAAGAAACATACATTGTACAATCTTATCATCCTGTGTCGGTTTAAAAAAAACACTCCTAACACACAAAAGATATAAACTGTGTGTACAATAAATTGTTTCTATCAACAGTACCTATATTTCCAGTGGACAAAACAGCCGGTTAGATGACTGCATCACAGGACCACAGTGTTGGAGACTGATATAGTAGGACTTTAAGGACTCTCAATGACAACCCAATTAGGTCTGAAGCAGTCCGCTGCTTACAAACCAGCATATAAGATGGCTCTGAATCCCTGAAGTTTGTGTTTCCCAAATTGGAGTGTCTAATGATAAGGGAGATGAGAGCTTATTGGGCCAAACACACATTAACAGAGTATTTGACCGTGGAAATTATCCTAGGGGACAGAGTAAAAAAGTTCCCAACTTTTGAACGTGATGAAGAATTAAAGAAACAGTGGCTTAACACATTTAGTGCCTGTTCCTATGAGCTGATGAGGATTATTATTGCAGCAAAGACCCAGGAGTTGGAGAAATTACAAAAAGGAAATAGCAGGCATACAGGAAGAAATCACTCCCTTGAAATACAATACATTATTTGGAGATCTGGATAGACACCTCAATGACAGGTTGGATAAGAAAGAAAACAAAAATGATCTCTATAAAAAAGGAGAAATGCATGAGAGACAAGAATGACTAGGAAACCAACTCTGTGTACATTTGGAGGAGACCCCAAAGATTCCAAAGATGGAGAAAACAAAACCGCTCTGGAAATACTGACAAAAGGGTTAGTGTATCAGATACAGAAACGGATGGGATGGATCAGACCCGGGTCACATCAGGAAAGGAATCACCCTCCCCAGGTCCCATAGGCACCAGTAGTGCAAACACATCTGGAGAATTTTGTTTAAATGGGAATCAACAAAGCAATACAAAGAAAAAGAAAAAACTCAATCATACAAAAAACAAGACAAGGGGGGAAAAAGCTCAGAAGGAAAAGGTGGCTATGCTTTGAGGGGTCTGAATCGGAGGTGAGCCACAACGTTTTAAATCTTTGTAATAAAGAACCGACAGCAGGAGACATTGCTTGATTGTTTTGAATTGTTGTCCTAAAGGACTCGTTAACCTTTTTAACACTATTCTTGACATAAATAAATTTGTAAGAGCAATTACATTACGTAAACATTTTTCCCAAGATTGTCTTCTGGGTGATAGTGTCAGCAGGGAGAGGGAAGAGGAAGGTAACACATGGGTTCCCAATTTCACTGATCAGTGTTAAATTATGGATCTGGAGGATCTTATGTGTGGTTCTGGTAACATAATAGAAGAGGGTACTGTGAATGTTAAACAGGTGAGCTTCTGGGTTAGATCTGAATTTTATCCAGTTAATTCAAAGGGAAAAGTTATGGGTGAATATCAAAAGTTAGTAGAACACAATCTCACTAGGTTGGCTTCATGTGCATATGTACGAGGTTCCATTGCCAATGACAATTTCTCTGAGGAACATGAGTCCCTTATGAAGTTATTGAAAGATTCTGATATAGCTATAAAAGGTTCAGATAAAGGGTGGACTCATAATTGTTCCGGATGCTTTGACATACAAAAAGGAAGTCCTGCATCAACTGTACAATGATGTCATCTATGAAAAATGAAAAAGCAATCCCACAAAATTATACAAAGGAAGATTGACAGCCTTAATAGAGAAAGGAGTTAGGATTGGGGTTTTCAATAAGGAAGGTGTGGGTTTTAGGTAGGTGGTAGAAAACTGCCATAACTGGAAACTGGGGTACTAGAATCTCACCAAAGGTCTTGATCCCCTAGTTGGTAGACCTATAGTGTCTGGGATAGGGGCCCTAAATGAGAGATTCCCTTGAAGTTTTAGTCCTATGCTGTGTCCTGATATCTCAGTGTGAAGTTCTGTTACTAATGCTGCTTAGCTCTGCCCTATTCCTGTGTACAGATGACTCACCTGCAAACCCAGTGTTTACATGTAAATAACCTGTATTGTTATGTAAATAGTGACTGCATTAATATGTAAAGACATGGACCAGTGGCATTGATATGTAAATAGAGGATGCATTCATATGTATATCATGACCCCGTGAGGTCATATCCACCATCACTTCTGCTGAATGCTGTCCACTGGGAAGGTAAAAGGGCATGCTTGCAAGTCTTGCCTACAACTGTTGTCATTAAGCCTAACATCAGCCTGTTGTGTAAAGATAAGAAGATTGGAGGTGGAACCCATTTGCAAAATAACATGGTGTCACAGCGCAGTGAATTTTGGTGCCTATAAATATGCACCTCTCAGCAGATGCATGAGGGTGTCATTAACAATTAATAGAGCTGCTGTGTATCTGCTAAAGGGCAACATGTTTCTGTGGTGCCAGGAAAGCGATTTTGCATTGTGTTCCCGACACACAAATGTGAATGCAGACTAAATGTTTCAGTTACATTGGTGGTCAGTGTCAATTGTCTCATTACAATGGGGCTTGCTGTACAATCCTTTCATTCACACTAGTGGCCAGTGTGAAGGTCCCCCTTACGTCAGTGGTCAGTCTAAATTCTCATTACATTGGTGGCCAGTGTGGAAATTCCTCTTTATACTGGTAATCAGTACAAAATCCAAACTTGCATTTGTGGTTAGTTTCTAATCCTCACATACATTAGTGGTTCATGTAGAAGCCCCCTTTAAATTGGTGATGAGTGTAAACCCCCCCTTACATTGGTGGCCAGTGTACATCTCCCTTTACATTGGTGGTAAGTAGAGAATTGCCTTAATACTGGTGGTCAGTGTAAAACCCCCTTTACATTGGTGGTTATTGTAAATCCCCCCTAACATTGGTGGTCAGTAGAAATTGCCTCAGCAATGGTTGTCAGTGTAAATTTCCCCTTACAGGTAGGTCATTGTATATTCCCTCTAAGCCCTTGTACACACGGTCGGAGAATCCGTCGGAATGTGTCCTATCGGACCGTGTCGTCGGATAATCCGACTGTGTGTGGTATGCATCGGACTGATTCCATCTGAATATTCGTCGGACCCAATTTTCCAACATGTTGGAAATATTTCCCGACCAACTGGTTCGATCGGAAATACTCCGATCATGTGTAGAGAATTTTGATCGGACCAAGTGCCATGCATGCTCAGATCAAATTCCTACATCGAAGCTATTGGCTACTAGCCTGAACGTAGTCCCATTGTAACGAAATTACGTCATCACGTTCTGAATGATCGGATTTTTCGAAACAACTTAGTCCAACCGTGTGTATGCAACAGTTTTGGACAAGATCCGACGGACAAAATCCGACGGATTTGGTTATCGAAATCTCCGACCGTGTGTACAGGGGCTTACACGGGGGTTGGTGTAAATGTTCTCATTACATCAGTGTCAGTGTAGAAATCCCTCTTTATATTGGTGTATTGGCGGGTGGCGTAAAAATACCCTGTTACATGGTGGTCATTGCAAATTCCCCAAAGATTTCCAGCTTTGCTCTACATGATTCATTTGCTACAGTGTACTGCCTCCTAACTAATCCCTCCCAACCACCACTGCCACTGATCCCATCAACCCCCCCAGCATTGCCACTGATCACCCCCCCCAGCACTGCCATTGATTCCAGAAGTCCTTGGATCCCTAGCAGTTTTCTGTCTATTGATGTGTCCCCTCACCTCCTCAGTCCATGGTGTGCAGGCAGTGAGGAGCCGATGTGCTGTAACCTTAAGGCTGCATTCACACCTAAGCGCTTCAAAGTCTGGCATTTTTATCATGTTTTTGCCGTGATTTTGTACAGATCAAAAGGTTACCAATGTAAAAAGCAGAAAAATGCCTGTAATCTGTCCCAAAGAAGCTCATGTTCTTTTTTGAGCTTAAGGCATTTCTCAGACGTTTTGCTTCAGGTGACAAAATGCTCAGATGTGAACAGGTGCCATTGAAATGAATGGTATTTTCCTTGTTGGGCGTTTTTGAGGTGTTTTTTTTCAATCATTGATCAGTAAGGATATGCAGTAACCTCTAGCAACCAATCAGTGAGCTGTAATAATGTGCAGTAACCTCTAGCAACCAATTAATGAGTGGTAGGGATGTCCAGTAACCTCTAGCAACCAGTGAGCAGTAACAATGTACAGTAACCTCTAACAACCAATAAACAAGCAGAAGTCATGTGCTTTAACCTCTATCAAATAAGTGAGCCATAATGTCTGCTGCAACCTCCAGAAGCCAGTCAATGAGCGGTAATGATATACTGTAACCCCTGGCAACCAATCGCAATTGCTGCCTGATTTGATTCAGTAAACTGTTATTTTTTGTAAGTCTCAGAGCAGGTGGAGAACGAAATTGCATGGAGGGGAGAGGGGGCAAGAAAATGTTTGCCCAGGGCCCAATCCATAGAGACAGCTCTGTCATTGAGTAAATTGGCTTGTGTGGGCAGAGGAATGGCTCAGGCAGTTTTTAAGCTACATTCTAAGGTTTGGGGTTATTCTTTCTACTTATTACTCTATTGCTTACTTACTTTACTTTATAATATAGTAGCAGGACAGTGCCTTGAGAAGAGTTATTACATCTGTCTGGGTTTGGCTGCTCATCTGCCGATTGTGTGCGGCTCTATGCCTGGCATTATTCACTTGTCTGCTGATGAGCAGCAGACATTGTGTCAGGGGGAGGGTTTCTCCAACATGCAGTCATGTTTTTTCTGTACAAATTTACTGCTTTTTGTTAGTGTAGGAGACATCTACCATTGCTGAGTGTCTGGGATCGTTGCTCACTCTGTGTGTGGGGAAGGTTCTGGTTCCTACAGATGGAGCGGTCTTCGAACCTGCATGTCTGATTTTTGATTTAATAATAGATTGGGACTTGAATCAGTATCTGGGTTATAACTCGGGAGGCTGACTAAAGATTTATACTAGATAACATTATGGTGGGTTGTCAGTCCCCATTTAACCAGTTGCCGCCCACCCACCATCAAATGACGGAGGGACGGTGCGGCTTTCATTTTGGGTGGACTTCATATGAGGTTGGCCCATTCAAACAGGGCATGCGCACAGCCCTGCACTGTCAGTGGGGGCATGTCCCCCGAGACACAGCGCATCACCGACAGGTGAATTGTATGACTGAGTCAGCTTAGATCAAACCGTGTGATTTATTTCCACACAAAAGTTACAAAAATACTTACAAAAGTTATAAATTCAAATACAAAATAAATGTGGCTTCAAATAAGATCAAAAATATGAGATAAAGTTGTGTGTTTCAAAATATAAGTTCAAGACATGTGCTGAAAAGATGGCTGCTGTTTCCTTTGTTCTGAGAGCAGCTGTAAAAATATTCTGTATGCTGGGTTTCTGTAGATATGTTAGAAGTGTAGCAGAAGTGTAAAAGAAAAGAGTGCCCATCTAGGCCTGTAACATCCTTTTAAATAAGCTCAGTTTCTTTGTGTGAAAGCACATCCAAAAATACACACTCCCATATTACTCCCATCATCACCTTCCTCCAACTCCCCTCTAAAGGTGGGGGCTAAGAGTAGGAATATAATATGAACAGCATGAGTAATTAAAGACAGAGCACCCCAGGCCTATAATGATTAAAATTCTTAATTATCAAGATAAAGTTTCCCTATTACGAGAAGCCAGGGTGAGGGGTGACATTAGGTATGAGGGAGCTAGAGTTTCTTTATACCCTGACTTTTCGCCTGATCTCCAGAAGTGAAGAGCTGAATTTATTCCAGTCAAACGTGGCATGATAAAATACAAGATAGACTATGCTCTTCTCTATCCAGCTCGCTTGAGGGTCATAGCACTTGGCAGGACTTTTTTCTTCAATACACCGAAGGAGGCAGCCCAATGGCTGGAAGAAAACAAAAAAGAGTTATATTGGGTTGGCTTGTCGATTTAAAAATTAGATTGTTTATAATTTATAATTTGTCTATAATTTGTTTATAACTTGCTATGTGGGGGGTGAGGGGGGTAAGGTGGGGGTATGATATATCAAAAATTTGCATGTTTATTTCACGCATAAAAAGGACAAGGGGGGGGGGGCTGGGTGGTGGCGAGGGATTGAGACAAAAAGAATGCAAGCAGGTGTGTGTGGAGGGGGGCAGCTGTGCTCCCGGCTTTGGGTTTGTTTTTTGAGTGTAGTGCTAATTAGGAATGGTGGAAGCAAGTGTTGGGCGGGTGGCAAGAAGGTCACGGGCGTACCCCTAGGGGTAAGCCCTGTTGGGCAAGGGGGGAGGGATGGGGGGAGTTTCTAGCTATAGAAGGTGGGAGGGATAGGGTGGGAAGGGTGGGTAATGTTGAACCAATACATTTATACACAAGTAGGAGGATCTACTTTATAGGTGGAGATAGGGGGAGGTATTACACTTGGAGGGGTAAGAATCAAAATCACTTTAAACCACGCAAGTGGGAACGGCACGTTTGCAATTCTAAGGAAAAGGGTCGATTGTCTATTTGTTCTTTTTTTTTTTTTCACCTCTTTTCTCTTTTATATATTTTTTCTCTCTTCTTCAATCCGCCCGATTTTATAGATTTATAGATTCTTAAGTTGAGATGCAGGTGAAAAAAATCAGAATAGTATCGTGGAATGTGCGAGGTTTGGGAGATCCGACCAAGAGAGCCGTGGTATTATCGTCATTAGAGGGCAAAGGGCCCGGATTGCTATGTCTGCAAGAGACACATTTGACTGGGGAGTCGGTTTCGCTTCTCCGAGGTCGGAAGTTCCAAACCCAATTTAATTTGGTATTTTCAACATATGCAAGAGGGGTTAGCATTTTGATCGATAAGGAGGTCTTGTTTTCCTGTTATAACAGTTGCATAGACGCTAAGGGTCGTTATATCTTTTTGTATTGTCGAATTGAAAATAACCCATATGTGATAGCAAACATATATGTTCCACCCCCATTTAAGCTGGAGATTGTACATGAATTAATATAATTTATAATAGATAAACCTGATATCCCCGTTATAGCAGTAAGGAAATTTAATGAAGTTTTGGATAAGTCTTTAGATAGATTTCCAATAGTAAATACAACAGTAGTACGGGACAAGACGAGATTATCTCGCTTATATGAAGTGGGTCTATGCGACTCGTGGCGTACTCGGCACCCGCTGGAGCAGCAATACTCCTGCTTCTCAACGTCTTTTTCTACATTATCTAGACTTGATATGGCCTTGGTGAATAGCCACGCTCTAGCTCTGGTAGACGCTGTAGAATACGGCCCGCGGGGTGTATCAGATCACTCCCCTTTAATTTTGACCCTTATCGTTGGGAAAAAGAAGCATTTTGGGCAATGGAAAATTGACCCCTCATGGTTAGAGATATTAACTGATCCAGATCGAGTAATATCTGAATTGAGAGAGTTTATTAATATAAATGCTGGCACAGCATCGGCGGGAGCGGTATGGGACTCATTAAAAGCTTTTTTAAGAGGACTCTTTATTCAGCGAATTGCCAGAATTAAAGCAGAGATGAAGAATGGGGAGGAAGAAGCTAGGAACACTGTGTTAGCGGCAGAACAGCAGTATATTATTAATCCAACTCCATCTACACAGAAGGTATGGGTGGACAAGCAGCAAGAGTATAAGATGATTATCAGGAGAAAGATTGATAATAGATGTATATTTCAGAGACAAGTGAACTTCGGGGAAGGAGAAAAAATGGGTCGTTTATTGTCTTTACTGGTTAAAGCAAATACCGCTCCCTCAATGGTATTAGCAGTTAGGACCCTACAGGGAGAGATTATTTCTGAACCTACAATGATCAAGAGTATATTCCACCACTACTATTGTTCTCTATATAAATCCCAGAGGGGTGGAGACGGGGGCATGACGGCTGTTTTCTTGCGCAATATAAATATACCAACGTTATCAATAGAAGACTCTATGTTTATGGAGGCTCCAATTACTATCGATGAACTCGGAAAAGCTGTGGCTGAGATGCCCAACCTAAAATCACCAGGACCTGATGGGTTACCCATCGAGGTCTATAAAAGATATGGTGAGGCCCTGCTGCCAGAGCTGCTGGCGACGTTGAGTCAGGCCCTGGTGGATGGGACGCTGCCTTCCTCGATGTTGGAAGCCACTATAGTGGTTATCCCCAAGGAGGGTAAAGACCCTATGGATCCTGCTTCTTATCGTCCGATTTCACTTTTATGTACTGACGTAAAGATTTTAGCCAAAATATTGGCAACACATTTAAAAAAGGTGCATTCACAAGCTATTCCACTCTGACTAGTCGGGATTTATTCCGAATAGGTCTACCAGTATTAATATACGCAGAACTCACCTGAATATTCAGATACCGGTAGAAAATGGAGGCTCCAGGGCCATATTTGCCCTGGATGCAGCCAAGGCATTTGACAGCCTTGAGTGGGAGTACCGTATATACTCGAGTATAGGCCGACCCGAATATAAGCCGAGGCCCCCAATTTACCCCCAAAAAAACTGGCAAACTTATTGACTCGTGTATAAGCCGAGGGTAAGACATGCCTGTCCATCCCTGTGTGTGTGTCCGTCCATCCCTGTGTGTCCGTCCATCCCTGTGTGTCCGTCCATCCCTGTGTGTCCGTCCATCCATCCCTGTGTGTGTGTGTGTGTGTCCATCCATCCATCCATCCCTGTGTGTGTGTGTCTCCATCCATCCATCCATCCATCCCTGTGTGTGTGTGTCTCCATCCATCCATCCATCCATCCCTGTGTGTGTGTGTCTCCATCCATCCATCCATCCCTGTGTGTGTGTGTATCCATCTGTGTGTGTGTGTGTGTGTGTGTGTGTGTGTGTGTGTGTGTGTGTGTGTGTGTGTGTGTGTGTGTGTGTGTGTGTGTGTGTCCAGCCTACCTGTGTCCTGAGCCTTTGTCCCGAGCCTCCGTCCCGTGCCGAGCCTCCTTGCCTCCGTGCCTCGCCGCCGTGCCTCGCCGCCATGCCTTGCCTCCGGTCCCGTCCCGTCCCGTCCCGTGCCGTGCCGTCCTGTGCCTTGCCTCCGTCCCGTGCCCTCTTCGTTCGTCGGCGCCTCGGCGGCCATTGTAAAATTCAAAAGCTGCGCCGCCGCCTTCGCCTGTGATAGGCGGAACACTGAATTTCCCAGCAGCCTGTGTTCCGCCTATCACGTACATCGTATCATCCTCGTCCGTAGTACGAGGATGATACGAAGTCCGTGATAGGCGGAACACAGGCTGCTGGGAAATTCAGTGTTCCGCCTATCACAGGCGAAGGGGGAGCCGGAGGCGCGGCTTTTGAATCAGAATGGCCGCTGTCTGTCTGCTCGACACGCTGATCGAGCGGGCAGACAGCGATGACTCGAGTATAAGCCGAGGGGGGCACTTTCAGCCTCAAAAAAGAGGCTGAAAATCTCGGCTTATACTCGAGTATATACGGTACTTGTTCTTGTTCTTGCCAGATTTGAGTTTGGAACACATTTTATCAAATGGATAAAATTGCTCTACACTAACCCAACAGCGATCAGTACTCTGATGTGCTCCTCCTGGAACGAGGTACGAGACAGGGTTGCCCCCTTTCCCCTCTATTGTTTGTTCTGGCAATAGAGCCATTGGCCATTGCTATTAGGGCTAACTCTGATACACAGGGATTAAGGAGAGGCCAGACGGAGGAAAAGATCGCATTGTTTGCCGATGATATCCTGCTCTTTTTGGGGGATATCCAAGCCTCGTTAAAAGCGGCAATGGATACGGTTAGAGAATTTGGTCAAATGTCTGGCTTGACTATAAATTGGGATAAATCCGCATTACTTCCGACAGAAATCGGGGCTACCCATATATCACAGGACATTTCCAACTTGAAGGTGGTGGAGAAATTCAAGTATCTGGGGGTTTGGATAGCAAGGGATGTTAATCTATACTTGGAAGATAACCTAGCCCCTCTTTTGCTGAAGTTGAAACATAAGGCAGATATATGAAGCAGCCTCCCCCTTTCGATGGCGGGTCGCTGCAATCTGATTAAGATGGTATGGCTTCCCCAAATTTTATACCTACTCCATAACTCGCCGATTTGGATAGGTTTGAGGTGGTTTAAGAGAATAGAATCTCTATTTAGAGCTCTTATATGGAGAAAAGGGCTGCCTAGGATTAGCCTACGGATATTGCAGCTTCCGCTGGAGGAAGGGGGGGTGGCGGTTCCACATCCTAGACTCTACTATTTAGCGGCGCAGCTGCAGCATCTAGCAGGAGGAGGAGGTTTAAATGGGGATACGTCTTGCCACCGCTTGATGATGTTAGGATGCCCACATAACATACTTATTGAGGCCCTTGAGGCAAATTCATTTGTTATACACTGTCCAACGATTAATCAGATTGTTAAACTTTGGAAATCAGTTAAGGCTTTACTAGGATATCAGGGGGTATCTGTACTGGCCCCCCTATGGGATAATAGAAATTTAGCTGAGCTAGCTAAAGTGGAAAGATGTAGGGAATGGGCGAACCAAGGGATAAACCAATTAACTCAAATATTTCAGGGTCCAGATATTAAATCATTTGCCAGCTTAAAGTTTGAGTTTTCATTGTCAAACCGCTCATTTTATAAATATCTCCAGGTTAGACATGCAATCCAGTCACAATTTGGACCTCAAAAGGTGCAGTGGGTCCAGATCCCTGTGCTCTCACAAATGATGTCCAGATTTGTGGATAAAGTGTTAGATTGTGAAGGCCCGCTTAAAAATAGAAGAAGATGGGAGAGCGACGTGGGTCCATTGTCCAACCCCGAATGGGATTGGATAGTGGAACAGGGAACTAGGGTGTCAGTCTCCCAGAAGGCTTCCCAGCTTTTTTTTTTCTATCGGGTGTATTATACCCCTAAGAAGATGTTTAAACTGGGCTGGAAAAATAATGATCAATGCCCTAGATGTGGATTAACCGGAGACTTTATTCATATGCTTTGGCGGTGTCCAAAATTATTTAGGTATTGGTTGCAGGTTATAGACCAGATCAATAGAATTTTTAACTTAAAATTACTAGCAACGGCCAGGACTTGTCTTTTGGCAATACCCGAGGGACGCACAATTTCTAAAGATGCTACTATACCGGTTATTAGATTTCTCTTTCAAGCAAGAAAATTAATCGCGCAACAGTGGCAGTCGCATTCGGACCCGGTAGTCGAAACTTGGCTAGCAAGTATAAAAACCACAATTTGTAATGAGAGGGTCTTCTTTATTAAACAGGGTAATAATAAGAAGTTTTTGAGGATGTGGGGTTCTTGGCTACAGAAGTTGGGCATGTCTCCATAAGTAGACGGGTGGGAATAGTGGTTGTTTCTTTCTTGTGTTGGGTTGGCTCTCCTCTCTCCCAAGGTTGCTCTGGCGGTCTCCTACTGATTTTTGCGATAATTAATCATTGAGGATCGCCATGGAGCCGGGGAGGGGGGAGAGGAAAGCTTGACTAAAATTGGGTATACGTAATGATCCTATGGTGACTATGGGGGGGTAGGGGGGTGGGGGGAGGGGGTAAGGAGAAGGGTAAGCAAACCAAAATATTATTTTGGATAACGTTAAGTGTTGAAGTGGTATTCGTTTACAGTATATTTTTTTCTTTTTTGCTATTTGCTAATGTTATGTAAAGTCTACGTGATCATAATCAATCATTGAATGGATAAAAATAAATGAGAAAAAGCTACCTAATTAAATAAGCCACGATGATGTGGAACCGTGAAAAGACATAACTGAGCTGCAAGGTGAATTAAGTCTCCTACATAAGATCACTGAAGTGGCAGAAAAGAAACAAAAACATAACTGAAATATAATGCATAAACATAATAATAAAAATAATAACTGTAGGATGTGATAAAATATTTCCTGCTGCTGAAGTAATTGAAATTTTCCCCCCAAATTGATATACTATTACAGATTTTTTTTCCACCAATTATTACCTGAGAACTCTGAGCATTGATGAGCTATTTTTGCAAATTTCCTTGTTCATGTTTAAACAATATTTCTGCATTCTGAAGTTCCTTAGCTAAAGCTAAAGCTATTCATAAACCTTTATCCTTTTGAATTACATTTGCCCATTCTTCCCAAGGAAATTCATCTGAGATATATTGTATTGTATTTTTCATAAGCATATTTGTTAACCCCTTCCCGCCGAGCGTACGCATATGTGCGTACTCGGCTTCCGGGGGGTATACCGGGATGATGCCGCACCTGCAGGCATCATCCCGGTAACGTTTTTTAGAACGGGCGATCGGCTTTCCAGCCATAACAACCGATACGGCTAAAAGCTGCTCGGCTGTTATGCCGGAGGAGCGGGAGGGGACGTCCCCCCTCCCGCCGTTCTGACATGATCTCACATCCGCCGCTTCCAGTGGCTAGGGAGGGGCTGGAATGACACCGTAAGTGGCGTCATTCCAGTCTCCTAATTTTAAACACGGAAGCGACGTCATGACGTCACTTCCCGTTTACTCGGCTGGCAATGGCGCCGGATTTAAAAAAATATACAGTATTCAGAATCGCCGTTTTCGGCGATCTGAATACTTTGAAGTGTAAAGGAGGGATCGGGGGTCTTTTAGACCACCGATCCCTCCATAAAGAGTACCTGTCACCACCTATTACTGTCAGAAGGGATGTTTACATTCTTTGTGACAGCAATAAAAGTGATCAAATTTTTATTTCTTTTTAAAACAATTTATTAATTTAAAAATTAATAAAATAAATAAGAAAAAAAATGTAAAAAATGTAAAGCGCCCCCCCCCCCCCCCCGTCGCCGCGAGCTCGCACAGCAAAGAAACCGCATACGGAAGTCGCGCCCGCATATGTAAACGGTGTTCAAATCACACATGTGAGGTATCACCACGATCGCCAGAGCGAGAGCAATAATTCTAGCACTAGACTTCCTCTGTAACTCTAACCTGGTAACCGTAAAAAAAAGCGTCGCCTATTGAGATTTTTAGGTACCGTAGTTTGTTGTCATTCCACGAGTGCGTGCAATTATAAAGTGTGACATGTTTGGTATCTATTTACTCTGCGTAACATTATCTTTCACATTTTGCAAAAAAATTGGGCTAATTTTATTGTTTAGTTTTTTTTTAATTCATGAAAGTGTCCCTTTCCCCAAAAAGTTGCGTTTAAAACACTGCTGCGCAAATACCGCGTGACATAAAATATTTCAACAATCGCTGTTTTATTCTCTAGAGTCTCTGCTAAAAAAATATATATAATGTTTGGGGGTTCTAAGTAATTTTCTAGCAAAAAATATGGATTTTAGCTTGTAAACACCAAATGTCAAAAATAGGCTTAGTAATGAAAGGGTTAAAGTGGTTGTAAACCCTTACAACCAACTTTGACCTACAAGTAAGCCTAAATTAAGGCTTACCTGTATGTCCAAGAAATATCTCCTAAACCTACACGGTTTAGGAGATATTTGCCGAAAGACAGGCACCGCTGTCTACAGCGCGTGCGCCGTAGACAGCGGCGCGAAGGCGCACTGAGCGCGCCGCTGTCAACGGCGATATGCCCCGAGTGGCGGCTCCCGTGCGCGCGCGCGGGAGTGACATCATCGTGGCTTCGCCGAATGACATCGGCGGAACAGCGAGACCCACCGAGAAGATGGATTCTCCGGACTACAGGGGACATCGGTGACTTCGCTGGCTCCTGTGTCAGGTAAATGACACATAATGAACTACTATGCGATGCATAGTAGTCCATTATGCTTTACCTTTGCAGGGAATCAAAGAGGAAGTAAACTCATCAGGGTTTACTTCCTCTTTAAACTTGTTCTCAGCCCATTAACACTCATTGCTACAATGTCTCCTTCTATACAACACAAGCCTTGTTTTAGGTTTTCTGTATTTGTACAAGAGGAGAAAAAAGCTTTAACCCTTTCTGTGTCTGTCATAATCTGGAAATAAACCTTCTTTTATCTACACGAGTAATTAATTCAGAAGTAGTTTTAACTTTTACTATTCTTGTTGAACATAATATATGATTATGGTGACAAGAATTAAACATACTTTTGTCTTGATTAGATAAACATAACTTTAGATTGGAATTGTAAACATGATGGCAGATCTAATTATCCCTTTCATGACTAAGCCTATTTTTGGCATTTGGAGCTGTGAAAAACGGTACTGAGATGATGCCTGCAGGTGTGGGCATCATCCCGGTATAACCCCCGGAAGCCGAGTATGCACATCTGCATACGCTCGGCGGGAAGGCATTATTCTAATTTAAAATTGTCACTGTTAACTGTCATTTATAACATAATAATTGTGTAATGCTGACCTGTAATCCCAAGACAGTAATTGGAACCAATATTTGTTCTTTCTCTGCTGTTGGAATCATAGAAGAACTATAACATACAAACTGATTGCATCCTATCCATTTGTTTACCCATAAATCTGTATGATGTATTGCATATACATATTCTCTGGGTACATTTTGTAAAATGGCAATATTCCACCCTGAAATGCTTGTGCAATTATTTTAAAATTAGTGGAATATTCAGTCTGGATCTCTAATGCCGCGTACACAAGATTGGACTATACGGCGGACTTAGTCCAGCGGACAACCCGCCGGACTTTGCAGCGGAGGTCCGCCGGACTTTCCGAAAGAGCAGACCTGCCCACACATGCCGGGAATTTTCCGGTGGACTAAGTCGCCCGACTTTTGAAATGAACGGACTTGCCCACACATGGAGTAAAGTCCGTTCATTTTGAACGTGGCTCCAGGTAGCCAGGACTAGGGAAGGAAGTGAATGTCACCGCCTCCATCGGTGAGATTGACACCTCGCTAGCCCTGTCACCTGGTATGGATTTAAAGGGGACGCCCTATGCCAAAAAAAGGCGTGGGGGTCCCCCCAAAGTCCATAGCAGACCCTTATCCGAGCACGCAGTCCAGCCGGTCAGGAAAGGGGGTGGGGATGAGCGAATGGCCCCCTCCTGAGCCGTACCAGGCCACTTGCCCTCAACATGGGGGTGTTCTTTGGGGAAGGGGGCCCTGCTGCCCCCCCACCCAAAAGCACCTTGTCCCCATGTTGATGAGGACAAGGGCCTCTTCCAGACAACCCTGGCCGTTGGTTGGGGGGCTTATCGGAATCTGGGAGCCTCCTTTAATAAGGGGCCCCCAGATACTGGCCCCCCACCCTATGTGAATGAGTATGGGGTACGATGTACCCCTACCCATTCACCTGGTGAAAAAAGTGTAAATAAAAAAACACAACACAAGTTTTTAAAATAATTTATTAGACAGCTCCGGTGGTCTTCTCTTCTTCCGTTTTGGGGGGTCTTTTCGCCGGACTCTTCCGCTTCCGCTCTTTTGCTAGCTCTTTTACTAGCAGAGAAGCCTGTCTTTCTTCTTCATCATTGCCGCCGTCCGGGGGTCTTCTTCCGACTTCGGGGTCTTGTCCCACTCTTCGGGGGGTCTTGTCCCGCTCCTCGGTTCTTCTTGCCGGGCCTCCGCTATCTTCTTATAGCTCTTTTACTAACGTTGGCCCGATCTTCTGTCGCCATCACCTTCTTCTCTTCTTCTTCTTCTTCCTTGCGATGTTGACACAACACTCCCTCTGGCCGCAATGGCAGGGACGCATTGTTGCAGTGACTTTTATAGGGACAAGGGGCGGGGTCACCAGGTGATGTCACATGGTGACCCCATACCCTTATGATGCCACAGTCCCATCATCCTCCGGGACTGTGACATCACAAAGGGGTGGGGACATCACCCGGTCTTTATCACTTTTTTCATCTGTATTAATATCAATGTCTTTATCACTTTTGTCATCTGTACTGATATCAATATCTTGCTCGCTTTTGTTATCTTTATTGATATCAATGTCTACATCTCTTTTGTTTCTGAATAATGTAATGTTGTGTAAATCTTCAATCCTGTTAACCATAGCTGGAAAAGTTTGTGATATATTTTTCCACAGATAAAATGGTCACTAGAGAAAAGATGAATCCTGTGAATCTTTCTCTCTTTAAAACTTTTCTTTTGTTGTAATTTTTCCTTCTTTTTGGCATCCATGATTCCTCCGGGTCAGATTTTTAGAAATCATTCCTGAAAAAAAGGAATGCAGCATCATTATCTTGGCATATACAATTTGCATTGATCAGTGTGTACCCACATTTTTTGTTGTCTACATGCATTTTTAACTGAATTGAGAGGTCTTTGGACTTGAACGATTACACCTTGAACATCCAAGAAGTCAAATGGACCTTCCCAATTACTTTGCCATGGTCCACTTTTCCTGAAAATGTTTATCATAAGTTGTCCTCCTTTCTCAAACTTAGAACTATGTGGAGGAACCATTCTTTGCATATAAGTAGCTGCATGTGGCAAAATATTGTTCAGATTGTCCTGTAACATCTGTAACCATTTTGTTTTCTCTATTGCCTCTCTTTGTGGGATAGGCAAAAAAGGTTCATTGGGAAACACAAGTGGCATTTCCTTCCTGTCATTAATTCAAAAGGAGAATACTTTGTTGCTGAAGATGCTGTGCTTTTGACACTCATCGGAACAAATGGTACAGCATCAACCCAAGTATTTCCTCTGTCTGACAACATTTTTGCAATTCTAGATTTGATAGTCCTATTCATTCATTCCATAATACCTGAGAATGTGGATGATATGGTACATGACACCTCTGTTCTATTCCCAAGATTTTACACATTGCCTGCATGATTTTACCTGTAAAGTAGGATCCTCTGTTGCTACTGGGGTTTGTTGGTATACACCAAACTGGAAAAACATGATTAATTAGCATCCTATCAGTTGTTAAAGCATCATCTTTGCGAACTGGGAGGATCTTGATCCACTTTGAAAAGATGTGAATCAAAACTAAAGCAAATCTGAATCCATTTTTCCCTGATGGTAATGGTCTTATATAATCTATTTGTATAGTAGACCAAGGTCCATCTGCTGGAGGAATTCTTTGTAAAAGAGGTTTCTGAACCTTTGGTCCAGGATTCACTTGTGCACAAATTAGACAAGATTTAATTACACTGTCTACAGTCTCTTTTTTCTCCATTTTGTCCCAATTAAACTTCTCTAAGAATTTCAAGCAATGTTTTCTTACCAATGTAGCCTAAACTTTCATGATTGTATTTAATGAATTCCATCTGTAGGTGTTGTGGTATAACAGGACGCAGAAACCCATCTAAGTCATAACACAAGATCCCGTTTTTACAAACGAAAGATTTTGCGTCAACCAGAGAAGAAAAAAAAGAGACGCGTCCCTTTTCTGTTCCTCAGCCAATGAGGGAATCTGTGTGTCTATTTTACTCACAACATCAATTGGGACTGATTCAGTTAGAATCACTAATTTTCCATGCAAAGCTGCTTGCTTTCCTAAAGAGACTGCTGTACGATTACCTACGATTAACTCGCTATTACCTTTTTTATGTGATGGCATTTTTACAATAGCATATGCATGAGGATTTTGCTCTGCAAGTTAAAAACTGATACAGGTATCTCTTTCTGCACAAGAGTCTTATTGGATAAATCTACAAAACCTCTATGTTTCCAAATAGGTAGGTAGTCAGTAAGAGAACGAACAACAAATGAACTGTCACTGTAGATCACTAATGGACTTCTATTCTCTTCCTTGTCAATTGTCAATACTGTTTCTCTTTCGTTCATTGACAGACACAGCTTTCTTTATTCAGAACCATAGAGTTATTTCGCTCCCTACAGGAGTAAGACACTAGGCAGACAAAAGACTTGGCTACTCCCATGGGCAGTCCTAGGTGATATACACCCCCCTCTCTACTACAGGCCTTCCATTTTTTTCGGCCTAGTCAGGAGTATGGACCTCTTGTCCTGGCAATTTTTATTCATTTATTTTTTGTTTGTTGGATTTTGGGTGTTATTTGGTCCTGAGAGTCCCCTCTATCCCTGCACCCTCTTTTCCTAGCCCTGGAGGTCTCTTGGTAACCCCTCTCTTCCCCTCCCCCCTCCATATGAGGTAGTGTGCCTGTGTTGGGTCCTGTGGGATGGGGTTGAATACTGGTGGGCTGGGGGTGTGCATGTCTAGGTGCTGTGCTTACTGGGGGGAGGCATTGGGTCCAGTGCCCGGATACTCGCTCTCATCCTGGCAGGCTACAGTGTTCTCCTGCATCTGCGGTAGTCTCAAGTACCATGGTCGGCAGCCATTTTGCCCCAGCCGGTATCCTCTTTCCCTAGTACCTGAGGACTTCCTATGGCCAGTGGCCATGTTTGTGTAGCTCGGCGGCCATGATATGGTGGATTGTAGCCCACGACACTGTTATTGGCAGATGGAAGCCCATCTTTTTAACCTGACTCCTGTGCTTTCTTCTCCCTTGAATGCCACGTGTGTAGGTTGACATCTGAGGCAGAAAGCGCTATGCTAGTGAGGTGGTGAGACTGAGGGATCCCTCCTCTCTCTGCTGCAGGCCGTGGGGTGTCTTGGTGGTCCGGTACCATTACCGGTGTGGGGGGTGTTTCATTGTAGTGGTCAATCTTGGTGTGGGGCTCTCCTTTTTCTCTTATGGAGTCTCAGAAGCATGCTTCCCTGCCTGACCCCGTCAGAGGCTGCAGGTCTCTCTGGGTCCCAGTCATCCATTGACGCACTGACCGTGGCCCTGGAGTCCTTTGTTTTTCCGGATGAAGGTGGCTCTTGGGCGGCAGACTAGCAGGAAGCGTCCCCTGCCTTCTCGGTCTCATCATATCCTGAAACTGATTTGGCTGGTGTGGACAGGGCCCACCCTGCAGGGTCTGCCGTGGTGCTCCTAGATCTCTTGGACAGTGAGTATGATTCCTCTGCCCCAGTGGCTGCATATGAGAAGGTGCTGGTGGATGCACTGATTGCTTATGTGTGGGAAACTTTAAAGATGGAGGATGCAGCCATGGCTGCGGTAGAGGTGTCGGTCCCCTTTGGCACTCACAAGTCACCTCACGCGGCAAAAGTGTTCCCTTTTCCCTCCTTTTTTGACAAGTTTGTCTATAAAGATTGGGAGCATCCAAAACGCCCCTTTGTGATCCCAAAGTGTTTCACCGTGTATTATCCCTTTGAGGAGAGTCTGCTCAAAAAATGGACAACTCCACCTGTGGTGGATCCCCTGATTTCCTGGTTGAACAAAACCACTATGACTCCTGATGAGGATTTTCCGGCCCTTAAAGAACTGGCTTACAGGAAGGCAGAGTCTCTGAGCCCCACTATGTTCTCTATTGCAGGTTCAGCGCTTTGGGCAATTTTGGCTATTGCTCTGGTGTCGCAAATGCTGACAGAGTGGGGGAAATTGTTGCACCGTGACCTGGAAGGGGACCAGTTTCCACCTGCCTTCACAGAATTAGTGGACCAACTGGTCCAGGGGCTGCAGTTTGTCTGTGATGCCTCTTTGGACGCAGCTCCCTTGCTTTGTAAGCTATCCGTTTCAATGGTAGTGCTTCGACGGGTATTGTGGCTGAAGTGTTGGACTGCGGACCAGGCCTCAAAGAAGGCCCTAGCTGATCTGCCTTTTCAAGGCGATCATTTATTCAGGGCCACTCTGGATGATATCATTAAGAATTTCACAGGGGGAGGAGTACTTTTCTTCCACAGTCAAAGAAAGGAAAGGAGCAAAGTCGCAAGCTTGGCACACAGTTTTTTCGTCCCTCAGGGTCCACTGACAAAGGCTCGAAGTCTTTCAAGCCCCCCTCGAGAGTGGGTTTCTCAAGACCCCCAGATAAGGCTCTTTTGGCATATAGAGGCTCCCTCACCTGCAGTCCGGGTGGGGGGACATCTTCGCTGGTTTCCAGGCCTGTGGACCTCTCTGATAAACAACAAGTGGGTCCACAAAGTGATTCTGTCTGGTTACAAGATCAAGTGCCAGACTTGTCCCCAAGCAGATTTTTTCCGTCCAACCTGCATCTGTCTCCAGACCGCTTGTTAGCCCTCCGGGACGCGGTACAAGGCCTGTCGCTCCAGGGGGTGATTGCTCCGATTCCAGTGTCAGAACATTTCCAGGGCTTTTACTCAAACCTATTTATGATCCCTAAAAAGGAGGGTACAGCACGTCTGATTCTGGACCTCAAGGCCCTGAACCTCTATGTGCGGGTGCGGAAGTTTAGAATGGATTCACTCTGTGGTGGCATCCCTTCATCAAGGGGACTTTCTTGCCTCCATCGACATCAAGGATGCCTACCTGCACATTCTGATTTGTGCACAGCACCAGTGGTTCCTCCGCTTTGCTATGGGAGAGGAGCATTATCAGTTTGCGGCATTACCCTTTGGTTTCGCCTCCGCTCCACGGGTCTTCACCAAAGTTCTGGCATTGCTGTGCCAGTGGGGAATTTCTGTTCTGGGCTATCTGGATGACCCTCTGCTGCGAGCAGAGTCCTCAGTGGCCCTGAGGGGAGACATGGAGATTACTGTTCAGACTCAGAAAATTGGTCATTTTAGTGGCCCCTGGACTGGCATCGTCGGTCCTGGTATGCCGACCTGATGCATCTGGTTGCAGATGCCCCCTGGCAGCTACCTCTTAGGGAGGATCTGCTATCCCAAGGGCCGATCTTCCACCTTACCTTACCGTTGCTGGCTTTAACGGCCTGGCTATTGATCAGTGATTCCGATGCTGCTCAGAGCTAGAAAGTTTTCTTCCAAGAAGATATATTATCGGCCATGGAAAGCATATATTTCATGGTGTGAGTTAGTGGGGTTTCACCCACGTTCCTTTTCGGTGGCTTGGATTTTGACTTTTCTTCAGAGGGGCGTTGAAAAGAATTTGGCCTTGAGTACTGTCAAGGGCCAGGTGTCAGCCTTGGTTGTTTTCTTTCAACGATCCCTGGCTTTGCATTCCCTGGTACGTATCTTCATTCAGGGAGTGTGACATGTGGTTCTACCGGTGCAATCTCTCTTGCCACCGTGGGATTTGAATCTTGTACTTTTGGTTCTACAGAAGCCTCCGTTTGAGGATATTCGAGAAATTCTCCTGCGCACACTATCACAGAAGGTGGCCTTCTTGGTGGCTATTACTTCTGCTCACAGGGTGTCAGAGTTGGCGGCGCTATCCTGTCGCATGCCCTACCTGGTGATTCCCAAGAACAAGGTGGTGCTTTGCCCTTGTCGTTCTTTCCTTCCAAAGGTTGTCTAGGATTTCCATTTAAATCAAGACATCACGTTGCCTTCTCTATGTCCCTGGCCGCAACATCTGAGGGAATTTGCCTTGCACACCTTAGATGTGGTACGGACAGTCAGGGTGTATTTGGTGGCCACTGAGTCTTTTCAGACTCTCTTCATGATCACAACGGGCCAAAGAAGGGGCTATCTGCTTCCTCAGTGACCATTTCTAGATGGATCAGGCAGATGGTGACTCAGGCGCACACGACTCAGGAGCTGAGTGCCTCCTCTGCCTTCCATCAGGCGTCAGTAATGCAAGTTTGCAAGGGTGCCACCTGGTCGTCGGTGCACACTTTCACAAAATTTTACAAAGTGGATGTGCTGGCATCTGCGGGTGCTTCTTTTGGCCACAAGGTTCTGCAGGCTGTGGTCTAGAAGGTTTTTCCCTCGTGACAGGGTTTTTGTTGCTGGTCAAGTGGTCTCCAGGTTGTTTTCACTGAGCTCCAGATTGTCTGGTTGGGTTTGTTTGTTTTTTTGTTTTTGTTGGCTGCTCCACCTCTCATGTTTGGCACTGCTTTGGGACATCCCTATGGTTCTGAATAAAGAAGGCTGTGTCTGTCAATAAATGAAAGAGAAAATAGGATTTTTGACTTACTGTAAAATCCATTTCTCTGAGTTCATTGACAGACACAGCACCCGCTCCTCTATGGAGTTTTTAATACTGATACTGCTTGTTACATAACTAAAGGCCTGTAGCGGGGGGGGGGGTGTATATCACCTAGGACTCCATGGGTGGGGCCAAGTCTTTTGTCTGCCTAGTGTCCTAGAGGGTGATATAACCCTATGGTTCTGAATAAAAAAGGCTGTGTCTGTCAAAAATACTATTTTTTACTGCTTCAAGTTCTGCTCGTTGAGCTGAAAAATGTCCAGGCAACTTGTGTTGTATGGCAAGATTACGCTCTGGATACCAATTTGAATATCCACTGTAATAGTTACCTGACATACAATATCTCAAACCATCAACAAATACAGGTTCATCAATTTTCTCTGCCTCCCTATGGAAGAGTGTAGAGTGTGTCTCATGGACTTCACACAAACATTCATGTTCTAGCCCATTGTATTCCATCAACTGAGGAAGGATATACTTGGCATTGTGTTCAACCTGTATTTGTTTAGGTGGCAGAGCCAACAACCATTGAGAAAATCTTTGATTGGAGACTCCAGCAACATTTTTTCTCAAAAAGGAACTTCAAGGTACTATGTGGGGTCTATAACATGATTTTGTTAAATCCTACAATATGCTCTGTTGCTTTTACCACATAATGTACACCCATTAATTGCCGTACACATTCGTTGAAGCTTTTTCCACAGGAATAATCAAACGAAGAATTCTCCAATCTTCTCCCTGTTTCTGAATCAAAACAGCTGAGATGGCAATTTCTTAAGCATGCACTTGCAAAGCAAATGGTGCTTTTTTATGCACAGTAGCAAGTGTGGGAGCTGACTGCAAATCATTTTGTCCACATTTTAAAAGCTTTTTGCTGGACTTCTGTCCAGGGACCAGATTCCTTATCCTCTTTGTTTTATCAAATCATATAGTGGTTTAGCCTTCTCTGCCAATGACTCAATAAAATCTCTGGAGAAATGTACCAAACACAAAAATTGTGCTTTGAATGTTGTTGGTACAGGCAAAGATACAATAGCCTCGATACGTTCCCGTAAAGGCTGCTTCTTCCCTGGACCAATCAAAATTCCTAGAAGTTTTACTTCACTTTTCACAATCTGAACTTTGCGTGTATTCAGCTTCAGACCTTCTTCCTGCAGAAGTGTCAATAGTTCTGCCAGAATAGTCAAATGCTCCTCTCCATTTTCACTTGAAAGAAGAATGTCATCTACATACTGAATCAAACAATCTGGTCTACAGAATTTTGATACATTTTTTTGCCAACGCCTGATGAAATATAGACGGTGAACTGTGATAGCCTTGCGGTAGACGATTAAAACCATATTGAACATTTTTGTAAATTAATGAAAATTTATATTGACAGCTTTTGGCCAAAGCAAAGCTAAAAAAGCCATTTGCAATGTCCAATACAGATAACCCTTTTCCGTTAACATTTAATTGCGACATGATGTCTGGTGTTTCTGCTACAATAGTCCAACAACATGGTATGCATTTGTTCAGCATTCTTAGGTCAATCAAAAGTCTATATGCACTAGGGTCATCTCCTTTAGCCACTACCCATAAAGGATTATTTGTCACAGAATTAGCTTTCCTGATGATTCTCTGTTCTTAAACACTCTTGAATAATCACTAAAACAGGTTCATCAGACTCTGGGAGTAAGGACCATCTATTTGTCGAGCCATACAAATTACCACCAATGTTAACATCAATACCTTTAAATAAACCAACCTTGTTCTTCTTCTGACTCCAAAGTTTTTTTGTGTGACTGTACCACTTGTTTTAAATTCAAATGATCTCCTGTATCAGGCCACTTGTAATCAGCGTCAACTGCTTCTGTCAAACAGATGCTTCACACTTCTGAATAATAAGCTGGATCAATTACCACAGGCTTACAATTAGCTGAACCTTTCCAAATCACTTCATTGCCTAAATCAATTATCCACCCTCTTTGAAACAAAATAGCTGTACCGATTATATTCTCTGCTCCCTGGCAAAATCACATGTCAGTTTCAGTTTCCAAACAACCTGGTATTTCAAACCCAACTATTGTACAAATTGCTGCATCTGATAAAACAGGTAATTTCAGACAGTGACACTGATCTGAGCTCCTGTATCCAATAAAGTTCTCACCTTTTGTCCATTAATTTTAGCTTTTAAATAAGGATGACCACTCTTCTCTATAAATCGAATAACTTCTGTTTGTGTATCTCTGCGTCTGTTGGATCGTCTGCTTCAATAGAAACATCTGGTATATAGATGCCTTCTCTGTTTCTGACAGTTTTTTTTAATATCCCTCTTTGTAACCACCGAGATATGTTTGTTTTTTGAAATTGTAACATCCTGCATTTCCATTTCACTCTCCAAATGCTCAATATAGTTAAAAAAAAAAAATCACAGTTTGAACATCTAGGTTTAATAGATACGTTCTCAAGTGTTTGTGTAATTTCTGAAACATTTTCACCTCCTTTTTGTATTAGCTAAGGAGAATCTAGCCTTATCAATTTCAGCATTCGCCTATAAACATTGTTCATACATTGATTTCTACAAAATCGTGTCAGACGCGATTCACTAAACCTTTAAATTCCAATTTGCTTTCATTAGCTAGACAATCAACACATTCCATGATTTCTACTCACCGAATATTGGAATTTTTTCCTTTGTGTGTTGATCTCAAATAACCGTCTTTCAAGACTTCTGATTTCCACATGAAATTCTCAGGTCTTCACAATCATCAATCAATTTTTCTTCTAGGTTCATACAATAATTCCGAAGTTTTGATTTCAGTACACCACTTTCTCCCCTCTGATCAAGGAAGGAAGTGGTAAAAAAAACCTTCCGCCAAATTGATACTGGCTGGCATGTGCCAATGTTAAAATAGTCAATACCTGTGAAAAGACTTTTCTGCCTTTCAACGATGATTGTGAGACAAATTTCTGAATTGTATGACTGAGTCAGCTTAAATAAAACCATGTGATTTATTTCCACACAAGAGGTACAAAAATACTTACAAAAGTTGTAAATTCAAATACAAAATAAATGTGGTTTTAAATAAGATCAAAGATATGAGATAAAGTTGTTTGTTTCAAAATATAAGCTCAAGACGTGTTTAAAAGTTGTCTGCTGTTTCCTTTGTTCTGAGAGCAGTTGTAAAAATATTCTGTATGCTGGGTTTCTGTAGATATGTTAGAAGTGTAGCAGAAGTGTAAACAAAAAGAGTGCCCATCTAGGTATGTAACTTCTTTTTAAATAAATTCAGTTTCTTTGTTCAAAAGCACGCCCAAAAATACACACTCCCATATTACTCCCATCATCACCTTCCTTTGACTTCCGTCTGAGGGTGGGGGCTAAGAGTTGGAATGTAATATGAACAGCATGACTAATTAAAGACAGAGCAAAAAAGTGAGTTTGAAAGACAGCTTAACTCAGAATAATTATATAAACACAGTTTCTCAAATAAGATATCTGTTACATAGGAATACCTTTATGAAAATATAACTAGAAATATCAATAAAAAATCTTGACAGCTTCTTGAAATTGAGAACATTTGAGAGTTCAAATGCCACATCTATAAGTTATAAGTTCAAAAGTCCTATCATATACAGTGGTGTGAAAAAGTGTTTGCCCCTTCCTCATTTCCTGTTCCTTTGCATGTTTGTCACACTTAAGTGTTTCGGAACATCAAACCAATTTAAACAATAGTCAAGGACAACACAACTAAACACAAAATGCAATTTGTAAATGAAGGTGTTTATTAATAACGGTGAAAAAAAATCCAAACCATCATGGCCCTGTGTGAAAAAGTGATTGCCCCCCTTGTTAAAACATACTATAACTGTGGTTGTCCACACCTGAGTTCAATTTCTCTAGCCACACCCAGGCCTGATTATTGCCACACCTGTTCACAATCAAGGCATCACTTAAATAGGAGCTGCTTGACACAGTAAGGTCCACCAGAAGATCCTTAAACGCTACACATCATGCTGAGACCCAAAGAAATTCAGGAACAATTGAGAAAGAAAGTAATTGAGATCTATCAGTCTGGAAAGGGTTATAAAGCCATTTCCAAAGCTTTGGGAATCCAGCGAACCACAGTGAGAGCCATTATCCACAAATGGCGAAGACATGGAACAGTGGTGAACCTTCCCAGGAGTGGCCGGCCGCCCAAAATTACCCCAAGAGCGCAGCGACAACTCATCCAAGAGGTCACAAAAGACCCCACAACAACGTCCAAGGAACTGCAGGCCTCACTTGCCTCAGTTAAGGTCAGCGTTCATGCCTCCACCATCAGGAAAAGACTGGGCAAAAATGGCCTGCATGGCAGAGTTCCAAGGAGAAAACCACTGCTGAGCAAAAAGAACATCAAAGCTCGTCTCAATTTCTCCACAACACATCTTGATGATCCCCAAGACTTTTGGGACAACATTCTGTGGACCGATGAGACAAAAGTGGAACTCTTTGGAAGGTGTGTGTCCAAGTATATCTGGCGTAGAAGGAACACTGCATTTCATAAAAAGAACATTATACCAACAGTAAAATATGGTGGTGGTAGTGTGATGGTCTGGGGCTGTTTTGCTGCTTCAGAACCTGGAAGACTTGCCGTGATAAAAGGAACTATGAATTCTGCTGTCTACCAAGAGATCCTGAAGGAGAATGTCCGACCATCTGTTCGTGTACTCAAGCTGAAACGAACTTGGGTTCTGCAGCAGGACAATGATCCTAAACACACCAGCAAGTCCACCACCGAATGGCTGAAGAAAAACAAAATGAAGACTTTGGAGTGGCCTAGCCAAAGTCCTGACCTGAATCCTATTGAGATGTTGTGGTATGACCTTAAAAAGGCCGTTCATGCTCGAAAACCCTCTAATGTAACTGAATTAGGACAATTCTGCAAAGATGAGTGGGCCAAAATTCCTGCAGGACGCTGTAAAAGCCTCATTGCACGTTATCGCAAACGCTTGGTTGCAGTTGTTGCTGCTAAGGGTGGCCCAACCAGTTATTAGGTTTAGGGGGCAATCACTTTTTCACACAGGGCCATGATGGTTTGGATTTTTTTTCACCTTTAATAATAAACACCTTCATTTACAAATTGCATTTTGTGTTTACTTGTGTTGTCCTCGACTATTGTTTAAATTGGTTTGATGTTCCGAAACACTTAAGTGTGACAAACATGCAAAGGAACAGGAAATGAGGAAGGGGGCAAACACTTTTTCACACCACTGTACACAGAATTACAGGGGAATTTATAACCTCAGTTACATACTTTTATGACTGAATTAAAATTTAGATATTAACAATATAACATGGTGGCAGTGTGTTCCCAGGAACATCACTCGTCGATAAGCGTGGTAAACAATCAATGGCGGCAGCTGTTTACCACGTGATTGACCTGTCACATTGCCCCCCCCCCCCCATATTGCACCTGTCACTCAACAATCACCACATCATTTGCCATCAGTGCTTATAAAAGTGCATGTCACCCATCAGTGCCCGTAAAGTGCACCTGTCACCATCAGAGACTGCCATCAGTGACTGTCAGAGGTGCACCTGTCACCCATCAGTGACATTCCCCTGTCATTTATCATTCACCCATCAGTGACCGTCATCAGTGACCCATCTGTGACCCTCATCTGTCACCTATCTGTCCCATAGAGTGCACCGATGGGTCACCATCAGAGACTGCCATCAGTGACCGTTGCCTGTCACCCATCAGTGACCCTCACCTGTCACCTGTTACCCATCAGTGACAGTCACCTGTCACCCATCAGTAGCCATCACCTGTCAACTATCTATGAATGTCACCTGCCACCCGTCTGTCACCCGTCACACAGCCCATCAGTGACCGTCACCTGCCACCCGTCACACAGCCCATCAGTGACCGTCACCTGCCACCCATCACGCAGCCCATCAGCAAAATATCAAAAAGTTTAAAACAGTGAGGAGGGTTCCAGATCCTCTCCATGACTGTTGAGAGCAGTGGGGAGTTCTCGTCAGATTCAAATGCCAATTCTGACTCTGAATCAAATTCAGCATTTGAATCAATCAATAGTAGTGGATCGGAAAATGAATCAAAGAAAGAATGAGTCCCTCCTAAAAGAGCGCTGCGCTCTGGAAACCAGGCAGCCATCAGCAATAGACCCCACAATCAAATTCCCAGGCCCAGTACCAGCGCTGCCACCAGGGATAGACCCCAAAAACAAAGGCCCAGTACTAGGGCTGTGGCCAGTGAAAGACCCAGAAAACAAATGCCCAGGCCCAGTACCATCGCTGCCACATCACGCCCAAGTACCAGCACAGGAACTTCAAATCCCCTGACTACCAGCACTGGAGTGTCACGTCCCCCAAGAGCCAGGGCCACTACATACCTCCCAGATGGTCTTGCCAACCCAACATGGCTGGTTTCTGACTTGGGATCAGCAAGAATTCCCCCTTTTACCGCACAGCCAGGAGTGCAGGACAATACCCAAAATTTCACAGAAATTGATTGTCTTTATCTATTTTTACCCAACACTTTGCTGCAAATAAGACCAATATATATGCCCAGCAGCATATTGCCAACAACCCACAATCATCATATGCCCATCCGTTTGAGTGGAGAAATTTGACTCTGGAAGAGTTCAAATTGTTTATGAGCCTCACCATAAACATGGGGCTTACAAAAAAATAAAGGACATGCCTATTGGTCCACCAACCCCATCCACCATATGCTCATTTTTTCTGCCGTAATGTCCAGATCCCAATATGAGATTATTATGCGCTTCCTCCATTTCAGCAACAACACCCAATGCCCTCCCTGAAATCTTTCAAATTATGATAAATTATGTAAAATTCGCGCACGCATACATTTTTTCCCCAAAGATTTGCAGAACCCCATGTCCCCGATCAACATACTGTATATGTGTAGATGAGTCAAATTTTGCTAGCTTTGTGAGGGAGCCACAGGATATCTATATGGATTCCGCATATATAGTTACATAGGTTGAAAAAAGTGCCTCCTTGTTCTCTGTGATGACCTTAAAGCGAATATATGAAGGAAGAAATTCCCAGCTCTGGCCCCCTGAGTGCCCGGCCTACATGGGCAAATCTGGTAAGATTGTATGGGACCTGGCATACCCACTGCTGAACAAAGGTTACCACATATACCTGGAAAACTTTTACACCAGCTTGCCCCTTTTCAAACATCTATAGATTCTATTGCTAAAGCCCTGACCTGTGGAACCTCCATAAAGAACAGGAAGGGCTTCCCACAATCTATAGTGAACAGAAAACTGTGAAGGGGGGAAAGAGCAACTTTGAGATGCAACAAAGGGCTGGCCTTGAGGTGGAAGGATAACAGGAATGTGTACATGATGTCCACCATCCATGATGACACTACAGTTGACGTTGAAAGAAGACAAGTTTCCATTGAAAAGCCAACATGTGTCCAAGAATACAATCTCTACATGGAGGGTGGATTTCAATGACCAAATGCTTCAGCCCTATTTGTCAATAAGGAGGTCCCGTTTCTGGTACAAGAAGGTAGCAATTTATCTAATTCATTTGGCCATCTATAATGCATACATAATCTACACCAAATCCATGGAAAGTCCCACCCATTTCCTAAAATTATTTGAAGAAGCTGTCACATCCCTCATCTATCAACAAAGATGCCCCCCCAGAAAACCTTCGCTCTGATGCTGTTAGCCGACTTCATCAGCGCTACTTCCCAGACAACATTCCACCATCTGTAGCTGGCCGAAGATGCCAAAAAAGATGTTGCATATGCAGCAAAAGAGACTTTCGAAGAGATACCAGCTACCAGTCACCAGTGTCCCTCCCAACCCAACCTTTGCATTGCTTCATGCTTCCGACTTTATCACACATCCCTAAAATATTAGCCCTTATTTTTAACCATTTCCCCATTTTCATTATTTGTGCTGACCATTTTCCATGCTTCCTCAAATAACCATGCCACTGCCTTCCACATGAACTGACCCAGGCCTGTTTTTGACTATTCCTCTGCCTACAGTTTGGACTGCTTCCACGTGAACTGACCCTGGCCTGTTTTACCGGCTATGCTTTTGCCTACAGTTTAGACAAATCTGTTGCCCTGCTACTGTAGTATACAGGGGTCTCACATGTGAGGGGCTCCAGAATTGTTTTCTTTGGGTTTTGTAATTTCCGGATTAGGGTCTGGAGGCCGGAGGCTTCAAAGAGTTTTGGGTGGGAGAAGCCTCTACCGCTGTGCCCCTGTGCACAGGTCTTACCCGATTGAGGCACGCAGCCTGCTGCTGACTTACTACCATCATGCCTCTGCCTGCCACATGAACTGACCACACCTCTGCCTGCTACCTGGACTATGGAAATTATTAGCTGTAGCAAAAGGCAGTATGTTTATGAAGGGCTAGAGAGCGGGACAATAATGAGTGTCTGCAGGTAACAGTGTACCAGGACCAATATTATGGCTGTGCTGGCTATATCTGCCTGGACAATTCCTATGGAAATGCTTTGGCTGTGCTGACAATATCCTTGTGCTGACTGTAGACAATATTCCTGCCTACTGCCTGGGTAATTACTATTGTTGTTGCTAAGCACATTGCTGCCTGCTGCCTGGACCAATTCTCTCCTCTGTATACACTACTAAAACCACAGGTAATTCTTTTTTTTTTTTTTTTACCCTTTCGTCAATAGAATTTATTTTGGAGTGTAGTTCTTGGTATGTACATGTGCTATGTGTTAGAAATATGAAGAGCCTTCAAAAGTGATTAGGTTGTTAGGTAATTTATGCTCCTAGAATGCCTGAAAGTGCTATTTGAATGTTGGGCCTCTGTATGTGGCCAGGCTGTGTAAAAGTCTCACACATGTGGTATCGCCATACTCAGGAGGAGTAGCAGAATGTATTTTGGGGTGTCATTTTTGCTATGTACATGCTATGTGTGCAATATCTTATAAATGGACAATTTTGTGTAAAAAAAAATGCGTTTTCATTTTTTTACCACATTTTATAAAACCTTCTGGAAAAAATGAACCGTTCAAAAGGTGCCTCATAGATTATACGTTAGGGTGTTTTCTTTCCAAAATAGAGTAATTTTGTGAGCATTTGCATTGTCCTGGTGCTCCAGGGCCTTCAAAAATGTGATATATGTGTAATTTATGTCCCTAGAACACCTGACGTTGCTCCCTGCATGTTGTGCCTCTGTATGTGGCTGGGTTGTGAAAAAGTCTCACACATGTGGTATTGCCATACTCAGGAGGAGAAGCAGAATGTGTTTAGGGGTGTAATTGCAAATATGCATATGCTGCGCGAGAGAAATAACCTGTAAGGGCACTTTCAAACTAAGGCGGTGGGGGCGGTAGCAGTAAAGTACCTCTAGTGTTAGCGCCGCTTTACCGCTGTTTAAGTGGCACTTTGCCACCGCTAGTGGTGCACTCCGAAGGGGTTAAAAGGGCCCTTAATGCGCCACTGCCAAATCGTTTTACAGGTGCTTTGACTTGCGCTGCACATTGGGCAGGGCATTTTGGGTGCCCATTGGGCAGGGCATTTTAGTTGCGGTGTATACACTGCTCCTAAACCTCCCCAAAGATGCTGCTTGAAGGACTTTTTTTTAACATCCCTTAAAGAGGAAGTAAACTCTCCCACTCTGATACTTCTTTTCATTTAGTCCATTATAATAAGTCATTATCAGACTATAGCCACTGTAATCCAGCCCAAATTACATATTACTTAATTAAAGAAACTTTAAAAAACTTGTTTCCAGGGGTTAGGCAGCACCATCTTAAGTATTCTTTTCTGAGTCCACAGTGGAGTGTATTTCCACCCTTACATTGAGCACTTCCTGTACTGTTAACCAAGCCTCCTTCTCAATCCAACGTTTCTATGGCAACCCTGCTTCCCTGTTCATAGCTTACTTGTTTATTTCATAGTATTTACTTGTGCGATGTCTAATGGCCATTACTGCAGTCTTATCAGCTGAAGCTGATAAGTCTGACAAAGGGAAACAAGTTTAGACTGTATGTGAGGTCACATGGTGTGTAGGAGGAAGCTCTGAGTGATTAGCAGAGTTCAGTGTTGTGCCGTAGGAAGTCCTGATTACAGATAGATAAGACATAGAGAGTGTGCCTTAAATCTGGGGAGATCTGGGCATGCTCAGTGACTTAATTCTACAGAACAACAAGGATTACAATAATACTAAGCAAGTAAGGAGATATCTATAAGCAGTGTTCATTAGGGTTTTTTATGCTGATTTACAAGGGACAAAGTTGTGGGGGAGGGTTTACAACCACTTTAAGCGCACCACTCCACAGCCAGCGCTGTGATCCATAGGATGAGATGCCGCCCGTACAGTCCACCATGTGTGCCACAGTGCCTGGATAGGAGGATCGGCATATAGAGGAAATGAGCCTTCTATATTCCTCCATGCAGCCGCTGAATGCTTGCAGGAGGGAGAGGAAGAGAATCCAGCATTCAGCAGCTGCATGGAGGAATATGGAAAGCTAATTTCCTCTGTATGCAGCCCCCTGCCGATTCTCCTATCCAACCTATTTACTGCCCCTCAGTTCACCTTGTGGTCCCTGCCCCCCCATGCTCTCCTCCCCCACCGCACACTCTGCTGCCCCCCACAATTCTCTCCACCCCTGTTCTTTCTGCCCCCTGTTCTCCAGCTCTCCCCGTCCTTCTCTAGCCACCATCCCAGTGCTCCCCCCTGTTCGTGCTCTCCACCCCCAGTGCTCTCCACTCCGACCAGTGCTCCCCCCTGTTCTTTTCCCCGTGCTCGCCACTCCCCCTAGTGCTCTCCCCCCCATTCTTCCCCCCCCAGTGCTCTCCACCCAAGTGCTCTCCACTCCCCCCAGTGCTCCCCCCCATGTTCTTTGCCCCCCAGTGCTCTCCCCCCCTGTTCTTTCCCCCATGCTCTCCACTCCCCTCAGTGCTCCCCCCTGTTCTTTCCCCCGTGCTCTCCACTTCCCTCAGTGCTCTCCCCCCATGTTCTTTCCCCCCCTGCTCTCCACTCCCCTCAGTGCTCCCCCCCATTCTTTCTCCCCCCAGTGCTCTCCAGCTCTCCCCATCACTCTCCAGCCCCCACCCTAGTGATCTCCAGCCCCCCATTCTCCACACCCCTGCACTTTCTGGCCCACTGGTGCTCTCAAGCTCCACCCATCGCTCTCCAGTGCTCTCTACCCCCCTGCTCTCCACTCCTATTCTTTTTGGCTCCCCTCCAGCACTCTCCACTCCCCACTCCTGTACTCTCCACTCCCCCCTGCATTTTGCCCCCACCCATGCCCCCTGCTTATTTGTACCCCCCCTGGAGCTCTCCAGCACCCATGCTCTCCACCCCTGTTTTTCTACCCCCCCAGTGCTCTTCGCCACCCCACACTCTTAGCCCCCCCCAGTGCTCTCAGCCTACCGTGCTCTCCACCCTTGTTCTTTTTGCCCCCCCAGTGCTCTCCACTCCCCACCCCTGTGATCTCCACCCCCCCTGCACTTTGCCCCCACCCATGTGTTCTCCAACCCCGCCAGTACTCTCTGCTCCCCCTTCTCTCCAGCTCCCACCCAGTGCTCTCCACTTCCCCAGGACCAGAGGACAGGCTGTCGGGCCGGAAAATGTGGATGGCTGAAGGTGCAGGTGGCCAGGGACCACTTCATCTCACAGCAAACAGATCCCCTGGAAGGAGCCTCATCTCCATCCAAAAGGAGAACAGACCCTGCCTGCTGCTTGCCGTCATGGATATCCTGCTGGCATGCAAGGTACCGTAACGAGCATCAACAACATACCTTCCCACAGACAGGGACTGCAGACTGGGACATGGGGCACAGGAGGGGCTGCAATGATGGGCATAGTGAGGCTGCATTCATGGGCACAGTGAGACTTCAGCTGCATTGATGGAGACAGTGAGGCTGCATTTGATGGGCACTGGTGAGGCTGCATTGAGCTCTTGCATCAAGTGTGCTGTCTCTGACCATCTCCTGTATCATGTCTGCAGTCTCTGAGGGAGTCTGGAGAGGAGTCAGGAATGGGAGCGCCGCCGGGATGGGGGTCATGGGAGAAATCAGACTTGTGTGGACTGTGGAGAGGAGACTATAGGATAAAACCAGAGCCACTGACCTGGAGCCGACTGACTGAGTCCTGCACAGTGCACCTGAGAGGAGGTCAGTGACAGTGCCGCCAGGCCAGTCGGGGGTCACTGGTGTAAGGGGGAGTGAATACGATAATGTAAGGGGCACTGATATAAAGGGTTTGCCCCTTATATTAGTAACCCACCCCCCTTACCTTAGCGCATTCTTTCTGCAGAAGGTGCCCCCCCCACGTTCTGAGTTCCTTGGGTCCCCCTTGATGACTGACCACTTTTAACTGGAATTTGCATATATATATATATATTATATATATATATATATATATATATATATATGCAAATTCCAGTTAAAAGTGGGGCTATATATAATACATTATTCATCAAATGTGCTTTAAAATGTATGGTTTTCCCTTTCATGAACAAGAAAATAATGACGTTATGCTGCTGGGCTGGTATAATAATGCCGTGGGCTGGTATGAATTTTTTTTCCAGGGCTGGTTTTTATTCCCAGTCCGGCCCTGGCTCTGCCTCTCTCCTCCTGTGCTATAAAAAAAAAGAGGAGGAAGGTTCTGTCCTTAGTCAGTCTGAATGGGAAACAAGTTACAGACAGACCACAGCAAGTGATTTCAAGCTTTGTAGAGAAGAAGAGAGAAGGGGAACTGATGGGACCTGCAGTCTTCCTTAAAGACACAGACAGCCAGCAAGATGTGACCGCCAGCTGCTGCTCTGCCAGGGCTCTCTCTGCCTCGATTTGGAAGTCCCTCCCAACTTTATAGATATAGGTAGACTCTGGTTTAAAAAAAAATCATCAGCGAACTACTGACTGAAGGCTAGCTCCTTGTCCAGGCTGGGAACCTAGAGGCTGCAAAAAAGAGAGAGGAAAGATAGGGGAGCCAGGCAGCAGTATAGTGTAGTAGTTCATTTTATCATGAAATAAACACTGAAAATGGATGGGTTGGCGAACTGCTGCAGGTGAGATTTCTACAGGATATGCAGGATCCAGGGTCTGGAGTGTGGGATGGATGGGATGGTGAACTGATGCAGGTGGGATATCTACACTGGAGTGTAAAGACTGCTAAAGCTACAGCAGACTTGCTTCTTTTAGCACCGCTAAGATGAAAAACGGTCAGGAACGCCCTCAAGATGTGCTGGTTCACTCTGCCTGCTGCCAACCCCCGTCGTACAGCCCAGCTCCCAGAAGGCCACGGAACGGCACCGGTCCATGGCGCAGGGGTTATGGACCCCTGTCTTAGAGCCTTCCACATGTAGGGGGAATGCTGGGACTTACAGTCCTCCCTGAAGATACCAACCATGGACTCTTTCCTGTGCAGGCATGCTGGGGCAGCTACAAACCTGTAGTTGGAGATATGGATGTTAGGAAAGACTTGGATATATGTTGAATTATCTTGTGATTCTTATTATGCTGCATTACTCCAGTAAAGTTTCAAAAACTTTGCCTCTGTCCTGGTCTGAAGTTACTAAAGGGGTGTAATGCAAGTTACCGGCACACATAGTCTACAGTTGGGTCACTAGCACAGTGTGAAGCTACAGTGGTTACCAAGGGTAAGGGAGATTTGGCAAGTGACCTGTTAAGTGTGTTCATGTGGCAGGCAAGATAGCCTCTTGCTGTGAGAGAGATGTTGTTTGCACTCCCGTAGTGATCCGTCTCACATAGCAACGGGGGCACATCTGCACCATGAGGTCCTCAGCCTGTGCATGGGTACAGAAGAGCTCATTAAGTGCATGTATGGAGCCCAGTTATCTGCTCAAGTGTACATGTTGCTCGGCATGAATAAAGGTAGCCCCGCACCAGGCAAGTGACCCTGTTTCAGGTGCGAAGCATAACGTCCAGCCCTCCTATAGGTAGGTACATCATTGAACTATTCTTAAAAATAGAAACATCAGCCGTCTAAGGGCCCTTTCACACGGGCTTACTGATCAAGTCAGTTTTTCAGGCGCATCCGATCAGAAAGCCTATAGAGCTCCATGGACAGGCGGATGTAAACAGACGTTTGTTTGTTTACACCCATATACCTCTGAGTCCGTCAAGATCTGGAAAAAAAGACAGAAAAGGACTGTGTCCTTTGCTGTTTTCCAGACCTAAATGTGACGTACATAATATAACTAAGTACTAACATTTATAGGTAAAGTTGATCAAGGGAATATCCGATTGCCTCTCGTGGGATCAGGAAGGAATTTTTTTCCCCGTTGTAGCAAATTGGATCATGCTTTTCTGGGGGGGTTTCGCCTTCCTCTGTATAAACTGTGGGTATAGGATTGTGTATATGAGATTGTATTTTTTTATTTATTTTTTAATTGGTTGGACTGGATTGACTTGTGTCTTTTTTCAACCTGTAACTATGATGGATTGAAGGTAGCCTTATATAAGTGAATTCAAGTCCATTTAACTCAACGAGGCAGGATTTCCTCTAGGGGGCAGGTTAAGAACAGCCACCCTACTGTATAACACCACAGAGCTCCGCAGGTGCAGGGCATTGCTGACTCCTCGATGATTTTGAAAAGGTGTGGGCCTTTTTTTCTCACTCGATGATTTTGAAAAGGTGTGGGCCTTTTTTTCTCACGTGTGCCACAGATCGCACCGTTGCTGTTTGCAACCTATCTCTGAAGCGGATCAAGTGTGGCCAGAACAGCAGCCACTTGGGCCCCACATGCTTGACCAGACATATGACGACCTCCCATGCAGTCTGTTGGCAACAGCACTTAACAGATCCACATCAAAGAAAAAGGTGGACTTCTCCTTGCTGCTCATCTGGGATTTCCGACCCCATTATACCTACAGTCCTCTGCACTGAGAGGAATGAAGGTATAGCAATAGGTGTTCCAAGTACTTGCAGCCAATCTGCTATCAGTACTAGACATGTGCATTCGTTTTCGTCCGAATGCATTTTCGTCCGAATTTCAGCTATTTTCGTTTTCGTTTTGACAAACGATAACGAAAGCACAAAATCCGAAAAACGAAAGATCCGACATAAATAAATGCTTTATTTTCGTTTTCATTGTTAAAACAGTTCGATATAGAATAGGAGATTCGACATGACTCTGACAACAATGTGTCTATAGAACCTGTGACCTTACCTCTATTAGTCCAAGATTATATAGAGAAAATATCCGACAGAGAAAAAAGATTTGACAGAGAGAAAAGATTCTGCAAGTTACTGTCCTAAAAAGTGTTTGGGGACCCGGGTCCTGCCCCAGGGGACATGTATCAATGCAAAAAAAAGTTTTAAAAACGGCCGTTTTTTCGGGAGCAGTGATTTTAATAATGATTAAAGTGAAACAATAAAAGTGTAATATTCCTTTAAATTTCGTAGGGGGGGGGGGGGGGTTGTCTATAGTATGCCTGTGAAGGGGCGCATGTTTCCCGTGCTTAGAATTGTCCCTGCACAAAGTGTCATTTATGCAGGAAAAAAAGTCCTTTAAAATCACTCGCAGCTATAATGAATTGTCGGCTCCGTAATACAGAGAACACTCATTGAAAGTCATTGATAAAAAAATAAATAAATAAATAAATAAAAAAGCGTGGGGGTCCCCCAAATTCAATTACCAGGCCCTTCAGGTCTGGTATGGATATTAAGGGGAACCCTGCCTCAAATTTAAGAAAAAATTTGACGTGGGGTTCCCCCTAAATATCCATAACCAGACCCTTCAGGTCTGGTATGGATATTAAGGGGAACCCCGCATCAAATTAAAAAAAAATTGACGTGGGGTTCCCCCTAAAAATCCATACCAGACCCTTTATCCGAGCACGCAACCTGGCAGGCCGCAGGAAAAGAGGGGGGGACGAGAGAGCGGCCCCCCTCCCTCCTGAACCGTACCAGGCCACATGCCCTCAACATTGGGAGGATGCTTTGGGGGTCTGTGACCCCTCAAAGCACCTTGTCCCCATGTTGATGAGGACAAGGGCCTCATCCCCACAACCCTGGCCGGTGGTTGTGGAGGTCTGCGGGCGGGGGGCTTATCAGAATCTGGAAGCCCCCTTTAACAAGGGGACCCCCAGATCCCGGCCCCCCCCTGTTTGAAATGGTAAGGGGGTACAAAAGTACCCCTACGATTTCACAAAGAAAGTGTAAAAAATGGTTAAATAAAACAAACACACTTTTGAAAAATTCCTTTATTAAAAATAAAAAAATAAAAAAAAGATTCCAGCGGCGGTAATCCACTCTTGCTATTCAGCGACGGACGGTCATCTCTCCAGCGATGTCTAATCTCATCCAGCGCAGCAAATACATCCTTCTTCTGTCTCCTCCACGGAGACACTGCAGGCATTCCGGCGGCTGACGTTTCTTATATACGGAGGGCGGGGCCACCCGTCACCTGACCCCACCCCCTTCTGACGCAAGGGGAAACCCGGGGTTCCCTGTGACGTAGGGGTGACCCGCACCCCTCTGATGTAACACAGGCAGGTTTCCGTTACATCAGAGGGGGGGCGGGGTCACCCATACGTCACGGGGAACCCCGGGTTTCCCCTTGCGTCAGAGGGGGGCGAGGTCAGGTGACGGGTGGCCCCGCCCTCCGTATATAAGAAACGTCAGCCGCCGGAATGCCTGTAGTGTCTCCGTGGAGGAGACAGAAGAAGGATGGATCGCTGCGCTGGATGAGATGAGACATCGCTGGAGAGATGACCGTCCGTCGCTGGATAGAAAGAGTGGATTACCGCCGCTGGAATCTTTTTTTTATTTTTTTATTTTTAATAAAGGAATTTTTCAAAAGTGTGTTTGTTTTATTTAACCATTTTTTACATTTTCTTTGTGAAATGGTAGAGGTACTTTTGTACCCCCTTACCATTTCAAACAGGGGGGGGGGGCCGGGATCTGGGGGTCCCCTTGTTAAAGGGGGCATCCAGATTCTGATAAGCCCCCCGCCCGCAGACCTCCACAACCACCGGCCAGGGTTGTGGGGATGAGGCCCTTGTCCTCATCAACATGGGGACAAGGTGCTTTGAGGGGTCACAGACCCCCAAAGCATCCTCCCAATGTTGAGGGCATGTGGCCTGGTACGGTTCAGGAGGGAGGGGGGCCGCTCTCTCGTCCCCCCCTCTTTTCCTGCGGCCTGCCAGGTTGCGTGCTCGGATAAAGGGTCTGGTATGGATTTTTAGGGGGAACCCCACGTCAATTTTTTTTTAAATTTGACGCGGGGTTCCCCTTAATATCCATACCAGACCTGAAGGGTCTGGTTATGGATATTTAGGGGGAACCCCACGTCAATTTTTTTCTTAAATTTGAGGCAGGGTTCCCCTTAATATCCATACCAGACCTGAAGGGCCTGGTAATTGAATTTGGGGGACCCCCACGCTTTTTTTTAAATTTATTTATTTATTTTTTTATCAATGACTTTCAATGAGTGTTCTCTGTATTACAGAGCCGACAATTCATTATAGCTGCGAGTGATTTTAAAGGACTTTTTTTTCTGCATAAATGACACTTTGTGCAGGGACAATTCTAAGCACGGGAAACATGCGCCCCTTCACAGGCATACTATAGACAACCCCCCCCCTACGAAATTTAAAGGAATATTACACTTTTATTGTTTCACTTTAATCATTATTAAAATCACTGCTCCCGAAAAAACGGCCGTTTTTAAAACTTTTTTTTGCATTGATACATGTCCCCTGGGGCAGGACCCGGGTCCCCAAACACTTTTTAGGACAGTAACTTGCAAATTAGCCTTTAAAATTAGCACTTTAGATTTTGAACGTTGGAGTCCCATAGACTTTAATAGGGTTCTAAAGTATGCTATATAGTTAGCTCCGTCAAATCTTCTTTATACATTGACAGACACCATAAGCCTTCCAAGACAGATTTGACCGTAATTCATGTGGATTTTCGGACGAATGCAATTTTTGAACGAAAAACGAAATAAATAAAAACGAATTTCGGGAGTAACTAAATAAATTAAGTTTTCGGACGAAAACGAAATTCCGAAACGAAATATTTTACTCTGCACATGTCTAATCAGTACACCTCCATCTGATTTTAGCAAGCAAATTTCCCTACCCCAGTTGCTAAACCGTAAAACGAAATGCAGTCCCAGCCATCCACATGCTCAGTGTCTGAATGTTAGTTTGGTCAAATTGCTAGCACTGCAACTGCTGCCTTTTCACCTGGTAGACTCTGCCCCCTTTCGAGAGTTTGTGGAATGTGCTGTACCTCAGTGACAGATTCCAAAACGCCATTTATTTTCATGGAAGGCCATTCCGGCTCTCTACCGGCATGTGGAAGGCAATGTTTTGGCCTTGTTGGACAGGGCGGTCAGCAGTAAGTGCATATTACTGCTGACTCATGGTCTAGCAGGCATGGGCAGGGATGTTACCTTTCCTTCACTGGGTAACTCTACTGGCAGCAGGGACAGGGTTCAGTATTGTTAGAGCTTGCTCTGCCACCATGCCTCCAAAATGCTAGTGGTGATTCTGCCACAGCTCTCTCCTCCACCCCCTCTTCTTCTTCCTCTATGGCCTCTTCTGCAGATTTGTCCTCTGAACCAGCAGTGCTCCGTAAGCATTCAAGGGCCTACGAAAGCCCTGCCATACAGTGCTTGAGTTGATTTAAATAGGGGACAGGGGCAGGCTCAGAGGTGGTTGACGCCATGCCAGCTACAGCCAGGAATGGTTGTATGCGACAATGGCACAAACCTTCTCTCCGCCCTCCGACAGGGACACTTGACCCATGTCCCATGTTTGGCATACATCCTGAATTTGGTGGTGCAGAGGTTCTTGAGCAGGTACCCAGGCTTACAGGATCTCTGGAGGCAGGCCAGAAAAGTCTGCGGTAATTTCTGCCGGTCATACAATGCCAGTGCTCGGCTGGCTGACATTCAAAGGGAGTGCAACCTGCCCCCAACCTCCTCATTTGTGGCATGCCCACCAGGTGGAACTCAATGCTGGCAATGCTGCAGCAGCTGCACACGCAGCAGAGGGCCATCAATGAGTACCTGTGTTAGTATGGCACCAGGACAGGATCAGGAGAGCTTGGCTTTTTTTCCTCATGCCAGTGGGTTCTGATCAAGGATGCATGTATGCACTGTCCTGTCACCATTTGAGGAGGCCACAAGGATGGTGAGCAGTGACAATGCATGCATCAGTGATACTGTCCCTCTTGTTTTCCTGTTGGAGCACATGCTTCATGGAATAATGCACAGAGCACTTGAGGCAGAACAGGGGGAGGAAGAGGAGGGCTTCCTTATCTCTCAACGACCCCTTTAACCCAGATAGTATTCCTGCGGGCCCGCCAAACACAGATAGAGAAGGGGATACCACCACTTCAAGCAGGTCAGCCAAAACAAAGACTTCTCCTTTAGAACTGAAGAGCCCCAAGTGCAAAAAATAAATGTGTTTATGTGTTTAACATATAATATGTGAAAAAAGGAATACAAATAGGTGTAAAGAAAGACATGGAGTGTAAACCAATCATATATAAATGAAAAATATTTAAAAATATTAAGAAATTCCTTATTAGTGAAGATGTGTAAAGTAAATAAATTAAACCATGAATGTGTCCATTTTCATGTCTGTAAAAATGTAACCTTATATGTGAACATGAATGGATGAAAGGACAGGCTACTATACAATTCTATAATGTGAGTCTAAATTATGTGAGTAGATATAACTAGATTAAATCCATACACTCAAAATTAAGTTTAAATGATGTGAACCTCTATTGAACCCATATGTAAATGTATTAAATGGTGAACATATATGGAAAACAAGAAAGGAAACAAGAGACAAGAAAGATCCGTCTCACATGTATGAGTGTAGATACCAATAACAAATATGTATAAAAATGGACAGAATAATGATTAAGTGATTAATTATTGTAAATATTAGGATGTTAATGGATGATATAAATAACATATTCTGACTAATGATAATAGGCATGTAGATGGTAACGTATGTATCCATGTATTGATATATGCATAGGGTCACCCTAGATGCTAATGGGACATTGTATAAAATAATAAATAAATATATCACATGATCTCAACATAAAAGAGTGTAAATATGTAAAATTATATGGGCATGGACGTGTGAATCAGAGAAAAACACTGATCCAATAGTCCCAAGGCCATGTATAGACATAAGCGCTCTTCTGAGTCATTAACCACTTGCCGACCGCCGCACGACGATGTACGTCGACAGAATGGCACGGGCAGGCATATGGGCGTACATGTACGTCCCTGCCTTCCCGCGGGTGGGGGGCCCGATCGGTGCCAGCGGCGGTCGGTATCCGTTCAGGAGCGATCCGGGATGAGGGGGCGGCCATTCATTCATGGCCACCCCCTCGTGATCGCTCCTGACGAATGGAAGTGAAGCATGACATCACTTCCTCTCCTGTAATGTAAACACAGGCAGAGGAAGTGATGTAATCTCTCCTCCGTGTCGGTATTTTTCATTCCGGCACCGAGGAGAGAGGATCGGTGAGTTGCACCAACACGACACTACACAGTAGAACATGCCAGGCATACTCTCACCCCCCCTTCACCCCCCGATCACCCCCCCAATCACCCCTGCCCCCCCAGTCACAGTGACACCAATTGCATTTTTTTTTTTTTGCATTGGTGTCATTTGTGACTGTAATAACTGTTAGGACAGTTAGGGTTAGCCCCCTTTAGTTCTAAGGTACCCCCCTAACCCCCCCAATAAAGGTTTAACCCCGTGATCACCCCCGTCGACAGTGTCACTAAGGCTGGGTTCACATTGCAGCGGTTTATGAGAACGGATGTGATTCGCACCGCACTGCAGTGCAAATCACATCCGATCTCTGTGCGATTCGAGTTCAGCCATACAGATAGTATGGCTGAATTCGCGTCGCACCCGCCGCACCCGCCGCAAACTCGCACGGGACCCTTTTTTTGGTCCGCAGCAGAATCGCACTGCGATATGCGAACTGATCTGGGGGTGTCATTAACATTTCACTGACACTCCCGGCAGTTCGCATAGGGCAGTGTGAACTGCCGCCGGGAGGCATGCGATGCGGGAACCCGCCGCGGATTCGTGGCGTTCCCGCATCGCTCCAGTGTGAACCCAGCCTAATAAGCGATCGTTTTTCTGATCGCTGTATTAGTGTCACAGGTGACGCTAGTTAGGCAGGTAGGTATTTAGGTTCGCCGCAGCTTTTTATAGCGCCAGGGACCCCCATATACTACCGCATAAAGCCCCCTGATTGCCCCCTAGTTAACCCTTTCACCAGTGATCACCATATAACTGTTACAGTTGACGCTGGTTGGTTAGTTATTTTTTTATAGTTTCAGGGCACCCGCCATTTATTACCTAATAAAGGTTTAAACCCCTGATCACCCGGCGGGTGATATAAGTTTGAGGGTCAGATAAGGTCTGCGTCGCCCCAGGCAGCGTCAGGTTAGTGCCAGTACCGCTAACACCCACGCACAAAGCATACACCTCCCTTAGTAATATAGTATCTGATCAGATCTATATTAGCGTCGCCAGCAGTTTAGGTTTCCCAAAACGCATTGTTAGCGGGATCAGCCCAGATACCTGCTAGCACCTGCGTTTAGCCCCTCCACCAAGCCCAGACCAGCCCACCCAAGTGCAGTATCGATCGATCACTGTCACTTACAAAACACAACACACATAACTGCAGCGTTTGCAGAGTCAGGCCTGATCCCTGCGATCGCTAACAGTTTTTCTTGTAGCGTTTTTATACAGTCGCTGACAGCCTAGGTGCTTTTTTACCTGTGAGTCTCACTAGTGTACCCCTAAATTTAGGGGTGTCTACTTTCCAAAATGGGGTCATTTGGGGGGGGGGGGGTTGTGCCATCTTGGCATTTTATGGCCTTCAAAACTGCGATAGGTAGTGAGGAGTAAAATCAAAATTTACACCCTTAGAAATCCTGAAGGCAGTGCTTGGTTTTCGGGGCCCCGTACGTGGCTAGGCTCCAAAAAAATCCCACACATGTGGTATCCTCATACTCAGGAGAAGCAGCAAAATTTATTTTGGGGTGTCATTTCACATATGCCCATGGCATGTGTGAGCAATATATCATTTAGTGACAACTTTGTGAAAAAAAAAAAAAAGTTTGTAATATTCCCGCAACTTGTGGCAAAATATAAAATATTCCATGGACTCAACATGCCTCTCAGAAAATAGCTTGGGGTGTCTACTTTCTAAAATGGGGTCATTTGTGGGGGTTTTGTGCCATCTTGGCATTTTATGGCCTTCAAAACTGTAATAGGTAGTGAGGAGTGAAGTCAAAAATGTACGCCCTTAGAAAGCCTGAAGGCGGTTCTTGGCTTTCGGGGCCCCGTACACGGCTAAGCTCCCAAAAAATCCCACACATGTGGTATCCCCATACTCAGGAGAAGCAGCAAAATTTATTTTGGGGTATCATTTCACATATGCCCATAGCATGTGTGAGCAATATATCATTTAGTGACAACTTTGTGAAAAAAAAAAAAAAGTTTGTAATTTTCCCGCAACTTGTGCCAAATATAAAATATTCCATGGACTCAACATGCCTCTCAGCAAATAGCTTGGGGTGTCTACTTTCTAAAATGGGGTCATTTGTGGGGGTTTTGTGCCATCTTGGCATTTTATGGCCTTCAAAACTGTGATAGGTAGTGAGGAGTGAAATTACAAATGTATGCCCTTAGAAATCCTGAAGGCGGTGCTTTGCTTTCGGGGCCCCGTACGCGGCTAGGCTTCCAAAAAGTCGACCACATGTGGTATCCCCGTACTCAGGAGAAGCAGCAGAATGTATTTTGGGGTACAATTCCACATATAACCATGGCATGTGTGAGCAATATATCATTTAGTGACAACTTTGTGTAAAAAAATAAAATAAATTTTTTTTGTCATTATTCAATCGCTTGAGGCAAAAAAATAAAATATTCAATGGGCTCAACATGCCTCTTATCAATTTCCTTAGGGTATCTACTTTCCAAAATGGGGTCATTTGGGGGGGTTTTGTACTGCCCTGCCATTTTAGCACCTCAAGAAATGAGATAGGCAGTCATAAACTAAAAGCTGCGTAAATTCCAGAAAACGTACCTTAGTTTGTAGATGTGACAACTTTTGCGCAAACCAATAAATATACAGTTATTGACTTTTTTTTTTACCAAAGACATGTGGCTGAATACATTTTGGCCTAAATGTATGACTAAAATTGAGTTTATTGGATTTTTCTAATAACAAAAAGTAGAAAATATAATTTTTTTTCAAAATTTGCGGTCTTTTTACGTTTATATCGCAAAAAATAAAAATCGCAGAGTCAGTCAAATACCTTTAAAAGAAAGCTCTATTTGTGGGAAAAAAAGGACGCAAATTTTGTTTGGGTACAACATTGCATGACCGCGCAATTACCAGTTAAAGCAGCGCAGTGCCAAATTGTAAAAAGACCTCTGGTCATTGACCAGCAAAATGGTCCGGTCTGAAAGTGGTTAAGCTCCAGCCACTAAACTGATCCACCTATGAGAAACGGAGGGGGAAAGAAAAAGTAAAAATAGTCTATTAAAACGCATATAAAGGGAAAACCCTGAGATAGAAAGATCAACAAAACATGTGTCAAGACCTCAATGTGCATAAATCAATGTGCATGAATCCCAATGAAAAACAATATACACATTGTCCTGACGTGATCGTGACCTATAATTAAGCTCAAAATACATGCTATTATCATAAAAGAAATATGATAGTTTCCTAATACAAAACCAACATGATACAGCACATATAAAATTACACATAGACATATAAAAACCTCTGCACATAAATCTATAATGTGCCTATTGAACAGGTGTACCCTCTAATACCTGTTAACATGGACCTCATTCGAATGAATCTATTTATTGTGATATATTGGACTCCATGTGTAGGGAATGTATTTAATGTTATAGGTGTTCCTGATCAGGCACATTCCATAAAAAAGAACCACAAGGGACAACTATCCATAAAACAAAAAAGATTCAAATGAGTATGATCAATGGTGATCAAACCCTATTGAATCAAATTGAAATTGAACCCTCACTGGTTTGTTTCAAAAGCTAAGAGCCACCCAAATGTAAAATCGTTAACCATTATATAAATAAAGTATTTAAATAAGCAAATGAATGGATATACAGCTACTAAGCAATAGAAATAATCATAATGCCAATAGGCAAGGGAACATGGCCATTGGAAAATAGGTAATGAAATTATGTTATTTCCCATACATGCAATAATTGTGCACCAACCCAAACTTATCGTTCTGTTGAATACAATCAAACAATGATATCTGGGCAGTGGTTATGGTGGTGACCAGCCATTGCATGAAGACAACAGGAAGGCATGCTCACATACCTGCACGTTTACCCAACCCTTAAAGTGGTGTTCCACACAAAAATAAAAATAAATTATTAAAATTCCTAAAAAAAATAAAAATAAATTTGGAATTTTTTTTTAACTCACCTCTAAATGCCTGTTGCTAGGGGTCCCTCGTAGTCTGCCTCCTTTAGTGCCTGGGCTCCTGACGTCACTTCTCCTTGGCGCAGGAAGGGCTCAGCTCTGCTCCCTCCCTCCTGTCAGTCATCTGGGACACGTGACAGGTCCCAGATGACTGTGCGGCCAATCACGGTGCACGGCGCAGCTCGCGCATATGCAGTGGGTGCCTGGCTGTGGAGCCACAGCCGGGTGCCCACAGTTAGAATGTCAGTGCCGCCCAGAGGAGGGGGGAATGAGGGGGGGCTTCGTTCCCCCGCATCGCTGGAGCCTGGGACAGATAAGTGTCCAATTATTAAAAGTCAGCAGCTGCAGTATTTGTAGCTGCTGACTTTTAATTTTTTTTTTCAGGGGAACCCTTCTTTAAAGGTAATAACGTAAACCACAGTCTTCACAAAATGTTGAAGACCGGAAACGGATGTGTAAATGTGTGCATGTATCTCCTGTCTATTGACCGGGATAATATTAGCACAGGGATATGTTGACTAAACACCCTCTCCACACAAGGATGAGATGCTTGGGCTAATAAAATAATGAAAGAAATCTAAATGACCCAGATCTGTAAACAAACACAGCTGCCAATATTCTCCACTGCCTCCAATGATAACAATATCCAAAGAAAGGAGGGGCGGGGGGGGGGGGGGGTAAAACACCAAGGCAGAAGAAGGAGAAAAAGAAAAGAAAAAAGGAAAAAAGTAACCAGACAGTAAATTTAATCATAATAGTGGAACATATCCCACTCAAAGTTTAGCCCTGATGGAATTCTCATTCTCATTGCATTTGCAAAGCATCTGGAATCTATCACCTCCTCTTTTGGGAGTAATAATTCTCTCGATGCCCTGTATGGACAGACTTGAAACATCTTTATATTGTATATGATTCCAATGTTTGGCTACATTAGTTGACTTGTTTTTCTATATGTCATACAGATGATCATACGGCCGATCCTTGAGTCGGCATGTAGTGCGGCCCACCAAACACACAGGAAGAAGAGGAGGAGGATTGTGTCAGCATGGACATGGAGGATAACACTCAACAGTCTTCAAGGGATGGTTTTTGGTCATTTTTGGCACCGTGGACAGTCCGGGGAATCACGCCTACCCCACTTAAATAATTTGACCGGTATTCTATATACCCTGTATATTATAAATAATTGCGTCAAACATTGTCCTGGCGATAGTGAAACTAGGGGTACCCTTTCTAATATTATTTTCCATATATCATCTGAAATATCCCCGATATCTAGCTCCCACCATCTTCTGCCTGGGCTGACACTCTCATCTCGATATGATCTCGTAAGTTGGCCATATAGAGGTGAGATCAAGCCTTTTTTTCAGTCATCCGTTTAATAAAGTTATAAATGGCATTAGTTATGTCACTCCCCCCCCCCCCCCCCTTTAACCTGAGATTGGACTGCATGTCATATTTGTACATATTTAAAAAAAACTATGATGGGGTAAATGAAAAGATTCTTGCAAATCCTGAAAGGAGCATAGAACATTATGTGAGTACAACCGTGTTATATATTGGAGCCCCTTAGAGCACCAGCTTTCCGATCCCTCCAAATTATCTAGTTCTTTATATTGCCTTTTCCCCCAAAGTGGTGAATACTCTGAAGCACCTTCGAATTTCATTATTTTCCTCATTTCCTTCCAAACTCTGTTCATAAGTGACATTGTTGGGCTCTTACGGGTATAAACAAAGGCCTCAGATTCCAACTGGGCCAGGAGGTTATAATAATAACTGTTACTTAGCAGTAGGGCCTGTATAGGGCCCTCCCAGTTGACAACTCCCCAGCCTGCAAAATGCTGAAGCTGGGAGGCTATGAAGTAAAATCTGAGGTATCGCCAATCCGCACCCATCCCTTGATAGCCTAATCCTGTTTTTTTTCCTTTCCATAGTAACCTTTGAAAAATGTATTCTAGGTTTTTGAACCATTTGAGAGGTATCTATATCGGTGATTTGTGAAAAATATATAATAATTGAGGGGCCCAGATCATTTTTATAAGGTTTGCTCGGCCCACCACCGATAATGGCAGCTTAATCCATGACATGCTCTTAAGTTGGAATTTAGTAAGAATAGAGGATAAATTATCTATCAAATAATTTTCTATCTTTGAGTGTATCGTTCTTCCCAAGTATTTAAATGATGAAACAATTTTAACCTGAGGAGCCTCTCTTAATATGGAAAAACTAGGGTTATCTAAAGTGAGCAAAACAGATTTATCCCAATTAATGACATATCCAGAAAGCAAACCAAAATTTTGTACTAGTGCCATTAAAGATCTTAAAGATTTATCCCTAGCCCCAAGAAAAAGCAGAGCGTTGTCTGCATATAGTGAGATTTTTTCATTCCTCATTCCTCTAATAAATCCACAAATAGATTCTGATTGTCAGATAGCTTCAGCCAGGGGTTCGATGGCCATTGCAAATAACAGAGGAGAAAGGGTACATCCCTGTCTAGTTCCTGTATAGTGAAAAAAATTGAGATACCATACCATTTATTTGCATACAGGCCCTTGGGGCAGAACACAACATTTTAATCCACATATAAATCTTCCCCCAAGGCCGAACGCACACATCACTTCCCACAGGTATGTCCACTGTACACTCTTGAAAGCTTTCGCAGGTTCGAGTGACAAAATCTCTCTTCTCCCAGGGTTATCAGATGGTAATTGCATATTTAAGTATAGCCTCCTCAAGTTAATTGCTGTAGATCTTGTAGGGATAAAGCCATACTGATCTTGATGAATAAATACCTGCATATGTCCATTTAGTCTTGTGGCCAGGACCCTGGCTAGAATCTTAGCGTCCAAATTCAACAATGATATCGGGCGGAAAGATTCTGGAGCCACAGGGTCCATTCCAGTTTTTGGTAATACAATGATACAGGCATCCTTCATAGAGTCTGGAAGCTGAATGATTCTAAGGCTTGGGTGAGAACCATCAGTAGTTCTGGAAGCAAAACCTCCCCGTGATGTTTATACACTTTTGAAGGTAGGCCATCAGTACCCGGCGCCTTATCGTTTGGGCTTTCTGATACTGCCCTGACCAGGGCCGGACTTTCAATAGGGCTTGACGGGGTTCAAGCCCATGGGCCCCGTCCAATAGGTGGCCCCGCGAGCCCATACTTTACACTAGGCGTCCACGCTATAGCAGCTACAGCTCGGACGGCAATTGTTGGGAGGGCGTCCCTGGACGTCCTCCTCTTGTTTACCCTTGGACACAGCCAATCACAGATCATGCTAAATGGCCAATCACAGTGGCCATTTAGCACTGATCTGAGTGTCCAATGAGAGATGATGTCATGAGATCATCTCTCATCGCTGGCTCTCCCCCTCACAGAGACAGCGTGTGAGGAGGGAGAGCGACGTGCAGCTTGTTAGTAAAAAAAAAGTGTAAAATAATGTGCTGTCACTAGTGCCACCTGTCCCCAGTGCCACCTGTCCCCAGTGCCACCTGTCCCCAGTGCCACGTATAAGTGCCATCTGTCTCCAGTGCCACCTGCCCTCAGTGCCACCTGTCCCCAGTGCCATATGTTATCAGTGCCATCTGTCCCCATTGCCATCTGTCCCCAGTGCCACGTATAAGTGCCATCTGTCATCAGTGCCACTGCCACGTATAAGTGCCATCTGTCATCAGTGCCACCTGTCCCCAGTGCCACCTGTCCCTAGTGCCACGTATAAGTGCCATCTGTCATCAGTGTCACTGCCATGTATAAGTGCCATCTGTCATCAGTGCCACTGCCATGTATAAGTGCCATCTGTCATCAGTGTCATCAGTGCCACTGGTCACCAGTGCCACCTGTCCCCAGTGCCACCTGTCCCCAGTGCCACCTGTCCCCAGTGCCATGTATAAGTGTCACCTGTCCCCAGTGCCACCTGTCCCCAGTGCCACGTATAAGTGCCATCTGTCCCCAGTGCCACCTGTCCCCAGTGCCATCTGTCCCCAGTGCCAGCTGTCCCCAGTGCCACCTGTCCCCAGTGCCACGTATAAGTGCCATCTGTCATCAGTGCCACTGCCACGTAAAAGGGGCCATCTGTCATCAGTGCCACCTGTCCCCAGTGCCACCTGTCCCCAGTGCCACGTATAAGTGCCATCTGTCCCCAGTGCCACCTGTCCCCAGTGCCACCTGTCCCCAGTGCCACCTGCCCTCAGTGCCACCTGTCCCCAGTGCCATATGTTATCAGTGCCATCTATCCCCATTGCCATCTGTCCCCAGTGCCACGTATAAGTGCCATCTGTCATCAGTGCCACTGCCACGTATAAGTGCCATCTGTCATCAGTGCCACCTGTCCCCAGTGCCACCTGTCCCTAGTGCCACGTATAAGTGCCATCTGTCAACATTGCCACTGCCATGTATAAGTGCCATCTGTCATCAGTGCCACTGCCATGTATAAGTGCCATCTGTCATCAGTGTCACGTGTCATCAGTGCCACCGGTCCCCAGTGCCATCTATCCCCAGTGCCACGTATAAGTGCCATCTGTCATCGGTGCCACTGCCACATATAAGTGCCATCTGTCATCAGTGCCATCTGTCCCCAGTGCCACGTATAAGTGCCATCTGCCACTGCCACGTATAAGTGCCACCTGTCATCAGTGTCACGTGTCATCAGTGCCACCTGCCATCAGTGTCACATGTCATCAGTGTCACGTGTCATCAGTGCCACCTGTCCCTAGTGCCACATATAAGTGCCATCTGACATCAGTGCCACTGCCATGTATAAGTGCCATCTGTCATCAGTGCCACCTGTCCCCAGTGCCATCCCTTGGACACAGCCAATCACAGATCATGCTAAATGGCCAATCACAGTGGCCATTTAGCACTGATCTGAGTGTCCATGAGATCATCTTTCATTGCCGGCTCTACCCCTCACATAGAGACAGCCTGTGAGGAGGGAGTGCGACGTGCAGCTTGTTGTGAGTAAAAAAAAAGTGGAAAATAAAGTGCTGCCAGTGCCACCTGTTCCCAGTGCCACGTATAAGTGCCATCTGTCATGAGTGCCACTGCCACGTATAAGTGCCACCTGTCCCTAGTGCCACCTGTCCCCAGTGCCACGTATAAGTGCTATCTGTCATCAGTGTCATGTGTCATCAGTGCCGCATATTAGTGCCATCTGTTATCAGTGTCATGTGTCATCAGTGCCACATATTAGTGCCATCTGTCATCAGTGCCACATCAGTGTCACCAGTGCCACGTATCAGTGCCATCTGTCATCAGTGCCACGTCAGTGTCACGTGTCATTTTCCTGGTGCTCCAGGGCCTTCAAAATTGTAATAGGTAGTCAACAAGTTAGATGTGTAATTTATTCTTCTAGAACACGTGATGGCGCTCCCTGCATGTTGGGCCTCTCTAAGTGGCCAGGCTGTGGAAAAGTCCCACACATGTGGTATTGTAATACTCAGGAGGAGTAGAATGTGTTTTGGGGTGTTTTTATTTTATTTTATTGACTGTACATTTCTAATTTGTGTGCATAGTTAAGATTTTTCACTGCAACACTCACTTATGTACTACACACACACACACACACACACACAATTTATCTTGCACTTTGTTCAATGAGTTATTTTGTCATATTCTTGCAATTGATTTGTTATGATTGCAACCTTACAAGGTAGTTGATTGTTTTTCAATATGTTTTCCAGGTAAATAAGTGTTTTATGTTCTCATTCTGACCAAGACATTTGTGCATTGCAATAAACATTTGATCACTTTGATCTTTTTTAATCATTATTTATTTATTGTAAAAAAGCTTCTCAAGCTTCAATCAGTAATAGATTACTACTTTTTTTTAGCATTTAACACTGTCTACGGTACCAGTCACCTTTTAAAAGTAGCTTGGCACTTCAAATAATGATTGGATCGATTATATTGTTACGGCACCAGATGGCGACAAATTAATATAGAAGGTAGGGCCCGAAAGTGACTCAAGCCCAGGGGCCCCCAGCACCCTAAGTTCTGCCCTGGCCCTGACCAATTCCTCTAAGGTCAAGAGGGCATCAAGTTCCTCTTTAGAATTTACAGATAAAGAGTTTTAATGGATCTAGAAATTCCTTAAGTCTTGTCTTGGAATGTTAATTTTATTTTGATATAGGTTACTATAGAAAAAAACAAAAGATTGTAGGATTTTATTCTGGTCTTGAGAAAGTTCAATAGCCAGTAGCCAATAACTTGCCTCAGAGCATGCGTCGTTTTTGGTATGTCAGAACAGCATACAGATGAGTGGTTTTTGAGTGGTTTTCTAGATAGGAATTGGTTTGGTCGGAAATATTTAGAACATGTTCTAGTTGTAGGTCCATCAGAATTTTCAACATAAAATCAGACGATTGGAATATACAATGAAAAAAAAGCTCCCGTCTAACTTTTTCTGTCAGACATTCCACTCGTGTGTACACGGCATTAGTCTTACTCCACAGACGCTCAAGAGCCTATGTTTTCTGAGACTTCTGCTAATAATGAATGAGTATTCTCATGCAATGCCCTGCAAGAATTTCTAGTGGTCCTTATAAATAAGATTTCAGAAGCACTTTGATTAATGCACAAGATGTGGGATTTTCAAACACTCAAGAAGCACAAGCTAAATGTGATGGACATTAAAGAGGAAGTAAACCCTGATGGGTTTACTTCCTCTTTCATTCCCTGCAAAGGCAAAGCATAATGGACTACTATGCATCGCATAGTAGCCCATTATGTGTCACTTACCTGACACAGGAGCCAGCGAAGTCGCCGCTGTCCCCTGTAGTCCGCCGCATCCATCTTGCTGGTGGCGTCTCGCAGCTCCGCCGCTGTCATTCGGCGAAGCCGCGATGACGTCACTCCCGCGCATGTGCACGGGAGTCGACACGCACGGCAGCTCCATTCTTGGAAATGCCGCGCTCAGTGCACCTGCGCGCCGCTGTCTACGGCGCATGCGCCGTAGACAGCGGTGCCCGTTTTCAGGCAAATATCTCCTAAACCATATAGGTTTAGGAGATATTGCTTGGACCTACAGGTAAGCCTTAATCTAGGCTTACCTGTAGGTCAAAGTGGTTTGTAAGGGTTTACAACCACTTTAAGCATCTGTTATACTCACTTGTTATGTACAGAATCCATTGCCAAATTGATTGTTTTATCCTTTATTGCATTATGGATGACACTTGATACATGTATTATTATTTATGCTATCAGATTGGTGTTCAACAGTTATAGTTTGTTGTATGTTTTGATGTAGATTGCACCCATTTATTGTGACCTTTTGCAGTGCAGCACACTCATTTATTTATTTGAGACTTCTGCTGTCATCTGTTTGCCAGGGTTGTAGGGGTCGGGGCCTGATTCTGTGTGTAGTGAGGGGAGCAAGCTCATCCAGGGTGGAGGACAGGGATCTATTGTAGACAGAAGTGGCTAGATTGGGACAGGGGTGAAATTTGCAAAGAAATGGTAGGGAGCAGAATAGAGAAGGGTTGAAGTGGCAAAGGTTTCTACAGGCAATTGTTAAGCAGTTGGAGGGATCGAAACTAATCGGATCAGAGAGAGGAAATATCTGAACAAACATACTAAGGAACTTTCTGCTCATTCCTTCTGCTCATAGCCAATATTACAGTACCAAGGATCCAACTGTACACAATTTACAAGTTCAAGGATCAATGAATATGTGAAATAATTGTGCTATATTATCAGGGTGGTTTGGGGTCTATGATTGATTTTGTAATTATCTATGTGTTATATGTATAATAAAATTGTTTTTTTATGATGCATTGGTCTAGATTTTTGGGATACGTTTTTATAGAGACACAGTTCTGGGATGATTTGGTTTTGAGTCCATAACTAGTTTCTTTATTTTTTGATTTTTCATGTATTTTAATATAACATGGTAATAAACAGTTTTGGAGTATCACCTACATTCCTTTTACTACATATGCCCAGAATATGAAGGAAGGGTTTCCAACCAGCTCATGGCTGCAGTAACAGCCATGAAATTATATTTGCTTTTTAATACCAGCTCCTGGCAGTGATGTAAAAGTGATTACCCCTCTCCCTTTCCTGCCAGATCCCCCCCCCCCCCCACCCCCCATAGTTTTTGGGCTCTCCTGTTCTTCTTGTCTCTAATTTATTGCTTACTCTAAACAAATAAGCTGTAGAGACATTTAATGCATTGCTTATTGATAGTTTTAGGTACCATAATTTTTCCACCATTTTTTTTGACCATTTGATATCTGTTTCCTCCACACTACCCTTTCTCGGGGATTGAATTGTGTTTGTGTGCACAAAAAATTATTTTAATGTGTCTTTTTTTTTTTTAAATATAGCTTGAGCAAATATAGTTGAGCGAATTTTGTGCAACATAAAAAATTGCAATTACCATCTTTTTATTCTACAGGGTCCCTGCTTTCAGAAAATATAAAATATTTTGGGAGTCATAAATGCAGATTTTATTATGTGTGCAAAGAATGTAAAAAAAAATCCTAGAGGGGAATTAAACAAACACAACTGTTTATAAATACATCTACAGTGGCCTAAGTAAATAGTATTGCTCAGAATTGAACTGCATCTACAGTTTTGATAAACTCCAGGCAGAGTTTTGCATAGTTTTCTTACCCATACATTGCAGTAAACGGGTGTCATAGTAGTAGCCATGTTTGCAGTAACATTCATAGCTGGGTTGCGTGTTCACACATTTTCCTTCTTTGCAGATTTCTTGCCCAAACAGTTCACACTCATCAATATCTAGAAAAAAATAAATGTTGTATTAATATTTCATTACTGGTAATTTTCTGGCTTCTGTTCTCTTCCCACGGCTACCTGAAAATGTATTTTAATTTGTATTCTTAATGAGCTTAAGTCACTTTCTTCTCTATGAAGCTTCTAAAAATGCAAGAGCAAATTATCTACAACTTTCACCACTGACATAAGATTTTCATTTACCATTTGTTATTAGGGATGAGCCGAACACGCCCCCCCCCCCCGGTTCAGGTCGCACCAAAACTTTCGAACGGACCAAAAATTGGTGCGAACTTTAGAACCCCATTGAAGTCTATGGGACTCGAACGTTCGAAATAAAAAGTGCTAATTTTAATGGCTAATATGCAAGATATTGTCCTAAAAAGGGTTTGGTGACCTGGCTCCTGCCCCAGGGGACATGGGTCAATGCCAATTTTTTTTTTTTAAAACTGACGTTTTTTCAGGAGCACTGATTTTAATGACGATTAAAGTGAAAAAAATGTGAAATATTCCTTTAAATATGGTGCCTGGGGGGGGGGGTGTCTATAGTATGCCTGTGAAGTGGCACATGTTTCCCGTGTTTAGAACAGTCCCTGCACAAAATGACATTTAACAGAAAAAAAGTCATTTAAAACTGCTTGCGGTTTTAATGTCATGTCTGGTTCCGGCAATACGGATGGAAATCATTGAGAAAAAAATGGCATGGGTAGCCCCCCTGCCCATTACCAGCCCCTTTGGGTCTTGTACAGATATTAAGGGAACCCCGTACCCAAATTAAAAAAAGGAAAGGCGTGGGGCCTTACTCAGAACAGCAGTATGCAAACAAGACAGGGACTGTGTAGGTTTGCTTTGTTAAGTGGAATCTGTTTGTAATTTTGAACTGGTACATTTTTAAAGTGTAGCTCCAGTCAAAAAATCTATTTTTAAGCTTTTTGGAAAACATAGGGAAGAGTTATCACCCATGTATAATTTTTTAGCTATCCGTCTTTTTCATCTCTTCCTGTTGTCTCCTTCCGTTTGCAAGTAGGAGACGTTTGTAAGTTGGATGTTTGAAAGTAGGGGCCTGCCCTATATGCTCTGCAGAAATGTGGGCCTAAGGTGTTGGTGTTGCCACAACACTGTAAGCCCTCAAAGTGACTCTTGGTGGGCACTTGAGCACCCTGCTGTGAACGATTATATCAAGAATTGTAATTACATGCCATTGTTGAACAGTGGTAGAAAAATTGTGCCTTTGGTGGTTGTGGTGGTGGTGCTGGTGCCACAACACTATAAGTCCTCACAGCTACTCTCGGTGGGCGCAGGAACGGGCCCTGCTGTGAAATATTATATCAAGAAATGTAATTGTTAAACAGGGGCTGAAAAATTGGGCCTTAGGCACTGGTGCAGGTGCCACGACACTGCAACTTCTCCCATATACTCTAGTTGGAGTGCAGGAATGAGCCCTTCTGCAAAGCATTGCATCCAAAATTGTAATTACACGCCCCTGTTAAACAGGGGCTGAAAAATTGGGCTGGTGGTGTCACCCATAACCAAAAATGTTCTTCCAAGCTATCAGCAGGATCATTGAGGAGGTAGAGGATAGTCAGTCAACATAACAAGACAGTCACTCAGCATCAGCATAGACAGTCTTGAAGGGATGTGACATTTAAAAAAAAATTATTCGGTTACATCAGCTTCAGGTGTTTGGTAGCTGGTGGTGATCCAAGACTGATTCATCTTCATGAAGGTCAGTCGATCAACCGAGTCGGTGGACAGGCGCACCCTGTGATCGGTTACAAAGCCTCCAGCAACACTGAAGGTGCGTTCCAAAAGAACGCTGGATGCAGGACAGGCCAGTAGCTCAATTGCATACTGTGCAAGCTCTGGCCAGTGATCCATCCTCAAGACTCAGTAAGCCAGAGGATTTTCGGTTGGAAAGGTGTCCAAGTATAACCTTGCCCCTAGGTATTCCTGCACCATGTAAATCAGACGCTGGCGATGGTTGCTGGAACCCATCATACCTTGGGGCTGCGGACTAAAAAATTGTCTGAACGCATCGGTCAGACAGCCACCTTCTGCACCGCTCCTTCTGTGACTGACAGAAGCCTCAGCAACACGTTGTCCAGGACCAGGAGTTTGTAACCTCCCAGTCTCTGGAAACGCGTTGCACAGACCTTTCTGCAAGGCCTCCCAGAGATGTCTCATCCTCTGCTCCCTCTGCGACGGCAAGATAAGGTCCGCAACCTTACCATTGTATCGTGTATCAAAGAGAGCGGCCAGCCAGTATTGGTCCCTCTCCTTGATCCGAAGAATACGAGGATGCTTCCGCAGGCTTTGCAGGATCAGGGAGGCCATGCAGCGTAGGTTAGCTGAGGCATTCGGTCCGGAGTCCTCTGGGTCACTAAGGACAACATGATCCGCAGCCACCTCCTCCCAGCCACGTACAAGTCCACGGGTTTCTTGGGACTGTAAATCATCCCTAAAAGAATGCTGCCAGGCTCCACCTCCATGCTGACACAAGCCTCCTCTTCCTCTTCCTGTGTGATGGGTGGGACAGCAGGAACACTGTCTGGATAAAGAGGGCTTTGAGATGCATGGAAGTCCTCCTCTTCCTGCCTCTGTTCTGTCCCAGGTGCCCTGTTCATTATTCCACGTAGCATATGCTCCAACAGGTGGACAAGAGGCACAGTGTCACTGATGCATGCACTGTCAATGCTCACATGGTGACAGGACAGTGCATGCATTCCTGATCATGCCCCACTGGCGTGGTGAAAAAAAACAAGCTCCCCTGACCTTGTCCTGGTGCCGTTGTTACACAGGTACTCATTGATGGCCCTCTGCTGCGTGTGCAGCCGCTGAAGCATGGCCAACGTTGAGTTCCACCTGGTGGGCATGTCACATATAAGGCAGTTCTTGGCCAGGTTTAACTCCTTTTAGAGCTCAGCCAGCCGAGCACTGGCATTAAATGATCAGCAGAAATGCACACAGACTTTCCTGGCCTGCTTCAGGACATCCTGTAAGCCCGGGTACCTGCCCAAGAACCTCTGCACCACCAGGTTAAGGATGTGAGCCACACAGGGCACATGGGTCAGTTGTCCCTGTTGGAGGGCAGGGAGGAGGTTGGTGCCATTGTCGCAAACCACCATTCCTGACTTAAGCTGGCGTGGCTTCAACAACCTCTCGGCCTGCCCCTGCAGAGCTGACAAAATTTCTGCCCCAGTGTGGCTCCTGTCCCCCAAACAAACCAGCGCAAGCACGACATGGCATATTTTTGCCTGTGTACTTGTGTAGCCCCTTGAATGCCTACGGAGCACCGCTGGTTCCGAGGACAAAGCACATGGAGGAAGAAGAAGAGAAGGGGTGGAGGAGAGAGGTGTGTCACAACCAGTAGTAGCATTTTGGAGGCGGGGTGGTGGAACAACCTCCAACACTACTGCACCTTGTCCTGCATCCTTCCCAGCTGCCAGAAGAGTTACCTAATGGGCCGTGAAGGATAGGTAACGTCCATGCCTGCTGAACCATGAGTCAGCGGTAATAAGCACTTTACCGCTGACCGCCCTGTCCAGCGAGGCATGGACATTGCCTTCCACATGCTGGTAGAGAGCTGGAATCGCCTTCCATGAGAAAAAGTGGCGTTTGGGGACCTGCCACTGAGGAACTGCACATTGCACAAACTCATGAAAGGGGGCCGAGTCTACCAACTGAAAAGGCAGCAGTTGAAGTGCTAGCAATTTAGCCAATCTAGCATTCAACCGCTGGGCATGTGGATGGCTGGGAGTGAACTTCTTTCGACAGTCCAGCAGCTGGGGTAGGGAAATTTGCCTGCTACAATAGGACGTCGGTGTACTGCTAGCAGAGTGCCCGCAAGTACTTGGCTGTAACACACTTAATTCTACACCTTCATTCCTCTCAGTGCGGGTTTCAGAGAGGACTGAAGATCTAGTGGGGTTGGAGATCCCAGCTGATGAGGAGCAAGGAGAGTTCTGCTTTGTTCTTTGGTGTGGGTCTTTAAGGTACGCTTGCCAATGAGCTGCATGGCAGGTCAATATATGTCTGGTCAAGCATGTGTGTCATGGTTATGCAGTGATCTTCCTGTGTTTGCTTACCTCCCCTCATGTGTTCAGACTAAGAGGCCGGCCACTTCCACCTGGTGGTTTTTATAACCTCTCCTCTAAGCATGGCTCCACCCCAGGCCCTATCAGGGAGCCCTATATTAACCTGTGCACTGCAGGCCATCAGTGCTGATCAACCATTGTGTATTCCTTTGTGTGTTTGGCTTCCTGTTACCTGCCGTGTGCTCTTCTGTTGTTCCGTTACCGACTTTGAGGTGTCTTTGACTATCCCTGTTTTCCTGTGATCCTGACCTTTTGGCGTGTCCCTGACTTTTCCCTCCTGCTTGTAGCCCCGACCTTGGCTTTGTCCCTCACCATCCCTATCCTCCTGTTGCCTACTGTGGGTGTGAGCTGGGGGACCCTGGGGGTCGCGACCTGTAGCCAGTTGCAGCCAAGTCCATCCTCACCACTCGAGGCTCTGGTGAACACCTGCTGGCTCTTAGACTCCGCGCCCCCAGGGAATCTTACGCTCTAACCCCGGTGAGACCTGTCTCCCGTCCACAGCAGTCAGCCATAGGGTCTACAACCTTGCGGTGCACTGCTGATCCCTACGGTGTGCATCTGTCACCTCACCTCAAGGTGACCTGACAATGTGGTGCCCAAGCGGCTGATGTTTTGGCCACGCGAGATACGCTTGCGACATATGATACAAATAGCAGTGGTGCAATCTGATGCGCTCATCTCAAAAAAGGCCCACACCAAAGAACTTTTGGAGTAACGTGCAGTGGCAGCGCCCTGCACAGGCGGAGCTCTGCGGTGTGATTCAGTCGGTGTGCTGCCCCTAAGCTGCCTCAGTGGAGATACTGTGCTGGAGGCACTCAACACCCACTTTAAGTCCTGCAGATGCCTGGATTAGAGAACACCAGAAATAAAGGGTAGCTACAGGTGTATACTGTGCTGGAGGCACACAACACCCACTTTAACTCCTGCAGATGCCTGGATTAGAGAACACCAACAATAAGGGGTATCTTCAGGTGTATACTGTGCTGGAGGCACACAACACCCACTTTAACTGGTGCAGATTCACAAGAAAAGAACACACTGTCCCTGCCTATCCTGCTCTCTCCATGCATGCTGGAACACACTACACAAGGCCGCCGCGCTGGCGGCCTTATATACTGTGGGGCATGTACTAAACCCCCTGAGCTATAATTGGCCACCAGCATCCTGCCAGTGGCCAATTATGGCTCTCCTTGCTGCTGGCGCTGTGATTGTTCAAGCATGCGGGGGTCACAGTGCATGCTTGGCCAATCATGAGCGCCACACGAATATGGCGCGAACGGCCCACAGAGTTCTGGCTTCGCCGAACGGGCGAACAGCCGGTGTTCGAGTCGAACATTAGTTCGACTCGAACACCAAGCTCATCACTATTTGTTATACAGTAATACAAAATAAAGCCAGTATTTTAATTACCAGTCAAAAAGTTTAAATGTCAGCTTTGAGTTATTTTTTTAAAAGGTACTTGTATGTACCATTTTAACAGTACTATATATGAAACATTTATTTGCAAATTGCTTATTCAAAGGTCTTCTTGAGGTATTTACCGAAGAACACGCTAGTTGGGTTTTCCTGAGTAGAATGCAGAGTTGATGTTGAGTAGATGGTAAACAAAAGGGGACATGTATCAATTCTATTGCACAAAAAAACATGCTAGACAGAAGCATAGGGAACGATTTATTATAATTATGCTGCTTCTATCACCTTCCTTAGCAGTTTTGAAGTAGCACTGTGACGGAATAAAACCTGCCCCTAATCATGTCACTAATTTTACATATTGTCAGGATCAGAGTGGTAAACAGGTGGCTGGAAGACAGTTCAATCAAGTGCTTTATTCAGAATGAAAACAAATACAAACAAAAAAATGACAGGTGAGTCTTCAAATACAGTTCACACACACACAGGTAAACATCCGTTCAGCACCAGAAAGGCTTATAGAGCTAACTTTAAGTGCTCTAGCCAGAGCTAACGTCTCTTTTACAGGCCAGCTCACCCAGCAGGTCACAGTCTACTTGTGAAGCCTTCCAGACTCCATGCAAGTCTCTTCACCACTGATAGCAAATTAGCCACTGCCAACCTCTCAGACCAATAAATAGGCTTTCAGGTAAAGTACCTGCCCTCTCTTAACCCTGCCCCAGCCTGACTCTCTACATAACCCCTCCCCCTTACAGTCCCCAGTCTATGCACCACTACAACTTTGAAATCCTGTAGGGCGAGAAACCACCAGGTTATTCTAGAGTTCTTATCTTTATTTTGGACCATTCATGTAAGGGACATATGGCTTGAAGAGCCGGTCGAACAGGTAGTAGCGGAGTGTTTCCAGAGCCCATTTTATTGCCAGACACTCTCTTTCCACAATAGAATAGTTCTTCTCAGCGGATGTGAGTTTCCGGCTCAAGTACACAACAAGGCGCTCACCCCCCAACCACCTGGGACTGCACCCAGATTCAACTTTAAAGCTTCAGTTTGTACCAGAAACCAGAAACTCTTTCTGAATGTCTGGGGCTACTAATACTGGTTCCTGACTTAAAGCTTGCTTTAAACAGCAGGACGCTGCTTTCACTATAGTACTCCAGTGAACAACAGTAGAATTTCTTCCCTTTGTGAGATTTGACAAAGGCGCTGCTAGGCTGGCAACGTTGGGAATAAACCTCCTATAATACCCCACAATAACAAGGAAAGAACGCACCTGTTTTTTTGAGAGTGGATGGGACCACTTCTTGATGGCCTCCACCTTGTTCAATTGGGGTTTAATCACCCCTCTGCCTACAACATAACTCAAATAGACAGCCTTCTCCAACCCAATCTTTCTTTTTTCTGGGTTCATTGTGAACCCCGCCTTTCGGTACGCATCTAACACTAACTGCACTTTCTGTAAATGACTCTCCCAGTCGTGACTAAAGGTGACAATGTCGTCAAGGTAGGCTCCTGAGAATCCTTCATGAAGTCCATGGCTCTCTGGAAAGTGGCTGGAGCCCCATGCAACCCAAATGGCATTCTGGAATACTGCCATAACCCCTCTGGTGTGACAAATGCATTTTTTCCTTAGCCTCTTGGAAAAGTGAAATCTGACTGTATCTCTTTGTCAAATCCTTTTTGGACCTTGCTTTGTGCATTGGTCCAAATCATTTGGTGGAGGGGGGATTATGGTGTGGGGTTGTTTTTTAGAGGTTGGGCTTGACTCCTTAGTTCCAGTGACGGGAACTCTTAAGGTGTCAGCGTACCATGACATTTTGGATAGTTTCATGCTTCCAACTTTGTGGGAACATTTTGGGGATGGTCCCTTTCTGTTCCAACATGACTGCGCACCAGTGCACAAAGCAAGGTCCACAAAAACATGGATGAGTGCGTTTGGGGTAAAGGAACTTGACTGGCCTCCACAGAGTCCTGACCTCAACCAGATAGAATACCTTTAGAGCAGAGGCTACGAGCAAGGTTTTCTCATCCAACATCAGTGCCTGACCTCACAAATGCTCTTCTGTAAGAATTGTCCAACATTCACATAGACACACTCCTAAACCTTGTGCGCAGCCTTCCCAGTAGAGTTGAAGCTGTTATAGCGGCAAAGGATTGGCCAACTCAATATTGAACCTCACAGACTAAGACTGGGCTGCTCTTAAAATGCGTGTAAAGGCGGGCATCTCAATACTTTGTCTCAGGTATGCGGTATGGGATTTGAAAAAATGTCTTGGTTTCTCTGCAAAACTTACCAGGACTCCTGTTTTTGAGAAGGGGAAAAGGCCCCCTGCAATCCCTACCTTCCTAATTTTAACATCTAGATCTTCCTGGATCTTCTAACTGACTGTCAAAACTTCTTTCTTTCCATGGTTTGATTGGATAAACATGGTAAATCTGGTAGGGTTTACTTTTTGTTGGCTGATAGATCTTATATACATTATATAGATTTACGTTTCCCACCTTCCCAACTATCTCAAAGGGTCCCTGACATTTAGTGAGAAACTTGCGCTCTACTGTAGGCACCAATGCAAGAACCTGTTTCCCAGGTTTAAACTATCTAACCTTGGCAGACCGGTTGTACACATGACTCTGGGCTAAAAATGTTCCCTAACTATGGACATAACTTTTATCATTCGATACTGCATTTGTGCATTATGTTCCACCACACCTATAAGGGGAAGCTTCTTGTTCCCATGTCTCTTTCACTATATCCAGTAGTCCATGGCGGTGTCTGCCATAAACCAACTCAAAGGGAGAGAAGCCCATGGAGGCCTGGGTAACTTCTCGGCAAACAACAAGGAAGGCAACAAACAATCCCAATCACAACCATCCTCTTCAACTACCTTTATAGCATCCCCTTTAAGGTTTTGTTGAATTGCTCCACCAACCCATCAGTTTGTGGATGATACACTGATGTCTGAAAGTGTTCATTTTAAACAGTTTACAGAGCTCCTTCATCACTTTAGACATTGAGACGCATGAGGGGGGATATGATAGCAATATACAAATATCTCAATGGTGATCCCAGCATACGTATGAAACATTTCAGTCCCAGGGAGTGTAATGCTGCGTACACACGATCAAACAATCGGGTGGAAAAGTCCGGCAAACTCAAGTCCGCCGGACAATCCCCCCGTGTGTAGCCTCCGGCATACTTTTTTGACCCGAAAGTACGGCGGACTTAGAAAGTAGTTTTGCACTCCAATCTTCCCACCGGACTCGCATTTCGGCGGACAATCCTGCCGTGTGTATGCCAGTCCGCCGTACTTTTGAAATGAAAAGACTTTTCCCGCCCGGAGAAAAGTCCGCTCATTTCGAGTGGGTCTCCAGGTAGGCGGGGCCAGCGAAGAAGACGTTACTGGCCCCGCTACCTGGTATGGACTTAAAGGGGAACCCCAACGCCGAAAAAATCGGCCTATATCAATCACCAGGGTGGTACCAGGAGTCTGGTTGCACAAAAAGAGGTGAATCGCATACTTGCCTGGGCAGAAAGGCATGTTTCATCCCTTTCTGCAGTCTTCATTCCAGGAGTGGAAAATTGGCAGGCGGATTTTCTGAGCCGCCAGCAGTTGTGCCCAGGAGAATGGGCTCTGCACCCCGACGTGTTTCAGAACATATGTCGCAGGTGGGGTACTCCAGACGTAGATCTGTTTGCGTCCAGATTCAACAGAAAGCTGGACAAATTCATGTCAAGGACAAGAGATGTTCTTACCCAGGGGTCGGATGCTCTGACAGTTCCCTGGGATCAGTACAATCTAATTTATGCCTTTCCCCCATGCCCGCTTCTGTCACGGTTCCTGGGAAGAATAAAGAGGGAAACAAAGTCGGTGCTTTTGGTAGCCCCGGCTTGGCCCAGGCTACCGTGGTACGCAGAGATCATGAAGTTGGCAGTAGGCAGGCCATGGATCCTTCCTCTCCGGCCAGATCTGCTCTCACAGGGTCCAATTTACCATCCTGCTTTACACAGTCTGAATTTGATGGTTTGGCTGCTGAGACCCACCTTCTGAGGGATCGTGGGCTTTCGGGGCCAGTCCTTTCTACTCTGGTCAATGCCAGAAAGCCGGCCTCCAGGCTTATTTACTACAAAATCTGAAAGGCATATGTTTCCTGGTGTCAACTCAGGGAATGGCATCCTAGAAAGTATGTCATTAGCAGGATCTTGGCCATTCTCCAGTCAGGCATAGAAATGAATTTGGCCGTAAGCACTATCAAGGTGCAGATTTCGGCCTTGTCAGTGTTTTTTCAGAAACCACTTGCATCGCATTCCCTGGTGCGGGCTTTCATCCAGGGGGCCATGCAGATAAGACCGCCAGTCAAACCTCCGGTATGCCCATGGGATCTGAATTTGGTTCTCTCAGCTTTGCAGGGGCAACCATTTGAACCTTTGCAACTGGCTTCATTAGTTCTTTGACTAAAAAATAGGTTTTCTTGGTAGCCATTTCCTCGGCTAGGAGAGTGTCAGAGCTAGCAGCTCTCTCCAGCAAGGAACCATATCTAATTATTCATAAGGACTGGGTGGTAATGCGTCCCAACAGGTCCTTTCTGCCTAAGGTGGTTTCGGGATTCCATTTGAATTAAGATGTAATCCTACCATCCTTTTTTCCGGATCCACAGTCCGCAGAAGAAGAAGAATCTTTGCACACTTTAGATGTGGTAATGGCAATCAGTACCTATCTTCAGGCAACTGCTCAGATAAGAAAGGCTGATTGCTTATTTATTTTGCTGGAAGGCCCTAGGAAGGGCCAAGCGGCATCAAAATCCACTCTCTCAAGGTGGATTAGACAGGTTATTTCTGAGGCCTATAGTATAAAGGGGAAGATTCCTCCTTTTCAAGTGAAAGCGCACTCAACCAGGGCTGTAGGTGCTTCTTGGGCAGTGCATCACCAGGCCTCCCTGGCTCAGATCTGTAAGGCTGCAACTTGGTCATCAGTCCACACATTCACTAGATTCTATCAGGTGGATGTCAGAGGGCAAGAGGATATCGCCTTTGCGCGCAGTGTACTGCAGGCTGCGGTTTAGATCCTCCGGTCCATGGCTGTCTATATTTCTGATCTGTGTCTCCCTCCCCTCAAACTGAGCATTGCTTTGGGACATCCCACTATGTAATGAAGCTCCTGTGTCCCGTGATGTATGATCAACAAAATAGAATTTTTATATACAGCTTACCTGTAAAATCCTTTTCTTGAGAAGTACATCACGGGACACAGGGCTCCCGCCCCTCTTGGGTTTTACGTGGTTTCTTATTGCTTTGCTACAAAACTGAGGTGCCTCCCATATGGGAGGGGTTATATAGGGGAGGAATTCTCCTTAATTGAGTGTTAACCAGTGTCCCACTATGTAATGAAGCTCCTGTGTCCCGTGATGTACTTCTCAAGAAAAGGATTTTACAGGTAAGCTGTATATAAAAATCAATTTTTTAAGCTTTTTGGAAAACATGGGGAAGGGTTGTCATCACCCCTGTAACATTTGTTTTCTGTCTGTGCCCCTATTCAGAAGATTTCACCTCACTTTCTGTCCCAATGACAATTGGATTTTGAAAATTTCATCAGCATCAGTGAAGGAGACACTTTTTTCCCATATTAACTCTTAGAGGAAAAAATTTCCCTTCCTGGGGTAGATTTTCTCTCACTTCCTGTTGTCTCCCTCCATTTGTAGGAGTTGTTTGCAAGTCGGATTTTGAAAGTAGGGGCCTGCTCTATATACTCTTCATAAATTTGGGCCTTATGCTGGTCCCACAACATTACAACCCCTCACAGATACTCGGTGGTGCCCAGAACCAAAAATGTTCTTACAAGCTATTAACATTAACATTGAGGAGGAATAGGATAGTCACTCAGCATAACAGGATAGTCACTCAGCATCAACATAGGCAGTCTTCGAGGAATCTCACATTCATAAAAAATTATTCAGTTACATCAGCATCAGGTGTTAGGTAGCTGGTGATCCAAGACTGATTAATTTTTATGAAGGTGAGCCGATCGAGTCTGTGGACAGTCGCACTATGTGATCGGTTACAAAGCCTTCAGCAGCACTGAATGTGTGTTCCGAAAAAGAACGCTGGATGCAGGACAGGCCAGTAGCTCAATTGCATAATGTGCAAGCTCTGGCCAGTGATCCATCCTCAAGACCCAGTAACCCAGAGGATTTTCGGTTGGAAAGGTCTCCAAGTCTGATCTTGTCCCTAGGTATTCCTGCACCATGTAAATCAGACGCTGGTGACGGTTGCTGGAACAGATCAGACCTTGGGGCTGCGGACTAAAAAATTGTCTGAACGCATCTGTCAGACGCCCACCTTCTCCACCGCTCCTTCTGTAACTGACCGAAGCCTCAGCAGCACATTGTCCAGGACCAAGAATTTGTAACCTCCCAGGCTCTGGAAACACATTGCACAAACCTTTCTGCAAGGCCTCCTGAAGACGTTTCATCCTCTGCTCTCTCTGTGACAGCTGGATAATTTCCGCAACCTTACCCTGGTAACGTGGATCAAGGATATTTGCCAGCCAGTACTCCATTGGTCTTCATGATGCTCTCTGCGCTTTCAACAGAACCCTGAGACTATCACAGAGCAGGTGCATTTATACAGAGACTTGATTACACACAGGTGGATTCTATTTATCACCATCAGTCATTTAGGACAACATTGGATCATTCAGAGATCCTTGCTGAACTTCTGGAATGAGTTTGCTGCACTGAAAGTAAAGGGGCCAAATAATTTTGCACGCACCACTTTTCAGTTTTTTATTTGCTAAAAAAGTTTAAAATATCCAATAGATTTCGTTCCACTTCACAATTGTGTCCCACTTGTTGGTGATTTTTCGCAAAAAATTTAAATTTTATATCTTTATGTTTGAAGCCTGAAATGTGGGAAAAGGTTGAAAAGTTCAAGGGGGCCGAATACTTTCGCAAGGCATTGTATATATATATATATATATATATATATATATATATATATATATATATATATATATATATATATATACCGATTTTGAATGTACTGCAGCTAACTGAATCAACTGCCTGCCTGTAGTATATTAGGAAGAAAACTACAGGAACTGTCTGCAGTGAGATCTAGCTGCACAGGATACAGTACTGAATATACTGCAGCTAACTGAATGAACTGCCTGCCTGCAGTATATTAGCAACAGAACAACAGGAACAGTCTGCGTGAGATCTAGCTGCACAGGATACAATACTGAATATACTGCAGCTGCCTGTAGTATATTAGGGAGAGAACAACAGGAATGGTCTGCAGTGAGACCTAGCTAAACTGGATCAACTGCCTGCCTGAAGTAGATTAGAAACAGTACAGCTTGAACGGTCTGCAGTGAGATCTTGCTAAACTGGATCAAATGCCTGCCTGAAGTAGATTAGAAATAGTACAGCAGGAACGGTCTGCAGTGAGATCTACCTAACTGAATAAACTGCCTGCTCAAAATAAATGAAATCACACTCTCTCTCTATCTATCTCTCTATAACACCAGCAGCACACTACACAGGGCCGATGTGCAGGCGGCCTTATATAGTGTGGGGCATGTACTTAACCCCCTGAGCCATAATTGGCCAAAGGCACCCTGCCTTTGGCCAATTATGGCTCTGTTTGCTTAAAGCACTGTGATTGGCCAAAGCATGCGGGTCATTGTGCATGTTTGGTCAATCATCAGCCAGAAAACCACTGCGATGATGCAGTGCATTATGGGCCATAACGCGCCACTCAAATTTGCCTCGCACAGCCCATAATGTTCGATCTTTGACAAACGATCGAACAGCCGATTTTCGACTCATACTCGAAGCTCATTCCTACTCATGAACATGTGAAACAATGTGCAATTTCTTAAAGGAACCACTTCTGGATACCTGGTTGCATAGTCAAGAACAACTAAAATGGGATGTTGGGGCAGTTCTTTGACAGGTGGGGCAGGACTCACAGTAGTCTTTAATTTCCTGAGTTTTAGCCTCCCAGAGGTGAACCACAAGTACATGACTATCAGCCAAATACAACATTTAAAAGGTTGTCTTTGGCTATTCTGTGCAACAAATCATGATTCACAGCAAAATGGGGGAACCGCATATCCACCCCAGGTTGCTGTGGCTCACTGTCTAACACTGTGACCTGATCCCTGGCGGGGATCAAAGTGGATTCCCTCATTTGAGCAAGAAAATCCTCCTGGGAGCCCCCGAGATTTGCCAAATCTGGCTCTTTCTGCCTCCACTCCCGTAAACACACCCAGGAACCTGGGTCAGCTACTGCAGGTTCACATATCATCTGGTATATTTAATCACTATTCACATCCTGCAACCTATTATTAATCACTATCTCTGAGGGGTCCTCCCTTAAGCTTTTGTTCACACAATTCCCAAAATATGGCCTTATTAGCAAGTCATGAGACATTATCAGGATCACCCCAACTTTAAACATAGCAGTTCCTACTGGTGTAGACAGGGTTACACAGGCCACCAGATAGGCTTTAACATCACCATGCACAGATATGACCCTGTAAAAAAACAAAAGATAATATGGTGCACTCTGAATATGACTAGTAAACAAACTCATATAGCGTTGGTATTGACATATGGGGCTAAAAGAGGACTCCAAGTGTATCCCCAGGCATCCTGATCAGGGTGTGATGCCCCCGTGAAGATGTGTCAATCGAGCACTTGCAGGTACCAGTAATACAGTATCTTCCCTGCGGTGTTTAGACACAGGAGTTGGTAAGCGGGCTTTCGACCAATCCTTCATAAGCCAGAACTCTAATTTACCCTTGTTGTCCTGCCTTCCTTAGTTACATAGAACTGTGATGCTGTTACATTCTGCCTGGTAGTGAAAGCACTTGTCCATTATCCCACAGGATTACAATACTGGTTCCTTGTCAAGCCTTTTGGATGTATTGTGTTCACCTCATTACAGGAAATCGACAAGTGCACCCCCATAAAGTAACTCAAGATTTTAAGGGCCCTATCTGTGTTCAAGATACTAGTCACTTACAAGTTGTTCCACACTGGGGGTTTATTCAGTGCACTGGGTCAGGTATTGTGGTTAACCACTTGCTGCCCACCATATGACGGCCAGCCGGCACGGCTTTCTTTCTGGGAGAGCATCATATGACGTTCCTCCATTTAAACAGGGAATGCACGCGATCGTGCGTGCACATCCCTGTTCCTTTGGTGGCTGCGTGTCACGGAGATACTGCTCGCCACCGAGGGGGAGGGAACAGCCATTGGTCATGGCTGTTTACCACGTGATCGGCCATGATGAAGTCACGGGCGATCACAGATGGTTCCGCCCCCTGTGCACGGCGCATACGCTCGATCGCGGGTGCGCTGAACGTGCACGTCGTGGTGGCATGTTCACAGGAACACTGCTCGTCACCAATGCTGGTAAACAGCCATTGGCCAGCGGCTGTTTATAACATGATTGGCTGTGATCCTTTCCCAGCCGATCACTAAATGTCAACAAATGTGGCAACAAGAAGTTATTGGGTTCTCTTTTGACTGTCATCACTCATCATACTACCTGTCACAGTTCATCTGAGTACCTGTCAGTCCATATGAGTACCTGTCACAGTCCATTAGAGTACCCGAGTACCTGTCACAGTCCATCAGAGTACCCGAGTACCTGTCACAGTCCATCAGAGTACTTGAGTACCTGTCACAGTCCATCAGAGTACCCCAGTACCTGTCACGGGTCATCAGAGTACCTGAGTACCTGTCCCCAGGCCATCAGAGTACCTGAGTACCTGTCACCAACCCATCAGAGTACCCAAGTACCTGTCTGCAGCTCATCAAGCTACCCGAGTACCTGTCTCCAGCCCATCAGCGTACCCGAGTGCCTATCTGCAGCCTACTCGAGTACTTATTTGCAGCCCATAACTCATAGAAGATACATTGGGGTGTTAGCTTCCAAAATGGGGTCATTTTGTGGATAATGTCCTGGTGCTCCAGAACCTTCAAAAGTGTGATAGGTAGGAATGAAATGAGATGTGTAATTTATGCTCCTAGAACGCCTAAAGGTGCTACTTCAATGTTGGACCTCTGTATGCGGCATTGCCATACTCGGGAAAAGTAGAAGAATGTATTTTGGGGTGTAATTTTTGCTATATACATGCTATGTGTTAGAAATATCTTATAAATTGCCAACTTTGTGTAAAAAAAAAAATTATGTGTTTTAATTTTTTTTCCAGATTTTCCAAAAACTTCTGGGAAAAAAAATGAACCGTTCAAAAGACTCATCATGCCTCATAGATTATACGATGGGGTGTTTGCTTTCCAAAATCGGATAATTTTGTGGGCAATTCCATTGTGTAATGTGTAATAGGTTTTTGAGAAATGAGAAATGTAAGAGCAGGTGCTACTTCAATGTTGGGCCTTTGTATGTGGCCAGGCTGTGTAAAAGTCTCACGCATGTGGTATCGCCATACTCGGGAAGAGTAGCAGAATGTATTTTGGGGTGTAATTTGTTGTATGCATATGCTGTGTGTGGGAAATAACCTGATAATATGAACATTTTGAAAAAAGAAAAAATCCAAAAAATCTTCACATTGTAAAGAATTGTGAGAAAAAAAAATTACAACGTTAAAAAAACTTACCATGCTACTTACTTAATACCTTGGAATGTCTACTTTCTAAAAAGGGGTCTTTTTTTTTGTACTTTCCAGACTTGTTAGTGTCTCAAGAAATGAGATTCACCTTATGTACTGAAGGCCTGATCAGATGTGATCAATTTTCAGTGATTGGCAACATAGTTTGTAGACTCTATAACTTTCACAAAGACCAAATAATATACACTAATTTGGGTTATTTTTAACCAAAGATATGTAACAGTATACATTTTGGCCAAAATTTATGAAGATAAATTAGCAAAATTTTATGATAGAAACAGAGAAAAACGCATTTATTTTCTTTTCGGGGCACTGCCCGTGCAAAAAGGGGAGGAGGGTATGAGATTTGGATAGAACAGTCTCTGCAGGCCCCTGAGGAATGGGATGTTCCTGAAGCCCAGAAGAAACAGCAGATCACTGAGAGCTTAAGAGGAGCTGCCGCTGAGGCCATTAGAAGTCTTGAATTCAGCCAAGAGACCTGCAAGGCCCACGACTATCTTATTATCTTGCAAGAGGAGTTTGGCCGAACAGAAAAAGCCCCTGATCTTTTTTATCAATTTGAATACACCTTTCAACACCAAGGTGAACCTTTGTCCGAGTACATCAGAAGACTAAACAATCAAACAATCAAATTGTATCAAATTGTACTAAGAAAGGGAATGGGCACTACAGCTCTAGACCAAGCCAGGATGAAACAGATCTTGAGAGGCGCTCTACACTCCGATCCAATATGGATCCAGTTAAAAACCTCTGAATGGTGTAAGTCCTTAACATACCCAGAGCTTATCAGGATTGTGAGGGAGGAGGAAGATCTGTTGGAAAAGAAAGACTCAAGCTCCTGCATCAGAGCAAAGCAAACACCAAGGAAAGAGAAAGTGCTTACATATTCTGCCCAAACGGGAGAAGATCCTCCACAGGATGAGGATGAAATGGATGCTGGGCAGTCTAAGAGGACTACACTCCAGGCCTCATCCATAGTTACATAGTAGGCAAGGTTCAAAACAGACACAAGTCCATCAAGTCCAACCTATGTGTGTGATTTTATGTCAGTATTATATTGTATGTCCCTGTATGTTGTGGTCGTTCAGTTGCTTATCTAATAGTTTTTTGAAATGATCAATGCTCCCTGCTGAAACCACTGCCTGTCGAAGAGAATTCCACATCTTTACTGCTCTTACAGTAAAGAACCCTCTATGCAGTTTAAGGTTAAACCGCTTTTCTTCTAATTCTAGTGAATGGCCGTGTGTCTTATTAAATTCCAGTTTGCGGAAAGGTATTATCCTATTGTGGGGTCACCAGCAGTGGCGATCCTAGGGTCGCCGACGCCTGGGTGCAGAAATATTTCTGGTGGCTCCCACATGGGCGTGGTCATCTTACTAAATCCTACCCATTACATATGTTTCTATGGCAATGACTCAAACACAGAGATGCTCTCCTAAGTAGTCTTCATTACCCTGGGATCCTCCCATGATCTCTTAACCATAAAAAAAAAATACAAGAAGAGAGTACACTAATGGGATCTGGAGGGGGGGGGGGGGTCTCTCTGATGGACACAGAGAAGGCTTCTGTTAGAGAATATGGTAGAAAGAGCCCCTAGAAATACTACATACATAGTACAGGAGACGGTCAGAGACTGCAGACATGATACAAGAGATGATCAGAGACTGCAAACATACTACATAAGATGTTCAGAGACTGCAGACATGATACAAGAGATGGTCAGAGACTGCAGACATGATACAAGAGATGGTCAGAGACTGCAGACATAGTACAGGCGATAGTCAGAAACTGAAGACATGATACAAGAGATGGTCAGAGACTGTAGACATTATACAAGAATAGGTCAAAGACTGCAGACATGTTACAAGAGATGGTCAAAGACTGCAGATAGGATACAGGAAATGGTCAGAGACTTCAGACATGGTAGAAAAGATGGTCCAAAGACTGCAGACGTGATACAAGAGATGGTCAGAGACTGCAGACATGGTACAAGAGATGGTCAAAGACTGCAGACATAGTACAAGAGATGGTCAGAGACTGCAGACATAGTACAAGAGATGGTCAGAGACTGCAGACATAGTACAAGAGATGGTCAGAGACTGCAGACATAGTACAAGAGATGGTTAGAGACTGCAGACATGATACAGGAGATGGTCAGAGACTGCAGACATGATACAAGAGATGGTCAGAGACTGCAGACATAGTACAAGAGATGGTCAGAGACTGCAGACATAGTACAAGAGGTGGTTAGAGACTGCAGACATGATACAGGAGATGGTCAGAGACTGCAGACATGATACAAGCGATGGTCAGAGACTGTAGCTATGGTACAGGAGATGGTCAGAGACTGTAGCTATGGTACAGGAGATGGTCAGAGACTGTAGACATGATACAGGAGATGGTCAGAGACTGCGGACATAATACAAGAGATGATCAGAGACTGCGGTAATGATACAAGATATCAATGCACCAAATGCAGCCTACCAGTGCCCACCAAATGCAGTCCCATCAGTGCTCATCAAATGCAGCCTACCAGTTCCCACCAAATCCAGCTCATCAGTAGCCCCCAATTGCAGCCTACCAGTGCCCACCAATTGTCGCCTACCAGTGCCCACCAATTGAAGCCTGTCAGTGCCCACCAATTGAAGCCTGTCAGTGCCCATCAACTGCAGCCTTTCAGTGCTCACCAATTGCAGCCTACCAATGCCAATGATAATACCAAGGATAACACAGAGGGGCGACAATCTCCTGCTGTCATGGAGCTTGGATTCGAATCTCTCGGGTGGCCACTGTAACAAAGTCCCACCTCCTAGACCAGCTCACGGCTTCTATGATACACGTCACACTGATTCTATTGGATTTTTTTACAGTGCTACAGGGCATTTCAAACCAAAGCTTGTGCGGTGTGTGAGACACATACAAGTAGTGGCATCACTAGGGTTGGTGTCACCTGGTGCAGTCAGCAGCCAGCAGGAACCACAGGTCAGCAGGAACCACAGGTCAGCAGCCAGCAGCACCCACAGGTCAGCTGCCAGTTCCCAGCAGGACCTACAGCCTTTCAGTCCTGCTGGGAGCTGGCTGTGAACCTGTAGGTCTTGCTGAGAGCTGGCTGCGGACCTGTGGGTCCTGCTGGGAGTTGGCTGAGGACCTGTGGGTCCTGCTGGGAGCTGGCTGCGGACCTGTGGGTCCTGCTGGGAGCTGGCTGCAGACCTGTGGGTCCTGCTGGAAGCTGGCTCCGAACCTGTGGGTCTTACTTGAGCACTCAGCTAGGCCTGTCAGAACAGCTGGAGTACCCAGGAAGCCTAAAGAGTCCATTGAGGGATAGTGGACTGTACAGTGTAAGAAGGCCTTCTGACAGCTGAAGTGGAGTCCAACGACTGCTCCAGTTCTGGCTTATGCGGATCCAACTAAGCCATACAAGCTACACGTAGATGCCAGTAGAGAAGGGCTAGGCAGTTTGCTCTATCAAAAACATGACAAACACCTGCGGTCGGCTGCCTATGGAAATCAGAGTCTGACACCCGCCATAAAGAATTACCCCACACACAAACTTGAGTTCTTGGCTTTGAAGTGGCCAGTGGTGGATAAGCTGAGGGACTATCTGTATGGAGCAGACTTTGTGATCAAGACAGATAATAATCCTCTCACTTACATTCTCACTACTCCCAAGTTGGACGCCATCGGTCAAAGGTGGTTAGCTCCCTGTCTGAATTCACTTTCAGCCTGAAGTGCTGCCTAGGGGTCGGGAACACAGCCGCAGATGCATTGTCAAGAAGGCCTCACAATCCAGGAGACCTTTCAGAAGTATGGACTCAACTGGCACCTGAAGGTATGCAAGTCCTTTGTCAGGGAGTAGAGTTTCAAGCTGGAGGTGGATCTAGAGGAGAGGAAATTGGGGTCTCAGTAGCTGGAGGCCCCAAAGGATATTGCAACGTTACCCATATTGGGAGTGAAGGCCTGCCCAAGCTCTCCAAGAGAGATCTGAGAAGAGATCAGATGGAAGACCCCCTTTGTGGTTTGGTGATAAAGGCTGTGTAGAGCTGGCGGCCTGATTTTCTTCTTACTGATACTCAAAAGGAAACTTTTCTGCTTCATAAATAGTGGGATTGATTGCAACTGCACAATGAAGTGGTCTACCTAAGGGGCCCCTCTGACGATCCCAAGAAAGTTGGAAGTTATTTCTACCCAAGAAACTAAGGGAGGCTGTCTTGACTGATCTACATGACAACCATGGCCATCTATGGTCTGACAGGACCTTTAAATTAGTGAGAGACCGGTTCTACTGGCCCTGTATGCGGGCTTAAGCTGAAAGCTACTGACATTACTGCCTCCAATGCATCCAAAGGAAGACCCTACCTCACTGAGCTTCCCCAGTGGGCCACCTTCAGAGTCAGGGACCCATGGATTTGGTGTGCATTGAATTCCTATGCTTGGAGCCTGATTCTGGTAGTAACTGAGGTAGACACGTCACTAGAAATGCCCAGGCGTTTCCTACAAAGGATCAACAGACATCCACTGTAGCTAAAATCCTAGTGGAAAGTTTTGAGTACACTATGGTCTGCCTCAACACATCCACTCCGATCCAGGGAGAGATTTTGAGGGACGCCTCAAAGGAAAACTCAAACCACTCTGTACCACTCTCAGGGAGATCCTCAGCCAGAGAGATTTATCGCACTCTCCTGGATATGCTTGGGACCCTGGCTTCATAAGCAGCATTGGAGCAGGCATAGAGTGGCCATTGTGCATGCCTACAACAGCACATCAAATGATGCCACGGGCTACTCTCCTTGTCGGTTGATGTTTGGATGGGAGGCTTGGTTACCCGTCGACCTGGCTTTCGGCATATAACTAGACCAGTGATGGCGAACCTTGGCACTCCAGATGTTTTGGGACTACATTTCCCATGATGCTCTACTACACTGCAGAGTGCATGAGTATTATGGGAAATGTAGTTCCAAAACATCTGGTGTGCCAAGGTTCACCATCACTGCACTAGACCATACCGCACCAGCTTTTTACAAAGGGTATGTTGATTGTCTGAGGAGAAGTTTGAAGACTGCCTATGAGAAGGCTCAAGCTGCCTCAGATGCCCAAAGTCAGAGAAACAAGAGAAATTTTGACCTCAAGGATTTACAACCAGGTGACAGAGTGTTGCTGAAAAACCTGGGTGTCTCTGGGAAACACAAAATGGCTGATTGCTGGAAGTCACAGCCCTCTGTAATCTGCAAGCAGCTACCAGGTTTACCAGTATATCAGATCCAATTTGAGGGAAGTACAGGGCTGCTTAAGACCTGGCATTGTAATCATCTGCTGCCTTTTTCAGAAACAGTGTGTGTGCCCCCACATTCGGCTTCCCAGCTGTTGAATTCGGTATAATAATTATTACTATTATATCTATGTATTAATTTGTCTAGTCCCTATAGATTAGTTAGACTATGAAAACTCTGCACTACTGTTAATATCACAATAATACAAAGTTAGCTATGAAACCAAACACACGGTTTATGAGTAGTTAAGTCTCATTTATTTCCCAAGGATCTAAGAAAGCTTATATAAGGTATTATTAGAAATTACAAGATTACATAGCATACAATCAGAACACAACACAAGAGTATACCTAGCACATCTTAGCAGCTGAGCCTTGTGATGGAATAAGAGATCTGGGCCCACATGATTTAGGCCTGAGCCATCACCCAGAGAAGGCCTCAAGATGGCTGAACCATCAGGTTAGCAGAGACACAGCCTCATGACAGGCTTTTTGCAGCAAACAGAGAGAGCATTGCCTGTGTATGATCCTTTCATTCAAACATACACACCCACTCGTAGCCACCCCCATTTGCCTTCCATCCAATAGATATCGCCAAGAGGTAATCCTTCTCATGTCTGCCCATTCTTCAGGAAGCATGCTGTATTGTCCACTAGAGGCAGCGTCTCTATTAGCCCTGAGCCATCTAGCTTGCTCTTATTCTCTTTGAAGCCTGTAATCACACATATCACAGCAAGTGGGCCTGAGCCAAGCCATTGTTCTTCTGATTACAAAGCTTTCATGTGTTTCATTCCAACTGAGGCTAAGTGGCTGTATCAACCAGGAAGTGAAATACCAGAAGTATTATATGAAACCATATTTCTATCCAACACTAGCTTATACTTACAGCTCCACAAAGATCGTGTCTAGTGACAAGATCTCATTTAGAGCGCCTGGATGTGGAAGATGAAGACAGTGAGGATGAGGAGATGGGAATAGATTGGCTGTGGCCATCCCAAATGTAAGAGCCTTGTGTTTCACCCTCCTCTCCTCCCAAGATGTCTGACACTGGGATTCTCAGGCTGGAGGCCCCAGAATTTGTGCCTCAGAGTCAGCCTTCAGAGGTTCTGGAAGATTCTCAATTCCCCCTGTCGGCAGCAGACTCAGAGGATTCTGATCTCCCTGCAAGAAGAGGAAGAAGTTAAAGAAGGAGAAGAGGAAGAGGCTAGTGACCCCACAACCTCTAAGCCTAAGGGGCAGAGAGAAAGAAGAATTATTCGCCCACCTAAGAGACTGACATATGACATTTTAGGTGAAAATTCTGAGGAGGTTATCCTCACCTCTCAAAGCACTCTCAAAGAACCTCCCACCACTACTTTGGTGGAGGACAATCCTAGTGCACCCCTGGCACATCTATGCTAGCCATCCCAGTATTGTTTGCTTGTGGACAGAACAACCTCCCTTCCACTGACAATTGGTGGGAGGTTCCTCTGTCAAGTCTATGTCAAGACATGAGCTGTTTGAGTTTGTGGTCTTCTTATGACAATGCAAACTGTTTGATTTATTGTGTGAATTAACCTTTTTCCTCTGTGTGTAATTTTACAGCTATGCATCTTCATTACATTGTCAAGCTGACCAGGACTCTTAATGAACAGAGACACAGCTTGTCAGCTTTGCACAAGGAACTTCCCCCCTCCTTTTTTTTCTTCTCATAGACTTTTTCACAGGCAAGACAGCCCACTCTGCCCATTCACCTGAATTCTCTATAGATAGAGGTGAGTTGGCCTATCAAGGGAGGAAATGCAAAGAACTCTGAGAGATGGAGTTCCCAGCACAGACTGCTTGATTGAAATCAACACGCAGAGAACTACACATTCCAAGAAGCACTGCTGCATGGGATAAGTTTTACCCTGAAGGCTTTCTGGGAGAACGGGCAGAGCTACCACGATCCAGGGAAGAGTCTGGATGTGGGGGACAGAGGGCTGCGGGTTTAGACCTAAGAGATCGTGCCTGTTAGAACCCGGAAATCGGTGGTGGACATCTTGGGCTAAAAGAGGACTTAGAGTGCATCCCCAGGCATCCCGATCAGCGTGTGACACCCTCATGAAGAGGCGTCAATCGAGCACTTGCAAGGACCGGTACTACAGTATCATCCCCTGCGGCCTTTGGACAGAGGAGTAGGTGAGTGGGCTTTCACCTAATCCTCCATAAACCAGAACTCTGATTCACCCTTGTGGCCCTGTCTTCCTTAGTTACATAGAAATGTGATGCTGCTATACTGTTATGCCGGAGGAGCGGGAGGGACGCCCCCCCTTCCCACCACCTCCCACCGCTCTTACCGGGGCTCCCGTTCAACCGGGAGCCCCGATCAAACATCCGATGCCTCTGGTGGCTAAGGAGGGACTGGAATGAAGCCGTAAGTGGCTTCATTCCAGTCTTCTAATTGTAAACACGGAAGCAACGTCATGACGTCCCTTCCCGTTTACTTGGCTGCCAATGGCTCCAGATTTAAAAATATATACAGTATTCAGAATCGCCGAAAATGGCGATCTGAATACTTTGAAGTGTAAGTGTAAAGGAGGGATTGGAGGTCTTTTAGAATATTACAACAGTCACCAATTTATTCTCTAGAGTCTCTGCTAAAAAAATATATATATATAATGGGATTTTTATATACAGCTTACCTATAAAATCCTTTTCTTGAGAGTACATCACGGGACACAGGAGCTTCATTACATAGTGGGTTATATAGGCACCTCTGGTGATTGGACACTGGTTAACCCCAATTAAGGAGAATTCCTCCCCTATATAACCCCTCCCATGTGGGAGGCACCTCAGTTTTGTAGCAAAGCAATAAGAAACCACATAAAACCCAAGAGGGGCGGGAGCCCTGTGTCCCGTGATGTACTCTCAAGAAAAGGATTTTACAGGTAAGCTGTATATAAAAATCCCATTTTCTTGATCATACATCACGGGACACAGGAGCTTCATTACATAGTGGGATGTCCCAAAGCAATGCTCAGATTAAGGGGAGGGAGACACAGATCATAATTATAGACCACCAGGGACCGGAGGACTCAAACTGCAGCCTGCAGTATACTGCGCCCGAAGGCGATATCCTCTTGCCCTCTGATATCCACTTGATAGAATCTGGTGAATGTGTGGACTGATGACCAAGTTGCAGCCTTACAGATCTGAGCCAGGGAGGCCTGGTGATGCACTGCCTAAGAAGCACTTACAAGCCCTAGTAGAGTGCGCTATTACTTGAAAAGGAGGAATCCTCCCCTTTACACTATTGGCCTGAGAAATAACCTGTCTAATCCACCTTGAGAGAGTGGATTTTGACGCCGCCTGGCCCTTCCTAAGGCCTTCCAGCAAAATAAACAAGCAATCAGTTTTCCTTATCTGAGCAGTTGCCCAAAGATATATACTGATTGCTCTAACCACATCCAAAGTGTGCAAAGATTCTTCTTCTGCGGACTGTGGGTCCGGAAAAAAGGATGGTAGGATTACGTCTTGATTCAAATGGAATCCTGAAACCACCTTAGGTAGAAAGGACCTGTTGGGACGCATGACCACCCGGTCCTTATGAATAATTAGATACGGCTCCTTGCTGGAAAGAGCTGCTAGCTCTGATACTCTTCTAGCCGTAGATATGGCTACCAAGAAGACCAATTTTTTAGTCAGGAGAACTAATGAAGCCAGATGCAAAGGTTCAAATGGTTGCCCCTGCAAAGCCGAGAGAACCAAATTCAGATCCCATGGGCATACTGGAGGTTTGACTGGCGGTCTTATCCGCATGGCCCCCTGGATGAAAGCCCGCACCAGGGAATGCGATGCAAGTGGCTTCTGAAAAAACACTGACAAGGCCGAAATCTGCACCTTGATAGTGCTTATGGCCAAATTCATTTCTAGGCCTGACTGGAGAAAGGCCAAGATCCTGCTAATGACATACTTTCTAGGATGCCATTTCCTGAGTTCACACCAGGAAACATATGCCCTCCAGATTTTGTAATGAATAAGCCTGGAGGCCGGCTTTCTGGCATTGACCAGAGTAGAAAGGACTGGCCCCAAAAGGCCACGGTCTCTCAGAATGTGGGTCTCAGCAGCCAAACTGTCAAATTCAGACTGCGTAAAGCAGGATGGTAAATTGGACCCTGTGAGAGCAGATCTGACCGGAGAGGGAGGATCCATGGCCCGCCTACTGCCAAATTCATGATCTTTGCGTACCACGGTCGTCTGGGCCAAGCTGGGGCCACCAAAAGGACCGATTTTGTCTCCCTCTTGACTCGAGGGCTCGGGGGGAAGGCATAGATCAGATTGTACTGATCCCAGGGAACTGTAAGAGCATCTGACCCCTGAGCAAGTGTATCTCTTGTCCTTGACACAAAATTGTCCAGTTTCCTGTTGAACCTGGATGCAAACAGATCTACGTCTGGAATACCCCACCTGTGGCATATGTTCCAAAACACGTCGGGGTGCAGAGCCCATTCTCCTGGGCACAACTGCTGGCGGCTCAGAAAATCCGCCTGACAATTTTCCACTCCTGGAATGAAGACTGCAGAAAGACACGGAACATGCTTTTCTGCCCAGACAAGTATGCGATTCACCTCTTTTTGGGCCACCAGACTCCTGGTACCGCCCTGGTGATTGATATAGGCCACTGCTGTGGCATTGTCGGACTGAACCCGAACAGGGAGACCTCGTAGTCCTTAAGACCACTTTATGAGAGCCATATAAATTGCCCGGATCTCCAGGACATTTATGGGCAATAGCATCTCGATCGCAGACCATTTCCCCTGCGAGCACGTCTCCTCCAACACTGCTCCCCAGCCTGTCAGGCTGGTATCTGTCGTGATAATCTTCCATGGAAGAGGAAGAAAAGTTTTGCCCTTCAGCAAATTCTAGGTTTGTAACCACCAGATGAGACTCCTGCGTGTCCCTGGGGATAGACGCATAGGAAGATCCAAGGATTGGGGCTTCCTGTTCCAAGCCGCAAGGATGCATCTTTGCAGAGGCCTTGAGTGGAACTGGGCGAATGGGACGGCCTTGAAGGAGGCGACCATTTTCCCTAACAGTCTCATGCACAACCGAATGGGGGAAGATCTTCTGCCCAGAATTAGGTGCACCAGATCCCCAATGGCCAAGGCCTTTGGTCTTGGAAGAAACACCTTGCCCTGAGCGGTGTCAATGATCATACCCAGGTATTCCAACCCGGGGGCAGGCTGTAGGGACGACTTTTCTAGGTTTATGATCCAACCTAGGCGTTCCAGGTGTTCTAGCGTTCTGGTGACGCTGTGGTTCAGGAACGCTACTGTTTTCTCCATGAGAAGCAAATCGTCTAGATAAGCCATGATGGCTATACCCTGAGCTCTTAGGTTTTCCAAGAGAGGGTCCAGAATCTTTGTGAAGACCCGAGGGGCCGTAGAAAGCCCGAACGGCAAAGCCACAAATTGAAAATGGCGCCGCTCTACCGCGAACCTTAGAAATTTCTGGTGTGCGGGAAAAATTGCCACATGGAGATATGCATCCTTGATATCTATTGATGCCATAAACTCTCCCCCTTGCAGGGAGGAGATCACAGTGCGGATTGACTGCATTCGGAAGGACCAGATGCGTAAAAACCGGTTCAGATTCTTCAGATCTAGAATAGGTCTGACACTTCCATTTGGCTTTGGAACAGTGAAGAGATTTGAGTAAAACCGTGAACCCTGTTCTTTTGGGTCCACTTCTACTATCACCCCCTGGGATAGTAAGTGATCTAAGGCCAGAAATAGCGGTTTTTGCTTTACTGGATCCCTGGGGATCCTCGACTTTGGAAAGCGAGAAGGTGGAATCTCCTGAAACTCTAGCCTGTAGCCCAGAGATACAGAAGAGATCACCCACTTGTCCCGGATCTCTTCCCGCCAGGCTCCTGCAAACTGCAGGAGCCTTCCCCCCATTTGGCCGAGCGGGGGCGCCCCTTCACAAAGAAGCTTTTGGGCTCTGCTTGGCAGGCTTTCGCCCCCAAGTCTTTTTCTGCCCCTGGGCCCAGCCCTGAGCCTTTCTTGTAGAGGAGGGTTGAGAAGGCCATCGCCACTGCTTAGAGCTTGATGCTCCGGGAGAGAGAGCACGCCTGAATGAAGGACGCTTGCTCCTTTTGACTGGAAGGAGAGTAGATTTACCCCCTGAAATTTTTTGGACGAATTTATCTAATTCTTCTCCAAACAAACGTTCCCCTTTAAACGGGAACCCAATCAAATGCTTTTTGCATGACAGCTCAGCTGCCCAATTCTTTAGCCATAGGGCCCTTCGCATTTGTACCAACATGAGGGACAAACGTGATGCTTGTTGGACAGAATCCAAAATCGCATCAATCATGAAACACAGAATATGAGGCATCTCTGCATACTTCTCTACTTCCTCGCTGGGAAGGAGCCCAAGCATCTGCTTAACCTGTTCCTTGAGGAACAGGCACAACCCCACGGCTGCGACTGTAGGTTGCACTACAGCGCTAGCCATGGAAAAGGAGGCTTTTAACCGGTTCCCGACCAGCGCACGCTGATGTACGTCGACAGAATGGCACGGGCAGGCATATTGGCATACAGGTACGTCCAATCTTCAATGCCGCCCTGCCATCGGGAGTGCGCCGCCGGCGGCGCGCTCCCGCGCTGGTCGGGACCCCCGTGAGTCCGGTCGCGGGACCCGTGGACTCGATCGCCGCGGGCATACCCGCGACCGTTTCACAGGACGGCTGAATGGAGGAAGTGCAGTGTAAACAGCATTTCTTCATTCTGCCTAGCAACTAGTGAGGCTGATCTCTGCTCCATGTAATTGGAGCAGAGATCAGTGTTCACTAAATGAAAGCCCAACCCCCCCACAGTTAGTAACACACCCCTAGGAACACTTAACCCCTACACTGCCACCCACTGGTTAACCCCTTCACTGTCAGTGTCATTTACACATGAATCACTGCATTTATATAGCAGTGATTACTGTATAAATGACAATGGTCCCAAAAATGCCCGATGGGTCCCCCACAATGTCACAGTCACAATAAAAATCGCTGATCGCCGCCATTACTAGTAAAAAAATAAATAATAAAAAATTATTAATAAAAATGCTATAAAACTATCCCTATTTTGTAAATGCTATAACTTTTGCGCAAACCAATCAATAATCGCTTATTGCAATTTTTTTTACTAAAAATATGTAGAAGAATACGTATCGGCCTAAACTGAGGGAAAAAAATGTTTTTTTTGGGGGATATTTATTATAACAAAAAGTAAAAAATAATGCGTTTTTTTCAAAATTGTCGCTCTATTTTTGTTTATAGCGCAAAAAATAAAAACCGCAGGGGTGATCAAATACCACCAAAAGAAAGTTCTATTTGTGGGAAAAAAGGGACGTCAATTTTGTTTGGGAGCCACGTCGCACGACCGCGCAATTGTCAGTTAAAGCGAGCAGTGCCGAATCGCAAAAAGTGGTCTGGTCTTTGACCAGCAAAATGGTTCGGTCTGTAAGGTTTCCAGCTTCTTATCAGTTGGATCTTTAAATACCTGCACATTATCCAAAGGACAAGTCAGGTTTTTATTCACGCAAGAAACAGCCGCATCCACAGATGGGACCCCCCACTTCTTGGTGAAAATTTCCTCCAGAGGATAATGCATAGAAAACCTTTTATGCCGCGTACACACGACCAGACTTTTCGAGGGACTAAGTCTGACAGACTTTTGACGGAGTTCTGACGGAGTTCTGACAGAGTTCTGACGGACTTTCCGAATGAACGGACTTGGCCACACACGATCACACCAAAGTCCGACGGATTCGAACGTGATGACGTACTACTGGACTAGAATAAGGAAGTTCATAGCCAGTAGCCAATAGCTGCCCTAGCGTCGGTTTTTGTACTTCGGACTAGCACACACACGAGCGGATTTCTCAGTAGGAACTGGGTCTGGCGGAGTTCTGTCAGAAAAATTTGAAACATGTTCCATTTCTAAAGTCTGTCAGACTTTTGCAAATCAAAAGTCCGCTGCAGCCCACACACGTTCGAATGGTCTGCCGGAATCATTCCGTCAGACTTTTGATGTTGAAAAGTCTGGTCGTGTGTACGGGGCATTAGGATGAGCAAACAGTTTATCGGGATGTCCCCAATCCTCATACAACAATTCATCCATTAAGGGATGAATTGGAAAGGAATAGGCAGTCTGTGGGGCTTTCCTGACTCCCAGGGAAGAAACAGAGGACGTAGCGACTTCAGCAGCAGGCATTCTGAATGTGGTATGCACCAATTCAGTATAATACTGCACCTGTTTTCTGAGCGCCTGGGAGGAGGGGACTCTCTCCTCTTCCTCTGAATCATCCGACTGCTCCTGATCCCTGTCCCAAGGCAGGGATCTCTCCTCATTTTCAGAAGAATCATCTGAAAGAGGAATTTCAGAAGAGGGAGGGGATCTACCCCTTTTCCTGCTATCTTTCAGGGAAGCAGAAATAAAATTCATTATTCTCCCTTCAAAACCCTCCAATGTAGCCCTAAGGGAGTCCTCAGTGACATAAACCGGGGCTGTGACATTAGGAGAGGCTGCAAAACCTGACAGGGGCACTGACTCGTCTTGAGAGGCTAGCTCCAGTCTTGCAGGGGGGGATGGTAACTTACAGGCACTTTTAGAACCCCTGGACCTAGGCGGTGATTTACCAGTGCCTTTGCTACCTCCCCCTGAGACCCTCTTACGAGGAGACATAGTCCTAAGCTACAAAGCAGAGGTACTAGAACAAGTGCAATCACTGTTGTGCTTAAAGTCTCACAATAAATATATATATATATATATATATATATATATATATATATATATGCTTAAACTGCACAACCTGATGCTGAGTAAATAATAAATAAATTGCGGCGCTCACCATAAAAGAATAACTAATCAATAATAAACTAAAAAATATATAAAGAAATATATATAGAAAGTGCAATGAGTGTGAATCACCTCACAAAGTGCAAATAGTGCAATTAAATAAATGCAATTCAGGTAATTGCTGCAATAATAAATGTGCTCATATAATATATATATGCCCAAAAAGAAAAATGCAAAATCCGAGGACATAAAAAATGTGCAAAAAACAATTTTAAAAGACACAGTAGATATGTAAATCATAAATGTTCATAAATTCCCGTTCATGCAGATGCTTTGTGAGCTATAAACAAAGTCCATGCATAAAAGTGACTTCCACAGTGTGTACTGATCCAGTGATTCAATTCAGTGCCAAGCCAGTGCACCACCTGTTTCCCCCAGCCTCTCACCTCCAATACTTGATAAAGAAGCACAATTTAAAAGCCAGAGCTATTTCCTCCACAATCATCCAGTGGCTAGTATCCAGCTGACTTTTTCTTTCCCAGGTTCTCCACCTCTCACATAAGTAAAGAACAGAAGGACAAGGGGGCTCTCATGTATAGTATCCAGATAAAACGATTTTAATAACAAACAATAGTAACTTACAGTTCAGTAGATAACAGCGAATAGATGTAGTAACAATCCGAACTTCCGGTCTCGGCCGCGACCGGAAGTAACAAGTGCAATACCACAGCTCCTTCTCTGACGCGTTGCGTCACGATCACATGACTTTTTCAAAGGGTAATGGGAGTGTGGTAAGTACGGAGCTATTTATTCGATCAGCGCCGTCGCCATGGTAATCACGGCAGCGCCGTCGCAGGTCAATGACGAATGACCATCTTAATACTAATAGATAATAATAATATCTTATTCTAAACAACATTCGACATTGCAACAAATTAAATATATTCATATTCTAGACATTTCAGATTACTAAATAACACATTTAAAAAATGACATCTAGTGTTAAAATTATAGATCATATTATCTCACATATACTATTAAATGGAGAGTGACATCTTGTGGTTAAATTCCGAATTTCACTTTTTATATAATACTTAGTATTATATAAAAAGTGAAATTCGGAATTTAACCACAAGATGTCACTCTCCATTTAATAGTATATGTGAGATAATATGATCTATAATTTTAACACTAGATGTCATTTTTTAAATGTGTTATTTAGTAATCTGAAATGTCTAGAATATGAATATATTTAATTTGTTGCAATGTCGAATGTTGTTTAGAATAAGATATTATTATTATCTATTAGTATTAAGATGGTCATTCGTCATTGACCTGCGACGGCGCCGCCGTGATTACCATGGCGACGGCGCTGATCGAATAAATAGCTCCGTACTTACCACACTCCCATTACCCTTTGAAAAAGTCATGTGATCGTGACGCAACGCGTCAGGGAAGGAGCTGTGGTATTGCACTTGTTACTTCCGGTCGCGGCCGAGACCGGAAGTTCGGATTGTTACTACATCTATTCGCTGTTATCTACTGAACTGTAAGTTACTATTGTTTGTTATTAAAATCATTTTATCTGGATACTATACATGAGAGCCCCCTTGTCCTTCTGTTCTTTACTTATGTGAGAGGTGGAGAACCTGGGAAAGAAAAAGTCAGCTGGATACTAGCCACTGGATGATTGTGGAGGAAATAGCTCTGGCTTTTAAATTGTGCTTCTTTATCAAGTATTGGAGGTGAGAGGCTGGGGGAAACAGGTGGTGCACTGGCTTGGCACTGAATTGAATCACTGGATCAGTACACACTGTGGAAGTCACTTTTATGCATGGACTTTGTTTATAGCTCACAAAGCATCTGCATGAACGGGAATTTATGAACATTTATGATTTACATATCTACTGTGTCTTTTAAAATTGTTTTTTGCACATTTTTTATGTCCTCGGATTTTGCATTTTTCTTTTTGGGCATATATATATTATATGAGCACATTTATTATTGCAGCAATTACCTGAATTGCATTTATTTAATTGCACTATTTGCACTTTGTGAGGTGATTCACACTCATTGCACTTTCTATATATATTTCTTTATATATTTTTTAGTTTATTATTGATTAGTTATTCTTTTATGGTGAGCGCCGCAATTTATTTATTATTTATTGTATCACTAGTAGTGTGGAGATCACTATTTTTGCAGGCTGCTTCCACACTTTAATATGATTTAAAATTTTTTTTTGGTTTGTTACACATAGATTAGTAAGGTGAAGCGCACTAGTACCCTCTAATTATATACTGATGCTGAGTAGGTGTCTAAGGTTTGCCTGGATCCAATCCCCTCGGATGCTTACTGCCCACATCTCCTGTGTCTCTCACTTACAGTCCCCTGACGCTCTGGGCTTTTTAAAACTGCCGCCTGGCGCCTGCGCAGTACAGCGCCGTGCACACTGACGTGCATGGCTCAAAACCACACTCCCCCTCCTCTATTAGGCCGGGAACGTGCCCGGCGCGCGTGCACGAGGACCGCGGGATCCAGGGGGGAAAGGAGAACTCCACCGGAGCTGCGTGGGACCCCCAGACTACGTGGGACCCCTGTTTTACCTTGATGTGGCAGGGACTGCAGTGGAGACGTGAGACAGCTGGAGAACCAGGCTTCACTGAGCGTGTGTACTGAAAGGCATGTAAGTATGCATCAGGCTGCTCTTACTCCCTCTAGTGGTGGAAACCAGGTAAGACATACAACTACTTAAAATGAAGAAATCCATCATATAATTATATATATAGGATTAACTTCCCTTACCTGTCCTCTCCGCAGGAATTGCTGAAACAGACAAATTCCAGCCTTCACCCATCATGGCGGGCAGTGTTAGCCAACCTTCAGGTTTATCTGGGGCTCTTTCTCGGAAGAGCCTTCTACCTGGACCATGTAAAAGACTCTGCCAGAAACTTTCGTGCGCTCTGTATAAACAGTACACCACTTCTGGTTTTCCCAGAGCCCAGTCTTCCAATAGGAGAGGACTTACAGGCCAAACCTTGTTTCTTCGGCTGACAAGGCCCGGGTACCATACCATCTTGGGAGTCAAATATCGGCCCGAAGTATGGATCCGGTTTGTTGTAGCCCCCGCAGGGACCTGCACAGAGCTAAAGTTTTACGTGTCCAACCACCATAGACACTGGCGAAAAAACTGAGGTGCCTCCCATATGGGAGGGGTTATATAGGGGAGGAATTCTGCTTAATTGGGGTTAACCAATGTCCAATCACCAGAGGTGCCTATATAACCCACTATGTATTGAAGCTCCTGTGTCCCGTGATGTATGATCAAGAAATATATATATATATATATATATATATATATATATATATATATATATAAAATGTTTGGGGGTTCCAAGTAATTTTCTAGCAAAAATATGGATTTTAACTTGTAAACACCAAATGTCAAAAAATAGGCTGAAAAGGGTTGAAAGGGTTAATCAGTGCACTGTGTCAGGTATTGAGGTTAAGCAGGCAAAGGCAGAGGACTGACAGGAGGCAGAGGACTGACAGGCAAAGATAAAGTCATTCTTTTACTCTCCTTCTGCCTGGACTCATATAGCCTAATTTCTTTGGGGTTGTCAGATGCTCTATTGAAGGTAACAGTACATTTTCTTGAATTGCTTTTCTCACGTGTTTACCTCTGCTCTTGGGGCCATTTCACTTAAAGGAGTACTCTAAGAGCAGACGAATTTGACCTTGTTGATTGTTCCTGTAACTTTTTGTCTTGTTATACCTTATTATACATGCTTATTGCTTTATATTACTGTGACAAGCACACAGTAAAAGTTACTTTCTGATTTCACTATAATCTGTCTTTTACTGTGGTATTTAAACTACACTACTGCTAGGTGTGCCAGTTGGGTTGAGTCTGTTCTTGGGTGGAAGAGGTAGAGTGAAGAACCAACAATATTCAAGGGGCTTCTACGGGGATAGCACTACACATGTTACAAGAGGTGAACTTATCCTTCGTATTATATCCGCAGCAAGAAAACAGAGAACATGCTTTGATGTAGCTAGCATATCTGGCATATCCACCAGCACCACATTAATTGTATTTTCAGTAATATTCATGAAATTAAAATTATATTAAATGGTACTTTTTTTGTGCAATGATATTGAAGAGAGAGCAGCGGTGCTGCAGCCAGGACAGTGCTCGATCATTGGGAGGTGGGCGGGAGGGTGGTGAGGCAGCCAGAACAAGTAATGGTACTGTAGCCAAGAGCTGGCTATTATGCCTGCCATTCAGGAACAGTGTACAACGGTATTAATGTGGGGTTGTCTCCCTGTAGTGTTGGCTTGGACTCCCTGTGTCATTTCCTTTTAGACAAAACTTAAGGCAGAGCAAAGCATCATGGGATGTGTAGTTCTGAATGCTGAAGCTTTAATTCCAGCAGGACTGGCCTGAACTACTACTACCAGATTGCTAAGAAGAGGAGAACAGAATGGTGGGAGAGGAAAAAAGGAGGGCTGTGGCCTAGATCGCTCTCTTGGGATGCAAGCTTAGATCTGCCAGCAGGAGCTCTGTGTCAGTGTAAGCTGCTGCCGAGTTTTGGCCTGCACAGCGGGGAGTCGTACAGCTGTATCCAGAGGGAGCTCTGCAGACAGCATCGCTTCTCACTTACAGCAGACAGGAGACTGTTCTAGGTCCTCCAGCAACGCCTGCACTTCAGATCTGGGTAGACCACGGCATAGTGTGAGTGGTCAGATGCCATTCCCAGAGTTAGGATTCAGAGGGAGTTCCTGAAAGAGTCTTCATTATCACATGCATCGCTGCCAGCAGCTTCTGTAACCAGTGCGGTGAGCAGGAATTTGCCCTTTAGATTCTGTTAAGACACTGCATATAGACATGCCTTATCCAACCCAGCTTTCTGGTACTTGTGGTGCCAGTGGAATTTAGTTCACATACTCTAACGAACACTGTATGCAGACATCGATATCCTGTTTACATCTTTACCACCAGCAATCTTATTGGATACAATAATATTGCATCCATATCGGAAGAGTGTGAAGTAAAATAAAGTTACACCACAGATCAGTCAAATTTGCTATACTCCATCATCAAGGATTACTCTATTCTTAACACTTCAAGGCTAGCTGACGATTTGCTAGATTCCAAGGAGTAGCACTTTAAACCTTTTATCCTCTCTTTATTTACACACGTGTCTAAAGTTGTTTTTGGCACAAAGCATCTGCTCTCACTTTTCTTTATGTAAAGGAGCCAGACAAATTAAATACAATAGTTCGGATAATGTAAATTGTACTGATGTTAATGGACTGTGGGTTAAGGAAACAGAGGGGAGAGAACCTGACATAATAAATCAAGTGTCAGTTCCCTACCCTTCTGCTGACCTGTTCACATATGTTACTGTGTGACGGAAACAGGATCTGGCACAATTTGGGTAATTTTGTAAACTTTGCATTTCTCTTTATTATCCAATTGCAAATTGTGTTTAAAAACAATACTATATTGTTCAGATAAAAATGTTATGTTTTACACTTTTATGTGTCCCTTTTACCACAGTAAACAAATTTGAACTGTCTCACTGATATTGTGTAAGTTTCTTACTATAGGTGACAGCTGGTAAAAATGACTGAACCCAGGGTGTCAGAGGTGAATGATGATTTGCAGATTCAGGGCTACCAGTGGGGAATAAACAGGACTGTGTTTAATATTGATTGGACCCTAGGCAAACAGTTTCTTGGGCCCCCCTCCATGCGATTTTGCTCTTCACCTGCTCTGAGACATTCAATAAATAGCAGCTAGACTCAAACCAGTTTACTGAATCAGATCGGTCAGAGATTGCGATTGGTTGCCAAAGATTACAGTGTATCATTACCACTTACTGACTGGTTGCTAGAGGTTACAGCACAAATTACAGCTCACTGGTTAGCTGATAGAGGTTACAGCACATGATTTCTGCTCCCTATTTTTGGTGAAATAAAGAAATGTGATCTTAATTAAACTATATGACTCCAATCCATCCTTAGTCACAGGACAATGGGCACCTTGCTGACAGGCTTTCTTTCAGTCCTCTCCAAACTCAACTAAATCAAAGACTTGCCTTTGATCTGCACATGCTGTTAGTTTTAGCTGAAAACAGCTACATATTTGTAGCCATGCTTTGTCAAATTTAGGACACAATGAAGGAAGTTTCATATGAACAAGCACTGTTTCTTTAGCAAATGGCTCCCTCTAGTGGACAAATTACATTGTGTAAGATAAACTGTTTGTTGGACACAGAAGAGCATGGGACAAAATGATAAACAGGAAGTGACTTCAGAGTTCATGATGCAAAAGACTTACCTATCCACAAGGCGTTCTGTTGGAGAGTTGCTTGTGGGTAGGGCTATTTAAAGGACCTGCGTGACATGTGCAGGCTCTCTTCTTGCTGGGATGTATGACCTGCCTGCAGCGACCTGTGTGGGAGCGTTCCGAAGAGTGCGGCCTGTACGGTGCGAAACTAAGTGGATGCCACCGGAGAGGTGTTGGACACCGAGTGCGGGAACAGCGTGTAGCCAGGTCAGAGGATCCAGGAAGCTTGAAAGAGCCTGACAAGAACCATCGTCCATCTGACGGAGTGACGTGGTGTGTCAGAGCCCCTGGATTCGGGACTGAGATCACAGAATTGCAGCGTTACCGCTGTCCGGGCCTGGTGTGGTGAGAGGGCTGTTGCCCAGAATTTACATAATGCACATAACATGATATGGACTAGTTTCACAGTATTGCTGAGCCCTGCAGTTCCATGGAGCGGTCTCACTTAAATAGACTGTGTTCAACCAGGCCTTAAAGCCTGTATTTCACTAGATATTAACTGAAGGTCCAGGTGCACTTTCACAGAAGGAAGTTATAAGCGTGTTGCATAACTGGGGTTGCTGTTATACACTACTTTTTGTTACTTTACCATCTGCTAACTCATTGGAATACAAATACTGCAGTATAATATGGCTAGCTGAAGAAAGAAGACAAGAGACTATGCCAGTAACTGTAAGGCCTTGTGTTTCTGTTGCATAAAAAGGACTGCACTACATTACAGTGGGACCTCTTGAGTAATTATACTGTGCTGTACTGTTTTACTAGCATTGCATAGTGTGTCTACACGGCCGTGCTGGAAGTGGGAAAGTGCTCAGTGTCAAGGTATTACCACCCTGAGTATCAGTCCCACTTGGAGACTCGTCTGCGTGCACTATTTCTTCGGTGTGTGTTAGAGTGAACATTTTGGTAATACTTTTGTTGCAACTGTTATTTTGTATAAGTGAATTTGAGAGGTGTTTCTCCAGTTAGCTAAATCTCTTTTCAGTAAACACATTTTATTATTCAATCACAATTGTGTGTGTGACCTTTTACTGAAAACATGGAACCCAAGGTGTCAGAGATAAGGGTAGCCGTGAGTAAACGGGATAGCCAATTGGAAATAGAACAAACCAGCAGCCCCCATGGGGGTACAGCTACACATGGAGGTCCCACCGAGATTTCCCAACTGGAATGCCCGAATGGATCAGGGGAGGAGTTCAGGATGGAAGAAATTATGGACTCAGCAATGGCTACTTGATGGAGTCGAGAATATGGGGGTTCATTGTAGAAAAGTACCGTTCTGAGACTGCCAGGAGATCAGTGGTTTGACAAAGAGGTGCGGCAGCTAATGAAAAGAGCAGTGCCAAAGTATCTGTTTGATCTGCAGCACAATGTGCAGGAAGATTTTACCTATGTCCTCTTAGAATATAAAGGATACACCCCAGCAGAGTTCAGAAAGGGTGCAGTGAGCTTAGCAGAAGGCCTTGATGGGCAGGTGATTCCACTACAAGAATCAGAAGAGAAATCACCAGTGACACCGCCAAGGAGCCTATTGGCAAGGAGCTCAGTGAGGGGAAGTTTCAACTCCCTGTATCCAGCTCCTGGAAGGAACCCTGTGAGTGGGATGCCACCAGCTTCATTTTACTTGGACATGAGCCCCCTGGTGCATAGTCTGATACAGAGTAACCAGACATCCACAAATGAGAGGCATCGGAAGCTGCCAATCTTCTCAGGATGAATACCAAGACCTGAGGGAGAAGAAGAATTTGAGAGTTGGATGGATCAACCATGCAAGCCTTAGAAGACTGGAATGTCCCAGGACCACTAGGAAGATGAAAAATCAGTTAGAGCTTGTTGAGTGCAGCAGCTTATGTTATCAGAAGCTTTAGAAGAGGAAAGCCAAACTGTGATGCCAGGGATTACATCAAGGCTCTTTATGCTGTGTGTGGAAGGGTAGAAAAGTTATCTGACCTCATGAATCAGTTTGAGCACACTTATCAGAAGAAGAGAGAGAAGTTGTCAGTCTACATTGTTCGCATAGACCATATCCTGCATCATTATCATTATGAAGAATGGCATTGATCCTAAAGAGGCGGATAAAGTCGGATTAGAATGGAGTTTACAAGGGGCTAGCTAGACCTAACCATCCCATTGTTCTCTGATTACTCCTAAAATGCACCAACGAGCCTCCTTCTTACCTGGAATTGATGGGATTAATGAGAGAAGAAGAAGCCATCCTAGAAGAAAAGGGTAAAGAGGCTCGGCTGATCACCGACATCTCTCAGAAGAGTTAGAGGGTTGATGCACAGTCAGTATCTGTGGAAGGTGTGGAGGACGAAAGTGATGAGGAGTATGACTGGGGGGGGGGGGGACACCTTAAAAATCCTATGGTGCAATTCACCCCAAGGCCTACCTGGGTCAAGCCAGTCGAGGATGGAACTTAAGCTAAAGCTCAATTGCAACAAGCTCTGTTATGAGTGATGGGGGCACAAGCTAAGAATCCGAGTGAGTTGATGAGCATTCCGAAGTGCTACCAGTGTGGAGACCCTGTACATTTCAGGGCACAATGCCCAAAGAAGGATCTGAATGCTGAGTTGTTATTAGAGTAAGTGAAAATGTTGCAGACTTTGTTAAAAGAAAATCAGCCAACGGGAAACTCTTGGGGGTCTCAGTGAAGGAGCCAGCTGAGAAACCCGCTGGAAAGCAGAGCTCCAAGAAGCAGGAAGGGAAAATGGCCAGAGAAAGGCCAAAGAAGATGAGAGAGCCCCGAAACCTCAGGAAGACGAGCCAATGGACAAGTAACCCTACACCGGGGTCAGGGAACCAGGCGCAGAAAGTCAATGCTTCACCAGTCTCTAGGACCACGGCTAGGCCCTTTAAGAGTACTACCGAGAAGGCCTGCAAAGTGGGCATCACTCAAAGAAATACAACATATCACATAGGACTAATGACCTAAATCTTCAGGGCACCAAGGAAAAGAGGAGTGAATGACCCTAACCACACTAGGAGGAACTCAGAGTTTTCCGGAAAGATTAGTGGGGCCTTCCCCGCTTGTACCACTGCAAATTGAAGGAGTCTATACTAAGGCTTTATTGGACACAGGGGCCCGAGTTACGTTGTTATACTGAGACTTTTATGACAAACACTCAGGTCACATACCCATACGTAAATTGGAGGAGCTTGAGATTTGGGGAATCGGGACCACCAGATTCCCTTATTATGGTTACATCCCCATTCAAATTTCCTTTGGGCCAGCAGTTGTCGAGAAAGAAAAGACTTTCGACACGCTGGCTGTTGTGTGTCCCAGACCCCCAGGGGCTGGGCGGAATTCCATACTGGTGGGAATGAACATGGATCTAGTGAGAAGACTACTGTCCTCAGTGTCGGATGAAGAGGGGTACACTACTCACAAGATTCACCCACAGTTACAGCAAGCTTGCTAGCGGGTGGTAAGAGAGAAGAGAGTCCCAAAAGGAGAAGGCGAGCGGCTGTGGAAATTGGAGGCCAGAAAAAGGACCCTATGGCCAGAAGTTGCTCACGTGAAGGCCACAGTTTATTTGTAGTACTGGAGACGGATGAGAGAGCCGAAGCAATAGGATTGGAGTTGGTTCCTGAGATGGTTCCTGAGTTGGTTCCCACCCGGCACTTGCATAAGACAGGGAAGAGAGTGTCCATACAGTTGAACAATGTGACTGACCAGTCAATTACATTGGGGGCTCGGATGTTGGTGGCGCAGGTGAGTGCTGCCACTCCTGTACTTCCGGGAGAAGTGAAGGGTGTGGAGAATAGTCAGCGTTTACAGAAAGAGTTCCAGTACTGTTCAGAGAATTTGCCCTTATCCTGGCAAGCAAGGGTGAAGACTCAGCTGAAGAGATGGGAGAAGCTGTTTGCCAAAGATGATTTTGATGTGGATTGTGCAAGAAGCGCTAAACACAGAATTCGTCTTCATGAGGACAAGCCTTTTCGCAAGCGATCCCGGAGGGTACCCCTTATGCCGCGTACACACGATTGGACTATCCAGCAGACCTGCCCACACATGACCAGACTTTTACGGCGGACTTCTGAAATGAACGGACTTGCCCACACACACGGAAAAGTCTGTTCATTTTGAACATGGCTCCAGGTAGACGGGACTAGCGAAGGAATTCATTGTCGTCACCTTCATCAGCGAGATTGACACCTCGCTGGCCCCGTCACCTGGTATGGACGTAAAGGGGAAGCCCTACACCGAAAAAACAGCATGGGGGTCCCCCCCAAAGTCCATATCAGACCCTTAACCCGAGCACGTAGCCTGGCTGGTCAGGAAAGGGGGTGGGGACGAGCGAGCACCCCTCCTCCTGAGCCATACCAGGCTGCATGCCCTCAACATAGGGGGTGATAACCAACAGCCAGGGTTGGCAGGAAGAGGCCCTTGTCCTCATCAACATGGGGACAAGGTGCTTTGGGGTGGGGGGCCCCCCATGTTGAGGGCACATGCCCTAGTATGGCTCAGGGGGGTGCTCGCTCATCCCCACCCCCTTTCCTGACCGGCAAGGCTACGTGCTCAGATAAGGGTCCGATATGGACTTGGGGGAGACCCCCACGCCATTTTTTCAGCGTAGGGCTTCCTCTAAGTCCATAGCAGGTGACGGGGCCAGCGAGGTGTCAATCTCACTGATGAAGGCAGCGACATTGGCTTCTTTGGCTAGTTACGTCTACCTGGAGCCACGTTCAAAATGAAAGGACTTTCTCCATATATGGGCAAGACCGTTCATTTCAAAAGTCCGGCGGACTAGCACACAGACGGCCAGATTGTCCGCCGGACTGCAGAGTCTGGCGGACAATTTTGAGTCAAAATTTCTTTCTAAGTCCGCCGGACTTTTGCAAAGAAAAAGTCCGCTGGAGCCCACACATGGGCGGATTGTCCGGCGGACTCTGGTGCGCCGGATAGTCTGATCGTGTGTACGTACCATTAGTGACCTGCAAGATTTAAGAGAACAACTTGATGAATTAAAAAGGACTGGGGTAATTCAAGAATCTATCTCCTATCGTGGTAGCCAGGAAGAAGAATGGGTCTCTCCGCATGTACATTGACAATCGCTTGTCGACGCACAACCCCAGACCAATATACCATACTCCGCATTGAAGATGCTTTGCAGTGCCTCACTGGTGCCAAGTGGTTCAGTGTACTGGATTTGAAGAGTGGGTACTATCAAATTCCCATGCATTCGGAAGACCGGGAGAAGACAGCATTTATATGCCTGTTGGGTTTCTATGAGTTCAGCTGGATGCCCCAAGGTTTGTCGGGGGCCCCCGGCCACCTTCCAACATCTTATGGAAAAGACGGTAGGGGATATGAATCTCGTGGAGGTCCTGGTGTATCTTGATGACATTATCATGTTTGGGAAAACTTTAGAAGAACATGAGGCCGGATTGGAGAAGGTGTTCTCTCGCCTCTATGAGGAGGGGCTAAAGTTGTCACTAGTGAAATGTCAGTTTTACCGGACTTCTGTTACTTACTTGGGCCATGTGGTCTCAGCAGGAGGAGTTGCTACCGATCCGCAGAAGTTGGACGCTGTCACTACCTTGCCTCGAACGAGAACAGTGACTGAGCTGAAATCGTGATCGTTCTTGGGGTTTTGCACATACTACTGAAGATTTGTGGTGAATTTTGCCACGATTGCTTAGCCACTCAATGAGTTATTGCATGAGGTTACAGGAGAAGAAGCAGGAGTGAAGCTCAAAAGGAGTGGTATTCTTAAGAAAGGAGAATCTGTGCAAAGTCAGTGGACTCCCTTATGTGAGGAGGCATTTTGGAGATTGAAGAAAAGCCTTACAGAAGCTCCAGTTTTGGCTTATGCCAATCCCAGCCTACCCTTTGAGCTACATGTGGATGCTAGTAGAGATGGTCTTGGAGGAGTGTTGTATCAACACCAAGCGGGGAAGTTGAGGCCCATAGCATATGTGAGCAGAAGCCTTACCCCATCTGAAAAGAACTACCCTTTACACAAGCTAGAGTTTTTGGCCCTCAAGTGGACAGTGGTTGATAAGTTAAGAGATTATTTGTATGGAGCCAAATTTACTGTTAAGACAGACAACAACCCTCTGACTTACGTCTTGACCATGGCCAAGTTGGATGCCACTGGACACAGGTGGATAGCATCGTTGGCTGGGTTCCAGTTTAGTCTGAAGTACTGGCCTGGAGTTGGAAACCGAGATGCGGATGCATTATCTCGCAGGCCTCACAGAAAAGAAGAACCAGCAGAATGGGCCTGTGTAACTGAAGAGGGGGTGTGAGCTTTGTGTCAGGGTCTGGATTAGAATATGAGCACAGGAGTGGCTGCAGAATATCTGTGAGTTCACCCATCTGGCATACCTATTATTGTGGACTGACTCAAGTAAGGGGAGAAGGTCTGCCGCAATTGTCAAAGAGGGATTTAAAGAAGGATCAGGAAGAGGATCCACTGGGTCAATTAACAATGCAGGCCTTAAAGAATCAGGACTCTGGGTTGTTGCTAAAGAGCCATGAACCAGGGGCAAAGGTCCTACATAGAGAATCGGTTGAAAATCAGAGATGGTATATAGATGTTGCCTCCTTGAAAACAAGGAAGAAAGGTGGCAGTTGTTTCTTCCAGAAAAACACCGTACTACCATCCTAGTATCCCTTCATGATGAGCATGGCCACCTGGGTACCGAAAGAAATTTCCAGTTAATTAGGGATAGGTTTTATTGGCCTAATCTACGAAAAGAAGTTGAGAGTTATTGTCATTCCTGTCTCACGTGTATTCAGCGGAAGACTGCCAGTGAGGGCAGCCTCTATGGGCCATCTGCAGAGTCAGTGTCAGGGCTGGCTTAGCCCTTCCTCCTCTGGGCTGGCGGCTCAGCTGTCGGCTAATTGCCAGCTCTCTTCTCTTTCCACAGTTACCAGCTGTTCCCGATGATGCTCATCTGACCTGCCTATTCCAGCTCACTCTTTCCTTTGCATTTGCGTTGGTCACATCACTAGGAACCATCTCCTGCTGTTTGTTTCAAGACTGGCTTGCTGACATCTCTCCTGGCTTCTATCCTGCTTGCAGTTGCTCTCCTTAGATCCCTGATGTCTGGACTGGCTGATTACCCGATCTGGTTTATGAACTTTGGACTGGCTGACTACCCAATCTGGCTACTGGACTCTGGCTATGCTTGACTACGCTTTTTCCTATTTAACTTTTTATTTTTATTAATAAACAAGTGTGATTTGATTGTACTTCTGTCTCTGTCTGTTTCATAGTTCCTGACAGTCAGGAACCCCTGGAGTTGGTTTGCATTGACTTTCTGTGCTTGGAACCTGATATAGGTGGAAGAAGTAACATTCTGGTGGTAACAGATCATTTCACCCGCTATGCGCATACCTATCCTACTAAGGATCAGAAACCCGGCACAGTAGCCAAGGTGCTCGTGGAGAAGTGTTTCGTACATTATGGACTTCCAGTAAGGATCCATTCAGACCAAGGAAGGAACTTTAAGAGTCATTTAGTACATCAGCTGTGTACTCTTCTGGGCATCAGGATATCCCACACTACGCCCTATCATCCTCAAGGTGATCCTCAACCGGAACGATTTAACAGGACCTTGCTGAACATGTTGGAAACCCTGACGCCAGATAAGAAATCACATAGCAGCATTGGTTCATGCATACAATTGCGTGAAGAGTAATGTCACCGGATACTCCCTATACCGGTGGATGTTTGGAAGAGAGGCCAGGCTCCCTGCTGATTTGACTTTCGGCACATCTTTGGATGATATCCCCCTCACATCGCATAAAGGATATCTGAACAGACTAAGGAAGAATCTGAGACAAGCCTATGAGCAAGCAGTGGAGCATGCTACTGTTAGGGAATCCAGAAATAAAAGGAATTTTGATGCAAGAGTAAAAATTCAAGATCTACAGCCAGGGGAGCGAGTACTATTGAAGAATTTGGGTGTACCTGGGAAGCATAAGTTGGCAGACAGACGGAGGTCGCAGCCTTATGTTGTGTGTAAACGGATCCCTGGGTTGCCGGTATATCAGATCCGACCAGAAGGAGAGACTGGACCAAGGAAGATGTGGCATCGGAATCATCTGTTACCATTGTCTGATGCAGTAAGAGTTCCAACAGTTCCTCCGATATCTCCTCAGAGGCCAACTCCGGCCTGTACACGATCGCAAAGGACAACACTAGCGGGAGCTAAAGAGAGTGATGAGTTTGAAAAAGATTATGGGTATTCACAAACCATTAGTTCAGCCTCATCACAGGGGGAGAAAGAGATGGAGGAAGAAGATGATATAGTATCTGTGCCTGCTGAGGTGAGGAAGAGGGTTCAATGTTCAGTCCGGCGGAAAGGGCAGGACAGAGAAGTAGACAGATTGGAGACTTGATGGATTTTTCCAGCGAAGTGCTGTCAGTACCAGGAACTGAAGAGTTAAGCCAGGCCTCTGAAATTGAAACTCAGGATCCTTTTTTTAATGTGAATGTCCAAACAGAAGACCAAGGCGAAGTTAAAGACTCAATTCAGTATGATGGAAGTCCTTTAACCATGAGATTGAGACGGAATGTGCATCTGCCGCAGAGACTCACATATGATACATTGGGAGAGAGTTCTGAAGAACAGGTTCACACTGTTCATAGATCAGTTCCTGAAGTTACGCCCTCTACTGTCAATTGGGCAGGGGGCGACTCTACTCTAAGCTCTGACACAGAAGGGTGGGACATGGCAATTGCCCTGGTCTTCTCAAAAATTGATTGTGAATGCACTAATGATGTGTAGGAGTTGATTAGAGGAAGTTCAGAAGTGTGTAACTACTTTTTCAGTTTGAAGTGGGATTAGGATCATAACCTGTTTCATACCACTAGACAACTTGGATTTTTATCTTTGGGGACCAAAGAATCAAGGTAGGGAGAGTGTGTAGCCATGCTTTGTCAAATTTAGGACGCAATGCAGGAAGTTTCATATGAACCAGCACTGCATTGTTTCTTTAGCAATGGCTTCCTCTAGTGGTCAAATTACATTGTGTAAGATAGACTGTTGGAGTATGGGACAAAAAGATAAACAGGAAGTGACTTCAGAGTTCATGATGCAAAAGAATTACCTACCCACAAGGCATTCTGTTGGAGAGTTGCCTGGTGGGTAGGGCTATTTAAAGGACTTGCGTGACATGTGCAAGCTCTCTTCTTGCTGGGACGTGTGACCTGCCTGCAGGGACCTGTGTGGCGCGGAAGAAAGTGGATGCCACTGGAGAGGTGTTGAACAACGAGTGCGGGAACAGTGTGTGCCCGGGTCGGAGGATCCAGCAAGCTCAAAGGAGCCTGACAAGAACCATCACCCATCTGACGGAGCAACGCAGTGTGTCAGAGCAAACAATGAGGGAGGATGTGAGACCATAGCGGGCTCACGAATTCTCACATCGGGACAAGAAAGCTCACGAATATAATAAATGAAAAAATTGTAAACTTTATTAAAAAAATTCACGCAAACATCTTAAACAGTAAAAAGAGACTCCACAGGTGAATCGCCCATTAAAACCTGCGGGGTCCTTTCTATGACAATACCAAGTATACACAGGTGAAATAAATGGCTAATAAAAGGGCATTTTTAGATAGAACTGTGTGCATTTTTTGCCTGGCCCACATTCATCAACTATCAGCTTCAGCTGGGTACATAGGGAAGATGGGACGGAACATAGGAGGGGATGACCCTACATCTGTAATAGCAGTGTTTAGCATTGTTTTTATACCACGTCTTGTTTTTTTGTTTTTCTGTTTTGATAATTTTTTACACATTTTTCTACAGCCATTTATTTCACCTATGTATATTTGGTATTGTCATAGAAAGGACCCCACAGGTTTTGATGGGCTATTCACCTGTGGAGTCTCTTTTTACTGTTTAAGATGTTTTCGTTAATTTTCGAATAAAGTTCACCATTTTTTCATTTATTATGTTCTCAAGTTTTCTTGTCCTGATGTGAGCATTCGTAAGCCCGCTATGGTCTCGCATCCTCCCTCATTGTTTGCCTCTATAGTATGTTTATGCTCCTGGGAAGGAAGCCCATCATATTGACGGAATTATCCTCTAAATTGAATTAGATTTTTGAGTGGATTCAAGTGATTTCCTTTATTATTTATTACAGTGTGTCGGAGCCCCTGGAATTGGGACTGAGATCACAGAAGTGCATCGTTACCGCTGTCCGGGCCTGGTGTGGTGAGAGGGCTGTTGCCCAGAATTTACATAACGCACTTAACACGATATGGACTAGTTTCACAGTGTTGCTGAGACCTACAGTTCCATGGAGAGGTCTCACTTAAATAGACTGTGTTCAACCAGGCCTTAAAGCCTGTATTTCACTAGATACTGACTGACAGTCCGGGGGCAATCTCACAGAAGGAAGTTATAAGCGTGTTGCATAACTGGAGTTTCTGTTATCCACTATTTTTTGTTACTTTACCATCTGCTAACTCATTGGAATACAAATACTGCAGTATTATATGGCTAGCTGAAGAAAGAAGACAAGAGACTATACCAGTTACTGTAAGGCCTTGTGTTTCCATTACATAAAAAGGACTGCACTACATTACAGGGGGAGCTCTTGAGCAATTATGCTGTGCTGTACTGTTTTGCTAGAATTGCATAGTGTGTTTGCACGGCCGTGCTGGAAGTGGGAAAGTGCTCAGTGTCAAGGTATTACCACCCTGAGCATCAGTCCCACTTGGAGACGTGTCTGCATGCACCATTTCTTCAGTGTGTGTTATGACACATACACACGATCGGACTATCCGGCGGACAAACTGGCGGACTTTGCAGCGGAGGTCCTGAGCTAGCAGAAGATAATGGAGGAGTCAAGAGAGAAGACCCCCCCAAGACGGAAGACCACCGGAGCTGTGCAATAAATTATTTTAAAAACATGTGTTGTGTTTTTTCTTTACACTTTCTTTCCACCAGGTGAATGGGTAGGGGTACATGGTACCCCAATACTCATTCACATAGGGTGGGGGGCCGGTATCTGGGGGCCCCCTTATTAAAGGGGGCTCCCGGATTCCGATAAGCCCCCTGCCCACAGACTCCGACAACCAACGGCCAGGGTTGTCGGGAAGAGGCCCTTGTCCTCATCAACATGGGCACAAGGTGTTTTGGGGTGGCCTCCATGTTGAGGGCACGTGGCCTGTATGGCTCAGACCGGGGGCGCTTGCTCGTCCCCAACCCCCTTTCTGACCGGCCGGGCTGTGTGCTCGGATAAGGGTCTGATATGGACTTGGGGGGAACCCCATGCCATTTTTTTGGTGTAGGGCTTCCCCTTTGAGTCCATACCAGATGACGGGGCTAGCGACGTGTCAATCTCGCTGATGGAGGCGGCGACAGTCCTCCGGGTAGTCTGATCGTGTGTATGCGGCATTAGAGTAAACATTTGGTAATGCCTTTGTTGCAACTGTTATTTTGTATAAGTGAATTTGAGAGGTGTTTCTCCATTTAACTAAATCTCTTTTCAGTAAACTAAGTATATTATTCAATCACAATTGTGTGTGTGACCTTTTACTGAAAACATGGAACCCGAGGTGTCAGAGGTATGGGTAGCCCTGAGTAAATGGGATAGCCAATGGGAATTAGAACAGACCAGCAGGCCCCATGGTGGTACCGCTACATACTGCTGATTGTCTCTCAGGTTCACTGTTATTTATTGAAAAGAAACAGTGTCAGGGCTGGCTTAGCCCTTCCTCCTCTGGGCTGGCCACTCAGCTGTCGGCTAATTGCCAGCTCTCTTCTCTCTCTACAGTTACCAGCTGTTCCCAATGATGCTCGCCTGAGCTGCCTATTTAAAGCCTTCCAGCTCCTTTCTCTATTGCCTTCACGTTGGTCACATAACAAGGAACCATCTCCTGCTGTTTGTTTCAAGACTGGCTTGCTGACATCCCTCTTGGCTTCTTATCCTGCTTGCAGTTGCTCTCCTTGGATCCCTGACTTCTGGACTGGCTGATTACCCGATCTGGTTTATGAACTTTGGACTGGCTGACTACCCTATCTGGGTACTGGACTCTGGCTATGCTTGACTACGCTTTTTTCTATTTAACTTTTTATTTTTATTATTAATAAACAAGCGTGATTTGATTGATTTTCCAGATTGGATGAGCAAGATCACCGCGTGGATCAGTTTGCTTTGGTGTTACAAACGCTCCTAAATCGCACGGCTCACCTGGAATCCCCCACGGTAGCTGCTCCGGTACAACCTGAGTCGCAGGCTGTCCCTGCTGCTGCGCCAGTCTCTGTGCAGGCACCGGCCTCACGTATTACCTCTATAAAAAGGTACGTCTGGTTCTGCTCCGCTTCCACAGCGATTTGCGGGCGATCCAGTTCAATGCAGAGGGTTTCTCAATCAGGTTGAGATATACTTCGAAATGCTGCGCCAGGCGTTTCCCACGGACAGAAGCAAAGTAGGTTTTGTGATATCTTTGCTTTCTGAGAGAGCCTTGGCCTGGGCTAACCCTCTATGGGAGACACAAAAACCTGTTGTCTTGAGTTACCCTCAGTTTGTGGCCTCCTTTAAAAGGGTTTTTGACGTTCCCACACGCTCCGGTTCTGCTGCCAAGTGCCTCATGTCCATCCAACAGAGTACGAGAACTGTTGCCGACTACGCCATTGAATTCCATACTCTGGCAGCAGAGGTTGCTTGGAACAATAAGGCCCTAGTGGCTGCTTTTTCTCATGGTCTCTCGGATTCCATCAAGGATGAGATAGCAGCCCGAGATATACCCACTGAGCTGGAGAGCTTGATCTCGTTTGCCATCCTCATTGACTCCAGACTCAGAGAAAGACTTTTTCTCTTAAGGAGCGATTGTGGAAACCTCCTGTACACTTGCCTCCGAGCTTTGTATTCCCACCCATGCCTCCCTCACCTCCCATGCCTCCTGGTACCGAGTTGGTCAGTGAAGATGAACCCATGCACCTGGGCTTCACGTGTCTCTCTGCGGATGAGAGAGCCTTTAGGAGGAGGGAGAGATTGTGCCTTTATTGTGGCCAGGCAGGTCACTTTTTGAAGTCTTGTCCTACCCGTCCAGGGATCGCCTGAACCTTAAGGTCCTGTCATGGACAGACCTTAGGTGGCGTTGTTTCGTCCCCAGTTATCCAGAAGGATAAGCCCCTGGTTTTGGTCACCCTTTCTATGGCTGAGTCGTCCATCGAGATACAGGCTCTAATCGACTCCGGGGCTGCAGGCCTGTTCATTGATGCTGCATTTGTTTTGCAGCACTCGATTCCGCTGCAGCTGCGTGACACTCCACTTGCCATTGAGGCTCTTGACAGGAGACCTTTACAGCCTGCCCATGTGACTCATGAGATGGTTCCATTGTCCATGGCCATAGGGGCTCTTCACCATGAGATAATCCAATGCCAAGTTATTTCCTCACCCAGATTTCTGCTGGTTATTGGTTATCCTTGGTTACAGAGGCACAACCCCTCTTTTGATTGGCTCCGTGCTGAGGTTCTCTCCTGGTCACCACAATGCAGTGAGACATGCTTCCTGAAGGTATCCAAGGTCCTGTGCACCGCTTCACTCCCCTCCCTGCCGGAGGAGTACCGTGATTTTGGTGATGTCTTTGATAAAGGTCAAGCTGGTAGTTTGCCTCCACACCGGTCTTATAATTGCGCAATTGACCTTCAACCTGGTGCCATACCTCTTCGTGGCCGGGTTTACCCTTTGTCGGTCTTGGAGGATAAGGCCATGGAGGAGTATGTTGCTGACGCACTTTCTCGAGGTTTCATCCGCAAATCCTTGTCTCCTGCTGGTGCTGGTTTCTTCTTTGTGAAAAAGAGTGGTGAACTGAGACCTTGTATAGATTATAGGGGTCTCAATCGTGTCACGATTAAGAATGCCTACCCGATGCTATTGATTACTGAGTTATTTGACCGCCTCAAGGGAGCAACGGTTTTCATGAAGCTTGACCTGAGAGGGGCATACAATCTCATGCGCTTTAAGGAGGGCGACGAGTGGAAGACTGCGTTTAATACCAGAACAGGCCATTATGAATACCTGGTAATGCCTATTCACCTTTGTAACGCCCCGGCAGTTTTCCAGGAATTTATTAACAATGTCCTCAGAGATTTGTTGCAGTTGTGTGCAGTGGTTTATCTCGATGATATCCTCACATTTTCCAAGTCCCTGGAGAGCCACCACACAGATGTCTGTCGTGTACTTCAGAAACTAAGAGAGAACAATCTCTATTGTAAACTGGAGAAGTGAGAGTTCCATCATGAACAGGTTACATTCCTGGGCTATGTCATTTCCATTGCTGGTTTTTCAATGGACCCAGAGAAACTTTCAGCAGTCCTACAGTGGCCTCGACCAGTGGGCTTAAGTCCTCTGCAGCATTTCCTGGGCTTTGCCAACTACTATCGGAAGTTTATTTGTAACTTCGTCTCTGGTCAAGCCGCTGACTGATATGACCAGAAAGGACGGTAACCCACAGAGTGGTCTCCGGAGTCCATTAAGGCCTTTGAGACTCTCAAGGCTGCCTTTGTTTCTGCTCCTGTGTTGGCACATCCTGATCCTACATTGCCTTTTATCCTAGAAATTGATGCTTCTGAGACTGGAGTTGGCGCCCTTCTGTCTCAACGTCCTAACTCTGAGAGCGCTATGCATCCGTGTGGCTACTTTTCCAAGAAATTGTCACCTGCTGAGTGCAATTATGAGATTGGTGACAGAGAGCTGTTGGCGATCATTTTAGCCCTGAAAGAATGAAGACATCTCCTTGAAGGTACCACTGTGCCCATTCTTATTCTTACTGACCATAAGAATCTTACATTCTTGTCTGAGGCTAAGCGACTCTCTCCCAGAAGGGCGTGATGGGCTCTTTTCTTGTTGAGCTTTAACTACATTGTCTCATTCTTACCCGGTACTAGGAATGTAAAGGCTGATGCCTTGTCACGACAATTTTCCTCCACTTCCAAGTCGGAGTTGCTTCCGGTTCCTATGATTCCTCCTGATCGTATCTTAGCTACGGGTCGCACCAGTCTTACTTCTCCTTTGGGTAACAAAATTCTTGCTGCTCAGGTCCATGCTCCTCCTGATAAACCTTGCGACCGCTGCTTTGTCCCAGAGAGTCTCCGTACTGCAGTGCTCCAGACTTATCATTCTCCCAAGGCAGCTGGCCATCCTGGGAAGAATCAACTCATTTGGGCCATCTCCCAACAATTCTGGTGGCCTAGTCTACGGGCTGATGTTACTGCTTTTGTAGCTGCCTGTCCCATGTGTGCTCATAGTAAGACTGCACGACACCTTCCAGTGGGCCTCCTACAACCCATACCCAATGGAGAAAGGCCTGGGCTCACCTGTCTATGGATTTCATTGTGGAATTGCCCAACTCCCAAGGGAACACTGTTATCCTTATGGTGGTTGACCGATTCTCAAAGATGTGTCATTGTATTCCACTTAAGAAGTTGCCTACCTCTAAGGAACTGGCTTCCATTTTTGCTCAGGAGATCTTTAGCTTACATGGGCTACCCAAGGTGATTGTCTCGGGCAGGGGCAGTCAGTTTGTCTCCCAGTTCTGGCGAGCCTTTTGTGCACAGTTGGGAATCCAGCTTGCGTTCTCTTCTGCATATTACCCGCAGTCTAATGGGGCCGCAGAAGGAGCCAATCAGTCCTTGGAGCAATTCCTACGTTGCTATATTTCTGACCATCATAACAACTGGTCTGACCTATTACCTTGAGCAGAGTTTGCTCACCACAGTGCCTTGAATTCTGCCTCCTGATTGTCTCCATTTATGGTGAATTATGGTTTCCAATCTTCCATGTTGCCTGACTCGTTTGTTCCGCAGAGTATTTCTGCATTAGAGGAGCATCTCCGTGGTCTTCGTTCCACTTGGGTACAAGTCCAGGAGGCTTTGCATCATGCTAATGATAGGTACAGACTCCATGCTGACCGCAGACGCCTGCCTGCGCCTTCCTACCAGGTTGGGGACAGGGTCTGGCTATCATCTCGCAACCTCCGGCTTCGTGTTCCCTCACTGGAGTTTGCAACTCGGTTTATTGGGCCTTTCCGTATCCTTCGCAGGATTAACCCAGTAGCTTACGCGTTGGAACTTCCTCCTAGTATGCTCATCTCAAATGTGTTTCATGTCTCCTTGTTGAAACCGTTGGTCTGTAACCGATTTACCACCTCGGTGCCACATCCTCACCCTATTCAGGTTGAGAACCATGAGGAGTAGGAGGTACAATCCATTGTTGACTCCCATAGGTACCGTGGGTGCATACAGTACCTGGTGCATTGGAAGGGGTACGGTCCGGAGGAACGCTCCTGGGTTTCATCCTCTAAAGTACATGCCCCTGTCCTCCTCCACGAGTTCCATAGATGGTTTCCCCTCAAGCCCGGTGGCCCTCCGAGGGAGAGGGGTCATTGAGGGGGGGTACTGTCAGGGCTGGCTTAGCCCTTCCTCCTCTGGGCTGGCCGCTCAGCTGTCGGCTAATTGTCAGCTCTCTTCTCTCTCCACAGTTACCAGTTGTTCCCGATGATGCTTGTCTGACCTGCCTATTTAAAGCCTTCCAGCTCATTTCTACATTGCCTTCACATTGGTCACATCACAAGGAACCATCTCCTGCTGTTTGTTTCAAGACTGGCTTGCTGACATCCCTCTTGGCTTCTTATCCTGCTTGCAGTTGCTCTCCTTGGATCCCTGACTTCTGGACTGGCTGATTACCCGATCTGGTTTATGAACTTTGGACTGGCTGACTACCCAATCTGGCTACTGGACTCTGGCTATGCTTGACTACGCTTTTTTCTATTTACCTTTTTATTTTTATTATTAATAAACAAGTGTGATTTGATTGTACTTCTGTCTCAGTCTGTTTCATGGTTCCTGACAAACAGCAAGTGGCGCTAGTTTGTAATCCTAAACTCAATATCTATATACTAACAATGTATTATTCAAAAATACAGTGAAGAAAATAATGATTTGATCCCCTGCAAATTTTTTCCACTTATAAAGAAATGAAGGGTTTATCATTTTTATCATAGGTGTATTTTAAATGATAGAGAGAATATCAACCAAAAATCCAGAAAAAATACATAAAACATATGCTATAAATTAAGTTGAAATTCACTGAGAACCTTCTTGCCTCAGCCAAAACAATGAAGATGGGTCATGGATGCATCTTCCAGCATGACAATGACCCAAAACATACCACCAAGGCAACAAAGGAGTGGCTCAAGAAGAAGAAGAGTAGACCAAAATCCTTCCTGAGATGTGTGCAAACCTGGTCACTAACTACAGGAAACATCTTACCTCCCAACAAGGGTTTCTCCACCAAGTACTAAGTCATGTTTTGCTTGGGGATCAAATATTTATTTTACTCACTGAACTGAAACTCAATTTATTAGATTTGTATCGTGTTTTTTCTAGATTTTTGGTTGATAGTCTGTTTCTATCATTTAAAATGCACCTATGATAAAAATTATAGACCCTTACTTTCTTTGTAAGTGTGCAAACTTACAAAATCTGCAGGGGATCAAATAATTATTTTCCCTACTGTATGTACTTCTATATGTACAATCATAAACCTTAAACGTATTAAATAAAAAAACGTATTAATCATATAAAGTGTATAAATCATATGGCAATCAAAAGTGACATCGCTGTAAAAAATATATCAAATATCAAACACTGCAATACAATAATATCGCAGCTCAAAGTCCATTAAACGTAAATCCTACCAACGCATCTAGTGCAAATGTGCAAAATACAACAAAAAGTGCAAAGTCCAGTGCTGATTTGAGAAAAAAAGTGCAAAGTGCAATATATTAGTCCACTCAGAAAAAAAGTTCACAGTTGATCAAAAGTAAAGTCTCCCAGAGAATCCAATGCAATATATATATATATATATATATATATATATATATATATATATATATATATATATATATATACATATATATATAAGTAGTAGGTGAGATGCACACACGGTCAGTGAAACAGGTGTGCCAGCAATCGAGTCTGTCCCAAAGACTCAATATAAGAAAGCAGAAGAGGGATTGCTGCATAAACAAAAGTAAATTTATTGATAAAATTTACATCACATCAGGTATAATTCAGGTATTCGGGTGATGTTTCGGGCTAAGCATGATATCGCCCTTCCTCATGACCACATACCTGCATTCACATATGGCTTATAGCTCACATCTATCATTAATCAATTAATTACATTCAGTTGGAATCAATCTCCACAAACCACCCCTTGTATCTCTCATACATAATTTTTATATCTATGGGTATATCTGAACAATAGCTAAAAAATGGGACAAAAGGACACCTGCCCTTGATGATAGTATGCTGAATCATGTAGTTCATCCAAAAAAATACAAAGAAAACATAATCCATGAATCATCAAAATTAATTTGTAGATTCACATACCATGAAAAAAAAACATAAACAACAAACAAAGAAATCTCATAATGTGGGATCGTATCGGCCAATATCTGGCAGATCGGTAAACACATATAGAGACTTATACCATCCTATAATCATACAAATAAATAAAGATCAAAATCTGTATTTAACCCTTTGTGATATAAAGAGACTAAGCGATTTATCCAGTAAACTTCTCTTTTTCTCAGTTCCAATTCTCTATTCCCCCCACGTCTATTAGTTGGAATACCATCGATTACCATATATCTCAATTGGGAAACCAAATGGTTCATCTCTAAAAAATGTCTAGAGAGAGGTAATTTATAATTTTTTTCACTAACAGAATATTCTGTCTTTGACTTTCTGTGTAGTTTCACCTACGTAGATCAAACCACACGGACGTTTAATGATGTATATGATACATGTAGATTGACATGTGAAATGATCTTTTATAGGGATATTATAACCTTGAGTTGGATGATTAAAGGGCTTCCCTTTAATCATGCTAGAACATTGAATACATGACAGGCAAGGAAATGAACCATAATTAGGAGGTCCCAAAAAAGTAACCCGTGAAGTGGGTGCCCTATACTGGTCAGATCTTACCAATCGATTGTATATGGTCCTGCCCTTACGGTATGAAGGTAAAGGGGAGAAACGAAACTCAGGGACAGAAGGATAATTTTTGCTTAATATGGACCAGTGTTTTTTAATAATATTATTAACTTTATTAGAGAAGGGATGAAACTGAGAGATGAAGGGGAGCCTAGGACAGGAATTTTTTTCTTTTTTTGTTTCTAAATTAGTAGGTTCAAAATGTACTGTATTACCAGGATAACCCCGCTGTCGTAGTCTCGCCTCTCTCATTCAGTCTGTCCTCCTTAACCACTTAATAACCGCCCTATAGCCAAATGACGGCTACAGGGCGGTTTCTTAACTCTGGGAGGCCGTCATATGACGTCCTCCCAGAATTCCGCTCTCGCGCGCCCCCTGGGGCGCGCACTCGAGAGCATCCGTGACCGCCGCTCATAGCGGCCGTTTACCACGTGATCGCTCCGTCAAATGACGGAGTGATCACTTGTAAACAAGCCGGCATCACAGCGGAGGGGGAAGAGATCGGTGTCAGCAGCGATGTGGGCTGCATCTGCAGTGCCCACATCCCTGCTCACCGAAAATTAACCCCTGAATTCCCTGCAAATACTCTGCAATACCCTGAAATACTCTGCAATACCCTGCATTACTCTGCAATACTCTGCATTACTCTGCAATACTCTGCAATACCCTGAAATACTCTGCATTACTCTGCATTACTCTGCAACACTCTGCAACACTCTGCAACACTCTGCAACACTCTGCAATACTCTGCAACACTCTGCAATACCCTGCAATACTCTGCAATACTCTGCAATACTCTGCATTGCACTGCAATACTCTGCATTACTCTGCAATACTCTGCATTACTCTGCAATACTCTGCATTACTCTGCAATACTCTGCAATACTCTGCAATACTCTGCATTACTCTGCAATACTCTGCAATACCCTGCATTACTCTGCATTACTCTGCATTACTCTGCAACACTCTGCAATACCCTGCAACGCTCTGCAACACCCGCCAATACCCTGCAACACTCTACAATGCTCTGCAACACCCACCAATACCCTGCAACACTCTGCAATGCTCTGCAACACCCGCCAATACCGTACAACACTCTGCAATGCTCTGCAACACCCTCCAATATCCTGCAATGCTCTGCAACGCCATACTCTGAGATACCCAGCCATACTCTGAGATACCCAGCCATAGTCGGTGATACCCTGCAATACCCAGCCATAGACACCCCCCCTCCCGCCGCCCTCCGGTGCTTCTACCGACTCGCCAATACGATCAAATCCAGAATCTTTTTTTTTTTTCCAGGCTTCCCAGCTTAGAGGTGAGATGCGGGGTCTTATTGACCCCATATCTCACTGTAAAGAGGACCTGTCATGCCATATTCCTATTACAAGGGATGTTTACATTCCTTGTAATAGGAATAAAAGTGATCAAAAAATTTATTTTTGGGGAAAAAAATGTCAAACTAAAATAAATAAAGTAAAATGAACAATAAAATATATATATTTTTTTTAAAGCGCCCCTGTCCCCATGTGCTCGCATGCAGAAGCGAACGCATACGTAAGTCCCGCCCACATATGAAAACGGTGTTCAAACCACACATGTGAGGTATCGCTGCGAACGTTAGAGCGAGAGCAATAATTCTAGCCCTAGACCTCCTCTGTAACTCAAAACATGTAACCAGTAAAAAAAAAATGTAATCGTCGCCTATGGGGATTTTTAAGTAGCGACGTTTGGCGCCATTCCACGAGCCTGTGCAATTTTGAAGACTGACATGTTAGGAATCGATTTACTTGGTGTAACTTCATCTTTCACATTATGCAAAAATTGGGCTAACTTTACTGTGTTTTTTTTTTTTAAGCACAAAACATTTTTTTTTCCAAAAAAAAAGCATTCGAAAAATTGTTGCGTAAATACCGTGCAACGACCACCATTGTATTCTCCAGGGTGTTTGCTAAAAAAACATATATAATGTTTTGGGATTCTATGTAATTTTCTAGCAAATAAATGATGATTTTTACATGTAGGAGAGAAATGTCAGAATTGTCCTGGGTGCTCCAGAATGCCTGATGGCGCTCCCTGCATGTTAGGCCTCTGTATGTGGCCACACTGTGTAAAAGTCTCACACATGTGGTATCACCGTACTCGGGAGTAATAGCAGAATGTGTTTTAGGGTGTAATTTGTGGTATGTATATGCTGTGTGAGAAATAAACTGATAATATGACAATTTTGTGAAAAAAAAAAAAAGTAAAAAAAATCTTGATTTTGCAAAGAATTGTGGGAAAAAATGACAACTTCAAAAAACTCATCATGCCTCTTACTAAATACCTTGGAATGTCTTCTTTCCAAAAATGGGTAATTTGGGGGGTAGTTGTACTTTTCTGGCATGTTAGGGTCTCAAGAATTGAAATAGGCCGTCAGTACTTCAGGTGTGATCAATTTTCAGATATTGGCACCATAGCTTGTGGACTCTATAACTTTCACAAAGACCAAATAATATCCACCAATTTGTACTTATTTTTACCAAAGATATGTAGTAGTATAAATTTTGGCCAAAATTTATGAAGAAAAAATTACTAATCTGCAAAATTTTATAACAGAAACGAAGAAAAATTCATTTTTTTACAGAATTTTCTGTATTTTTTCTTTTATAGCACAAAAAATAAAAAACCCAGTGGTGATTAAATACCACCAAAAGAAAGCTCTATTTGTGTGAAAAAAAGGACAAAAATTTCATATAGGTCCAGTGTTGCATGACTGAGTAATTGTCATTCAAAATGTGAGCACCGAAAGCTGAAAATTGGTCTGGTTATTAAGGGTGTTTAGGTGCCCAGTGGTCAAGTGGTTAAAGCTAGATTTATCAGTGATCCTAGCAACTCTTTTTAACTGACTTCTTGGAATGGATTTAAATACACCTGGAGGGTGAAAACTTCCATATGCCAATGCATTTATTTTTTTATTTATATGCTGGAAAATGCATTTGTTTATCATTGTAAACCGTTTGAAGATGATTGTCTGGCATATTTTAGATTTATTGATGACGCCTTTGGCATATGGGTGGGCGACAATGAATCCCTATGGTTATTCAATGAATATCTCAACTGTTTGGTTCCTGGTTTAACTTTAACTTTAATTTAACATGTCGGTTGCAAGTGAAAATGTTTCTTTTCTGGACACTTTATTATCTGTTCAGGAAGGGAGGATTGTTAGCGATATTTATCGCAAACCCACAGACTGCAATCAGTTACTACACTATTCTAGCTTTCACCCTCCAGGTGTATTTAAATCCATTCCAAGAAGTCAGTTAAAAAGAGTTGCTAGGATCACTGATAAATCTAGCTTTAAGGACGACAGACTGAGTGAGATGGAGGCGAGACTACGACAGTGGGGTTATCCTGGTAATACAGTACATTTTGAATGTACTAATTTAGAAACCAAAAAAGAAAAAAATTCCTGTCCTAGGCTCCCCTTTATCTCTCAGTTTCATCCCTTCTCTAATAAAGTTAATAATATTATTAAAAAACACTGGTCCAAGGCGCATGCGTGGGAGCTCCATGACGGATGCTTGATTCCGGAGCTCCGCATCACCCTGGCCGGAACACGCAGCACCCAGCACAGCCCAGCGATCCACTCCGCAGGCAGTGGAAGGCATAGGGGAGACACCTGGGCACCCCCCCCCCCGCATGCCCGGAATGAACGCCAGACGCGACCTCGGGCCGCAATTCGCCCAGGATCGGCAGACAGGGTGTACCAAGAAGGCCGCTGTCACACAGACACACACGGCCGGTAAGGAGGGGAGTCCTGAGCAGAGGCAAGTGATCCTCCCAGCCACCCTAACCTATTCCCAAGTGACCCAGGTAACTCCATGTCTCCCCCCGGCTCCTTCTCCGGCCTCCACGGAGTCTCTTCTGGGACACACGATGGAGGATTACTCCCTCTCCCCCATGGGGCCTGACTTTTCCCGCCAGCACGCTACTCCATCCCCAGGCTTTCAGGCCCAAGACCAGGCCGCTCCGCAGCAGGATCTATTCCTCAAATTGTTACTGGAAAGGGGGCTAGCCAATACTGCTGATAAAATCACTAGTGAACTCAAATCTGACTTCACCAACTTAGGCTCCAGAATGGAAGCCATTGAGCATAAACTGGACTTAATGGTTGCATCGACCAATCAAAATGCAGCACACATCCAAGTGGTTCAGGACCAGCTAGATGTAGCTCTCTCAAGGATCGGTGACCTCGAGAACCGATCCAGGAGATGCAACTTTAGAATCCGTGGCCTCCCTGAATCGGTTACCGATACCCATGAAGCAGTTCAGGGCCTGCTCAAAGAGCTGATACCCAACATAACCCCTCATCGAATGGAGCTGGACAGAGCCCATAGAGCCCTTGGGGCCCCCAGGAAGGACGGTTCCCGAGAGACGTTATCGTCAAACCGCATTTCTACAATGTAAAAGAGGAGGTCATGCGAAAGGCTCACGCAAAATCAAAAGTTCTGTGCCTGGGACACCAGATACAAATTTTCACAGATCTCTCACCCACTACCATCCAGAAAAGGAGATCTCTAAAACTGCTCCTTTCAGCTCTAACGCAACAAGACATCAAGTACAGATGGGCCTTCTCATTCGCCATCAAATTCTCTATTCAAGGTAAACCGCACTCCCTCTCCACTTTACCAGAGGGGGAAAAGCTTCTCTTACGCCTCAAATTGATATCCCAAGAAGCCCCTATGGACTGCAATAACGTTCAACCGCCTCCCTTTCAAATGCCCAACCCCAACAAGCCCGGTCTCTCCCCTCTGGTACAATGGAAGGTTCAAGAAATCCAAAGATGGAAGACCACCCTAAAATAAAGGACTTCGCCTTGTTATCCTCTGCCCCTCTCTGGGCGCCAATAAAATCGGCGATCCACCCTGTTGAAGGAGCTTGTTGCTCCCAACCACTGTTGCCAATTTGTTTACTGGCCTTTTACAGTTGCTCTTCGAGATTATACCACTCCGGAGGAGACCGACGAGATGAAGAATATGTTATGAAGTCTCCCAAACGTCTGCATACCCACGAATGGGGACATTCATGACACAGAAAATTTTCCCTTTTTTTTTTGTGCAGGAACTTACTATTCTTAAACTGCTCAAACACTAGGCCGGATCTCGGTGGACATATCGGGACGCTGAGGTATCCTGAGCAGCTCCATTTCCCCGCCGTACTAGAGGTGGGTGGGTCCCTTTTGCGTTGCTCGGAGCGTCGTCCCAGGGTGACGCCGAGGCGGACGAGGCTGAATATTCACTGTGGTTGTACTCTACTATGTGTTTTACAGTTATTCAAGTTTGAATTTTTTTATTTTTTTTTACATGTCATAATGCTGTGTTTCATCACCTTTTTTGGTATGATGTGTAAGCCAGGCCCGGGTGACACCCTGCGCCTCCTCCCCTCGCTTGGATCCCGGTTTCTGCATCTAAGAGATGGGATGTCAGCCCCCTCATAGAGGCAGCGGACGGAAAGTGTTAGGAGTCCAGCAGACCAAGTCTGCGCCGGACCCAATAGGTCTTTTAAAAGACCCCTGGTTTTATTCCCCCCCCTTTTTTTCCTTTCTTCTTTCTAACTCTCTTCTCTTCTCATGCCACTCGCGGATCGGAAGGACCCAGGACTCCCAACTTATCCTGGGACTTCGGAATTCCCTGACCACCGTCAACACAAGGGGAGGCCGGCTCAAGGTAAGGGACGACGGGCTTCGCGGCATTCCTCCTCTCTGTTCCGATGATTAATCCACACCAAGTAGGCTCTGAGCTTAGAAATGCATCTCACAACGTTCAGGGCTTGAACTCCCCCAATAAATGAAGGAAAGCGCTTGACAATTACCGATCCCTCAAATTAGATATCATTATGCTACAGGAATCACACTTTCCGGCCCGGTACAGCCCTAAATTCCTTCACGCACACTTCCCAACCTTCTTTTTGGCCAACGCGGAGGGCAAGACCAAGGGGGTAGCGATAATAATCTCCAAGCACACTCAGTTTACACTGAAATCTGAGTATAAAGATCCGGAGGGTAGATTCATTTTGATTAAGGGCACTGTGGCAGGCAAGCTGTACTCCCTCCTCTCCTATTACACTCCTAACAAGGCACAATACAAATTTTTTCAACAACTGTTTCGAACCGTAAACCCCCTACTGGAAGGCTTGGTCATCTTGGGAGGTGATTCAAACTTAGCCTTTGACGAAGGGCTGGATAAATCCAGACCCTCAGCATCTCAACTCACTCGTCCCACTAAGACCAGCTTGAACATAGCAAAACTGATTAACTCTCAAGGCCTTACAGATATTTGGAGGGAACTCAATCCCTCCAAGAGGGATTACACCCACTACTCCTTCCCCCACCAGCTTTATGCCAGGATAGACCACATTCTGGTAACTCCACCCACCATACCCTTGGCTCGTAAAGCCTCTATAATTGACATTGCTTGGTCGGATCACTCCTATTGCACTGGCGCCTTAACGAATCACTCCTTAGCATCCCCATTATTACTAAAGACATAGAGGACGCTCTCAAGGAATACTTTTTACTGAATGACCAAGGAGACATTTCCCCTGAAGCACTCTGGGCAGCCCACAAAGCCATCATTAGAGGCACCTTGATCAAAATGGCATCCCAAATTAAAAAGGAGAGGCAGATTGACATACTGAATTTAGAAAAAACGTACACATCCTTGAAAGCAACTCATAAGAAAAACCCCTCGAAGCCCTCCTAGGTAAAGTTGACGCGGCCAGACTGGAGCTCAATTTGGCCCTGACCGCCAAGGCGAAAAACATATTAGATGGAGTGGAGCTAAATTTTACTCACATAGGGACAAGATGGGCTCCATGTGGGAGGCTAGGCTTGCTCCCAAACAGATGACTTACACCCTACCCAGAATTAGGAGGCCTGGCCATCCCCCCACCTCAAATCCTGAGAAAATACTTGCTACTATTCATGACTTCTACTCTAAACTCTACACCTCTTCCCACCAGGAAGTGGGGTCCCAGATCTCAGACTTCCTACGAGACTTACCCATACTGACTCTTTCCACAGAACACAAAAACATAATGGAAGATCCCTTTTCGGTCCAAGAAATTAAAGACGTGATTAGAAATCTCAAAAATGGCTCTGCACAAGGCCCTGACGGCTTGTCTGTTCCTTATTATAAGGCCTTCGCGGATACCCTAGCCCCCCCACATGGCCACATTTTTTAATGCAAAGACTGCAGGCTCCCCACTAGACCCCCATCTTAACACTGCTTTCATCACAGTGATCCCCAAACCGAACAAAAACTCAGAGGAAGTTGAAAACTACAGACCCATATCCCTCAAATAATGATTTAAAGATTTTAACGAAAATATTAGCCAATCGTCTCTCCTCCTTTATAGGCAGATATATCCACAAGGACCAGGTAGGGTTTATCCCTGGCAGACAGGGACCTGACCAAACTAGAAGGGCCATAGACATCATTTCTATTCTTCAATCCAACTGGACTGAAGGTCCTAAACAGGAAGGGATGCTGTTGTCCTTAGACTTGCACAAAGCGTTCGACTCGGTGGAATGGAGGTACCGTATATACTCGAGTATAAGCCGAGATTTTCAGCCTCTTTTTTGAGGCTGAAAGTGCCCCCCTCGGCTTATACTCGAGTCACCGCTGTCTGACTGCCCGAACAGCGTGTCGAGCAGACAGACAGCGGCCATTCTACCTTTCAAAAGCCGCGCCTCCGGCTCCGCCTCCGCCTGTGATAGGCGGAACACTCAATTTCCCAGCAGTCAGTGTTCCGCCTATCACGGACATCGGCTCATCCTCGTACTACGGACGAGGATGAGACGATGTCTGTGATAGGCGGAACACAGACTGCTGGGAAATTGAGTGTTCCGCCTATCACAGGCGGAGGCGGGAGGCGCGGCTTTTGAACAGGGGAATGGCCGCCAGGGCGCCGACGAAGAGCGGCGATCCTGGCATGGGACGACACGGAGGCTCGGGACGGGACGACACGGAGGCTCGGGACGGGACGACACGGAGGCTCGGGACGGGACGACACGGAGGCTCGGGACGGGACGACACGGAGGCTCGGGACGGGACCGGACGGAGGCTTGGGACACAGGTAGGCTGGACACACAAGGCTGCACGGACACACACACACACACACACACACACACACACACACACACACACACACACATGGACACACACACACACACACACACAGGGAGGGATGGATGGATGGATGGACACACACACACACAGGGATGGATGGATGGATGGACACACACACACAGGGATGGATGGATGGATGGACACACACACACACACACACACACACACAGGGATGGATGGATGGATGGACGCACACACACACACACACACACAGGGATGGATGGATGGACACACACACAGGGATGGACGGACACACAGGGATGGACGGACACACAGGGATGGACGGACACACACAGGGATGGACAGGCATATCTCACCCTCGGCTTATACACGAGTCAATAGGTTTCCCAGTTTTTTGGGGGTAAATTGGGGGCCTCGGCTTATACTCGGGTCGGCCTATACTCGAGTATATACGGTACATATTTTCTATCATGGAACGCGGGATTTGACCACCGTTTTATGGGACTGCTTTGATCCCTCTACTCGTCCCCGAGGGCTTTGATACGACTACAAGGAAAATACTTGCATCTTCTCAGGATCGAAAAAGGCACCAGGCAGGGCTGTCCCCTCTCCCTGTTAATTTTCACTATCGCTATCGAAACTCTACCAAACGCAATACGCTCTAATCCTAATATCCAAGGTGTCTCTTGTGGTTCACAAACACACAAATGAGGCTTCTTCGCAGATGACATGCTACTATTTATCACCTCCCCGATCACCTCCCTTCCCAATCTTTGCAAACTGCTTTCTGAATTTGCTGCGGTGTCGGGCCTTAGGGTGAATTACACCAAATCCCATGCCCTTAACATCTCCCTAAAGCCAGAGATGGTTTCCTCCTTACAAAGTGCCTCCTTAAATAGAAAGGCAGACGACCCCATTACACACGCTTGATTACCTTCTAGGGTCCTCTCCCTGGACGAGACCCCCGATCCTCTCCCACATTCTCTCCCACTCTCTTTCGCTCTGGGACAGATTGAGAAAAAGCCCCACCTTAATTTCTGAATGTCAACCCCTCTCCCACATCTTCAACAACCCAAAGTTTACCCCAGGTCTTGACATCAAAGCATTTCAGTGGGGGCTGGACAAGGGGCTTTACCGGATCTGACACTTTTTCACTGCTACAGGGCCAATCACTCTGAAATTTTGTAGAAAACAGTTAGAGATTCCCCCCATGGAACTATTTAGATTTCACCAAATACAACACTTCCTGCACACAATCTGGAGATCTAAACCGCCCCCCCCCCCTAGTTTTACATCCTATGAATATTGGTGTGGACAGACCTCGGAACAGAGGGGGGGGGATTTCCATCATCTACCAGTCGTTAGATCGATCAAATGCCAAATCTCTATATATGACATCCTGGGAGAACGATTTTCTAACTAACTGGCCTTTGGAGCATTGGGAGACCTCCTTTTCTAAAGCATTTAAAGGAATACAAAATATATCCCTGATAGAATCTAATGTGAAAGTGATGACCAGATGGTATCTCACGCCGGCCAAATTGGCCTTCATATATCCCACAGCCAGCCCTCTGTGCTTCAGGGGATGCCAACTCACGGGCTCTATGGCTCACACCTGGTGGGAATGCCCTAGAATACGATCGTATTGGTCCAAGATGTTCACCATGCTCCAAACGGTCACAAATCATCAAATTCCAAAAACTCCAGAAGTTGCTCTTCTGAACTCCTCTCTTCCCAGGATACCTAAAGCCACACGTAAACTGGTACATTGGTCTGGGAACCTTGGGCCAAATATGTGGGCATCTCCCTTATACCTGGGATTCGGGCTTAACAAACTGGTAATGGTACTTCCACTCCGCTGAGAAGCAACTCGTCCCTCAGCAATTCGCTAAATTTTCCTGCCCCAGCTTTGCGCTGGCCTCCTCTCCACCCCAGTGGCATCTCCTTACTCCTCTTTCCTCCTAATCTTCTTTTTATTTTTATTTCCCCTCTCTCGCAGGCCTTTTGGGAGCTCTTTATATCCACGGTTTGCATTGAACAACCTTACCGACTGGGGGGGGACCCGTTGACTGCTTTGTGGTCCGGGGTTTTTACCAGCATACAGTTTTGGGAGGGATTGGAGAGTCGGTCTCGGTGCACAGCAAGTTCCCCTAAAGGGGTCCCCAGGCTGCCTTCCGCTCTCTCTCATAGATCCCTTCAGAAGGGGATGAGCTATATAGGCCACGTATTCCAAACAATGTAGGGTTTACAACCCGGGTATATGTTTGTATCATTTATACTTGTTCTCTGTATCCTGATGATACATCAATAATCATCCTTCTTTTGCTTATACTGTAATTGTCTCACACTAACTGTTTTTTTGAAAAGAAAAAAACACTGGTTCATATTAAGCAAAAATTATTCTTCTGTCCCTGAGTTTCGTTTCTCCCCTTTACCTTCATATCGTAAGGGCAGGACCATATACAATCGATTGGTAAGATCTGACCAGTATAGGGCACCCACTTCACGGGTTACTTTTTTGGGACCTCCTAATTATGGTTCATTTCCTTGCTTGTCATGTATTCAATGTTCTAGCATGATTAAAGGGAAGTCCTTTAATCATCCGACTCCAGGTTACAATATCCCTATAAAAGATAATTTCACATGTCAATCTACATATGTCATATACATCATTAAATGTCCGTGTGGCTTGATCTACGTAGGTGAAACTACACAGAAAGTCAAAGACAGAATAGCCAGACATAAATATTCTGTTAGGGAAAAAAATGATAAATTACCTCTCTCTAGACATTTTTTAGAGATGAACCATTTGGTTTCCCAATTGAGATATATGGTAATCGATGGTATTCCAACTAATAGACGTGGGGGGAATAGAGAATTGGAATTGAGAAAAAGAGAAGTTTACTGGATAAATCGCTTAGACTCTTTATATCCCAAAGGGTTAAATACAGATTTTGATCTTTATTTTTATGATTATAGGATGGTATAAGTCTCTATATGTGTTGACCGATCTGCCAGATATTGTCCGACACCATCCCTCATTATGAGATTTCTTTCTTTTGTTTAGTTTTTTTTCATGGTATGTGAATATACTAATTCATTTTGATGATTCATGGATTATGTTTTCTTTGTATTTTTGGGATGAACTACATGATTCAGCATACTATCATCCAGGGCAGGTGTCCTTTTGTCCCGTTTTTTTAGCTATTGTTCAGATATACCCATAGATATAAAACCAATGTATGAGAGATACAAGGGGTGGTTTGTGGAGATTGATTCCAGCTGAATGTAATTAATTGATTAATGATAGATGTGAGCTATAAGCCTTTATATGTGAAGTTGGACACAATTCTTATTGCAGGTATGTGGTCAGAGGGAAGGGCGATATCATGCTTAGCCCGAAACGTCACCTGAATACCACTATAATACTAATTATACCTGATGTGATGTAAATTTTATCAATAAATTTACTTTTGTTTGTGCAGCAATCCCACTTCTGCTTATATATATATATATATATATATATATATATATATATATATATATATATATATATACAGTGAGGATCGCAGTTTGGGCACCCCATGTAAAAATGTGTAGTAATGTGCATAACGAAGCCAAGGAAAGATGGAAAAATCTCCAAATGGCATCACATTACAGATTAGACATTCTTATAATATGTCAAAAAAAGTTAGATTTTATTTCCATCATTTACACTTTCAAAAGTACAGAGAACAAAAAAATGGTGTCTGCAAAAGTTTGGGCACCCTGCAAAATTTATAGCATGCACTGCCCCCTTTACAAAGCTGAGACCTGCCAGTGTCATGGATTGTTCTCAATCATCATCTGGGAAGACCAAGTGATGTCAATCTCAAAGGTTTTAAATGGCCAGACTCATCTGACCTTGCCCCAACAATCAGCACCATGGGTTCTTCTAAGCAGTTGTCTAGAAAACTGAAACTGAAAATAGTTGATGCTCACAAAGCTGGAGAAGGCTATAAGAAGATAGCAAAGTGTTTTCAGATGTCAATATCCTCTGGAATGTAATTAAGAAATGGCAGTCATCAGGAACAGTGGAAGTTAAAGCAAGATCTGGAAGACCAAGAAAAATATCAGACAGAAAAGCTCGCAGGATTGTGAGAAAAGCAATTCAAAACCCATGTTTGATTGCACGATCCCTCCAGAAAGATCTGGCAGACACTAGAGTTGTGGTACACTATTCCACTATAAAGAGATACTTGTACAAATATGGTCTTCATGGAAGAGTCATCAGAAGAAAACCTCTTCTACGTCCTCACCACAAAAATCAGCGTTTGAACTTTGCAAATCAACATATAGGCAAGCCTGAGGCATTTTGGAAACAAGTTCTGTGGACCGATGAGATTAAAATATAACTTTTTGGCCGGAATGAGAAAAGGTACGTTTGGAGAAGAAAGGGCAAAGCATTTAATGAAAAGAACCTCTGTCCAACTGTTAAGCATGGGGGTAGATCAATCATGCTTTGGGGTTGTATTGCAGCCAGTGGCACAAGGAACATTTACGAGTAGAAGGAAAAATGGATTCAATAAAATTTCAGCAAATTTTGGATGGTAACTTGATGCCATCTGTGAAAAAGCTGAAGTTAAAGAGGAAGTAAACCCTGATGAGTTTACTTCATCTTTCATTCCCTGCAAAGGTAAAGCATAATGGACTACTATGCATCACATAGTAGTCCATTATGTGTCACTTACCTGACACAGGAGCCAGCAAAGTCACCGCTGTCCCCTGTAGTCCAGCGCATGCATCTTCTCGGTGGGTCTCGCTGCTCCGCTGCTGTCATTCGGCAAAGCCGCAATGACGTCATTCCCGCGCATGCGCACGGGAGCCGCCATGCGCGGCATATCGCCGTTGACGGCGGCGCACTCAGTTCGCCTGCGCGCCGCTGTCTACAGCACATGCGCCGTAGACAGCGGTGCCCGTCTTTTGGCAAATATCTCCTAAACCGTGTAGGTTTAGGAGATATTTCTTGGACCTACAGGTAAGCCTTAATCTAGGCTTACCTGTAGGTCAAAGTGTGTTGTAAGGGTTTACAACCACTTTAAAGAGATGATGGCTTCTACAAATGGATAATGATCCTAAACACACCTCAAAATCCACGGGGGAATACATCAAGAGGCGTAAACTGAAGGTTTTGCCATGACCTTCACAATCTCCTGACCTTAATATTATTGGAAATCTATGGATAGACCTTAAAAGAGCAGTGTGTCACAGACAGCCCAGAAATCTCAAAGAACTGGAACACTTATGTAAGGAAGAATGGGCAAAGATACCTCAAACAAGAATTGAAAGACTCTTGGCTGGCTACAAAAAGCGTTTACAAGCTGCAATACTTGCCAAAGGGGGCAGTACAAGATATTAACTCTGCAGGGTGCCCAAACTTTTGCAGACGCCATTTTTTTGTTTTCTGTCATTTTGAAAGTGTAAATGATGGAAATAAAATCTAACTTTTTTTTACATATTATAAGAATGTCTAATCTGTAATTTAATGCCGTTTGGAGATTTTTCCATCTTTCCTTGGCTTCGTTATGCACATTACTACACATTTTTACCTAGGGTGCCCAAACTTTTGATCTCCACTATATATATATATATATATATATATATATATATATATATATATATATATATATATATGTATATATATATATATATATATATATATATATGTATATATATATGTATATATATATGTATATATATATATATGTATATATATATATGTATATATATATATATATATATATATATATATATATATATATATATATGTATATATATATATGTATATATATGTATATATATATATATATTGTGGCAGCATGCAGGTAAAATCACCTGGTTGTATTCAGGATGGGAAATATGTGTGTCCTAGATTCAGGCTTTATGCAGACTTTTACAATTAGAGGGGAAGAGTTAATGAGCCCAGCTGAAGTAAGTGGGCTCATTAAGACCTCAACCCCAGCATGCATAGGGAGATGCTCCATCCTGGAACCAGTTTTGTGTGTATAGACTGGGGAGTCTGAGATCTGTTCTGTGCGGTGAGTTAACGCCTGTGTGGCAAACCCCTACAATAGAGACAGGGACTGGGGCAGCACAAGGCTGCACCCAGTTGTTAGACAGGGAGTCTACGTGTGTAGTTAGAGGTCAAGCTGACCAGGATTTATTTTCTCGTTTTATTTTGTTTGGCTGTTATATGTATCACTGCATGTAGCCTAAATAAACCGGACCTTTTGTTTTTTGCACCTACACCGCTGTCTGCTGTGCCTGACTTTGTGTTGTGAACCCATCCAGGGGGTCACACACCCGCTACCGAGCGAACCCCCTCACAGTTGGTGGAGAATTTTGGCAGTTTTTTTTTTTTTTTTTTTTGTTAAGGCCAGCATGGAGGAGATACTGAGACAGCTGGCTCTAGCAAATGCAAACCAGCAGCAAGCAAATGCAAATCAGCAGCAAACAAATGCAGCTTTACAAAAGAGCCTTGCAGCTCAACAACAAGCCCAGCAGCAGGCAAATGCAAATCAGCAGCAGACAAATGCAACTTTGCAGCAGAGTTTGGAAGCCCAGCAGCAGGCAAATGCAAATCAGCAGCAGACATATGCAACTTTGCAGCAGAGTTTGGAAGCTCAGCAACAAGCCCAGCAGCGATCTGAAGCCCGCTTCATAGACCTGTTGCAGAAGCAAGAGCAGAATTTTCAACAGCAAATAGAGACATTGATACAGCAACGTCCGCAGACCAATGAAGCAAGTGGGTACAATAATACCGCAACCTTTGGTGTGAGCCGTTTACTGACAAAAATGACTGGAGAGGATGATCCGGAGGTGTTTTTGACCACATTTGAAAGGACTGCTGAAAGGGAAAAGTGGCCTAAGGAGCAATGGGCTGGACTGGTGGCCCCTCTGTTAACTGGGGAATCGCAGAAAGCTTATTATGACCTAGAGCCTGACCAAGCAAAAGACTATGTGGTACTAAAAACAGAAATATTGGCACGGCTGGGTGTCACCCTGGCAGTCCGGGCTCAGCGTGTGCATAACTGGACTTTTCAGGTTGGAAAACCTCCCAGGTCTCAAATGTATGATCTCATTCACCTGAGCAGGAAGTGGCTGCAGCCAGAGATTTTGACCGCACCAAACATTGTGGAACGTGTGGTTATGGATCGTTTCCTGAGAGCTCTTCCTACTGCCATCCAAAAATGGGTAAGCCATGGAGACCCAGAAAATGCAGATAAACTTGTGGATCTGGTTGAGAGGTACTTGGCTACAGAGAACTTGACCACCTCTTCCAGGGACTCACGGACTTTCCCCCCTAAGACCAGATCATCCCCAGTGGCGGGTAAGATGACTCCAAGGGGTGAGGGTGGAGAGAGTGAGAGGGTGGGAGTTCTACCTAAGGTCTGGCGGGAGCAGCCCAGGAAGCCCATGCTGCAAGAGGCAGCGAGAAAAATTATTTGCTACCGCTGCCGGCAAGAGGGACATATTGCAGCCAATTGCCCAGTTGTGGATGAGCCTATGCAATGTGACTTTATAAGGGAGAGACGTCAGTTGCTGTTTGCAACAGTTGCATGCACTGCCATTCGGGGACCTGAGAAACATTTATGTAAAATGTGTATTAATGGTAGACATGTTGATGTGTTGCTAGATTCAGGTAGCCTGGTAACATTGATAAAAGCTGAATTAGTTACTACAGAGGTCTCTGGGAAGAACAGGGTGGCTGTTATTTGTGTGCATGGGGACACCCGAGAGTATCCTGTAACTTCAGTGTTTTTTGAGACCCCCAAAGGTAACCTCTCTCATCAGGTGGGGTTAGTGTCTCAGTTACCACATGATGCTATTGTGGGAAGGGATTTTCCAAAATTCTGGGAACTCTGGGATTGTCCTGAGGCCCCCATTGGTGCCCCTATAAACCAGGAAGATGACCAGAATTCCTCTGGGAGTGGTGAGGACTCTCCTGAATTTCCCTTGTCGGTATTGGCGGGGGAAACTCGAGAAACTGGGGAGGAGCCAACATCCTCAGATGAAAACATGCCGTCTGTGGAGTTTTCGGATCTTGAGGTTCACAGGGAAAATTTTGCCACAGAACAGTTAAAAGACCCCACCCTAATAAAGGCACGGGAAAATGTGGTGAAAATAGATGGCGAGTTAGTGAACCCAGATAAGACTTGCCTTTATCCTTACTTCACTATGGAAAGGGACCTGCTATATCGAGTGGCTCAAAGGGCAGAAGAAACCATTGAGCAACTTGTAGTGCCCAAACCTTACAGGAAGTTGGTGTTAGAATTGGCTCATGGACACATTCTGGGAGGTCATCTGGGGACAGAGAAAACCAGAGAGAGGGTATTGCAGAGATTCTATTGGCCTGGGGTCATGAAGGAAATAGAAAATTATTGTTCCTCCTGCCCTGTGTGTCAGAAGCCGGCACCTATGCCACATTTCCGTAACCCGCTGGTACCTCTTCCTATCATTGAGGTCCCCTTTGAGAGGATCGCAATGGATTTGGTAGGTCCGATAATGAAGTCTGCTAGGGGGCATCAGTACATTTTGGTTATATTGGACTATGCCACCCGTTATCCGGAAGCAATTCCTCTCCGAAATACCTCGGCCAAAACCATAGCCAAAGAGCTATCCCTTGTTTTTAGCCGCGTGGGTATTTGTAAGGAACTGCTTACGGACCAAGGTACACCCTTTATGTCCCGGGTTATGAAAGAATTATGCAAGTTGTACAAAGTGAAGCAATTGCGTACATCTGTGTATCACCCCCAAACAGATGGGTTGGTTGAAAGATTCAACAAAACCCTAAAACAAATGTTAAAGAAGGTGGTGGATAGAGATGGAAAGAATTGGGATTGTCTAATACCCTATCTGATGTTTGCCATTAGGGAGGTACCCCAATCCTCTACGGGTTTCTCACCCTTCGAGTTGCTCTATGGGAGACACCCAAGAGGGCTGCTGGATATCGCCAAGGAAACTTGGGAAAATTAGAGTTCTCCTCACAGGAGTGTGATTGAGCATGTCGCCCTGATGCAAGATAGAATTGCACAGGTAATGCCAATTGTAAAGGAACATTTAACCCAAGCGCAGTTAGCACAGCAGAGAGTGTACAACCGTGGGGCCAAGACACGTACTTTTTCCCCGGGGGATAGGGTCTTGGTGCTAGTCCCTACGGTTGAAAGCAAATTTCTGGCCAAATGGCAAGGTCCATATGAAGTAATTGAAAAAATTAGTGAGGTGAACTACAGGGTTAGACAGCCAGGAAGGCGAAAGCCGGAGCAGATCTATCACGTCAATCTGCTGAAAGCCTGGAGGGATAGGGAATCCCTAGTCGCAGAGACTTTGTCACAAGTACAGCCTGATTGCTTAGTTCCTGAGGTTGGAATAGCAGACACCTTATCGAAACCCCAACAACAGGAGGTTAAAGAGTTTGTACTTCGTAACAAAGAGATTTTCTCTGAGCTTCCGGGACAAACATCTGGCGTAGAGCATGACATTATCACCCCGCCAGGAGAAAGGGTAAAACTAAAACCTTATAGAATACCAGAGGCCCGACGGGAGGCAATACGTGGGGAGGTTCAAAGGATGCTGGAATTGGGTGTGATAGAGGAGTCCCAGAGTGACTGGTCCAGTCCTATTGTACTAGTGCCCAAACCTGATGGGAGCTGGCGGTTTTGTAACGATTTTAGACAATTAAATAAAGTTACAAAATTTGACACCTACCCCATGCCACGTATAGATGAGTTGGTTGACCGGCTGGGAACAGCCCGATATATGACAACTCTTGATCTCACCAAAGGGTATTGGCAAATTCCCCTGGCCGAGTCGGCCAAGGAGAAAACTGCGTTTGTAACCCCAGATGGGGCATTCCAATATAAGAGAATGCCGTTTGGGTTACAGAATGCACCGGCAACATTCCAGCGGAAAATGGATAAGATTCTGAGGCCCCATCATAAATATGCTGCAGCTTACCTGGATGATGTGATTATCCATAGCACAGACTGGGTCTCACATTTGCCAAAAGTACAAGCAGTCCTAGACTCTATCCGGGAAGCTGGGTTTACGGCCAATCCAAAGAAGTGTACCATTGGACAGGAGGAGGCCAAATATCTTGGGTACACTATTGGGAGGGGGGTGATAAAACCCCAAGTCAATAAAGTCGAGGCCATACAGAGTTGGCCACGTCCCAACAGCAAGAAACAGGTACGAGCCTTTCTGGGAATCGCTGGCTATTATCGACGATTCATTCCCCATTTTGCTTCTCAGGCTGTGCCCCTCACCAACCTGACAAAAGGGAAAGAGTCGGTCATGGTTAAATGGTCCCCAGAGGCTGAAGAAGCATTTCAGTCCTTAAAAACAGCCTTATGTAGCCAGCCAGTGTTGTACTCACCAGACTTCTCTAAGGACTTTGTTGTACAAACTGATGCATCAGACGTTGGGTTAGGAGCAGTGTTATCCCAGGTCTGGAACGGGGAAGAGCAACCAGTCATTTACCTCAGCAGGAAGTTGAAGTCCCATGAGGTAAATTACTCCACGATTGAGAAGGAATGTTTAGCAGTGAAGTGGGCTCTAGATTCCCTTCGGTACTATCTGCTAGGTAGGCACTTTGACCTGGTGACTGATCACGCTCCTTTAAAGTGGATGGCTCAAAACAAGGAGACCAATAGAAGGGTAAATAGGTGGTTCCTGGCCCTACAGGAATTTAACTTTACAGTTAAGCATCGCCCTGGTGTTAAAATGGGGAATGTGGATGCTTTGTCTCGGATACATGCGTGTCTGGCTGCTTGTGTTACAACCCCAAGGTTGAAACAAGAGGGGGGGGTATGTGGCAGCACGCAGGTAAAATCACCTGGTTGTATTCAGGATGGGAAATATGTGTGTCCTAGATTCAGGCTTTATGCAGACTTTTACAATTAGAGGGGAAGAGTTAATGAGCCCAGCTGAAGTAAGTGGGCTCATTAAGACCTCTACAAAAAACCCCAGCATGCATAGGGAGATGCTCCATCCTGGAACCAGTTTTGTGTGTATAGACTGGGGAGTCTGAGATCTGTTCTGTGTGGTGAGTTAACGCCTGTGTGGCAAACCCCTACAATAGAGACAGGGACTGGGGCAGCACAAGGCTGCACCCAGTTGTTAGACAGGGAGTCTACGTGTGTAGTTAGAGGTCAAGCTGACCAGGATTTATTTTCTTGTTTTATTTTGTTTGGCTGTTATATGTATCACTGCATGTAGCCTAAATAAACCGGACCTTTTGTTTTTTGCACCTACACCGCTGTCTGCTGTGCCTGACTTTGTGTTGTGAACCCATCCAGGGGGTCACACACACCCGCTACCGAGCGAACCCCCTCACAATATATATATATATATATATATATATATATATATATATAATACTCTTCTTATGCCGCGTACACACGATCGGAATTCTCGTCGGAAGAAGCTCTGGTGGTTTTCCGATCAATGAGAGATTTCCGATCAAGCTGTCTTTCCTACACATGGTCACATCAAATTCCGATCGTTTAGAACGCGGTGATGTACAACACGTGCGATGGGACTAGAAAAAGGAAGTTCAATAGCCAGTAGCCAATAGCTTCTGTCTCGTAGTTGAATCTGAGCATGCGTGATTTTTGGCGTGCTGGCATTGCATACACATGATCAGAATTTCCAATAGAACGTTTTTCCGTTGGGAAAATTGAGAACATGCTGTTAGAAAAGTTTTAAATGTTTATTGTGTGACTATTAGAAAAACAATAACCCTGAGACTTTTTAAAATGACTTCTGAGCACGTTGTTGTATTAACTCTAGCTGTATCGTTTTGTTTTAACTAACTCCATAGTAAGTTGTAGGATTAACTATATATGGTAGCAAGGGAAACCCTGATTAACCAAAATAAAGTACCATCGTGTACCAGGCATGCTATGTTTCCTCAGCCAATAGAAGCGTAGAGGTGGTATTATTGTAGGTATTAGGAGAGCGGATATACATTCCTTTGTGTGATTCTTACGGCATCTTCTGCCTTGTAAGCTTCTCCCTGTTGTTTGCCACATCAGAAATAAATTGTCTGCTTCTCAATACACCTGGAGTTTGACTGATCACAAGAGAAGAAGATTCCTAACATTTTTGGTCCTTCGATGCCGCAAACAACTATTTGGTTTTCGGATCAGATGGCCCCGACAAAACTTCGGTGAGTATTGGACTTCGGAGCTCACTGAGAAGAAAAAGTCCCCCCACTCAACGTTAGTGGTGAAACAGGAGCGGGGGCCTAAGATCCGGATTCCACTGTCTGTTTCCGAACTTTGTGTGATCAGCCTTCTGGTGTTTGAGAGGTAAGATAATTAAAATTATTCTTAATTCTTTCTAGGGCCGCGTACACATGGGCGGACTGTTCGCCCAACCTTGTCCGCTGAACAGTGTTTGGGCGGACAGTCCGCTCGTGTGTGGGCTTTCAGCGGACAGTTTCAGCGGACAGTTTGACGGACAAAGTCTTTCGGAAATTCCGAAAAACTGTCCGCTGAAACTGTGTTTGAGCGAACAGTCCGCCCGTGTGTAGGCTACTTTCGAAATGAGCAAACTGTTCCCGCTCGGAGGAAAGTCTGCTCATTTCGAGCGCGTGTGAAGGTAGGCGGGGCCCGCGACGGAGACGTCGCGGGCTCCGCCGCCTGGAATGGGCTTAAAGGGGAACCCCAACGCCGAAAAAAATCGGCGTGGGGGTTCCCCCAAAGTCCACAACAGACCCTTGTCCGAGCACGCTACCCGGCCGGCCAGGAAAGGGGGGCGAGCGAGCGCGCCCCCCTCCTGAGCCGTACCAGGCCGCGTGCCCTCAACATGGGGGGTGCCTTGGGGAAGGGGGGGCCGCGCGGCCCCCCCACCCCAAAGCACCTTGTCCCCATGTTGATGAGGACAAGGGCCTCTTCCCGACAACCCTGGCCGTTGGTTGTCGGGGTCTGCGGGCGGGGGGCTTATCGGAATCCGGGAGCCCCCTTTAAGAAGGGGGCCCCCGGATACCGGCCCCCCACCCTATGTGAATGAGTATGGGGTACAATGTACCCCTACCCATTCACCTGTGAAATAAAGTACAAAAAAAAACACAACACAGGGAAAAAATATTTTATTGCACAGCTCCGGGGGTCTTCCGTCTTCGGGGGTCTTCTCGCCGGACTCCTCCGCTATCTTCGTGTAGCTCTTTTGCTAGCGGAGGAGTCCAGCTTTCTTCCTCCCCGCCGCCGGCCTCTTCTCCCGACTTCGGGGGTCTTGTCCCCCTCTTCGGTTCTTCTGCCGGGCCACCGCGCCTTCTTGTAGCTCTTTTGCAGGCGGTGGCCCGGTCTTCTGTCGCCGCTGCCTTCCGTTCTTCTGTCGCCGCCTTCGGTTCTTCTGCCGGGCCACCGCGCCTTCTTGTAGCTCTTTTACAGGCGGTGGCCCGGTCTTCTGTCGCCGCTGTCGCCGTCGCCGCCTTCCGTTCTTCTTCTTCTTCTTGTTCTTCTTCTTCTTCTCCAGGAGATGTTGACACGTCGCTCTCTCCGGCCGGAATGCCAGAGCCACGCTGTGCGGTCACTTATATAGTGACAATGGGGCGGGGTCACATGGTATATGTCACATGGGTTGGTCACATGGTGACCCCGCCCCCTTACGATGTCATAGTCCCCATGTGACATCAACCCATGTGACCAACCCATGTGACATATACCATGTGACACCGCCCCATTGTCACTATATAAGTGACCGCACAGCGCGGCTCTGGCATTCCGGCCGGAGAGAGCGACGTGTCAACATCTCCTGGGGAAGAAGAAGAAGAACAAGAAGAAGAAGAAGAACGGAAGGCGGCGACGGTGACAGCGACAGCGGCGACAGAAGACCGGGCCACCGCCTGTAAAAGAGCTACAAGAAGGCGCGGTGGCCCGGCAGAAGAACCGAAGGCGGCGACAGAAGAACGGAAGGCAGCGGCAACAGAAGACCGGGCCACCGCCTGCAAAAGAGCTACAAGAACGGCGCGGTGGCCCGGCAGAAGAACCGAAGAGGGGGACAAGACCCCCGAAGTCGGGAGAAGAGGCCGGCGGCGGGGAGGAAGAAAGCCGGACTCCTCCGCTAGCAAAAGAGCTACACGAAGATAGCGGAGGAGTCCGGCGAGAAGACCCCCGAAGACGGAAGACCCCCGGAGCTGTGCAATAAAATATTTTTTCCCTGTGTTGTGTTTTTTTTTGTACTTTATTTCACAGGTGAATGGGTAGGGGTACATTGTACCCCATACTCATTCACATAGGGTGGGGGGCCGGTATCCGGGGGCCCCCTTCTTAAAGGGGGCTCCCGGATTCCGATAAGCCCCCCGCCCGCAGACCCCGACAACCAACGGCCAGGGTTGTCGGGAAGAGGCCCTTGTCCTCATCAACATGGGGACAAGGGGCTTTAGGGTGGGGGGGGCCGCGCGGCCCCCCCTTCCCCAAGGCACCCCCCCATGTTGAGGGCACGCGGCCTGGTACGGCTCAGGAGGGGGGGCGCGCTCGCTCGCCCCCCCTTTCCTGGCCGGCCGGGTAGCGTGCTCGGACAAGGGTCTGTTGTGGACTTTGGGGGGACCCCACGCCGATTTTTTTCGGCGTTGGGGTTCCCCTTTAAGTCCATTCCAGGCGGCGGAGCCCGCGACGTCTCCTTCGCGGGCCCCGCCTACCTGTACACGCGCTCGAAATGGGCGGATTTGCCTCCGCCTTACGTGGGCGAGTCCGTTCATTTCAAAAGTTGAGCGAACTGTTTGGCAAACAGTTCGCTGAAACAGTCCGCTCAAAAAGTGCCGTGTGTGGCCATGTCCGTCCATGCTAATTTTGAGCGGACTGTTTGCCGAAACTGTTTGACGAACAAAGTTGGGCGAACAGTCCGCCCGTGTGTACGCGGCCTAAGAGTCTTTTCTTCTCTTTGATTCTGGTTTAGTGTGTTGTAATTGCCAACATTGGTATTGATCGTATAATATCTAGATAATCCAGTGCTCATAGACAGAGACACTTGGGGACGTTGTCTAAGGTAAAAAATTACGTCACCCGCTGTCCAGGACAGATAACAAAAAGATTTGAGGTATACCGAACGTCAGAGGTTGATTGCCTGATGCTGTCGGAGGTTGAATGCCCAATGATTTAAGCACTGTTTAGTTAAGTGATCTAAAAAGATTGCAAGGCTAACTTTCTTCTGTGTGTTTACTTTATCTTTGCTCATGTTTAACCTTTTTTGATTCCCTCTCTGTGGGGAGTGCTGATATTTTTACTCTTGTATTCTTATTGTTACCATGGATCGGGGGCCACCATCCCAGTGTTTTATAGGTTAATGAAACACCTGACTAACACTGACAATGGGGAACAGTCTTTATTCTTTTACATGTTTTGTGCTGCGTATTCCTAATGTGCCATTAGAAGGAGATAAGAAATCATTCTTCAAGTTCTCATGTTCTGTGTGTCTGTAAAAAAAAAAAAAAAAAGGTAGGCACTGGACTCACTCTCCCACTCCCCTTGTGTAAGAAGTGAGAATTGCTCTTCAAATTCCTGTGTGAAAGATTGTGTCTGTAAAAAAAGTTAACTGTTGACCAGCTATAACAATACAGAAGGGTTATATTGTAAATATTGAAACTTAGCATAAAAAAAATAAATAAAAAAAAATAAAAGGTACACTGATAACACCAGATTGCTTTATTATTTTAGCATGCCATGGTGTTAAAAGAAGCAAGTGGCAGAAATTGTTGATGGTTTGGCGGTAGATGGGAGACATGACGGTGGATTGCACTGTGGAGTGAATAGAATGTTGTAGAATTATTATCAGGTGGCTTGATGAATGTGAGAAATGAAAAGGCTGAGGATGTTTTCATTACTATGATGGTCAAGAAGCTGTTTCTCGGAAACAAGAAAATGCAGATTGCCTGACAGAGGTAGCATAAGAGAGGGAAATGATGATGGGTGACTAGTAGGGCAGCATTAACCCTTTGAGCACACAGAGGTTAATTTGTGCATCTGTGAAAATATTAGAACTTTCGTGGTAAAGAAGTCTGAATAATAGTCTAAGGGTCCTTTCACACGGGGCGGATCAGTTCTGATCCGCCCCGTGGATATCCGTATGCTCAGCGGGGATCACTCCGCCGATCCCCGCTGAGCAGGGAGATGACAGGTCCGTCTCTGCATACTGCGCAGGGACGGACCTGTCACAGCGCCGCTCTCCCCTATGGGAGATCGGATGACAACGGACCGCAGTGCCCGTTGTCACCCGATCCGATCCGCAGACGGATGGAAAAATAGCTTTTTCCTCCGTTACACTTTTTCGGATCGGAGCGGGTCGGATGTCAGCGGACATGTCACCGCTGACATCCGACGCTCCATAGAGCTCTATGGAGCACCCGTTCAGGTCCGCCTGAAAAACTGACAGGCGGGCCTGAACGGGACGTCAGTGTGAAAGGGGCCTTAAAGTAAATATTTATATTGGATGTGTTATTTTTAGAATTTACAGACTTTCAACTGTGAAGTGTTAATGATACAATGCTGTTTATATTTGGGTACATTTATAAAGTTAAAAGGCTAAGTTCTGAATCAGAATATTAAATATTAATTAAAAAGTAAGAAAAGTTCTGTTTTGGGACCCTGTGAATTTCACTTGGGACCAGAGAATAAGGGGAACAATACAAAAGGGGGTTCAAGTTTTCTTAAATTCTGCTATAATATTGGGGTCTGATGAAAAATATTCAGAGATGTGTGTGTGTGTAATATATATATTTGAATAAATGAAAGAATATTGTTTTTAACAACTTCAAGGTAAGGAAGGCGTTTGGTAGTTTGATCTGTGATCCTGTGCTCATTCATATTAGATAAAGAGTATCCATTTTCCCAGCCCAAAATCAAGTGCAGATATGACACCCCCCACCCCCCTCCTTCTACACAACTGAAGAATGAGGCGAGTTCCTTTCTATGGGGTGGGTGTCTACTGATTACATGAATGAGTACAAAATTGAACCTTTAGAGGTATTTTAGAGTTTAGAACATTAAATGAAGGTATGAAATAATGTAGACTACACAGTCCTTAGAGACAAAGACAAATGATGTCCTTCCTGGGTATGACAAATTTTCGTAGAGCCTGGATTCCTGGGTATTCGATGCTGACGGTCCCGTTGGTTCAGGCAATACATGGGAGATGGCCCCCCAGGATGCCATAAAATGGAGTGAGGAAACAGACGACTTTTACTGACCTAAAACAAGTCCTTTCTAGTTCATCAGTGCTAGCCTTACCAACCAATGACAAACCTTTCGAACAAACAGTAGACTCAAGGGAAGGTCACATGACATCAGTACTTACATAGTCACATGGCGGCACCAGAGGCCGATTGCTTACTACTCTACAAAATTAGACAGTGTAACTAGAGCACTTCCACCCTGTGTACAGGCAGTGGTAGCTGCAGCTGAAGCAGTCAAGGCCTCAGCATCTATAGTGTTATATCACACGCTGACACTCAAGCTACCAGATGCAGTGTCTGTTATCCTTTATCACACTTGAGCTCAGCAGGACACTTTCCTGTACGACAATACTTTTGACACCTCACTTAACAATACAGAAATGTACTACAACAAACCCATCTACACTACTACCACTTCCTACTGATGGTCATAAACATGACTGTACTGCTGCCATCACTGAAAAGGTACTGCCACAAAGTGATCTGAAAGATGTACTGTTATCTAATCCTGACACAACACTTTTTGTTGATGGTTCTAGTAAGAAAAATCCAGATGGCACAAATGCAACTGGATATTCAGTAGTGGCACAGGATGAGATTTTGGAAGCTGGGCCACTACCAAAACATTATTTAGCACAAGTTGCAGAACTTGTAGCACTGACAAGAGCATGCATACTATCAGAAGGAAAATCCGTAACCATATACACTGACAGTCAATATGCCTTTTCAACAGTACATGTTTTTGCACAACAATGGAAAAACAGGGGGATGGTCACCGCCAGTGGTAAACCAATTTCACACACAGACTTCATTCTAGAATTCCTAGATGCAATACAGTTACCAAAAGAGTTTATAATCTGCATATGTCAAGCACACCCAAAATATACAGACCCCATCTCAAAGGGAAATAAAAGGGCAGATGAGGCAGCCAAAATAGCGGCACAAGAAACACAAATAATGACAGAATGAGAAATCCATAGAGATAGATCATACAGTCCTTACTGATATGCAGCAGTATTGACACATAGAGTAACTCATGTGTCAAACAGGGGGATGACTGAGAAGTTTATTTAAGTACAGCCTATGGCTTCACTAACTACTAAAAAAAAGACTTTTTGCTCTCAATGCATTGTATGTTCAAGATACAATGCTCAGGGAGGCATAAGACAACAGAAAGGGAAGTTCCCCATACAGCAATATCCATTCCAAAACATTTGCATGGATTTTATTGAATTACACAAATGTTAAAGGAAGAAATATTGTTTGGTAACCAGACACCCTGACCAAATGGGTGGAGATATTCCCGACAGGAAGTGCAGATGCAGAAGTGCAGATGCACAGACCGTGATAATTGACCTCATTTTGTAATTAAAACTATACAACATTTGACAGAAGTGATGAGAATTGAGAAATACCATTGTGCCTATCATCCCCAATCAGCTGGAATGGTAGAAACACATAATGGCATTCTAAAAAGCAAACTGAGAAAAGCTATGGAAGAAACAGGTAAAAATAATTGGATGTACTGCCTACTAGTAGCTGTGACCAGTAGGCATATCACACCCACAAATGAAGCTTTAAAACCATTTGATATGATACATGGAAGGCCATATAAGATACCCTTACAATCAAATGAAACACCTACTGAGCAGTCTGAGCACACACCAGCAGCATACATGTCTAGGTTGTTAATACAAAGACGTACTAATGATTTTGGTTCTGTCCTAGAAGGTCCAATTCAAGAAGATGAAAAGGTGCATGTGGGAGATTGGGTCTTAACAAAAAGGAATAAGAAAATGCAGTGGTACTCCCCAAGGTGGGTTGGTCCTTTCAAAGTCCTCTTAACTACCCCTACTGTGATAAGGATTGCAGAGAGGTCTACCTGGATTCACCAGTCCCATTACAAAAAGGTTTAAGCCCTTGGACACACGAACAGAGAATCTGTCGGAATGCGTCTTATCGGACCGTGTCGTCAGATAATCCGACTGTGTGTGGTATGCATCGGACTGATTCCGTCCAAATCTCCGTCCGACCCAATTTTCCAACATGTTGGAAATATTTCCCAACCAACTGGGCCGGACGGACCTAATCCGATCATGTGTAGAGCATTTTCATCGGACCAAGTGCCACGCATGCTCAGATCAAATTCCTACATCAAAGCTATTGGCTACTAGCCTGAATGTAGTCCCATCGTAACGAAATTACGCCATCATGTTCTGAAAGATCGGATTTTTCGCCAACTTGGTCCGACCGTGTGTATGCAACAGTTTCGGACACAATCCGTCGGACTAAATCCGACGGGCAAAATCCGACGGATTTGGTTGGCAAAATCTCCGACCGTGTGTACGTGGGCTTACAGGCAGAATAGGGCCAGTTGGCTACAAGAGGTTCAGAAAATCCAGCTACAAAGGTAGGTCTCACACAAGGTGGGACTTGTCTCAAACCGGTTAAGTCTCCTTCCCCTTCCAACTCCCCTACCCTATCCGCTGGAGCTCTGTAGCTGGTTAGGATTAAAGGGACAGTAATTATCCTTGGGTTACTGGTGACTCTAGGAGAGGCATCCACAAGCAGGGGATGGCTGACAGCCTTAGGCCTGGGGGGCAAGTCCAGTCAAGTGGCCCACTTTAACCCCGAATCAGTTCATTATCTATGCCCACCTCGTATTACAAGGTTACCCATGGCTAGTGGCCAGCAGAGCCCTACAGGCCATGATCAGCTCCCAGCAGGACGTACAGGTGCATGGCCAGCTCCCAGCCCGTGGGTCCTGCTCACCTCTGGGTCCTGCTAGGCACTGGCCATAGCCAGCTCCCAGTAGGACCAACAGGCAGCGGCGGTGCGTCCATAAAGGCGCAGGAACGCCGTCCCCCTGTCACTCGCTCTCTCACATAGATAGATTCATTGCATGAATCTATCTATGGTCGCCGCTGCTGCCCCCTATTCATGTGCCTGGTCCTTTGTTGGGCGCCATGCATATGAATTACAGCGGCGGAGTTTCTTTGGAAATGCCCAATTAGAGCCATAGGCTCAAATAGGCTTCCTGATTAGAGCCATGGGCTCTAATAGGCTTCCAAAAGGGAAAACAGCGGGCACACTGCTGTGCGTTCGCCGATTACTCATTGGTGTGTTAGAGAACCAAAGACATCGCTTTCCTAACACTGACCTGCCTCACAGCCAATCAGGTTGCTCAGGTCATGTTACCTGTCACCTGATTGGCTGAAACAACAGGCACCGCTATTGGACGCCTGACGGGAGGAGAGGACGGGAGAAGAAGTGCAGGAGACGCATGAAGGACCCGCTCGTTGTGGTCACCTGCTGCCCCACAAGACAGGGTAAGTGCAGGGCAGAAGGCAAGCGGGCGGCACACTGTCACACTGGCAGATTTTGGCACACTGGCAGCATTTGATTGGCACAGTGGCTGCGTATAATGTTATTTTTTTCCACATTTTTTTCCACATTTTTTCAGCTTGTTTCCCCCCCCCCCCAAAAAAAATATTTTAGCACCAGCCGCCACTGCCAACAGGCCATGATTAGTTCCAGCAGGACCCACAGGGAATGGCCAGCTCCCAGCAGGACATCATGTACTGTACCATTCCTGAGTCTTTTCTGCAGGTGATCCCTCTGTGTAGTGCGGGGACAAGGTCATCCAGTGCCCAGGCAAAGATAGCAAACTGCATCCACCCCCCCCCCCCCCCCCCAGGTAGAAGAGGGAATGGGGGTAATAGTGCCATAATGTTGTGCTGTGGGGTCACTGGAAGGAAAAAAATGCTGCTGCATTGCTGTCAGTTTGAGAAGGACTGATTGATAACTATGTCAGTGCCATCCACTGCACTGTGATAAAATGTAGAATTACTGTATTTTATTGCAGCTTACTGCACCGCGCCTCTGGACGGTGCTGCAGTGTAAATTGGGCACATAGAGAACAGCTGTATTCTATGTGCTCTAGCAGTGACTGGTATTTTTCCAGTGTGGAAAAATACCAATCACTGCACTGTGAAAAAGCCCTAATTCTGTAGTATAAGTTAATGGAGAGTGAGGGGCTGCATGTGTTAGACTGAGGCATGATTCTGACAGAACTATTGTATTAGATAAAAGTAAACTGGGATGGAAAGGGTGTCAGCCCAAGTTAATCTGTGTAATGTCCAGAGATAAGAGGCTACAGTGATTTATATGAAAAGAACAGAATTACAAAACAGGAGAGAGGATAAAATGAATGGGAAAAAGATAAGTGGATTGAGCAAGGAGAGTCTGACTTACCTACAGCAAGATTATACTGACCAGGAGAGATGAGTACACAGAGGGAGGGGGATGAAGCATGAGTGAAATCAGCCTGGAATAAATTAAAGAAACTGAACAGAAACAAACGTGATGTGTCCTGGAAGGAGAGAGATGTTATAGGAGTGAAGAGGATTTGATACATTGCAGCCAGTAGGAGATTTAACACAGAGCAGCAGGAGAACGATAGCTTGAAGTTGCTGGCTGGCCGGCCCCCCTGTGAAGTGATGGGTCTCCCTGCCGGGAGTTGGAGTTACCTGCTTCGCTGCTCAGTTCCCTCCAGTCTCTACCCACCAGACTACAACTCCCAGAATGCAGCGCAACAGCAACACAGCCAATCGGCGGCTGACTTCCTCAAAAAAAAAAAAAAAAATGTCAGCAAACAGCGGCTGTTTTGATTAAAAGTTAGATGGCCTGGGGGGAAATTTCCACCCTGCCCCCCAGCCCAGCCCGCCCCTGTCCACAAGAGCGGTTATACGTTATGGAAGAACAGAGGAACCTTTGGATTGGGAAAGAACAGGAAAAGCATTGAATCTAAACTTTATAGAGGGAATAACTAGCACTATACTGGTAGACTTCTGTCAGATTGCAGATTGTGGGGATACAACTGGGGCTAGAGGACTTCTATTGGCAGATAACTATATTTGCTGGCTCTGGAATAGGGCAGGATGTCAAGCATGGGATCAAGCCCTGTGCACCACAGCGCATCAAGATTGGGGGTATAATCAACCAGGGGCTAAAAAGAGTGGTATAAAGGAAAGACTCATAATTAAAAAAGCGGCCAACTCCCCCTGCACAAATAGTAAAAACTGTAACCAACTATTAATAACATTAAAGGAGCCAAGGAAGGAAGATCAGCGGTTGTATTCTATGGGAGCATGGGTGTATATATTAAAAATGTATCCCCTATTTTGTAGATGTGATAATTTTTTGCGCAAACCAATCAATATACGCTTATTGCGATTTTTTTTTACCAAAAATATGTAGAAGAATACATATCGACCTAAACTTAGAAAAAAATAGCTTTTTTTTTTTTTTTTAAACGGGGATATTTATTATAGCAAAAAGTACAAAATATTGTCGTTTTTTTTTGTTTATAGCCCAAAAAATTAAAACCGCAGAGATGATCAAATACCACCAAAGAAAGCTCTATTTGTGAGAAAAAAAGAGCGTCAATTTTGTTTGGGTACAATGTCACGCAACCGTGCAATTATCAGTTAAAGCAACGCAGTGCCGAATCCCAAAAAATGGCCTGGTCATTCACCAGCCAAATCTTCCGGGGCTAGTTAAGAGCACAGCCAATTTTTTTATCTATTGCTATTTGTGTGTATTCCACTTTGAGTTGCTGCTATAATTATTAGGTTGGTTTCCAGCGCAGTTTTCTTTTTTATATTGAATTGTATGTACAGCTGCTTCTATGGTGGAAGTCTGATGGGTGTCCTCAAACAACTGAGCCATGGCATCAAAGAAGGTTGCTAGGTCTGTTAATGATGCAGTCTTTTGTTCTAGTAGACGGTGAGCCCAGATAAAGGCTGACCTTGCAGCAGGGAAATTACAAAGCTGACCTTGGTTGCTTCCAGAGAGAAGGTGCCTGGTTGCAGTGCAAAATAAAGTTCACACGCATTGCGGAAGGCCCTGAATTTGCTGCCTTCTCCAATAAATCTTTCCAGGGTCAGAACTCTGGCTTCAGGAGGTAACATTACAACTGCAGGAGCAGTGGAAGTTCCTGGTGTGGTGGAGGATGCTTGTGTAGATCGCTGAGCAGCAGCAGTAGAAGATAGGGCCTGTATACATTCTTCCAGTCAGGTGTAGCCTTCTTGCAGGTTCTTAACAGCTAGATGCTGGCAAAGTTCATCGATAGGAGAGGGTCCTTGCACAGGCTCAGACATGACGGTGGTACTGTCACGTACCTGGTGGTGCCTGATATGCAGCGGACAGCCTCTCTTACACCTCTGACTCGAGGCCCCTGATAGAGCAGACAGGAGGCGCAGGAGTGCAGAGTCGCATGAGTGCCTGGCAGGATCGCTAGCAGCAGAGCTGGGCTGGAAATTCTAGCGGAGTTGTGGAGGAACACAGACACAGCAGAAAGACCAGGAACAGCAGGTAGTAAGCTGTGTAGGTAGGTACAGGCAGGCTGGGTCATACACTGGGGAGCAAGTCAGGAACTGATGTGGAGGCTAGACTGGAGTCAAGGTGAAGGCCGGGTTGGTAACAGGCTGGCAGCGAGGTAGCAGACAGGGGCAGAGTTGGAGACAAGCTGGGATCAGATGCAGGCAGATAGCAGGAGAAGTCAGGAACAAGCCGGTTCAATCAACTTCAACAGGTATCAGCAACAGATAGCAGGGAACACAGGGAGTGCTGTAGACCAAACAGCATTGATTCTGGTGCTGATCCAGTTTAAATAGCCCATTTGGCGCCATGACCTGTCACAGTGTGCGTGCGCATGCATGCTCACTGGTGGCATACCTCTAACCGGAATTGGGAGCTCAGGATATCTTCTGCAGCTGCCATCTTGGCTGCTGGCATGCCCTTCCTGACAAGTGGGACGATGTGGATTTTTTTTCTAGGTATTTTTTAAGAGAGTTATACTGTTTTCTTAACCACTTTCAGACCGGACCATTTTGCTGGTAAATGACCAGAGGTCTTTTTACAATTTGGCACTGCGCTGCTTTAACTGGTAATTGCGCGGTCATGCAATGTTGTACCCAAACAAAATTTGCGTCCTTTTCTTCCCACAAATAGAGCTTTCTTTTGATGGTATTTGATTGCCTCTGCGATTTTTATTTTTTGCGATATAAACGTAAAAAGACCGCAAATTTTGAAAAAAAATGATATTTTCTACTTTTTGTTATTAGAAAAATCCAATAAACTCAATTTTAGTCATACATTTAGGCCAAAATGTATTCAGCCACATGTCTTTGGTAAAAAAAAAGTCAATAATTGTATATTTATTGGTTTGCGCAAAAGTTGTCACATCTACAAACTAAGGTACGTTTTCTGGAATTTACGCAGCTTTTAGTTTACGACTGCCTATCTCATTTCTTGAGGTGCTAAAATGGCAGGGCAGTACAAAACCCCCCCAAATGACCCCATTTTGGAAAGTAGACACCCTAAGGAAATTGATAAGTGGCATGTTGAGCCCATTGAATATTTTATTTTTTTGCCTCAAGCGATTGAATAATGACAAAAAAAAAAATTTTTTTTTTTTTTACACAAAGTTGTCACTAAATGATATATTGCTCACACATGCTATGGGCATATGTGAAATGACACCCCAAAATAAATTCTGCTGCTTCTCCTGAGTACGGGGATACCACATATGTGGGACTTTTTGGGAGCCTAGCCGCGTACGGGGCCCCGAAAACCAAGAACCACCTTCAGGTTTTCTAAGGGCGTAAATATTTGACTTCACTCCTCACTACCTATTACAGTTTTGAAGGCCATAAAATGCCAAGATGGCACAAAACCCCCACAAATGACCCCATTTTAGAAAGTAGACACCCCAAGCTATTTGCTGAGAGGCATTTTGAGTCCATGGAATATTTTATATTTTGCCACAAGTTGCGGGAAAATTACAAACTTACATTTTTTTTTTTTTTTTTCACAAAGTTGTCACTAAATGATATATTGCTCACGCATGCCATGGGCATATGTGAAATGACACCCCAAAATAAATTCTGCTGCTTCTCCTGAGTACGGGGATACCACATATGTGGGACTTTTTGGGAGCCTAGCCGCGTACGGGGCCCTGAAAACCAAGCACCGCCTTCAGGCTTTCTAAGGGCGTTACAGTTTTGAAGGCCATAAAATGCCAAGATGGCACAAACCCCCCCCAAATGACCCCATTTTGGAAAGTAGACACCCCTAAATTTAGGGGTACACTAGTGAGACTAGGTAATAAATGGCGGGTGCCCTGAAACTATAAAAAAATAACTAACCAACCAGCGTCACCTGTAACAGTTATATGGTGATCACTGGTGAAAGGGTTAACTAGGGGGCAATCAGGGGGCTTTATGCGGTAGTATATGGGGGTCCCTGGCGCTATAAAAAGCTGCGGCGAACCTAAATACCTACCTGCCTAACTAGCGTCACCTGTGACACTAATACAGCGATCAGAAAAACGATCGCTTATTAGGCTGGGTTCACACTGGAGCGATGCGGGAACGCCACGAATCCGCGGCGGGTTCCCGCATCACATGCCTCCCGGCGGCAGTTCACACTGCCCTATGCGAACTGCTGGGAGTGTCAGTGAAATGTTAATGACACCCCCAGATCAGTTCGCATATCGCAGTGCGATCTGCAAACTCGGATCACATGGTGTGAACACCCATGCGATCCGATTCTGCTGCGGGCCACAAAAAGGGTCCCGTGCGAATTTGCGGCGGGTGCGATGCGAATTCAGCCATACTATCTGTATGGCTGAACTCGAATCGCACAGAGATCGGATGTGATTTGCACTGCAGTGCAGTGCGAATCACATTCGTTCTCATAAACCGCTGCAATGTGAACCCAGCCTTAGTGACACTGGCGACGGGGGGTGATCACGGGGTTAAACCTTTATTGGGGGGGTTAGGGGGGTACATTAGAACTAAAGGGGGCTAACCCTAACTGCCCTAACAGTTATTACAGTCACAAATGACACCAATGCAAAAAAAAAAAAAAAAAAATGACATTGGTGTCACTGTGACTGGGGGGCAGGGGTAATTGGGGGTGTGATCGGGGGGGTGTGAGTGTGCCTGGCATGTTCTACTGTGTAGTGTCGTGTTGGTGCAACTCCCCGATCCTCTCTCCTCGGTGTCGGAACGAAAAATACCGCCACGGAGGAGAGAATACATCACTTCCTCTCCTGTGTTTACATTACAGGAGAGGAAGTGATGTCATGGAGCATTTTCATTCGTCGGGAGCGATCGCGAGGGGGTGGCCATGAATGAATGGCCGTCCCCTCGTCCGGGATCGCTCCCGAACGAATACCGACCGCCGCAGGCACCGGGCGGGGGCCCGATCGGGCCCCCGACCCGCGGGCAGGCAAGGACGTACATGTAAGCCCTTATGCCTGCCCGTGCCATTCTGTCGACGTACATCGTCGTGCGGCGGTCGGGAAGTGGTTAAGCTACGTATGTTTGACCATACCATAGAGTTTTAGTTTCTAGGGAATTAATTATTAAAATAAGCAGGATTTGATACAGAACGTCTATACACTGCCTGGCCAAGGCCAAGGGCCCGGTTAAATAAAAAAAAAAACACACAAATTAGTGTAGCACTGTAGTCATGAATACATTCTTAACCTCTTGGTGCTGAGCGCACACAAATATGCGACCTCTCGGCTGCCGGGCCTTGGCGTGAAGTGGCCGCATATTTGTGTGCAATAGTGCTAATAGCGCTGTGCTGAGAGCATGAGCCATGCGCGCTCCCGGAAACAGTTGTCAGCGGCTAATAGAAACCTCTCGGTCACTGCTTGTGATCTGGAGTTTTCTGATCATGTGACCACTGTGACAACCAATCATGGCAGTCACATGACCAAGCTCTCCTCCCCATCTCCTGGCATTCTAAATCCCTTAAAGGGGCAGTGGGAACCAGTGCCAAGGGGTTACATTTATGTTTTTAAACACAAGCAGTGCCCAATTTTGACTTGGTATTGGTCTCTTGCAGTCCCTGTACAGCAGAACTCAGAAAGGGTAAGGTAGAAACAACACAAGGAATCAATCAAGTGTTTTTTCGGTGCAAGTAACATGCTGCTAGGAGGAAAGGGTAGACATACAGAAAGGTGAGCTAATCAATATGCTGCTTCTCTTATTACTGTTCATTTGCTTGCAAAAACATTCAATATAGTGCCCCACAAATGCTTAATCTACAAGCTGTTCTTGGATAGAAGACTGGTTACAGGGGCATGTCCAAAGAATGGTGATAAATAAAGTGTACTCAGTTTGGTCTGGAGTGATAAGTGGTTACCCCAAGGCTCTGTCTTGGGACCAATTCTGTTTAAAGAGGAAGTAAACCCTTCCAAACAACTTGGACCTATAGGTAAGCCTAGATTAAGGCTTACCTGTAGGTCCAAGCAATATCTCCTAAACCTATATGGTTTAGGAGATATTTTCCCGAAAATGGGCACCGCTGTCTACGGCACATGCGCCGTAGACAGCGGCGCGCAGGCGCACTAAATGCGGCAAATCCAAGAATGGATTTGCCAAATTTGTCGACTCCCGTGCGCATGCGCGGGAGTGACGTCATCGCGGCTTCGCCGTATGACAGCAACGGAGCTGCGAGGCGCGACTCCCGTGCACATGCGCGGGAGTGACGTCATCGCGGTTGCGCCGCTGTCATTGGTCGGAGCTGCGAGACGCCACCAGCAAGATGGACGCGGCGGACTACAGGGATCAGCGGCGACTTCGCTGGCTCCTGTGTCAGGTAAGTGACACATAATGAGCTACTATGCGATGCATAGTAGTCCATTATGCTTTACCTTTGCAGGGAAAAAAAGAGGAAGTAAACCCATCAGGGTTTACTTCCTCTTTAATTCATTCATAAATGATATAGAGCAGGGGTAGGGAACCTATCTCGAGCCAGATGTGGCTCTTTTGATGGCTGCATCTGGCTCTCACCTCTCAATCCGCGGATTGCGTGGTGTGCCGATCCGTGGATTGAGCCCATAGGAAAGACTGCAGCTTCGGCCTAGCTGCGGAGCTGCGTCCATCTTGCTACACCCAGCGGCGGCCTAGGTGAGCGGCGCACTGACGTCATCTTCACCCGCCTCAACTGCTCGTGGATCTGCCTGCCTGTGTAGTGGTAAGCAAGCAGACAATTGTTGGGGGGGATATGGATATTACAGTAGGGGAGATGACGTGGATATTACAGTTATAATTGAAATTAGTCGGTTAATCGATAAAAAAAAAAAAAATAGGATTTTTATATACAGCTTACCTGTAAAATCCTTTTCTTGAGAGTACATCACGGGACACAGGAGCTCATTACATAGTGGGTTATATAGGCACCTCTGGTGATTGGACACTGGTTAACCCCAATTAAGGAGAATTCCTCCCCTATATAACCCCTCCCATATGGGAGGCACCTCAGCTTTGTAGCAAAGCAATAAGAAACCACGTAAAACCCAAGAGGGGCGGAGCTCTGTGTCCCGTGATGTACTCTCAAGAAAAGGATTTTACAGGTAAGCTGTATATAAAAATCCTATTTTCTTGATCATACATCACGGGACACAGGAGCTCATTACATAGTGGGATGTCCCAAAGCAATGCTCAGATTGAGGGGAGGGAGACACAGATCCTAATTATAGACCGCCAGGGACCGGAGGACCTAAACTGCAGCCTGCAGTACACTGCGCCCAAAGGCGATATCCTCTTGCCCTCTGACATCCACCTGATAGAATCTGGTGAATGTGTGGACTGATGACCAAGTTGCAGCCTTGCAGATCTGAGCCAGGGAGGCCTGGCGATGCACTGCCCAAGAAGCACTTACAGCCCTAGTAGAGTGCGCTTTCACTTGAAAAGGAGGGATTTTCCCTTAACACTATAGGCCTGAGAAATAATCTGTCTAATCCACCTTGAGAGAGTGGATTTTGACGCCACCTGGCCCTTCCTAGGGCCTTCCGGCAAAATAAATAAGCAATCAGTTTTCCTTATCTGAGCAGTTGCCCAAAGATATATACTGATTGCCCTAACCACATCCAAAGTGTGCAAAGATTCTTCTTCTGCGGACTGTGGGTCCAGAAAAAAGGATGGTAGGATTACATCTTGATTCAAATGGAATCCCGAAACCACCTTAGGTAGAAAGGACCTGTTGGGACGCATGACCACCCGGTCCTTATGAATAATTAGATACGGCTCTTTGCTGGAGAGAGCTGCTAGTTCTGACACTCTTCTAGCCGTGGATATGGCTACCAAGAAAACCATTTTTTAGTCAGAAGAACTAATGAAGCCAGATGCAAAGGTTCAAATGGTTGCCCCTGCAAAGCCGAGAGAATCAAATTCAGATCCCATGGGCATACCGGAGGTTTGACTGGCACTTTGATAGTGCTTACGGCCAAATTCATTTCTAGGCCTGACTGGAGAAAGGCCAAGATTCTGCTAATGACATACTTTCTCAGCAGCCAAACTGTCAAATTCAGACTGTGTAAAGCAGGATGGTAAATTGGACCCTGTGAGAGCAGATACGGCCGGAGAGGGAGAATCCACGGCCTGCCTACTGTCAACTTCATGATTTCTGCGTACCATGGTCGCCTGGGCCAAGCCGGGGCTACCAAAAGAACCGATTTTGTCTCCCTCTTGACTCTTCCCAGGAACCGCGACAGAAGCGGGCACGGGGGGAAGGCATAAATCAGATTGTACTGATCCCAGGGAACTGTCAGAGCATCTGACCCCTGAGCAAGTGCATCTCTTGTTCTTGACACGAATTTGTCCAGTTTTCTGTTGAACCTGGACGCAAACAGATCTATGTCTGGAGTACCCCACCTGTGACATATGTTCCAAAACACATCGTGATTCACCTCTTTTTGCGCAACCAGACTCCTGGTACGGCCCTGGTGATTGATATAGGCCACTGCTGTGGCATTGCCGGACTGAACCCGAACAGGGAGACCCCACCACTAGAGGGAGTAAGAGCAGCCTGATGCATACTTACATGCCTTTCAGTACACATGCTCAGTGAAGCCTGGTTCTCCAGCTGTCTCACGTCTCCAAAGACCACTTTATGAGAGCCATATAAACTGCCCGGATCTCCAAGACATTTATGGGGAATAGCTTCTCGATCGCAGACCATTTCCCCTGCGAGCACGTCTCCTCCAACACTGCTCCCCAGCCTGTCAGGCTGGCATCTGTCGTAATAATCCTCCATGGAAGAGAAGTTTTGCCTTTCAGCAAATTCTCGGTTTGTAACCACCAGACAAGACTCTTGCGTGTCCCTGGGGATAGACGCATAGGAAGATTCAAGGACGGGGGCTTCCTTTTCCAAGCCGCAAGGATGCATCTTTGCAGAGGCCTTGAGTGGAACTGGGCTAATGGAACGGCCTCGAAGGAGACGACCATTTTCCCTAACAGTCTCATGCACAACCGAATGGGGGAAGATCTCCTTCCCAGAATTATGCGCACCAGATCCCCAAAGGTCAAGGTTTTCGGTCTTGGAAGAAACACCTTGCCCTGAGCGGTGTCATTTCAAAAGTACGGCGGACTGGCACACACACGCCCGGATTGTCCGCCGAAATGCGAGTCCGGCGGGAAGATTGGAGTGTAAAACTACTTTCTAAGTCCGCCGTACTTTCGGGTCAAAAAAGTATGCCGGAGGCTACACACGGGGGGATTGTCCGGCGGACTTGAATTTGCCGGACTTTTCCACCCGCTTGTTTGATCGTGTGTACGCGGCATAACACAACCCCACGGCTGCGACTGTAGGTTTCACTACAGCGCCAGTCACGGAAAAGGAGGCTTTTAATAATGTTTCCAGCTTCTTATCAGTTGGATCTTTAACCACTTAACAACCGCCCTATATCCGAATGACGGCTACAGGGCCGTCATATGACGTCCTCCCAGAATTCCGCTCTTGCGCGCCCCCTGGGGTGCGCACTCAAGAGCATCCGTGACCATCACGGATCACGGTAAACGGCCGCTCATAGCGGCCGTTTACCACGTGATCGCTCCATCAAATGACGGAGTGATCACTTGTAAACAAACCGGCGTCATGTTATGACGCCGGTTCCTCACTCCCCCTCTCTGTACCGATCGGAACAGCGGAGGGGGAAGAGATCGGTGTCAGCAGCGATGTGGGCTGCATCTGCAGTGCCCACATCGCTGCTCACTGAAATTTAACCCCTCAATTCCCTGCCAATACTCTGCAATACCCTGCCATTACTCTGCATTATTCTGCAATACTCTGCATTACTCTGCAATACTCTGCATTATTCTGCAATACTCTGCATTACTCTGCAATACTCTGCAATACTCTGCAATACACTGCATTACTCTGCAATACTCTGCAATACTCTGCAATACCCTGCAATACTCTGCATTACTCTGCAATACCCTGCAATACAAAAAAAAACAAGCAGTGATTAAATACCACCAAAAGAAAGCTCAATTTGTGTGAAAAAAAGGACAAAAATTTCATATAGGTCCAGTGTTGCATGACTGAGTAATTGTCATTCGAAATGTGAGAGCATCGAAAGCTGAAAATTGGTCTGGTTATTAAGGGTGTTTAAGTGCCCAGTGGTCAAGTGGTTAAATACATGAGCATTATCCAACGGACAGGTCAGGTTTTTATTCACGCAAGAAACAGCCGCATCCACAGATGGGACCCCCCATTTCTTGGTGAAACTTTCCTCCAGAGGATAATGCATAGAAAACCTTTTAGGAGGAGCAAACAGTTTATCGGGATGTCCCCAATCCTCATACAACAATTTATCCATTAAGAGATGAATTGGAAAGGAAAAAGCAGTCTGTGGGACTTTCCTGACTCCCAGGGAAGAAACAGAGGATGTAGCGACTTCAGCAGCAGGCATTCTGAATGTGGTACGCACCAATTCAGTATAATACTGCACCTGTTTTCTGAGCGCTTGGGAGGAGGGGACTCTCTCCTCTTCCTCTGATTCCTCCGACTGCTCAAGATCCCTGTCCCAAGATAGGGATCTCTCCTCATTGTCAGAAGAGTCATCTGAAAGAGGAATCTCAGCAGAGGGAGGGGATCTACCCCTTTTCCTGCTATCTTTGAGGGAAGCAGAAATAAAATTCATTATTCTTCCTTCAAAACCCTCCAATGTAGCCCTAAGGAAGTCCTCAGTGACATATACCAGGGCAAAACCTGACAGGGGCACTGACTCATCCTGTGAGGCTGGCTCCAGTCTTGCGGGGGGGGGGGGGGTGGTAACTTACAGGCACTTTTAGAACCCCTGGACCTAGGCAGTGATTTACCAGTGCCTTTGTTACCTCCCCCTGAGACCCTCTTACGAGGAGACATAGTCCTAAGCTACAAAAGCAGAGGTACTAGTACAAAGTGCAATCACTGTTGTGCTTAAAGTCTCACAATAAATATATATGCTTAAACTGCACAACCTGATGCTGAGTAGGTGTCTTAGGTTTGCCTGGATCCAATCCCTTGGGATGCTTACTGCCCACAGCTCCTGTGTCTCACACTTACAGCCCCCTCACGCTCTGGGCTTTTAAAATCTGCTGCCTGGCGTTTGCGCAGTACAGCGCCGTGCACACTAACGTGCAGGGCTCACAACCACACTCCCCCCTCCTCAATTAGCCCGGGAGCGCTCTCGGCGCACGCGCATGCGCGCGTGCGCGAGGACCGCGGAATCCAGAGGGGGAAAGGGAATCTCCATCGGAGCTGCGTGGGACCCCCAGACTACGTGGGACCCCTGTATTACCTGTATTGTGGCAGGGATTGCAGTGGAGACATGAGACAGCTGGAGAACCAGGCTTCACTGAGTGTGTGTACTGAAAGGCATGTAAGTATGCATCAGGCTGCTCTTACTCCCTCTAGTGGTGGAAACCAGGTAAGACATACTACTACTCAAATGAAGAAATCCATAATATATATAGGATTAACTTCCCTTACCTGTCCTCGCCGCAGGAATTGCTGAAAACAGACAGATTCCAGCCTTCACCCATCACGGCAGGCAGAGTTGTGCCAACCTTCAGGTTTTTTTGGGGTTCTTTCTCAGAAGAACCTCCTACCTGGACCTTGTAAAAGACTCTGCCAGAAACTTTCGTGCCACTATGTAAATAGTACACCAAGTCTGGTTTTCCCAGAGCTCAGTCTTCCAATAGGAGAGGACTTACAGGCAAAAACCTAGTTTCTTCGGATGACGAGGCCCGGGTACCATACCATCTTGGGAGTCAAAATATCGGCCCGCGATATGGATCCGGTTTGTTGTAGCCCTCAGGCCCCCGCAGGGACCTGCACAGAGCTTTCTTCATAGCACATGTTTTATGTGACCAACCACCATAGACACTGGCGAAAAAACTGAGGTGCCTCCCATATGGGAGGGGTTATATAGGGGAGGAATTCTCCTTAATTGGGGTTAACCAGTGTCCAATCACCAGAGGTGCCTATATAACTCACTATGTAAAGAGTTCCTGTGTCCCGTGATGTATGATCAAGAAAAAGAGTTTTAAACATATTGTATGGCTCTCGCGGAATTACATTTTTTTGATTACAAACGTTTTTATTGGTGGTAAAAGAAGCATAATTAGATCAACAGACACAAGTACATGACAGCATCAATGGAGAGCATAATGGATATACACATCATACAAATGTTGCTGGCACAGCAGCGGTCCAAGCACAACAAGGAACATTTAAAAAAGTGATTAACGTACACAGCCTGGAACGTATGCACCAGACGATGCTTATCAAGTGCAAAGATGTACATAATAGAGAGTTAGTAAAACAAGGGGAAATAAAAGAAACATAAACAAAAAGTTAACCTTGCAATAATCATTGCTATTGACTTCACCGACAGATAGCTAATACACTACAGTACTGTTTACAAGCTGGCGCTAGTCTCAGGTCCGGATCAAAGATATAGGAGAATAAACCAACAAAAAGGTATCAATATACAAATGCAATGGGATCGCCCGGACACCGGTGTAACACCTACTAAGGGATATGCGGGGAGGGACCCCCCATAGGACCGGAACACTCCGGCCATTCGAACCATTTGGCAGTATGGATATGCATGGTGTCCATAATGGTGTGATGTACCCGTTCCATTAGACGGATAGCGTCCATCCTACCAAGAACCCCCGACCAGGAGGTAACTTGCGAGCGCCAATGTAGCGCTATCGTCCAGTGGACAGCACAGAACAGTGTATTGATCAACCTTTGGGTGGGGCGGGAAACCCCTGCTATAGGAGCGAACAACAGACAGTGTGCAGGTGACAAGTCAACCACGGATCCCACAATCGAGGACACCGTGGTGCGTACCTGATCCCAAACCCCCTGGAGCTGGGGACAGCTCCAGAAAATATGGATCAGAGAGCCTGTATCCGGGCAACCCCTAAAACAGCGATCAGGAACCGTGGGGTAAAACCTGTGAATCCTATCCGGGGTGAGGTACCACCGAGTATGAAGCTTCACAACGGTGTCCTTCACCGCCATAGATCTAGCACACTTATGCATATTCACAAGCATCACACTCCATTCCTCAGGCGTGAACTCTGTGTCTAAATCAGCCTCCCAGAGGCACATCACCCTAGTTTTCTCTGGCATTTGGGATTCCAGAAGGTGTTTGTACACCGTAGAAATAATACCCCTGTCTCTGGAGTGTCTATAGCATAAAGATTCAAATTGGGTATTAGAGATGTCACCTAAAGAACTATAATGTGTCTGAAAAAAGTGTCTAATCTGGAGATATTTGTAGAATTCGGCCCTTGGCACCTCATGTTGTGATTGGAGTTGTGAAAAGGAGGTGAAGGCACCTCGTCTACCAGAAAGGTCCCGCAGAGTGACCAAAGACCTTTGGATCCACCATCTGAAGGCAACAGGAGACCCAAACGCCAGGGGGAATCTCCTATCGCCCAAAAACGATGCCAAAGTAGGCCTGTTAGGTCGCAGTCGAAATTTAGTCTTATACAGTGACCAGAGGTATAAGGAGCTACTCACTATGTTATTAAGAGGGGCTAAGTCCCTTGGACGGAGATTCTCCTGCCACAGGACACCCGGGAGGAAATAAGGTCGCAAAGACTGAGTTTCAAATTGCAACCACGGTATACCAACCGCTGGAGCATGCCATTGAGCTGTCTGGGCCAACCTGGCCGCTAAGTAATATAGCCATACATCCGGGAGTCCCAAGCCGCCCTGTAAAAGTGAGCGATGCGTTAGATGTCTCCCTAGCCTGGGCCTCTTTCCCAGCCATAGAAAAGTGTTAATATCGCGTTGTAGCGAGGTGAGGGCTTGGCGTGACACATAGATAGGGAGAGCCCTGAAGTAATATAAAAGTTTCGGCACAATAGACATTTTAACCGCTACCACCCTCCCAATCAAAGGGATACGAAAAGTTGACCACAAACGTAGCCACCTCCGAACCATTGTAAAGGCCGGAGGATAGTTGGCGCTATATATTTCTGGTAAGGAAGGAGCTAGATGGACCCCTAGGTATAAAATGGTGTTTTTAGAGAGAGAGAGACCAAAATATGAGCGCAAATTAGAAACTTCTGCAGGGGTAAAGTTGATAGGAAGGGCAGCACACTTAGCTATATTCACCCCCAAGCCCGAAAGCTTGTGAAAGGTGCCCAAGAGCTCCAGAAGATTGGGAAGAGCTATCAAAGGATTGGGTAAAAACAATAGGACATCGTCCGCGTAAAGGCTAAGCTTGTACTCCCCTTCCTCTTTCAAGTAACCACCTATGTTTGGATTAGTAACAATGGCCCTGGCAAGGGGCTCCAGAGCCAAGGCAAATATAAGTGGGGACAGGGGACAGCCCTGGCGGGTACCCCGACTTATAGGGAAAAATTCGGAGGAACTACCGGGGAGTTTGATCCTAGTATGGGGTCTATGATACAGTGCTTTAAAACCATTAATGAATTCGCCCACAAATCCAAACCTGGCCAAAACCCGGTCTAGATAGGGCCAGAGGACACTGTCGAACGCTTTTTGGATATCCAACCCGAAAATCAAAACTTTACGGGAGAAAAGGTTCGCATCTTGAATGATATTCGTTGCCAAACGAATGTTATCAGTGATCTGCCTATTGGGGATAAAACCAGTCTGCTCCGGTGACACAAGGGCACCTACAATAGGGGCCAATCTATTTGCCAATATCTTTCCTAGTATTTTAATGTCATTATTTAACACCGAAATGGGCCTAAAATTCTGGGGTAGGGAGTGGTCTTTATGGGGTTTGGGGATCAGGGTCATATTAGCATGCAACATCTCGTCAGGGAGAGTCTGTCCTTGCAGCGTCTGATTAATGAGTCTGGACAATTTAGGGGCCAGGATCTGTGAAAATTTCTTGTAATACGTGGAGGTGTAGCCATCCGGGCCAGGGGCTGTAGAGGATTTGAGTGTCTTAATAGTGTCCAACACCTCCTGTTCGGTGCAGGGGGCGTTAAGTGTGGCCCGCTGTGCATCGGAGAGGGATGGAAGGGGGAGCGAGTTCAGCCACTCATCTACATTATCCGGCATTGGATGCGAGGGGGAAGATAAAAGATCTCGGTAAAAGGATGAGAAAATTTTGAGTACTTCATTAGGGTGTGAAACCAGAGTACCTTTGTCATTTTTCAATTTATAAACATGAGTAGGTTGTAAAGATTGGTGTAGTTTACGCGAAAACATCCTGGAAGCCGTGTTACTGTGTAGCAGAAATCTAGCTTTTGACCACCGAAGTGATTTCTCGGTACGTTCCGAGAGGATATTGTCTAGTTCGGTACGCTTTTGATTAATCAACAGAAGGACATCAGGGGAATGTGCCTGTACGTGGGACTGGTAGAGGGCACGCAGCTCCCGTGTGAGGGCCTGAATCTTAGCATTACATTGTTTCTTCCTAGTGACTGCTATTTCAATCAAACGACCACGGAGAACCGCTTTATGAGCGGTCCAAAGAACCTGGGGTGAGATGTCCGGGGTGTCATTGATCGCGAAGTAGTCTGCTAGGTGGCTCTCAATCTGAGTACGGGTAGTGGGGTCTGAGAGTAAGGAATCATTCAATCGCCAGGAGGCAAGAGAGGGGGAGAGGCCCACGTGGGAGGTATGAAAGGCTACAATCTGATGGTCAGACCATGGGCACGGGTGGATAGTAGTGTGTGTGGAATTGGCCAAAAGAACCGGGGAAGCAAAAATATAATCAAGCCTAGCGTAGCTATCGTGAGGGTGAGAGTAGTGTGTATATTCACGAGCTCCAATATTAAGGGCCCTCCAGGTGTCAATAAGCTGCAAACCATCCAATGCTTTAGAGAGAAATTTAGGGAAAACCCTAGCACTATGTGACGTTCGGCTTCTATCCTCCGCAGGATTAGCCACTAAGTTGAAGTCTCCACCTACTATCAGGTGGGGGGAGATGTATCTGTCGAGAGTACGTAGGAAAAGGTGATAGAAGGCACTCTGTGCATTATTAGGGGCGTACAGATTAGCAATCGTTACCTCCTTACCCTGCAATGTACCCTGAACAATTAGAAACCTGCTATCCTGATCTTTAAACACATGTGAGGGTTCAAATGAAACAGAATTACGAATAAAAATTGCCACTCCTCTGGTCCTGGAATCAAATGTAGTAGTGTAATGTAATTTATATGACTTATCAAAAAATGTGGGGCAGGCCCCCGAGGAGAAGTGCGTCTCCTGTAGTAAGATGATATCCGCCCCAATACGTTTATAGTATCGGAAGGCTTTCCTCCGTTTGTGAGGGGAGTTAAAACCTCTCACATTATGTGAGATAACATGGAGACCCATATCAGCCAGTGTTCAACCGCAAAGGTGCGGTGATCCGCGGGGAGAATTGGGGTTAAAATGGTTGAGTCCAAAACCAGAGGGGCCCGCATGAGCCAATATCAGGCCCAATCTAGTACCTATGGGGCCGTCAGGAGGTCCGATATGAATCGGAGATCCATCAGCCCCGAGTTTATAGGCAAAGAAAATACATTCCGTCGTGAAGTCAGCAAAGCAAATAAACATAAGCATAAAAATAAAACTTAACACTCTATGGGGTCTGGTTGGAAAGTCCAGCCGGACCAAGAAAATTGTGTAAATACTAGGCCTTACGGCCCAACTGCCACCTGCTACACACATGTCCCACAGTGGGTGAAAATCGTTAGTCAACTGGGAGACTATAACAAGATGAGTGTGTCCAAAAAGCCTGATACTCAGGTCTCTGGGACTAAGGATACGTGAGGAATGGTGTGCAGGTATGGAAGGGGGGAAGCGCAGCTACGAATGTCAGAGAGGGTGAGGCCCCAGGGAGGTAACGAAAAAACAAAGTCAATTTCCTCAGCCTCCCGGGACATGGAGAAAACAGATGATGTAGTAGCCGAGCACCTGTTGAGCATTAGGAAATGGGGGCATTGGGAGATACAAGGACAGACGAAGGGAGGAATTCTGAAGAGGTCACGGCATGGAGAAACAGACCTCAAACATCCGGAAGTGGCTGGAGTCTGCGAGACCTTCTGTCCCTTTGAGGCGATGGTGTAGCCCAGATAGGGGATGGTCGCGGGGTCGGTGGGTGGCGAGGCGAACGTTGTCGTTCCAGAAGACCCAGCTTCACCAAAATATCTTTGCCTTCGGATATCGTAGAGGCTATGTAAGTAGAACCGTTATGAGGCACAATCAGTTTGAACGGGAAACCCCAGCGGTACCGTATGTGGGCAGACTGCAAGGAGGAGGTAATCTCCTTCATCTTCCTTCGCTTCTCTAGTGTTGCCGGTGAAATATCCGGGTAGATCTGGACAGAAGCTCCGTCCAGTTGGATCCGAGGCATGTTTCGTGAGGCACGAAGGATTTCCTCCTTTATAAGGTAGTCCTTGAGACACATTACTATATCTCTGGGCGGCTTATCTGGAGGAGGTTTGGGTCTCAGAGCGCGATGTAGACGATCGCATGTAAAGGCTTCGGTAGACTGGTTCGGAAGTAGAAGTTGAAACAGACGAACGATCGTGGCCGGGAGGTCTGTCACCGACTCGGGGATACCTCGCACACGAACGTTATTCCTCCTGTTGCGGTTGTCAAGGTCCTCTAAGTGGTTTTGAAGTTGAACGACCGTGTCACCGAGCAGCTCATGATCCCTTCGTAAGTCCGAATAGGCAAGGTGCAGTTCGTCGTGCTTAACTTCCAGGAGGTCTGTCCTATTGCCCAGGGCCGCCATTTCCTGAGAAATCAAGCTCGTGGATTTATGCAGCTCCGCTTGGAATTTCTTCGCCAGCCTATCGTACATAGAGGACAGGCTGTCCTCCAAATCCGCTTTAGTGAGAGCGTCGCCCACGCCGTGGAGCGGGCCCGCTGGACGCGAGGCTGCATCGGCCTTGGGGGAATGGGCGCCATCTTGGGACATGTCTGGTCCGTCCGAGGTCCGTAGAAGGTAGGCCGTAAGAGAGCGTTGAGCGGTCTTCCGCTTGCTTTTCTTAGATGTCGGCATGCACAAGTGGTCCCGCAGGCGATTACCGTTATTTGTGGACCAAAAGTCGGGCCCAATCGTCCTGGGGAGTGATATAACTTCTCCGTAGCCCCGGGAGCTCAGAGACCTAGCTGCTGCCTCGTTTCTCGCCGCGCATGCGCCCCCGCGGAATTACATTTTAAAATATGTGGCATTCATGGCTCTCTCAGCCAAAAAGGTTCCCTACCCCTGATATAGAGGATGGGATAAATAGCTCAATCTTAGTTTTTGCAGATGACACAAAAATAAGCAGGGCCCTACTGCCTCGCTATATTTCTTTGTTAATTTGAACAATTTCCATTGTTCCCATTTCTTTCGGAATTTCTTTTTTCCACTCTCCTCTGGGAGTCTGGGGGTTCTAGTAGAAGACAGACTGAGCAATAGCATGCAATGTCAAGCTGCAGCTACCAAAGCTGGCAGGATTTTAGCATGCATGAAAAAGGGGATATATGCCAGAGATAAAACTACAATCCTGCCACTTTATAAAACCCTGGTTAGGCCACATCTGGAGTATTCCTTCCAGTTCTGGTCACGAGTCCTAAGAAGGGATGTGCTGGAGCTGGAGAGAGTCCAAAGAAGGGCAACAAAATGAATAAGTGAATTGGAGGACCTCAATTACAAGGAACGACTATGAGCACTAAATTTATTCTCGCTGGAGAAGCGACGCTTGAGAGGGGACATGATAGCGACATAGGACATGATAGCGATTAAAACTCAGGGTAACAGGCCACACAATGAGATTGAAGGAGAAGAGGTTTAACCTTAAATGTTTTTTTTCACCATCAGGGCGATAAGGATGTGGAACTCTCTTCCACAATTGGTAGTGGCAGCAGGCAGTATTGATATGTAGCAAGATCTCTGTCCTGTTCCAGTCTAATGAAAAAGTTCCAGGCCAAAGATAGCTGACATCCTTCTGTATGTGGTGGGTTGTGAGGCATAGTGGGTGCAAGGTAGACAAAGCTATTGGACGCCAGACACTTCTTGGATGTAAAAGAGGTTTTATTTCTCTTAACAGTCCTTTTTGTTTTTTTGGTGAAAGAGGGTTAGGGCCAGGACACCCTTAAGTAGCTGTATATTCAATTGGCAGACTCTGAGACTTCAATAGAATGACAGCCATGCAGGGAAAGGCCCAGCAAGGCGCCACATCTGCACATGCAGGAATGCTGTCTCCTATGGCAACAGTCTTTAACAGTTCCCAACTCAAACGTAAAAGTTCCTTCAGCTTCACTACAACTGTCTCTTATAGTTCTTCAACACTTGAGCTCCCGGTCTCTCACGAGACCCTTTGACTCACTGACTTGGAATCCCTTGAGCTCCTCCAATCTTTGTGGCGGTATCTCCCTCAATCATCATCCCCACTTCCTTGCTGGGATCCCTAGCTTGGCACTCCAGATACTTCTCAAGCTTCACCCCTGCTGTCAGTCCCTAGCTTGACACACAAGGCTGCTCTGGAAGCGTTATCTCCGCTGGTTGGGTCCCTGACTTGATCACCGCCTGAAGTTTCCAGATTCTCCACCATGCCAGTTCAGTGAGAATGTTGCTCCGGTACTTGCTTCAGTTGCTCCCTATAGTCCCTGGTAATAAGGTGGTTGGTCCCTTTGTGGCAACAGCTTCCCTTCTACCTCCAAACACTGACAGGTTCTCCGGCGAGCAGAACCGTCACTTCTGGTTGGACTGCAAACCAGAATCCCAACCATTCTTATGTCTGGATAGGCCCTCACACTGCCTAGCAGCCAGATTCCCCTGGGATAGGCCCAATCTCTGGCCTAGCAGCCCGGGCACGTGACACACGTCCACTCAGACAGATGTCCGGGTGGCATAGAACATAGATCACCTGACCCCACCAGAATATATAGGTTCTCCCAGCAGACCAAGGGACCCAAGAAAACCCCTGCTCATTGGCTGAGACACCCCACATACCCATAACTTGAACTTGGGTTGCCCTTCTCATATCTAGTACCACCAAGTGCCTGGCCACCTAGCAGTAGAAGTGAAAAGTGCAGCAAGGCCAAACTCCAAAGGAAGAAATCAATAGATCTCTATCAATTAATCAATTACTCCTGGCAAGTACATTTGTGAGAAGCTCCCTGCCTTAACTACAGGGTGCTATAGATATTTTGAAAAGACTCTTGGATGTACATCTCAATGAACACAACATACACGGCTATGGGAAATTGGAGACATTGACACATGAATGCCTACACAGGTTGAACTGGATGGACTATTGTCTTTATTCAACCTTAAATACTAAGTACAGGGTAACTATGTATAAGGTGGGGGTTGAGGGTAGACCTATAAATGAAAAGCAAAACTACAGCAGAGAAAGATCAGGCCTCTTTCCTGCCAGGCAAGACTGGACTTGCTCCTTGAGCTGTATAAATCCTAGAACTGGATTGGTAGGAATACAAATCCTTTTGTCAGGTATCATAAACATGCTTTTATCTGTGTATTTAGCTACTTCCTGTGATTTCAGTCCAGCTGTATTTTAGCCTCTCCCAGCTATGTTCTGCTGACACTGACACTTTCCTCACCACTCCACATTATCTGTGGTCTGCAACCACTGCCTTTTTTTTAATAATAAAGTTTATTATATTTTACATAATGGATATGTGACAACACAACTTAAAGATATTGAGGATCAGAAGGGCTGAAGGTGGGTACAAAACCACCATAGGTATAATAGAGTCCCCCCCTGAATCATTACATGGTGAGAAGTTTGAAGCTACATTCTTGCGCTTGACTGGATAGACTCATCTTAATCTTAAACAAAAAAGACTTATCCCAATCCTGATCAAGAGATGATGGCCTAGTTCTCTCTCCCAGTCTCTTAGATAAAATAACGGTTTGGAAAGGCATGGGATTGAATAAGTCTAAAGACGAAAAACAAAACTTAGCACTAAGAACACTCACAGATGCTGACTAAAAATTCTTCAAGTCAAAAGTAGCCACTGAATAATCCAGACTGGGTGGTGTAGACAATGCTGCCCTTTTAAGACTGGGGAATCTTCAAACTGTACAAACAAAACAAAGGGCACAAATGCCTAGTGCATTATCCACAACAGTTTATTAAAATATGTAAAATAATAGTATAAATTCACAATAGAAATGTAAATGACCATATTGTAAATTTCAAGAATCCAAAGGTCAACCCTACAATACATGTCCACTGGTTTAAATGAATGTCTTAAAGCCAGCTGATGTGTTTCAGGGGGTCAATTATCTATGGAGGATGCCATTGGACAGTTTGTATAAATATTTGTAGAAACAGCGATTATGTGAGCTATCCTCAGAAAGGTTTGAGTCCAGAGAAACTGACTCCTTCTAATTGGAGAATGGCCCACACAAGACCAGCCCAGAAATCCCCAGCAAAACTGCCCTGGGAAAGATTGAGCCATGGCTTGCTACATAGAGCAAATCCATGGTAAAGAGTAAAGAGGTTGGTGGTATGAGGAAATGTTCAGTTCCACAGAGACCTAAAGTTTGCTTCGGGTCAGGGAGAACCTTGATGGTATTCTACGAAGAACCACTGCTATATGATAGACTTCAGGATGCGGTAGGCCCAGGGGCCAATCTAGGGGTGGGGCAATTGCCCCCCCCCCCCCCCCCCCAGAAATGAGTTGTAGGTGAGCAGTGGGCCAGTCAGCAGGTGAGTGAATGGGTGGCTCGGCAGGTGGATGAGTGGGCGGGCAGCCTGCTGGGTGAGCCAGGTGAGCGGGCGACTAGCCAATCAGCCACCCGGGAGGGGAGCAGAGAGAGGACATCATCTCTCACCGCTTGGCATCTGCCCTGCATCAATGCATTTCTGCCCTCACTGTGCAGGCAGCAGCAGGCAGCTGAGAGATTACATCATCTCTCTGCTGCTTGACTTCACTCTGGGATACAAGAAGTGACAATCTGCATCTGTTGACAGGCGATGTGACAAGTGACAATCTGCAACGTGTAGCAGGTGACATGGCAAGTGACAATCTACAACGTGTGGCAGGTGACCTGGCAAGTGACAATCTTCATCTGGTGACAGGCCACGTGGCAAGTGACAATCTGCATCTGGTGACAGGTGACGTGGCAAGTGACAATCCATAACTTGTGGCAGGTGATGTGGCAAGTGAAAATCCGCAACTTCTGGCAGGTGACGTGGCAAGTGACACACTCAGGGCTCCCACTGATTCTGCTTCATGGTGAGTTGAACTTAATTTCATATAACAATGTATTGATAGAAATAATGCGCTTCAATCATCCTGACGCAATAACAGCCATGGTGCCTAGATGTTTGGAGCACCAACACCAGCCATTTCCCTGACAAATTGTCCGCAACAAAAATTATTTTCTGGCGGTGCCCCCCCCCCCCCCCCCCCCCTTCGAGACTAGACTCTGGATCCGCACCTGGGTAGGCCTGCACCACATTCAGTCTTTCATCTGACTAAGATGTTAAGGTGAAGGTGAACATGTTTTCCTGGTCATAGATAGCAAAGCAGTGCTGTTCTGGACTACCTGAAAAACAATCACAGATCCTCAATTGGTATAGTCTAAAAGACATACCTATATAAAAAGCGTGGTAAGATCTATATTTTATAGAGCACCATCTGCCTTAGCCACAGGTGCCGTATGGATGACCACTGATGCAAACTATGTTGAGTCACATCCAGGAGAGGAAGATGAAAACACTTCTCTTCAGAGAAGCCTACCCCACCCACACCTAATTGTATTTTCATTTTCTCCATCGGCTCATCCCCCACAGTTATTACCTTTTGTTTCAACTTGACCCTCCCTTCTAGATTGTAAGCTCTAACGAGCAGGGCCCTCTGATCCCTCCTGTATTGATTTGTATTGTAAGTGTACTGTCTGCCCTCATATTGTAAAGCGCTGCGCAAACTGTTGGCGCTATATAAATCCTGAATAATAATAATAATAATAATAATAATAATAAGTATTTGCGTGCACCCTGAGCCCAATGGAAGGGCAATCTGTCCTGTAGGAAATCCCACTCTCCAGGGGGTAAAGAAATATCCAGGCATTGAGAATTAGTGACATTGATTTTGAAATGGCTGTACAAGCAAACTGTTTCAATTTGTCTAATAATGGAAGGCAATCCTGGTGTTTGAAACGTACAAGAACAAATCATCTGCAAATAGGCTCAGTTTATGTATCTGGAAGGTAGTGCAATGCCTTAAATTGAGGCATTAGAACGTAGAAAGTTGGCTAAATGTTCCGATGCTATAATGTAAAGGAAAGGTGCCTGCCCACAATCCAGTCCCTTATGATGTTTTCCTTATTGCTTATCCATGATCCAGTCCCACTGACACTATGGGGCTGATTTACAAAATGTTTGTGCCATGAGTTGAGGTGCAGGCCAACGCGCAACGGCCATTTTCGTATTCACAAAGCATTTGCGCCTGTAACACTGTGCAATTCCCCATTTACTATTAGCATACCGGCGCACGGGCAGCCGCGATCTGTGCGCCGCTATAGACCTGGCGCACGGCATCTTCAACTCAGGATTAAAAGAAGCTGGAAGTGCCAATATTATGGGGTGATGTGGGGTGATGTGAGGAAGTATAGATATGACTGTCCAAGTAACAAATATGCCCAAAATAGAACGGAAAAACTTGCTGCGCCTGCAAATACACTTGGAACTGTGCTAGGCCAATTCATGCACTGTGCATGCGCAATCGGCATTTGCGCCCGTTCAAGTGCTCTGGTTCACTGCTCCAGTAAAATCTTAGTAAATGTCAAGCCATGTAGATTCATTTGCATAAGTTGAACAGGCGCAACTCTCAAGCTATTTGCACATAGGTCATGTTAGCATTAAGAAAAAAAAAAATGAAGACAAAAAAATGTGTGGGGGTTCTCCCGAAAATTCCATACCAGGCCCTTCAGGTCTGGTATGGATATTAAGGGGAACCCCACGCCCAAAAAAATGGCATGGGGGTCCCCCTCAAAATCCACACCAGGCCCTTCAGGTCTGGTATGGTTATTAAGGGGAACCCCGCCCCCCAAAAATGGCGGGATTCCGTGAAATTCTCCTTTTCAAGTTCTCCAAATATAATGGCTATAATGAATTGTTGGTCCCGGCAATACACATAAGTCATTGAAAAAACCATCATGGCATTCCCCCACAGGGGAACCCTGAACCAAAAAAAAAAAAGAAAATGCGTGGGGGTCCCCCCCAATTACCAGGCTCTTCAGGGCTGGCATGGATTTTAAGGGGAACCCCGCACCAAAAAAAATGGCGTGGGGGTCCCCCTCAAAATCCATACCAGGCCCTTATCCGAGCACGCAACCTGGCATGCAGCAGGAAAAGAGGGGGAGACGAGAGAGCGCCCCCCCTCCTGAACCATACCAGGCCACATGCCCTCAACATTAGGAGGATGCTTTGGGGTCCCCCCCAAAGCACCTTGTCCCCATGTTGATGAGGACAAGGGCCTCACCCCCACAACCCTGGCCGGTGGTTGTGGGAGTCTGCGGGTGGGGGGCTTATCGGAATCTGGAAGCCCCCTTTAACAAGGGGACCCCCAGATCCTGGCCTAATTAGCCATTGAGCTGTGTCTGCTCTCCCCTCCAAATGCAACAAGAGGTTAACACTGGATTGCTAATTAGAGCTTCAATCAGCTCTTACAAGGGCAGAGCAGGGTTAAACCCTGGGTTCCTCATTAGCCAGTCAGTAGTGGGCCCCTCTCTCGGCAGACAGCACAGAGGGTAACAATGGGATTCTCCGTACGACGCCAGCCTCCAAAATTAGGCTGCTGTCTGCACACACAGCAGAGACAATGGAGGGAGGAGAAGAGCTTTGAGTGCCGAGAGAGAGAAGAGGGAGAAGCCATAGCCAGCCACACATTTACCTCCCAGGTCCCAGCCATGGTCTGCAGTGCAGGTCAGGTCTGGAGGAGGAAGTTACTCCTTTGCTCTGAATTCTGGGACCTCTGCATGCACTTCACTGGTTGCTAGAAGCCAGGTGGTCCTTGCAACCAGTAATTTGACAGTGGTGGACTGTGGGCAGCATCAGTGGGCACCTGAAACTGGGAATTTGCTGACGGTTGTAAACACTGCTGGGCCCCTTAGGAGGCATGGGCCCTCTACATGTGTATGGGCTGCCCCCCCCCCCCCCCCACACACACCATCAGATCCTTTCTCCCATACCTTCACCTTCAGCTCCCATTCTATGCACCACTTTCAGCTTCCATTCTCCCCCTTTATCATCAGATTCCATCCACTCATTTCTTGCTTCCTGTCCTCAGAAAGTACTGTATAAAAAAATTTAAAAAGCCAATTTCGGATTCACTTCCAATACACTTCTTTAGTGAATCAATCTCAGTGAAAGATGGCCTTTTTTTTTGGAGAAACTGTATACAAGAGGTTACATGGTCTGCATTCTAGCCTTCCAGTTCTGGGTTCCCATTTTATCTGCACGTTTATCTTTTTTTCCCCCTGTGTTTGTGTGGGTTTTCTCTGGGTGCTATTGTTTCCTCCCACAATTCAGAAAACATAGGTTAATTGTCTTTCTCCCAAGTTCCCATTGTTGTTTGTATAAAAGTGTTATAGATATTAAACTTTTATGCCGCATACACATGACCAGACTTTGACGGACTAGGTCCCACGGTCAGAGTTCCAACAGGCTTTCCAAATGAATGGACTTGGCCACACACACCAAGGTCCGATGGATTCAAACGTGATGACGTACAACCGGACTAGAATAAGGAAGTTCATAGCCAGTAGCCAATAGCTGCCCTAGTGTTGGTTTTTGTCCATTGGACTAGCATACACACAAACAGATTTCTTAATAGGAATTGGGTCCGGCGGAGTTCCAGCCGAAAATTTTTAAACATGTCCTATTTCTAAAGTCCGTCAGATTTTAGGTCAGCAAAGGTCCGATGGAGCACACACATGATCAAATTGTTAGATGGATTCGTTCTGACGGATCTTTGCTGTCGAAAAGTCCAGTCGTGTGTACGTGGAATAATTTCATCTTGGGGACTGGGAGTGACGTGAATGAATATAGACATCATGGTCAGGGATAATATGTTTGCACCATGTCAATTCTGGAACTGTTAGCGTACTGTATGAAATATGTATGTATTTGAATCCATTTTTATTCTGTGAAAAACAGAACTGTGTATGGACAGAATTCAATTGCTTGACAAGACAGGTTAGAAAATGCATCTAATTATGTTAACTCTTGTATTAAAAGTTACAACTTTATAAGCTGTGTATCTGAAAAAATTGTCTAAAAGTTATTAAGTATCTCTTACCTCGATATGTGGGGATACCATAACTCATAATGTCAAGGTCAACAATAAATCCAACACCGTCAGGACAAAGTGTGAGGAATTCCGCTGAAAAATGTAAACAATTTCAATTAACAAATAATCTTGGGAAGTAAGACTTTTGAGGCCTTTTTCTTCTTTCAGAATGGTGATTAGCAGCTGTGCAGCATGCAGACAAGTTCACAGTGCTAAACCTTTTATCCAATTTCTAAAATGCTACATTTGCAAATTTCAAAAGCCAGTATAAAAGAATAGTATTGGTAAAAAAAACACTATTGGGTTTACCCAATATATATATATATTTTGTATAGGTCTCCTTTAAGGGGCGTGGAAGGGGTGTGTACTATGCCTACATACCTTTCTTAATAGGTGTCCCTCGTTCTCATCTCAAAAAGTTGGGAGGTATGCAAAACACTGTGTGACCACCCACTACTGGACCTTCCAGTCACCAGACTGGGAATGAGTTCTTTATCATGCTATGCAAAACAAGCTGCATAGAATTTACAAACTCTGTTAGGGTAAACAAGGCACGTATACTTTATGTATTTCAACTGTATAATTAGCAGTTTGCCTGGAGCTCATTACTTAATAACCTACTGCTGTCTTTGTTCCTGTTGAGGAGATTTCCATCCATTTATTGTCCCTGTGACAAGTAGTGAGGATAAATCAGAGACACTGGCTTGAGCCCAGGTTCAGACTTGTACGATGCAGGAACCGGTGCGATTCCAGAGCTGGTTCCCGCATCGCATCCTTCCCGCAGGCAGTTCACACTGCCTTCTGCGAAGCACTGCGGATGTCATTACAAAGTTAATGACACCCCACATTAGTTCACAGATCGCTGTAAGAACTGTGGATTTGTACAGCAATCCAATGCGGGGGAAAAACAAGTCCCTGCACCTTTTTCTGTGCGAATCCAATGTGAGTTCAGCCATACCATTCTTCCTAACTTTTGAACTTCAGAATGAGGGACACTGGAGGAATAAAAAGACCTGTGGCACGCTACGTCACTGTAAATTGTGGGCTTGGTCAAGCGTGATGTGGTTAAATAAAACTCATGCTTCCTTGTACCTGTAAAATATGCTTTGATTGCTTTGTCTGAGCCTAACTTAACCACTTCAGGACCGCCGTATTGCCATTGTACGTCAGCACAATGGCACAGGCAGGCAGAATCACGTACATCTACGTGATTGCCTTCCAGCGGGTGGGGGGTCCCATCGGACCCCCTCCCGCTGGTTACGGCGGTCCGATTCGGTCCAGCAGCGATCCGTGATGAGGGGATGGCCGTTCGTTTTCGGCCACCCCCTCTGGATCGCTCCTGGCCAATGAGAAGCTTCCTCCCCTGTGTATTGTTTACACAGGAAGGAGGAAGTGATGTCATTCTCCTCGGGGCGGTCTTTTTGACCGGACTACGAGGAGAAGAGTAAAAGTAAGTCTGCACGAACACTACACTGACATGTAGGTACACACAGGCACACAAACCCCCCCCGATCCCCCCCCCGATCGCCCCCCGATCCCCCCCCGCCCCCCTCCCCCCCCAGTCACAGTGTCACTGATTGCATTGATCATTTCTTTACTGATCAATGCATTCAGTGTCAGTTGTGACAGTAAAAACTGTCAGGACAGTTAGTGTTAGGTCCAGGGTAGCCCCCTATCACCCCCCAATAAAGATTTAACCCCCTGATTGCCCCTAGAGTTAACCCTTTCACCCCCTTTTGCCAGTGTCACTAAGCGATCATTTTTCTGATCGCTGCATGTGTCGCTAGTGTCGCTAGGTAGCTAGTTATTTTTTTAGGTTCACCGCCAGGTTTTTATATCGCTAGGTACCCCGATATACTACCCAATAATGTTTTTAACCCCCTGATTGCCGCTAGTTAACCCTTTCACCCCCTTTTGCCAGTGTCACTAAGCGATCGTTTTTCTGATCGCTGCATTAGTGTCGCTACAGTCGCTAGGTAGCTAGTTATTTTTTTAGGTTCACCGCCAGGTTTTTATAGCGCTAGGTACCCCGATATACTACCCAATAATGTTTTTAACCCCCTGATTGCCGCTAGTTAACCCTTTCACCCCCTTTTGCCAGTGTCACTAAGCGATAATTTTTCTGATCGCTGCATGTGTCGCTAGGTAGCTAGTTATTTTTTTAGGTTCACCGCCAGGTTTTTATATCGCTAGGTACCCCGATATACTACCCAATAATGTTTTTAACCCCCTGATTGCCGCTAGTTAACCCTTTCACCCCCTTTTGCCAGTGTCACTAAGCGATCGTTTTTCTGATCGCTGCATTAGTGTCGCTACAGTCGCTAGGTAGCTAGTTATTTTTTTAGGTTCACCGCCAGGTTTTTATAGCGCTAGGTACCCCGATATACTACCCAATAATGGTTTTAACCCCCTGATTTCCGCTAGTTAACCCTTTCACCCCCTTTTGCCAGTGTCACTAAGCGATAATTTTTCTGAACGCTGCATCAGTGTCGCTAGTGTCGCTAGGTAGCTAGTTAACTAGGCTCCCAAAAAGTCCCCCACATGTGGTATCCCCGTACTCGGGAGAAGCAGCAGAATTTATTTTGGGGTGTAATTTGACTTCTGCCCATAGCATGTGTGAGCAATATATCATTTAGTGACAACTTTGTGCAAAAAAAAAAAAGTTTGTAATATTCCCGCAACTTTTGGCAAAATATAAAATATTCCATGGACTCAACATGCCTCTCAGTAAATAGCTTGGGGTGTCTACTTTCCAAAATGGGGTCATTTGGGGGGGTTTTGTGCTATTTTGGCATTTTATGGCCTTCGAAACTGTGATAGGTAGTGAGGAGTTAAATCAAAAATTTGCACCCTTAGAAATCCTGAAGGTGGTGATTGGTTTTCGGGGTGCCGTGCGCGACTAGACTCCCAAAAAGTCCCACACATGTGGTATCCCCGTACTCGGGAGAAGCAGCAGAATGTATTTTGGGGTGTCATTTCACATATAACCATGGCATGTGTGAGCAATATATCATTTAGTGACAACTTTTTGTAAAAAAATTTTTTTTTTTTTTTTTTTGTCATTATTCAATCCCTTAGGACAAAAAAAATAAATATTCAATGGGCTCAACATACCCATCAGCAATTTCCTTGGGGTGTCTACTTTCCAAAATGGGGTCATTTGGGGGGGATTTGTACTGCCCTGCCATTTTAGCACCTCAAGAAATGAGATCGGCAGTCATAAATTAAAAGCTGTGTAAATTCCAGAAAATGTACTCTAGTTTGTAGACGCTATAACTTTTGCGCAAACCAAAAAATATACGCTTATTGACATTTTTTTTACTAAAGACATGTGGCTGAATAAATTTTGCCCTCAATGTATGACTAAAATTTAGTTTATTCGATTTTTCTTATAACAAAAAGAAGAAAATATCTTTTTTTTTCAAAATTTTCGCTCTTTTTTCATTTATATCGCAAAAAAAAAAAATCGCAGAGGCAATCAAATACCATCAAAAGAAAGCTCTATTTGTGGGAAGAAAAGGACACAAATTTCGTTTGGGTGCAATATTGCATGACCGCGCAATTACCAGTTAAAGCAGCGCAGTGCGAAATTGCAAAAAGACCTCTGGTCCTTAAGGTGTTTATTGGTCCGGAACTGAAGTGGTTAAAGAACCTCATTAAAATAGTCAGAGAATGCATAGCAGAGGCATAGACATAATATAGAAGATGATCAGAGACTGCAGACATGATACAAGAGATAGTCAGAGACTGCAGACATGATACAAGAGATAGTCAGAGACTGCAGACATGATACAAGAGATGGTCAGAAACTGCAGATATCATACAAGAGGTGGTCAGAGACTGTGGACATGATACAAGAGACATAATACAGGAGATGGTCAGAGACTGCAGACATGATACAGGAGATGAGTCAGATAACTGCAGCTATGCTCCAAGAGACGATCAGAGACTGCAGACATGCTCCAAGAGATGGTCAGAGACTGCAGACATGCTCCACGGGATGGTTAGTGACTGCAGACATGATACAGGTGATGGTCAGAGACTGCAGACATGATACAGAAAATGTAGCCTGCAACCACATGCAGTGTGCCACTATCCACCTGTAGCCTGCCACCAGATGCAGTGTGCCACTTTCCAACCGTAGCCTGCCACCAGATGCAGTGTGCCACTTTCCACACAAAACCTGCCACCAGATGCAGTGTGTCACTATCCACCCGTAGCCTGCCACCAGACGCAGTGTGCCACTCCCCCCCCCTCGAAAACTGATACCAGATGCAGTGTGCCCCTTTCCACCCAAAACCTGCCACCAGATGCAGTGTGCCACTTTACACCATAGCCTGCCACAAGATGCAGTGTGCCACTTTCCACCAGTAGCCTGACACCAGATGCAGTGTGCCACTTTACACCCGTAGCCTGCCACCAGATGCAGTGTGCCACTTGTCACCTATAGCTTGCCACCAGATGCAGTGTGCTACTTTTCACCCATATCTTGCCACCAGATGCAGTGTGCCACTTGTCATCTATAGCCTGCCACTAGTCCGACACACCAGAGCCCCGGGAAAGTGAACGCCTCTCCGGCTGCTGGCTACTGATTTGACTCCTCCCATGCGGCGACTGGTGGGTGTCAAATCTTCAGCTCTGAGGGGTTCATGCTGGGACCTGTAGTCCTTCACTTTTGGGGGGGTGACATTTGAAGGAGCTGGAGTAGTTTTGCAATGAGAAATGGGCAAAAATCCCAGTGGTAAGATGTGGCAAGCTCATAGAGACTTATCCAAAGTGACTTGGAGTTGTGATAGTAGCAAAAGGTGGCTCTACAAAAATATTGACTTTTGGGTCGGTAAATAGTTCTGCACATTTTGTTCTTCAAAGCTGTGGGCATGTTCTGTAAATTAAATGATGCAAATCCTCAAACAATCCATGTTAATTCCAGGTTGTGAGGTAACAAAACATGAAAAATGCCAGGGGGGTGAATACTTTTGCAAGGCACTGTGTGTGTGTGTGTGTGTGTGTGTGTATGTGTGTATATATATATATATATATATATATATATATATATATATATATATATATATATATATATATATTTAATATTTGTTTCTTTTCTGTTCTATTGTTTTTCTGTGCTATTGTTTTTTATTATTTTCTATTCTATTATAATCTTTTCTATTTAAATTTGATTTCATTCTATACGAATTTCGGAAAATTGTTATATATATAGTTTACTTTTTGAAATTTTGAAATTCGGTTAAATTTTTTCGAAAGCGGTAGAATTTTTCAAATTCGCTCAAATTTTTTCAAATTCGAATCTAAACAAATCCCAAAAATGATTGTAATGAGTTTAACTGAAATAATTTAATTAGATAATGAATCGAAACTAAACAAATGTTTTCATCCTGCACATGTCTAATCGGCATCTGCGGTTCGGGTGCGAATCACATGCGATGTTTGAGATCGCACAAGTCTGAACCTAGGCTCAAAAGAAACTTGAGAGGTGCACATTCTTTCCTGTGCTGCTAAAAAAGTGTTATTTCTGTTTGTCCACTGGCTGGGCTGGGACCACTATCACAGAAAAAGAAATAAGGGGAACTCTCCCCACCATAGATACAGACAACAGTAACAATCTGACAGAGTTTCTAATCTTCCCCCAAGCTATCAAAAACAAAAAGTTTAGTATTTGGGTGGGATGTCATTCTAAATGATCTATAGTCAGATCCTTAATAAAAAAGAATGTATGAGTGTATTTGGATTATTTGTTTACCTAGTAAATTTAATTTGTGTAGCACTACCCCTATAAGGGCCGCTGACTGATGCATGTCCTACGGAACTGCCCTGACCTTGTAAACACTTCCACCCTTCTGGCACTCTAGGTTCAAGCATACATTTTTGCAAACAATGTTCAATGAACTTGTCACATGTATCACCCAGTACACAATAGAGGCACTAAACACGGACTTCAGTCAACACTATTGTATTAATTGCTTTAGAGTAGTTTAGATTGATAACAGAAAACAATCAGTTTACAGCAGTCAAATAACGTTAAAAAAGTAGGCAGGCAACCTAATACAAATAACAAATGGACCACTGGGTGGGAGCAGCATAGACTGTAACATAGAATGTAACCCTTAAGCCCTATACACACTATCAGATTTTCTGCTGATTTTTTTTCCTTCAGATTTACCAAAATCATATATTATGAGGTCAAACCTTAGGAGTTTCAGTTTGTATGCAATCAGGCAGGCCCTTACACTACATGGTTTTGGTAAATCTGAAGACAAAAATCTGCAGAAAATCTGATAGTGTGTATGGGGCTTTAGAGATGCAGCACTGACTGTGGGAGAATCCCTGCTACCACTGCACTCAGGTTCCACATGATCACTTGTGCATACCTAAAACTTCTAAGCTTAAACAGTATGTGATACTAGTATGGAGGGAGGGTTACTAATTTTATAATCTTATGCCACATACACACAGTCAGATTTTCCTATGGGAAATGTTGGATGTGAGCTTGTTGTTGGAAAATCTGACAGTGTGTATCCTCCATCGAACATTTGCTGTCAGAGTTTCCACCAACAAATGTTTGATGACAGGTTCTCAAATTTTCCACCAACAAAACTTTATTGTCGGAAAGTCCGATCGCGTGTACACAAGTCCACATACATAAGTTCACGCATGGTCAGAATCAAGTATGAGCCGGAAGTGGTCGGTCTTGTAAAACTAACGTTCGTAATTGCACATTCGTCACGTGGCCAATTTTGGAGCTCATTCTCCTTCTTTATAATGTTATAATAATGAAGTTGCTTTGCTGCTGATATTTACAGTTCTGACAAATGGATTTCTTATTATTTCTCATAATCTCCTGAAAAATCTTGTTTTTTTTCTTGTGATCTCCAGAATAATCTTTTTTTTTCTAGTGATCTCCATAATATTTCTTGTCGTTTTGTGTGTCACATTACCACAACACCATTATTATCTTGTATTTTTCAACATCAAAGAACTATGTTGGTGTCCCTTGTTTTAATTTGACATTGTATTTTTGAAATGTACCTGCCTACTCACAAACAAATTGTCCTTTTTGAAGTAAAACACATAGCCAAGTATTTGTCCAAACAAAAATTAGGAATTTAATAGGGGTCATAACAAAATAAAGATGAAGGTAACGCTGAAGAAACAGTTGGAATTGGGGAAGCCTTTGTACCCCAGGGCAGACATCAATTATTTGACTGTCAAAATTGGTAACATGAGGAGTCCATTTAATAGGGAGTGCCATACAGTCCAGGACTCAGAGAGATCAGGAGCAGCAGCAGATGACAAATATGCCAGAGGATGTGGTCTTACAACAGCCTGCGTCTTTTGCCAGATCACACCGAACCCAGGCCATCACTATCAACACTTCCTTCCATGCTGCTCTGGTGGGTTGGGTGGCTGTGGTGTTGGTGGTGTTGCTGGAGGTGGTGGAGGAGTATGGTCCAACTCACACAGGTGGGTTTGATTTGTGAGTTGGCCCCTCGTCCCTCGTCCCCTTGTTTAAGGCCTGAAGAATGATTTCCTCACAGATCAGGCATTGGCCCTCCTCCATGTGTTCAAGTTTACTTGCTGTTTCACCTCCAAATGACTCGGGGCCACCAGGGGTCATTGTAAGTACCACAGTAGCCTGGCGAATAAAAGCAGTTGTGGACAAAAAAGCCAAACCAGTTTGCCCTACAAGTGCAATGCAAGTGCACTTGTAGGGCAAAGTGGATCATCCTTTCTGAAATAAGGCTCAGTGTGTCAACATGTGCTAGCTCACATCATGGGGGATCAATGGACGTGTTTCGGGGTTGAAACCCCTTCCTCTCACCTACTTTAGTTGATAGGAAGTGGTTGTACCCACAAAACACGTACATTGATATTTACCGTAGTTTTAGTGCCACTATTCGACCACTAGCAGGATGCTTTTAATCCCTGCTAGCAGACAAAAAAGGGTTAAAACCGCCTGAAAAGTGCCTCTGACAACTTTTTTTACCATCCTGCAAGTGCACCGCTCCAGTGTGAAAGCACTCGGCCTTTCACACTGGAGAGACAGGCGCTATGCAGGTGCTATTTTTAGTGATGTAGTGCCTGTAAAGCGCCTCAGTGTGAAAGCAGTCTAATAGTTGGAGCATATGTCATAACAATTGAGTCAAGTCTGCTTCCAATGAAAATGGGGGGTAAAAAGCAGTGGCAGACGCTGCAGCGGGAAGCCGAAGCTGCCGTGACCTAGATGGGGTAAGTGTGAGGCTGGTGGGCAGACGGGCAACCGACCGGGGGTGTGGTCTGTGGTTTGTTTGCCCCCCCCCCAAAAATGGAGCACCATCACTGGTAAAAAGATTTCCTTAGCTGTGATGGGGTAAATGAATCTTCTAGCAGTGTCCACTAGTAACAAATAGAGTAAAGGCTGGGCAAACTGCCCTCTCACCAATCCTTGATAAAGGTATTACTCTGGTACAAGGATTTGGGAGGAGCAGACTCTAGATCAGCAGTAGGATTAGGTGATGGATGCGCAGCAGGCTGCAGTGGATTTGGCGGTAAACCACTAATAGTGATTAGTAGCGTAAGAAAGAGCTTTGTCACTGTGTCCCTGTGCAGGTGTAGCAGTGGTCAGAATGGCAGCACTCGAGCATGCCTTCAGACATCCCCAGGCCAAGTGAGGGGCCCACCAGTTGCAGTTGACTTTATAGAATCCTCTGTTGCTCCAACTGAAGTCTCTGGGTTTCCTTATTACACAATAATCATTAACTGAAGCATTACATGTTGCCAGAGCCTCTCTGAATTAAAATAATAAAATATAACTTCTCAATGATTAATGCTTAATACACCCTGGATGAACCCCACATCACAGGTGTAACAATTGTTTTCTTCTTTTTAACTAAAAAGGGCCTGGAAATCTGCTGAGAGTCTGAAAGTTTGTTTGAGCTTCAGAAAAATGGGTTGAACAGTATTTGTATGTAAACAGACAACCCCTGGACAGAAGAAACTCAATTTAACTGAAACTATCTTATTAGGCCTTGTGTAGAACCCTCCTAGGAAGGTGCTAGAGTCAGTGTATATCGTTCTTGGCTTCTCTGCTTAAAGGGTAAGTTCCCCTTTGCCGAAAAATCTTTAAGGTGAACTTATACAGGACCCGCTCCTTGCCCCCCCCAGTCCTGCTGACCTAGGGAGCAAAGCTGTGATTGTCTAGTAAGGCCTGCTCACTGTGCTCTGATGCTACTCATGCTGACTTGAGAAGTTTCACACTGGTTTTAGTATCAATGGAATGCACTGGATAGACATGTGCACTGCCAAAAAATTAGTTTGTTTACGCTTTTTTTGTTTTGTTTTTTCCATTTTTCAGGTCATTCGTTATGATTGAAATTAGTAGTTTTGAATAAATTTGTAAATCCGAAAATTCTTAAATCCAAAAAAAAAAAAAAAAATTAGGAAATTCGGAAATCCGAAAATAAGACAATCCGAAATCCAAAAATTCAAAACCGAAATAATAACTAATAATAACAAACTATTCCATTTTAGGTATTGGAATTTCCTTTCAAATTTTGCTGTTAGTGAACGTAACGAATACGAATTTATCCAAAGTTACGAATTATCTGAAATAACATCTGCCACATCTAAATAAATGGAATGTAACAAATTTATAATAATATTAAAAGTTTTTATTATTATTAATTTGTTATTTTACATTCGTTTAGATATGGCATTCGCTATTTTGGATAACTTGAAACTTCGAAAAAATGTATATTTGTTATGTTCACTAACAGCCAAATTTGAAAGGAAATTCAATACCTATAATTTGATAGTTTGTAATAGTTATCATTAGTTAGTTATGTTTTCAGATTTTTAAATTTTTCGAGTTTTCAAATTTTCGCATTTTCGTTCTTATTTTCAGATTTTCGGATTTCCGAATTTCCAAAATTTAGATTTTTCAGGTTTTAGAATATTCGAATTTCCAAATGTCAGAATTTGAAAGATTTTCAACTGTTTGAACTTCCGAATTTTCAGATTTTTGAATTTCAGAAAAAGTTGTTAAACAGGTTTTCCTTAATTTGAATATTTCCAAATTAACAAATTTGTCAAATTTTATCTAAAAACTAATTTGGAATGAAACGATTTGCACGTGTCCAGACAGTGGGAAGAAACCAGGCAGATGAGAACATGAGTGTCCATAGAGCCCTGGTGAATTAGAAGGGGATGTGCTCCAATGCATGCAGAGTGACTATATTTATATATGATGAGCCCATGGACTCTGGATCTTCCTCTAGAGTGAAATGTCCAGGTCGGGAGGGGGCTGCTGAAACATTGAAGCTGCAACCCATGGTTCTTGTGAGAGCTGAGTGGGGCAGGATGTCCACGGATCCTGTCTGGTACTACTGAGGAAGGCTGCCACTGGTGCTTCAGGAGTACAAACACAGGAGATCGCTGGGACTTGTGCCACTAAATCCCCCTCCTAATGCTAGAAGTCAGTTGCTGGATGCTAGAAGTCAGTTGCTGGATGGGAGCTAAAGGGGATACTGACTAGTGTCCTGAAGAGGCACAGTTCATTAAATTATGAAATTCAAAAATTCGGAAAATCCGAAAATGTGAAAATCTGAAAATTATAAAGTTAGAAAGAACGAAAATCCGAAATCCAAAAATGTGAAAATCCGAAATTCAAAAATGTGAAAATCAGAAATAATAACTATTAAATTATAGGTTGTTTTTATTATTATTATTATTGATTATTATTAATTTGTTATGTTCCATTTGTTTAGATGCGGCATTCATTATTGTTTAGATGAAGCATTCGTTAATTCGTAACTACGGATAAATTTGTATTTGTTACGTTGACTAACAGCAACATTTGAAAAGAAAATTCCAATACTTTTAATTTAATAGTTAGTAATAGTTATTATTAGTTATTATTTGGCTATTAAAATAGCTAAAAATAATAAAAAAGAGCTTTTCAAAAATATAAAAATTAAGGAACACTATCATCATTTAAATGTTATAAAGAATATGACAGAATATGTAAAAAGGAAATCAAGGACACAAAAATTGAGGTATGGACTCCAGAGAGAGAGAGAGAGAGAGAGAGAGAGAGAGAGAGAGATATCATTTTTCCCCTGTTCAAATCATTAGTAAGACCTCATCTGGAATATGCAGTTCAGTTTTGGGCACTAGCTCTCAAAAAGGATATTGGGGAACTGGAGAATGTGCAGAGAAGGGCAACCAAACTGATAAGAGGCATGGAGGAGCTCAGCTATGAGGAAAGATCAGGAAGGATTTTTTGCCCCTGCTTTAGCAAATTGGACCATGCTCTGCTGGGGTCTTTTGCCTTCCTCTGGATCAACTGTGGGTATAGAATTTGGTATATGGGATTGTATGATATTATTATTTTTTTTATTTTTTTTGTAGTTGAACTAGATGGTCTTTTTTCAACCTGACTAACTATGTAACTATGTGAAAATTCTAAACTAATGACAGGTTGCAAAACATAGTAAACCCCAAAAAAGTCTTCAAATGAGGGTTCATAGCGGGATATATATTAATAGGGATATATATTAATAGTAAAAAGGTCAGGCCTGAGCATATAGGCCTTTTACAAAGTAATCTAGAGTGGGTGACTGGGGACAAAGGGAAGGCAAATGTATTAAATACTTTCTTCAGCTCTATGTATACAAAGGAGCATGGGGGAGCTCATGTCCATAATGTGGGTGGTATTGACACAGCCCCAAATGATCTACTATGGCTCAAAAGGGAAATGGTCCGGAAATATTTAGACAGAATAAAGATGGTTAAAGCACCCGGACCAGATTGCATCCACTCATGGATCCTAAAAGAATTGAGCTCTGTCTTTTCAAGGCCATTGTTTCTACTATTTAGGAACTCGTTAATGATTGGAATGGTACCGCAGGGCCAATGTGGTGTCCATATTTAAAAAGGGGTCAAAATCTTTACCAAGAAACTATAGACCTGTTGATTTAACTTCTATAGTCTGGAAGATACTGGAGAGTTTAATAAAAGACCACATAGATGAGTTCTTGCTGTAAAAAAAATATTTTAAGCAACAGACAGCATGGATTCATTAAAGACAGAAGTTGTCAAACAAACCTGATTTCTTTTTATGAGGAGGTAAGTAAAACCTTGGACAGAGAGGTGGCTGTGGATGTGGTATACCTGGATTTTGCAAAAGCGTTTGACAGTTGCACACACAGGGCTCGTGTCTAAGCTAAAGTCTACAGGCTTGGAAAGATCAATTTGTAAATAGATAGAAAACTGGCTAAAAGACAGAATTCAGAGTGGTTAATGATTCAGTGTGGGGACCCTTACTTTTTACCATCTTTATAAATGAAATAGGGTCTGGGATTAAAAGTAACATTTCTATCTTTGCCAATGACACTAAGCTATGCAGTGGAATAATGTCCTTACGGGATGTCTCCAATTTACAAACTGACTTCAATGCACTGTCTAAATGGGCAACTAAATGGCAAATGATGTTTGATGTTGATAAATGTAAAGTTATGCACTTAGGGGCTAAGAATATACATGCATTATACATACTAGGGGGCAGGGCCGGACTGGGAATAAAAACCAGCCCTAGAAATAACTTCATACCAGCCCCATAGCATTATTATACTAGCCCAACAGCATAGCTTCATTATTTTCTTGTTCATACAAGAGAAAACATGCATTTTAAAACACATTCAACAATGCTCATCTATGCAGCCTGACCAGTGCAGCCTCACCAATGCCCATCTATGCAACCTGACCTGTGCAGCCTCCCCAATGCCATCTATGCAGCCTGACCAGTGCCGCTTCACCAATGCTCACCTATGCAGTTTGACCAGTGTAGCCTCACCAATGCCCATCTATGCAGTCTGATTAGTGTCCATCAATGCGGCCTCACCCGTGCCCAGGGCCCATCAATGCAGCCTTACCAGTGCCCATTAACACAGCCTCACCAGTGCCCATCTATGCAGCTTGATCAGTGCCCAACTGCCCATCTATGCAGCCTGATCAGTGCCCATCAATGCAGCCTCACTGGTGCCCAATGTCCATCAATGCAGCCCCACCAGTGCATATCGATACAGCTTGACCAATGCAGCCTCACCAATGCCCATCTATGCAGCTTGACCAGTGCAGCCTTACCAATGCTCATCTATGCAGCTTGACCAGTGCAGCCTCACCAATGCCCATCTATGCAGGTTGACCAGTGCCCAACTGTAACAGAAAAATAAATCCAGCACCTTAATTCTTCCGGCCGTTCTTCCTCTATATATTATGCCACACTGGCCACAGGCATGAGTTCAGTGGGTGGCACAATGCCGGATCTAAACAGGAATCCAGCAACTTCTTTCTGACTGCCCACAATATTCTCCAGCTGCCCCAGGCATATCACTCTGCAGCCACAGGAACCAGTTTGGTGGGCGGCTCTGTGGAGGGTAACATCACATCATGGCTTCCGCTGCTTCTTTTCAGATGACAGCATCAAGCTCCTAGCCCAAATTGGCACCAGGGCACTGAGGGCAGCTGGCCTACTGGGAAATTTCCCACTATCCCGGTAGGCCAGTCCGGGGGAGTACAACTGGGGGAATCAATATCAATTAGGCACTGGCTGAACAGACCCCTGTTCAGTTCGCACCAGAACTTCCAAACACTGTGAAAGTTCGGACCCGAATAATAAACCTCATTAAACTCAATTGGACCTGAATGTCAAAAATCAAAAGTGCCCATTTTGAAGGCATATATGCAAGTAATTGGGCATACAATGGTTATAAGGGTCCGGGTCCTGCCCTGGGGGTCATGTATCACTAAAAAAAAATTTGTGAAAAATGTCATTTTTAAATGAGCGGTGATTTTTTGATTTTTAAAGTGAAAGCCTAAAAATGAAAAATTCCTTCCAATACAGTGCCTGGGGACCCCCTTAGTTTACCTGTAAAGTGGCATGTCTGTACCATGTCTAGAATCTGCTGCAGCAATAATTACATTTATAAAGCCAAAAAAGAGACATTTTCCCTGCAAGCTGCCTTTATTTTGCTCAGCAACAGCTGGGGAGCCAGTGTGTATGATGAGGCCACAATGTAGTGCATTGGGAACAAGATTAGAGATTTGTTTGATACATAAAATTGCAATAATATGCATATGGTTGGTGTTTTTGCCATGTTTGATGTGCCTGAGACACAGTTTGCATATAGCAACAGTGCAATCTGCTGCAGATGTGCTGAAAAAGGCCCAGACATCTGGGCTTTGGGGAGTGGGCTGGGAGATAACAGCTGCAGAATGTGATGGAATAGGGTGCCTGCTCTCTACTCTTTCTTAGGGTTGGCCTCCTTGGAGTTGTGGCACCTCACCTTCAGTTTCCTCCTCTGCTCTATCTGGCATCCAAATCGCATCAATGACCTCATCATCATCTTCATCTCCTCCATTTTCATCATTACCACTGGAGACAACTTGGCAATACGCTGCAGCTTGGTGAACATGAATACCAATTTGTCTACCAGTGTTCCTTCCTCTGTCTAGGCTCATGTCATCCTCAACCTCAGAGCCCTCATCTAAATCCAGTAATGGCTGGGCATCATCAAGGAGGAAGTGGCTGACGCTGTGGTCAAATAGCTCAGCTCACTCCTCAATGGCTGATATTGGGGCTTTGGCAGGAATAGATGTGGACAAGGAGGCAGGTTTATCCACTCTGGCAACTGCAGGGGACTGCACACTTGTCTCTGCTTGCCTGACAGAGGATGAGGAGGATGAGGAAGGTTTAGTAAGCTAGTCCATCACCTCCTCTGCATTCTGTGGCTGGATAGCATGGGCAAACTCACTAAACAGAAGAAATAATGCCCTGCCTGAGGACTGACCACCACATCCACCTTTGCCTGTGGACACATTTGTTGCTGGCCCCCTTACAGTGCCAAGGAAACATCTGCCTCTCCGTGTTGTCCTCCCAGACATTATTGGGAGGGAGGGGGTGGTGCTTATAAGCAAATGTAAAGAAGTTGAAATCTGTACGTAGATGCACTTTAATCAATGTAAAGAGATGTTTGGTGCACTTTAATTTGAGTACTCACACTACATAGACACACTCCACGGATACACTATAATATAGTGCAATATAATGCGCCAGACATGCGGTGACGCACAGGAACTATATGACGTTAAACTGGCAGTAACGCACACAAAAGTAAATGGCAGTAACGCGCAAAACTATATGGCATTACATAGTTGCATAGTTAGTAAGGTTGAATAAAGACACCAGTCCATCCTGAGTGAGTGTCTGCAATTGTCCCTATCCCTGTACATTGCACACTCACATCAGCCCCTACCCTCAAGGAGCCCACAACCCAAGGTCCCCATTCTTATACTAGGGCGAATTTTGGACAGATGGCAATTAACCTACCTGCATGTCTTTGGAGCGTGAGAGAAAACCAGAGTACCCAGAGGAAACCCACACAGGCACAGGGAGAACATGCAAGCTACAGGCAGGATAGTGTCATGGTTGGGATTTGAACCAGCGACCCTTCTTACTGCTAGGTGAGAGTGCTAACCACTACACCACTGTGCCGCCCATTATGCTGGCAGTAATGCAAACAAAACTATATGGTGTTAAACTGGCAGTAACGCACAGAGAATTAAATGGCGTTAAACTGGCAATCAAATAGATGGTGTTCAACCGTCACTACACTGATGCGGTCTGAACTGTCCTACTCTAGCTATAAACTAATGTAAATATTACTGACACGGTCTCACTACACTACACTGAAACTATCTGAGCTGTCCCTACTCTAGCCGCACACAATGCAAAGCTGAATTATGGTCCTCACTACACTTACACTATCCCTAGACTGACACTAAACTAATATTCTACACTGACAATTGAAGCAAAATATCACAGTATAGCACACTAACTAATAGCCCTGAACAGAGCCCTGTTCTATCTTCCACTGAAAATGGCTGCCATTGAAAGAATACTTTTATACTGTGGGGTGGGAATGAGCCATGATTGGATAAAGTCATGATGAGGGTGTCCAATCATGACTCTGACAGTGCACTTGCAATGCTCTGTTCAGCGCCGCAATGCATTGTTGTCGGTCCTGGGGGGCAAAACAAATGGTTGAACGACATACATTTGTTCGGCTGTTCATCAAACATCGGAACAGCAAAAGTTCGCTCATCCCTAGAATCAATGGTGGAGAAGGATCTGGGGGTTATGGTAGATCACAAACTCAATAATAGCATGCAATGCCAAGCTGTGGTTTATAAAACAAGCAAAGTTCTTTCTTGTATTAAGAGAGGTCCAGAGAGAGAGAGAGATATCATTTTGCCCCTGTACAAATCATTAGTAAGACCGCATCTGGAACATGCAGTTCAGTTTTGGGCACCAGAGCCAAAATTTCAGCTAGTCTGGGGACGGGGACAGAGTTGCCGCCCCCGCAGTCAGCCAATCCGGTCAGTGGGGAGAAGCTGTGTAAGGGGCAGCAAGATGGTGGACGCCAGAGTGAGCCGGAGTGCCGAGGTTGTTATACGAGGTGGTGGACATCCGGGGAAGTGGACTGACTTGCAGACGTGAACACTGACCGATACCGGAGTCTGGCGTTATGTAGCAGGGAGGATACGGAGCACATCGGTATGATATGTGGCAGATGCCAGCATGTGACTGTGAAGCTGCGTGGCTGGGGTCGGTGTGGTCATTCCAGAGAGATGCTGCTGACGTTAGAGCCAAGTCAGCCTAGGATCCTGTATGTGACTTGGGAGACAGGATTCACTACTGAGATGCCAATGTCCACTGTTGTTACCACTCCTGGGGAAGACAAACATGCTCTGAGGGGTCATGTGGGGTCACTCAGTTTTGAATGCCACTTTGAGTCCATTGAGGCAGGGGTCGCAGAGTGGGGGTCAGAGGTCAGCACAGAGTGGGACTGTGCGGGTAAAGAAGGAGAGGATTCTTCATGCTTTGACCTGCACAATGAAGATGGTAAGCAAGAGGTCATCCTCATATGGTGTACCAAGAATTTGAAAATCTGTGAGGCCTATGCTAATAGAGCTCCTGATCTATCCCCTCCCTGCATTTATGCTCAGGCTCAAGCTCAGAACAAAGCCTTTACCTTGCTAATTAAGAAAGCAGAGATCCTGTATGCCCTGCCTGGGAGAGGTGACAGGCAGAAGTTACCTAGATTCTCTCATTTTCAGAGGCTTATTTAGCAGAAGATGGCCATGGAGTATATGACTACTCCTGTGTTCAAGAGGCCAAGAGGATTTCCTGGTGTGAGGAAGCAGTTTGGAGCTTTATATACATCCAGAAACCCTATCGTAACAAGTCCAAGCCCCAGCTCTGGGAGGAGTTCCTGTCGGTCAAAGAAAGCTGGAGCCAGGGAAGATCCATTCATATTGACCGAGTAGTGGTCAAACGGGCTGGAAAGGAGAATCTGGAGTGGTCCAGCAATATCTGGGGCCCAGAACAGGAAAATGGTTCAGATTCCCAATCCTGCTTCTTATTACTGAATCATATTTAGGTTTATCCTGTCTGCCCTATGAGAACTGTTTGCTCAGTCAAGAAGCTGTCAGGCCTGAAGTGTCTGTGGAAAAAAAAAAAAAAAGAGAAATCATCTGTTTGAGTTTTGTTGCTATTGTTGCTGGGGCCAATCCCCCATTTGCAAATCCCCTTTCCCTTCTATCCTTGCAAATTGAAGGAGAGGTATCTGGTATTTGCTCTATCATCTGGAGAAAGGGACTTCTGCTACAGAGGACTTCTTGTTTCATCCAGGAACTGCAACCTGGAGGGGGGTAAACCCCTTGTCTCTCAAAGGACACTTTGCGAAGATCCTTTAATTGTTGGACACTTTGCAAAGATCTTTGGCCAATTGGCCACTATGATTACAAGGTCAAGTCTGTGTAAGTTGCTGCCATTTAAGTGCTGGAGGAAGGACTTTTACTGAAAGCTCCTTCAGTTCAATTAACTCTTTCATTGATGTCTGCATGCAGATGAGTTATTGCTGTAGCTAGTTAGATTAAGTAGGATGTTTGCTTTGTCTCTTGCAGGGACACAAAGAGACAACTTGTTAATAGTTGCCCTTAGGGGGCAGGATTCACATAATTTGCCTCTACCTGAATGTTACAGCGGTAGATGCGTGTCAGGTGTGACAGTCGCCTAATGTACATGCATATTTTTAGCTTTTTCCTTTGCAGGATTGCAAGGAGCTCTTATGCATTCCACTGTAACATACTATAATATACTGTGGAGTATAGTTAGGGGGGTGGGGGTGGGGGGTGGATGTAGCAAACCACCCAAGTTAGGGGTTGAGAGAATGTATATCATTTTTGTTTTTTCTGCTTAACAGCTAGGTAAATATATGTTGTTGTCTGCTTAACAGAGGCTGTGATTGATTATAAAGGTCTGCTCAGTGTGCTCTGGTGCTGCTCATGCTGTCTTGAGTAGTTTCACACTGGTCTAGTAGGTATGAAATGTACTGGATAGTGGGTGGAAACCAGGCAGAAGAGAGCATGAATGTCCATAAAGCCCTGGCCAATTAGAAGGGGATGTGCCCCAATGCATGCTGGGTGACTGTATTTATATTTGATGAGCACATGGGCTCTGGGTCTTCCTCTAGATAAAGGTCCAGGTGGGGAGGGGGCTGTTGACTCTCCCCAGGACAGGCTGCCATGCTGCCTAAGGTGGGCGACCAGAGGCCTGAAACATTGAAAATGCAACCCACGGATACTGTCTAGTACTACTGAGCAAGGCTGCCACTTGTGCTTCAGGAGCCCTTCTGAATACAGACCCCTCCCCCCACAGGGGATCTCTGGAACTTGTGCTGCTAAATACCCCTCCTGGTGCGGCTAGAAGTCAGTTGCTGGGTGTAAGCTAAAGGAGACACTGGCTAGTGTCCTGAAGAGGCAAAGTTCATTGAGTTACTTCTGCTACAAAGGGACTTGTTTGTTCTGTACATTTGCTGTATGGTCCTGCTGATAATCTGCTGCTATTAGAAAGATGTCCTCACCTGCGAATAGTTCATTTGGAGTATCCTACTAATTCCCTTCTCCTTTTCAAGTTCTCCAAATATAGTGGCTATAATGAATTGTTGGTCCCGGCAATACACATAAGTCATTGAAAAAACAGTCATGGCATTCCCCCACAGGAGAACCTTGAACCAAAAAAAAAAATGCATGGGGGTTCCCCCAAATTACCAGGCCCTTCAGGTCTAGTATTAAGGGGAACCCCACACCAAATTTAAAAAAAAATGGCGTGGGGGTCCACCTCAAAAACCATTCCAGCCCCTTTTTCGAGCATGTAACCTGGCAGGCCGCAGGAAAAGAGGGGGGGATGAGAGAGCACCCCCCTTCCTCAACTGTACCAGGACACATGCTCTCAACATGGGGAGGGTGCTTTGGGGTAGCCCCCCCAAAGCACCTTGTCCCCATGTTGATGGGGAGAAGGGCCTCCTCCCCACAATCCTTAACAGTGGTTGTGGGAGTATGCTGGCGGGGGGGGTTATCGGACCCTTATATGTACCCCTACCATTTAACAAATAAAGTGTCAAAAATTTAAAAAAGACAATAGCCGGTTTTTTGACAATTCGTTTATTAATGTCTTCTTCTTTCCCCACTTCTTCTTCCATCTTCTTCTGTTCTTCTTTCGGTTTTCTTCTTCTTCCTCCATCTTGTTCTTCCCTCACTTCTTCCGCCGGTCTTCCCATCTTCTCATCTGCTGTGTGAAGCTTCTGTTTGTGTGACAGCTCTTATATAACCACCCGGTGACCCCGCCCTCCTCTGAAGCACGGGACTTCCTTATGGCTTTCCCCGTGGTGTTAGAGGGGGCGGGGTCATCCATTTATATAAATGTCACACAGCGGGAGACTCCCATTGAGGCGGATCATCTGGAGGACGAAGCAGGGAAGAAGGAGGATGAATTTTGAGGAAGATGAAGCCAGAGGAAGCCCCCTCTTTTCCTGTGGCCTGCCAGTTTGCATGCTCGGATAAGGGTCTGGTATGGATTTTGAGGGGGACCCCCACACCGTTTTTTTTTACATTTTGGCACGGAGTTCCCCTTCCCTGAAGGGCCTAGTATGAAATTTGGGGGGACCCCCACACATTTTTTTTTTATATTTTGGTTAGGGGTTCCCCTGCGGGGGAATCCCATGCCATTTTTTTCAATAACTTTTATGTGCATTGCCGGGACCGACAATTCATTATCGCCGCAAGTAGATTTAAATTACTTTTTTTCCTTTAAAAATGTCATTTTGCTCTCAGACTGTTCTAAACAGGGGAAACATGCGCCACTTTACAGGCATACTATAGACACCGCTCAGGTATGAAATTTAAAGGAATATTACATTTTTATTGTTTCATTTTAAGCATTATTAAAATCACTGTAGTTTTTCATGGTTATTAAAAATCACTGTAGTTTTTAAAACTTTTTTTTGCATTGATACATGTCCCCTGGGGCAGGATCCGGGTCCCCAAACACTTTTTTTGACAATAGCTTGCATATAAGCCTTTAAAATTAGCACTTTTGATTATTCATGTTACTGTCCCATAGACTTTAACAGTGTTCGCGTTTTCAAACAAATTTTTTGCCTGTTCACATGTTCTGCATGCGAACCGAACTGGGGGGTGTTCGGCTCATCACTAGTACCAATTAAAGTTTACCATTTTTAACATACATAGGCATTGTCATGGTTATGCAGTGATCTTCCTCTGGTTGCTTACCTCCCCTCGTGTGTTCTGACTAAGAGGCCAGCCACTTCCACCTGGTGGTTTTTATAACCTCTCCTCTAAGCATGGCTCCACCCCAGGCCCTATCAGGGAACCCTATATTAACCTGTGAACTGCAAGCCAACAGTGCTGATCAACCATTGTATATTCATTGTGTGTTTGGCTTCATGGTTCCTGCTTGCCGTGTGCTCTATGTTTGACTCTGTTACCGACCTTGGCGTGTTCTCAACGATTCCTGTCTGCTTGTGACCTTGACCTTTTGCATGTCCCTGACCATCCCTGTCTGCCTGTGATCCTGAACCTTTGGCGTGTACTCTGTTGTTCCTGTCTGATAGTTGCCCCGACCTCTGCCGTATCCCCTTACTATCCTTGTCGTCCCAGCCTGTTGCTTCCTTCTCCTGTAGTCTTCTGTGAGCGTGAGCTGTGAGACCCTAGGGGCCACGACCTGAAGCCAGACTGCAGCGAAGTCCATCCTCTCCACTGGAGGCTCTGGTGAACACCCGCTGGCTCTTAGACTCCACGCCCTGGGGAATCTATGCTCCAGCTCCCATTGGGGTCTGTGTTAGTGATCCTGTAGACCTGTGTCCTGAATCTCCCTGGATACAATCCACAGCAGTCAGTCCTAAGGTCCACTACCTAGCGGTGCACTATAATAAACACCTTCATTTACAAATTGCATTTTGTGTTTACTTGTGTTGTCCTTGACTATTGTTTAAATTGGTTTGATGTTCCGAAACACTTAAGTGTGACAAACATGCAAAGGAACAGGAAATGAGGAAGGGGACAAACACTTTTTCACACCACTGTAAATCACAATAAGATAATATTACCATGTTTTTGTTTTATGTAATTATTATCTTTAAAAATATCTCTGTTTTATCATTTAAACAGGCTCAGAAGAGAAATGGAAATGGTAAAAATATGTACAAGACTTTTTATGGAATATTTTTACATGGATCGCTAAATAAAAAAATATGTACACCTGCAGCCAAGGTTTCATGTTTAGCTGTTAATATAACAAAAATTAACAATCACAAACAATGCCACTAACCCCTCGGAGGGAATATCTATCTATAAATTGTTGCACAGTGTCTCAAAGGGAGCCGGGAAAAGTTGTTGTCAATAAAATGTTGTAGGTCATAGATTTGAACATGGTGTGTCAGGTAACATCTCTTCTTGCTGAGCTACCTGGAATACTGGAATGTTTCTGGGACAATTCCTTTAATGATCCTGCCTTGAACCTTGTTCGTCTTGAACCCTGAACTCTTTGCTCCTCTCATGAACTTCATGATTTAAGCCATGTCGCTGTACTTCCTGTTTGCCAAAATGTTGTGCTTTCTCCAGCCGGGATCTCGCTGTCTTCCCTGCTGCCGTCCATATATTTGCGCTCATTCATTATCGACCCTTGGCTTGTTCCTCAACTATGCTTCTGTCTGATTCCAACCTGCAACTACTCGTTACTGACCCCTACCTGCTTATTCGCTACTGGACTCGGGCATGCTCACCTCCTGGTGGGGCGATTCTGAGGACCACGACCTGGTACTTACACGCAACAAAATCCATCTCCACCATCAGGAGCACCGGTTAGTACTTAGACTCGGCACCTCAGGGGAGACTGTTTCATTCATCAGTTGACTGCATGACCCTTGATCGTGAAACCTGTTTGGGGTTTACAAATAGTGATCGACTAACTTCCGACGGGACGTTTCACGGACGCGAACACAGCCAAAAGTTTGCGAACCGCAAAGTTTGCGGCGGGCCCCATTGACTTTAATAGAAGGCGAACCTTAAAAACCTACAGGTCATATTTTCAGCCACAAAATACTTACTAGCTGTGCACACATAGTCCCACCACATGGACACTGACATAACAAAAGTATGAAGTGAATCTGGGATCGACAACGACAAGCATTCTTTTTTATCTGTGAAATTTTGACAATTCAGGAGCGCATGAAGGCCATGGAGGAGAGGCAAGGTCAGGGCAGGCTATGAAGGGGGTGCAGGAGATGATAAGTGCCACAGTCAGGGCAGCGCAGTCCTGTGCCAGTGTCCCAGTGTGCCAACCTGTGCTTGAGCCCCTCCCTCTGCCCGACCCTTACCCCCACCTATGCAGGGCTCCACTGAGGTGGTCCGGAGGTGCCAGTCCAGTGCTGATCCTCAGCCATGTTGCTGGCACTGCCTGCTGATTGGCTTCTCCACTGCTATCTCCTTCACTGACACCAGCACTGAGATAGAACACTGACACAAGCACCACGATAGAGACTGAGCACTGACACCAGCACGAGATAGAGAGCACTGACACCAGCACTGAGATAGAGAGCACTGACAGCAGCACCGAGATAGAGAGCACTGACAGCAGCACCGAGATAGAGAGCACTGACAGCAGCACCGAGATAGAGAGCACTGACACTAGCACCGTGATAGAGAGCACTGACACCAGCACCGTGATAGAGAACACTGACACCAGCACCGTGATAGAGAGCACTGACACCAGCACTGTGATAAAGAGCACTGACACCAGCACCAAGATAGAGAGCACTGACAACACACCAGCACCGAGATAGAGAGAGAGCACTACCACGGACACCAGCACCGACATAGAGAGCACTGACACCACACCAGCACCATGATAGAGAGCACTGACACCAGCACCGTGATAGAGAGCACTGAGACCACACCAGCACCGAGATAGAGAGCACTGACACCAGCACCGTGATAGAGAGCACTGACACCGGCACCGTGATAGAGAACACTGACACCGGCACCGAGATAGAGAGCACTGACACCAGCACCGTGATAGAGAGCACTAACACCAGCACCGAGATAGAGAGCACTGACACCAGCACCGTGATAGAGAGCACTAACACCAGCACCAAGATAGAGAGCACTGACACCACACCAGCACCGTGATAGAGAGCACTGACACCAGCACCGTAATAGAGAGCACTGACACCAGCACCGAGATAGAGTACTGACACCACACCAGCACTGAGAGAGAGAGCACTGACACCACACCAGCACCGTGATAGAGAGCACTGACACCAGTATCGAGATAGAGAGCACTGACACCAGCAGCATGATAGAGAGCACTGACACCAGCACCGAGATAGAGAGCACTGACACCAGCACGGAGATAGAGAGCACTGACACCACACCAGCACCGTGATAGAGAGCACTGACACCAGCACCGTGATAGAGAGCACTGAGACCACACCAGCACCAAGATAGAGAGTACTGACACCACACCAGCACTGAGATAGAGAGTACTGACACCACACCAGCACTGAGATAGAGAGTACTGACACCACACCAGCACCGTGATAGAGAGCACTGACATCAGCACCGTGATAGAGAGCACTGAGACCACACCAGCACCAAGATAGAGAGTACTGACACCACACCAGCACTGAGAGAGAGAAAGCACTGACACCACACCAGCACCGTGATAGAGAGCACTAAGACTACACCAGCACAGAGATAGAGAGCACTGACACCACACCAGCACCGTGATAGAGAGCACTGACACCAGTATCGAGATAGAGAGCACTGACACCGGCACCGTGATAGAGAACACTGACACCGGCACCGAGATAGAGAGCACTGACACCAGCACCGTGATAGAGAGCACTAACACCAGCACCGAGATAGAGAGCACTGACACCAGCACCGTGATAGAGAGCACTAACACCAGCACCGAGATAGAGAGCACTGACACCACACCAGCACCGTGATAGGGAGCACTGACACCAGCACCGTGATAGAGAGCACTAACACCAGCACCGTAATAGAGAGCACTGACACCAGCACCGAGATAGAGTACTGACACCACACCAGCACTGAGAGAGAGAGCACTGACACCACACCAGAACCGTGATAGAGAGCACTGACACCAGTATCGAGATAGAGAGCACTGACACCAGCAGCATGATAGAGAGCACTGACACCAGCACCGAGATAGAGAGCACTGACACCAGCACGGAGATAGAGAGCACTGACACCACACCAGCACTGAGATAGAGAGTACTGACACCACACCAGCACCGTGATAGAGAGCACTGACATCAGCACCGTGATAGAGAGCACTGAGACCACACCAGCACCAAGATAGAGAGTACTGACACCACACCAGCACTGAGAGAGAGAAAGCACTGACACCACACCAGCACCGTGATAGAGAGCACTAAGACTACACCAGCACAGAGATAGAGAGCACTGACACCACACCAGCACCGTGATAGAGAGCACTGACACCAGTATCGAGATAGAGAGCACTGACACCAGCAGCAAGATAGAGAGCACTGACACCAGCACCGAGATAGAGAGCACTGACACCAGCACCGAGCTAGAGAGCACTGACACCAGCACCAAGATAGAGAGCACTAACACCAGCACAGAGATAGAGAGCACTGACACCACACCAGCACCATGATAGAGAGCACTGACACCAGCACCGTGATAGAGAGCACTGAGTCCACACCAGCACCGAGATAGAGAGCACTGACACCAGCACCGTGATAGAGAGCACTGACACCGGCACCGTGATAGAGAGCACTGACACCAGCACCGAGATAGAGAGCACTGACACCAGCACCGTGATAGAGAGCACATACACCAGCACCGTGATAGAGAGCACTAACACCAGCACCGAGATAGAGAGCACTGACACCAGCACCGTGATAGAGAGCACTAACACCAGCACCGAGATAGAGAGCACTGACACCACACCAGCACCGTGATAGAGAGCACTGACACCAGCACCGTGATAGAGAGCACTGAGACCACACCAGCACCATTATAGAGAGCACTGACACCAGCACCGAGATAGAGAGTACTGACACCACACCAGCACCGTGATAGAGAGCACTGACACCAGCACCGTAATAGAGAGCACTGACACCAGCACCGAGATAGAGTACTGACACCACACCAGCACTGAGAGAGAGAGCACTGACACCACACCAGCACCGTGATAGAGAGCACTGACACCAGTATCGAGATAGAGAGCACTGACACCAGCAGCATGATAGAGAGCACTGACACCAGCACCGAGATAGAGAGCACTGACACCAGCACCGAGATAGAGAGCACTGACACCACACCAGCACCGTGATAGAGAGCACTGACACCAGCACCGTGATAGAGAGCACTGAGACCACACCAGCACCAAGATAGAGAGTACTGACACCACACCAGCACTGAGATAGAGAGTACTGACACCACACCAGCACTGAGATAGAGAGTACTGACACCACACCAGCACCGTGATAGAGAGCACTGACATCAGCACCGTGATAGAGAGCACTGAGACCACACCAGCACCAAGATAGAGAGTACTGACACCACACCAGCACTGAGAGAGAGAAAGCACTGACACCACACCAGCACCGTGATAGAGAGCACTAAGACTACACCAGCACAGAGATAGAGAGCACTGACACCACACCAGCACCGTGATAGAGAGCACTGACACCAGTATTGAGATAGAGAGCACTGACACCGGCACCGTGATAGAGAACACTGACACCGGCACCGAGATAGAGAGCACTGACACCAGCACCGTGATAGAGAGCACTAACACCAGCACCGAGATAGAGAGCACTGACACCAGCACCGTGATAGAGAGCACTAACACCAGCACCGAGATAGAGAGCACTGACACCACACCAGCACCGTGATAGGGAGCACTGACACCAGCACCGTGATAGAGAGCACTAACACCAGCACCGTAATAGAGAGCACTGACACCAGCACCGAGATAGAGTACTGACACCACACCAGCACTGAGAGAGAGAGCACTGACACCACACCAGCACCGTGATAGAGAGCACTGACACCAGTATCGAGATAGAGAGCACTGACACCAGCAGCATGATAGAGAGCACTGACACCAGCACCGAGATAGAGAGCACTGACACCAGCACGGAGATAGAGAGCACTGACACCACACCAGCACTGAGATAGAGAGTACTGACACCACACCAGCACTGAGATAGAGAGTACTGACACCACACCAGCACCGTGATAGAGAGCACTGACATCAGCACCGTGATAGAGAGCACTGAGACCACACCAGCACCAAGATAGAGAGTACTGACACCACACCAGCACTGAGAGAGAGAAAGCACTGACACCACACCAGCACCGTGATAGAGAGCACTAAGACTACACCAGCACAGAGATAGAGAGCACTGACACCACACCAGCACCGTGATAGAGAGCACTGACACCAGTATCGAGATAGAGAGCACTGACACCAGCAGCAAGATAGAGAGCACTGACACCAGCACCGAGATAGAGAGCACTGACACCAGCACCGAGCTAGAGAGCACTGACACCAGCACCAAGATAGAGAGCACTAACACCAGCACAGAGATAGAGAGCACTGACACCACACCAGCACCATGATAGAGAGCACTGACACCAGCACCGTGATAGAGAGCACTGAGTCCACACCAGCACCGAGATAGAGAGCACTGACACCAGCACCGTGATAGAGAGCACTGACACCGGCACCGTGATAGAGAGCACTGACACGAGCACCGAGATAGAGAGCACTGACACCAGCACCGTGATAGAGAGCACATACACCAGCACCGTGATAGAGAGCACTAACACCAGCACCGAGATAGAGAGCACTGACACCAGCACCGTGATAGAGAGCACTAACACCAGCACCGAGATAGAGAGCACTGACACCACACCAGCACCGTGATAGAGAGCACTGACACCAGCACCGTGATAGAGAGCACTGAGACCACACCAGCACCATTATAGAGAGCACTGACACCAGCACCGAGATAGAGAGTACTGACACCACACCAGCACCGTGATAGAGAGCACTGACACCAGCACCGAGATAGAGAGCACTGACACCAGCACCGAGATAGAGAGCACTGACACCACACCAGCACCGTGATAGAGAGCACTGACACCAGCACCGTGATAGAGAGCACTGAGACCACACCAGCACCAAGATAGAGAGTACTGACACCACACCAGCACTGAGATAGAGAGTACTGACACCACACCAGCACTGAGATAGAGAGTACTGACACCACACCAGCACCGTGATAGAGAGCACTGACATCAGCACCGTGATAGAGAGCACTGAGACCACACCAGCACCAAGATAGAGAGTACTGACACCACACCAGCACTGAGATAGAGAGTACTGACACCACACCAGCACTGAGAGAGAGAAAGCACTGACACCACACCAGCACCGTGATAGAGAGCACTAAGACTACACCAGCACAGAGATAGAGAGCACTGACACCACACCAGCACCGTGATAGAGAGCACTGACACCAGTATCGAGATAGAGAGCACTGACACCAGCAGCAAGATAGAGAGCACTGACACCAGCACCGAGATAGAGAGCACTGACACCAGCACCGAGCTAGAGAGCACTGACACCAGCACCAAGATAGAGAGCACTAACACCAGCACAGAGATAGAGAGCACTGACACCACACCAGCACCGTGATAGAGAGCACTGACACCAGCACCGTGATAGAGAGCACTGAGTCCACACCAGCACCGAGATAGAGAGCACTGACACCAGCACCGTGATAGAGAGCACTGACACCGGCACCGTGATAGAGAGCACTGACACCAGCACCGAGATAGAGAGCACTGACACCAGCACCGTGATAGAGAGCACATACACCAGCACCGTGATAGAGAGCACTAACACCAGCACCGAGATAGAGAGCACTGACACCAGCACCGTGATAGAGAGCACTAACACCAGCACCGAGATAGAGAGCACTGACACCACACCAGCACCGTGATAGAGAGCACTGACACCAGCACCGTGATAGAGAGCACTGAGACCACACCAGCACCGTGATAGAGAGCACTAAGACTACACCAGCACAGAGATAGAGAGCACTGACACCACACCAGCACCGTGATAGAGAGCACTGACACCAGTATCAAGATAGAGAGCACTGACACCAGCAGCGTGATAGAAAGCACTGACACCAGCACCGAGATACAGAGCACTGACACAAGCACCGAGATAGAGAGCACTGACACCAGCACGGAGATAGAGAGCACTGACACCACACCAGCACCGTGATAGAGAGCACTGACACCAGCACCGTGATAGAGAGCACTGAGACCACACCAGCACCAAGATAGAGAGTACTGACACCACACCAGCACTGAGATAGAGAGTACTGACACCACACCAGCACTGAGAGAGAGAAAGCACTGACACCACACCAGCACCGTGATAGAGAGCACTAAGACTACACCAGCACTGTGATAGAGAGCAATGAGACCACACCAGCACTGTGATAGAGAGCACTGACACCAGCACTGAGATAAAGAGCACTGACACCACACTTGCACCAAGATAGAGAGTACTGACACCACACCAGCACCAAGATAGAGAGCACTGACACCACACCAGAACCGTGATAGAGAGCACTGACACCAGCACCGTGATAAGGAGCATTGCCACCAGCACTGAGATAGAGAGCACTGACACCAGCACTGTAATAGAGAGCACTGACACCAGCACCGTGATAGAGAGCACTGACACCAGCACCGAGATAGAGAGTACTGACACCACACCAGCACCGTGATAGAGAGCACTAAGACTACACCAGCACAGAGATAGAGAGCACTGACACCACACCAGCACCGTGATAGAGAGCACTGACACCAGTATCGAGATAGAGAGCACTGACACCAGCAGCGTGATAGAAAGCACTGACACCAGCACCGAGATACAGAGCACTGACACAAGCACCGAGATAGAGAGCACTGACACCAGCACGGAGATAGAGAGCACTGACACCACACCAGCACCGTGATAGAGAGCACTGACACCAGCACCGTGATAGAGAGCACTGAGACCACACCAGCACCAAGATAGAGAGTACTGACACCACACCAGCACTGAGATAGAGAGTACTGACACCACACCAGCACTGAGAGAGAGAAAGCACTGACACCACACCAGCACTGTGATAGAGAGCACTAAGACTACACCAGCACTGTGATAGAGAGCAATGAGACCACACCAGCACTGTGATAGAGAGCACTGACACCAGCACTGAGATAAAGAGCACTGACACCACACTTGCACCAAGATAGAGAGTACTGACACCACATCAGCACCAAGATAGAGAGCACTGACACCACACCAGAACCGTGATAGAGAGCACTGACACCAGCACCGTGATAGAGAGCATTGCCACCAGCACTGAGATAGAGAGCACTGACACCAGCACTGTAATAGAGAGCACTGACACCAGCACCGTGATAGAGAGCACTGACACCAGCACCGTGATAGAGAGCACTAACTCCAGCACCGAGATAGAGAGCACTGACACCAGCAACGTGATAGAGAGCACTAACACCAGCACCAAGATAGAGAGCACTGACACCACACCAGCACCGTGATAGAGAGCACTGACACCAGCACCGTAATAGAGAGCACTGACACCAGCACCGAGATAGAGTACTGACACCACACCAGCACTGAGAGAGAGAGCACTGACACCACACCAGCACCGTGATAGAGAGCACTGACACCAGTATCGAGATAGAGAGCACTGACACCAGCAGCGTGATAGAGAGCACTGACACCAGCACCGAGATAGAGAGCACTGACACCAGCACGGAGATAGAGAGCACTGACACCACACCAGCACCGTGATAGAGAGCACTGACACCAGCACCGTGATAGAGAGCACTGAGACCACACCAGCACCAAGATAGAGAGTATTGACACCACACCAGCACCGAGATAGAGAGTACTGACACCACACCAGCACCGTGATAGAGAGCACTAAGACTACACCAGCACAGAGATAGAAAGCACTGGCACCACACCAGCACCGTGATAGAGAGCACTGACACCAGTATCGAGATAGAGAGCACTGACACCAGCAGCGTGATAGAAAGCACTGACACCAGCACCGAGATACAGAGCACTGACACAAGCACCGAGATAGAGAGCACTGACACCAGCACGGAGATAGAGAGCACTGACACCACACCAGCACCGTGATAGAGAGCACTGACACCAGCACCGTGATAGAGAGCACTGAGACCACACCAGCACCAAGATAGAGAGTACTGACACCACACCAGCACTGAGATAGAGAGTACTGACACCACACCAGCACTGAGAGAGAGAAAGCACTGACACCACACCAGCACCGTGATAGAGAGCACTAAGACTACACCAGCACTGTGATAGAGAGCAATGAGACCACACCAGCACTGTGATAGAGAGCACTGACACCAGCACTGAGATAAAGAGCACTGACACCACACTTGCACTGAGATAGAGAGTACTGACACCACACTAGCACCAAGATAGAGAGCACTGACACCACACCAGAACCGTGATAGAGAGCACTGACACCAGCACCGTGACAGAGAGCATTGCCACCAGCACTGAGATAGAGAGCACTGACACCAGCACTGTAATAGAGAGCACTGACACCAGCACCGTGATAGAGAGCACTGACACCAGCACCGTGATAGAGAGCACTAACACCAGCACCGAGATAGAGAGCACTGACACCAGCAACGTGATAGAGAGCACTAACACCAGCACCAAGATAGAGAGCACTGACACCACACCAGCACCGTGATAGAGAGCACTGACACCAGCACTGTAATAGAGAGCACTGACACCAGCACCGAGATAGAGTACTGACACCACACCAGCACTGAGAGAGAGAGCACTGACACCACACCAGCACCGTGATAGAGAGCACTGACACCAGTATCGAGATAGAGAGCACTGACACCAGCAGCGTGATAGAGAGCACTGACACCAGCACCGAGATAGAGAGCACTGACACCAGCACGGAGATAGAGAGCACTGACATCACACCAGCACCGTGATAGAGAGCACTGACACCAGCACCGTGATAGAGAGCACTGAGACCACACCAGCACCGAGATAGAGAGTATTGACACCACACCAGCACTGAGATAGAGAGTACTGACACCACACCAGCACTCAGATAGAGAGTACTGACACCACACCAGCACTGAGAGAGAGAAAGCACTGACACCACACCAGCACCGTGATAGAGAGCACTGACATCAGCACCGTGATAGAGAGCACTGAGACTACACCAGCACAGAGATAGAGAGCACTGACACCACACCAGCACCGTGATAGAGAGCACTGACACCAGTATCGAGATAGAGAGCACTGACACCAGCAGCAAGATAGAGAGCACTGACACCAGCACCGAGATAGAGAGCACTGACACCAGCACCGAGCTAGAGAGCACTGACACCAGCACCAAGATAGAGAGCACTAACACCAGCACAGAGATAGAGAGCACTGACACCACACCAGCACCGTGATAGAGAGCACTGACACCAGCACCGTGATAGAGAGCACTGAGTCCACACCAGCACCGAGATAGAGAGCACTGACACCAGCACCGTGATAGAGAGCACTGACACCGGCACCGTGATAGAGAGCACTGACACCAGCACCGATATAGAGAGCACTGACACCAGCACCGTGATAGAGAGCACATACACCAGCACCGTGATAGAGAGCACTAACACCAGCACCGAGATAGAGAGCACTGACACCAGCACCGTGATAGAGAGCACTAACACCAGCACCGAGATAGAGAGCACTGACACCACACCAGCACCGTGATAGAGAGCACTGACACCAGCACCGTGATAGAGAGCACTGAGACCACACCAGCACCGTGATAGAGAGCACTAAGACTACACCAGCACAGAGATAGAGAGCACTGACACCACACCAGCACCGTGATAGAGAGCACTAAGACTACACCAGCACAGAGATAGAGAGCACTGACACCACACCAGCACCGTGATAGAGAGCACTGACATCAGTATCGAGATAGAGAGCACTGACACCAGCAGCGTGATAGAAAGCACTGACACAAGCACCGAGATAGAGAGCACTGACACCAGCACGGAGATAGAGAGCACTGACACCACACCAGCACTGTGATAGAGAGCACTGACACCAGCACCGTGATAGAGAGCACTGAGACCACACCAGCACCAAGATAGAGAGCACTGACACCACACCAGCACTGAGATAGAGAGTACTGACACCACACCAGCACTGAGAGAGAGAAAGCACTGACACCACACCAGCACCGTGATAGAGAGCACTAAGACTACACCAGCACTGTGATAGAGAGCAATGAGACCACACCAGCACTGTGATAGAGAGCACTGACACCAGCACTGAGATAAAGAGCACTGACACCACACTTGCACCAAGATAGAGAGTACTGACACCACACCAGCACCAAGATAGAGAGCACTGACACCACACCAGAACCGTGATAGAGAGCACTGACACCAGCACCGTGATAGAGAGCATTGCCACCAGCACTGAGATAGAGAGCACTGACACCAGCACCGTGATAGAGAGCACTGAGACCACACCAGCACCAAGATAGAGAGTACTGACACCACACCAGCACTGAGATAGAGAGTACTGACACCACACCAGCACTGAGAGAGAGAAAGCACTGACACCACACCAGCACTGTGATAGAGAGCACTAAGACTACACCAGCACTGTGATAGAGAGCAATGAGACCACACCAGCACTGTGATAGAGAGCACTGACACCAGCACTGAGATAAAGAGCACTGACACCACACTTGCACCAAGATAGAGAGTACTGACACCACACCAGCACCAAGATAGAGAGCACTGACACCACACCAGAACCGTGATAGAGAGCACTGACACCAGCACCGTGATAGAGAGCATTGCCACCAGCACTGAGATAGAGAGCACTGACACCAGCACTGTAATAGAGAGCACTGACACCAGCACCGTGATAGAGAGCACTGACACCAGCACCGTGATAGAGAGCACTAACTCCAGCACCGAGATAGAGAGCACTGACACCAGCAACGTGATAGAGAGCACTAACACCAGCACCAAGATAGAGAGCACTGACACCACACCAGCACCGTGATAGAGAGCACTGACACCAGCACCGTAATAGAGAGCACTGACACCAGCACCGAGATAGAGTACTGACACCACACCAGCACTGAGAGAGAGAGCACTGACACCACACCAGCACCGTGATAGAGAGCACTGACACCAGTATCGAGATAGAGAGCACTGACACCAGCAGCGTGATAGAGAGCACTGACACCAGCACCGAGATAGAGAGCACTGACACCAGCACGGAGATAGAGAGCACTGACACCACACCAGCACCGTGATAGAGAGCACTGACACCAGCACCGTGATAGAGAGCACTGAGACCACACCAGCACCAAGATAGAGAGTATTGACACCACACCAGCACCGAGATAGAGAGTACTGACACCACACCAGCACCGTGATAGAGAGCACTAAGACTACACCAGCACAGAGATAGAAAGCACTGGCACCACACCAGCACCGTGATAGAGAGCACTGACACCAGTATCGAGATAGAGAGCACTGACACCAGCAGCGTGATAGAAAGCACTGACACCAGCACCGAGATACAGAGCACTGACACAAGCACCGAGATAGAGAGCACTGACACCAGCACGGAGATAGAGAGCACTGACACCACACCAGCACCGTGATAGAGAGCACTGACACCAGCACCGTGATAGAGAGCACTGAGACCACACCAGCACCAAGATAGAGAGTACTGACACCACACCAGCACTGAGATAGAGAGTACTGACACCACACCAGCACTGAGAGAGAGAAAGCACTGACACCACACCAGCACCGTGATAGAGAGCACTAAGACTACACCAGCACTGTGATAGAGAGCAATGAGACCACACCAGCACTGTGATAGAGAGCACTGACACCAGCACTGAGATAAAGAGCACTGACACCACACTTGCACTGAGATAGAGAGTACTGACACCACACTAGCACCAAGATAGAGAGCACTGACACCACACCAGAACCGTGATAGAGAGCACTGACACCAGCACCGTGACAGAGAGCATTGCCACCAGCACTGAGATAGAGAGCACTGACACCAGCACTGTAATAGAGAGCACTGACACCAGCACCGTGATAGAGAGCACTGACACCAGCACCGTGATAGAGAGCACTAACACCAGCACCGAGATAGAGAGCACTGACACCAGCAACGTGATAGAGAGCACTAACACCAGCACCAAGATAGAGAGCACTGACACCACACCAGCACCGTGATAGAGAGCACTGACACCAGCACTGTAATAGAGAGCACTGACACCAGCACCGAGATAGAGTACTGACACCACACCAGCACTGAGAGAGAGAGCACTGACACCACACCAGCACCGTGATAGAGAGCACTGACACCAGTATCGAGATAGAGAGCACTGACACCAGCAGCGTGATAGAGAGCACTGACACCAGCACCGAGATAGAGAGCACTGATACCAGCACGGAGATAGAGAGCACTGACATCACACCAGCACCGTGATAGAGAGCACTGACACCAGCACCGTGATAGAGAGCACTGAGACCACACCAGCACCGAGATAGAGAGTATTGACACCACACCAGCACTGAGATAGAGAGTACTGACACCACACCAGCACTCAGATAGAGAGTACTGACACCACACCAGCACTGAGAGAGAGAAAGCACTGACACCACACCAGCACCGTGATAGAGAGCACTGACATCAGCACCGTGATAGAGAGCACTGAGACTACACCAGCACAGAGATAGAGAGCACTGACACCACACCAGCACCGTGATAGAGAGCACTGACACCAGTATCGAGATAGAGAGCACTGACACCAGCAGCAAGATAGAGAGCACTGACACCAGCACCGAGATAGAGAGCACTGACACCAGCACCGAGCTAGAGAGCACTGACACCAGCACCAAGATAGAGAGCACTAACACCAGCACAGAGATAGAGAACACTTACACCACACCAGCACCGTGATAGAGAGCACTGACACCAGCACCGTGATAGAGAGCACTGAGTCCACACCAGCACCGAGATAGAGAGCACTGACACCAGCACCGTGATAGAGAGCACTGACACCGGCACCGTGATAGAGAGCACTGACACCAGCACCGATATAGAGAGCACTGACACCAGCACCGTGATAGAGAGCACATACACCAGCACCGTGATAGAGAGCACTAACACCAGCACCGAGATAGAGAGCACTGACACCAGCACCGTGATAGAGAGCACTAACACCAGCACCGAGATAGAGAGCACTGACACCACACCAGCACCGTGATAGAGAGCACTGACACCAGCACCGTGATAGAGAGCACTGAGACCACACCAGCACCGTGATAGAGAGCACTAAGACTACACCAGCACAGAGATAGAGAGCACTGACACCACACCAGCACCGTGATAGAGAGCACTAAGACTACACCAGCACAGAGATAGAGAGCACTGACACCACACCAGCACCGTGATAGAGAGCACTGACATCAGTATCGAGATAGAGAGCACTGACACCAGCAGCGTGATAGAAAGCACTGACACCAGCACCGAGATACAGAGCACTGACACCAGCACCGAGATACAGAGCACTGACACAAGCACCGAGATAGAGAGCACTGACACCAGCACGGAGATAGAGAGCACTGACACCACACCAGCACTGTGATAGAGAGCACTGACACCAGCACCGTGATAGAGAGCACTGAGACCACACCAGCACCAAGATAGAGAGCACTGACACCACACCAGCACTGAGATAGAGAGTACTGACACCACACCAGCACTGAGAGAGAGAAAGCACTGACACCACACCAGCACCGTGATAGAGAGCACTAAGACTACACCAGCACTGTGATAGAGAGCAATGAGACCACACCAGCACTGTGATAGAGAGCACTGACACCAGCACTGAGATAAAGAGCACTGACACCACACTTGCACCAAGATAGAGAGTACTGACACCACACCAGCACCAAGATAGAGAGCACTGACACCACACCAGAACCGTAATAAAGAGCACTGACACCAGCACCGTGATAGAGAGCATTGCCACCAGCACTGAGATAGAGAGCACTGACACCAGCACTGTAATAGAGAGCACTGACACCAGCACCGTGATAGAGAGCACTGACACCAGCACCAAGATAGAGAGCACTGACACCACACCAGCACCAATATAGAGAGCACTGACACCACACCAGCACCCTGATAGAGAGCACTGCCACCAGCACCAAGATAGAGAGCACTGACACCAGCACCGTAATAGAGAGCACTGACACCACCACAGAGATAGAGATCAGTTAATAAAACCTGTGCTGTAAACCAATACAGATATAATGCGTAACATAAAAAGTGGATGGAAATTAAAGTAAAATATACTATAAAGTGCTCATGCTCTGTGAATCACACACAATCCATAATAATATAAAAATGATCAGTCCATAAAAATAAACAACAAATTCCATAAAAATAAATGAAGTGATAAGGTGTCTTCATGCAATGTGCACACCTCACCCATTAACAGGAGCTTCAGGTACTGAATTTAGGGTTGAAATTTGCTCCTAAAAATCATTGAATAAATTTGATAGAGCCCCGTGATAGAGAGCACTAACACCAGCACCGAGATAGAGAGCACTGACACCACACCAGCACTGTGATAGAGAGCACTGACACTAGCACCGTGATAGAGAGCACTGAGACCACACCAGCACCGTGATAGAGAGCACTAAGACTACACCAACACAGAGATAGAGAGCACTGACACCACACCAGCACCGTGATAGAGAGCACTGACACCAGTATCGAGATAGAGAGCACTGACACCAGCAGCGTGATAGAGAGCACTGACACCAGCACCTAGATAGAGAGCACTGACACACGCACCGAGATAGAGAGCACTGACACCAGCACGGAGATATAGAGCACTGACACCACACCAGCACTGTGATAGAGAGCACTGACACCAGCACCGTGATAGAGAGCACTGCCACCAGCACTGTGATAGAGAGCACTGACACCAGCACCGAGATAGAGAGCACTGACACCACACCAGCACCCTGATAGAGAGCACTGACACCAGCACAGTGATAGAGAGCACTGACACCAGCACCGAGATAGAGAGCACTGACACCACACCAGCACCATGATAGGGAGCACTGACACCAGCACTGTGATAGAGAGCACTGACACCAGCACTGAGATAAAGAGCACTGACACCACACTTGCACTGAGATAGAGAGTACTGACACCACACCAGCACCGAGATAGAGAGCACTGCACCACACCAGAACCGTGATAGAGAGCACTGACACCAGCACCGTGATAGAGAGCATTGCCACCAGCACCGAGATAGAGAGCGAGCACTGACACCAGCACTGAGATAGAGAGCACTGACACCAGTGCCATAATAGAGAGCACTGACACCCGCACCGTGATAGAGAGCACTGACACCAGCACCAAGATAGAGAGCACTGACACCACACCAGCACCGTGATAGAGAGCACTGAGACCACACCAGCACCGATATAGAGAGCACTGACACCACACCAGCACCCTGATAGAGAGCACTGCCACCAGCACCGTGATAGAGAGCACTGACACCAGCACCATAATAGAGAGCACTGACACCACCACAGAGATAGAGATCAGTTAATAAAACAATATAGATATAATGCGTAACATAAAAAGTGGATGGAAATTAAAGTAAAATATACTATAAAGTGCTCATGCTCTGTGAATCACACACAATCCATAATAATATAAAAATGATCAGTCCATAAAAATAAACAACAAAGTCCATAAAAATAAATGAAGTGATAAGGTGTCTTCATGCAATGTGCACACCTCACCCATTAACAGGAGCTTCAGGTACTGATTTTAGGGTTGAAATTTGTTCCTAAAAATCATTGAATAAATTTGAAACCCGTATAGGATTACAGAAATTTATAAGTAGTATAAATATAAAGAAACACTTTGCTCTGAATCCAATCAAAGGATAATGAAGGAACAAGCAGGGCATATACACAATTACGGAACGAATCAACGTTTAACCCTATAATAAAAAATAATAGGCATGTGGATATGTTAAAATAATTGGTAATAAAGGACTTAAATATTTATACTAAATATAAAGAAACCAATAGGCCAGGGACACATCAAGGAGGGGCTTAAAACTCTGGACGAAAGAAAAGACCTTGTAATCAGACCAGCCGACAAAGGAAGGGTGGGGAGTGGTATGGAACAAAGATCAATATAATACAGTAATGAGTGATCTATTGAATGACACAGACATATAAGGCACTAAGTGGCGACCCCACCAAACAATAAAATAAATAATTAGAAATATTAGTGAAAGAAGGTAAGGAAAGGGGATTTATTAATGAGAAGGAGGATAAGTATCTCATCCCTGAAATGTGTAGGATTCCTGTAATATATGAAATCCCCCAAATACAAAAAATAGTTTGAACCACCAGGATGTCCAATTATAAATGGCATCGATTCACTGTCCTCAAGATTAGGACAATATATAGATTGTCACCTCCAACCCTTGGTACAAAACACCTGCACTATGACCTGCATGCTTGGCCAATCACAGCGCCATCTGTACAGAGAACCATAATGGGCAAAAGCCAGGGTGACTTTGGCCAATTATGGCTCAGGGGGTTTAGTACACGCCCCACACTATATAAGGCCGCCTGCGTGGCGGCCTTATGTAATGTTTTTGCGGTGGCGGAAAGAGAGACAGTGTCATTTGATTTAAGTTGGACAGAGTAGGAATTGGCAGGGGACTGGATGGAGGATATATGTGCATCCTAGGTGTGTGTGTATATATATATATATATATATATATATATATATATATATATATATATATATACACACTGTATTCAGTTTAGCTAGATCTGTTCCTTTTATTCTCTTCCTAATATACTGACAGGCAGGCAGATGATTGTGGTAGCTGCAGTATTTACAGTTAGTGCACTGTGTCCTTTGCACAGTGCACACCTAAAGCTACCTGAAGACAATTGCTGGTGTTCTTCTGATCCTATTAATACCACAGGCAGGCAGCTGCAGTATTTACAGTTAGTGTACTGTGTCCTCTGCACAGTGTGCACATAAAGCTACCTGAAGACAAATGTTGGTGTTCTTCTGATCCTATTAATACCACAGGCAGGAAAATGCAGTATTTACCATTAGTGTACTGTGTCCTCTGCACAAGGTGTACCTAAAGCTACCTGAAGACAATTACTAGTATCCTTCTGATTCTATTAATACTACAGGCAGGCAGCTGCATTATTTACAGTTAGTGTAGTTTTGATCCTGCAAATGTGTACCTAAAGCTACCTGAATTCAATCGCTGGTGTTCCTCTGATCCTATTAATACCACAGGCAGGCAGCTGCAGTATTTACACTTAGTGTAATGTGTCCTCTGCACAGTGTGCACCTAAAGCTACCTGAAGACACTTGCTGGTGTTCTTCTGATCCTATTAATACCACAGGCAGGCAGCTGCAGTATTTACGGTTAGTGTACTGTGTCCTCTGCACAGTGTACACCTAAAGCTACCTGAAGACACTTGCTGGTGTTCTTCTGATCCTATTAATACTACAGGCAGGCAGCTGCAGTATTTACAGTTAGTGTACTGTGTCCTCTGCACAGTGTAACCCTAAAAGCTACCTGAAGACAATTACTGGTGTTCTTCTGATCATATTAATACCACTGCCAGGCAGCTGCAGTATTTACAGTTAGTGTACTGTGTCCTCTGCAAAGTGTGTACTTAAAGCTACCTGAAGACAATTGCTGGTGTTCTTCTGATCCTATTAATACCACAGGCAGGCAGCTGCAGTATTTACAGTTAGTATACTGTGTCCTCTGCACAGTGTGCACCTAAAGCTACCTGAACACAATTGCTGGTGTTTTTCTGATTCTATTAATACCACAGGCAGGCAGCTGCAGTATTTACAGTTAGTGTACTGTGTCCTCTGCACAGTGTAACCCTAAAAGCTACCTGAAGGCAATTACTGGTGTTCTTCTGATCATATTAATACCACTGCCAGGCAGCTGCAGTATTTACAGTTAGTATACTGTATCCACTGCGCAGTGTGCATCTAAAGCTACCTGAAGACAATTGCTGGTGTTCTTCTGATCCTATTAATACCACAGGCAGACAGCTGCAGTATTTACAGTTAGTGTACTGTGTCCTCATCACAGTGTGCACCTAAAGCCACGGATCAGCCCATCCAAACTCCTCCGTGAACTTCCGCAGTGCCTTTGGAGCCCTCGTGCTGGAAGTCACCGGAGGCGGATGCTTATCCATAACTGGATCCGTGTAGCAATTTAAGTCGCCCACAATAATAAAGGGAACATGAGTGGCCCAACTGATACATTAGCAGAACCTTCAGTACCTCTGTTGTAAAAGGAGACCGTCTCCGGTACCAAGTGAGTCTCCTGCAGTGCATAGATGGCGGGGGAGTATTTTTTAAGAATGGTGGTTACCATGGAGCGTGAGTTCCAAATAAGGTAGTCCACTTTGGCATGGAAGATGAAGTCGCGCATGGTACAGTTCCTCCTGCTTGCTTGCTGGTTCCTGCTCGAGTTGAAGCTGTGGTAATAACATAACAAAAAAATGATAATCTTAGTTGCAAAACAAAGAGCCTCCTTGTCCCTTTGGGTGCGTGAAGAGTAACACTCCCAAAGTGTTGAGAATGGTCTCTCCGGCCGACAGGAGAAGAGGTAGGTTCCCCGCGGTAGATTGGAGAAAAACTGGCAAAGAGTATTTATCTGCAAAGTGTGCACCTAAAAGCTACCTGAAGAAAATTGCTGGTGTTCTTCTGATACTTTTAATATCACGGGCAGGTAGCTGCAGTATTTGCAGTTAGTGTACTGTGTCCTCTGCACAGTGTGCACCTAAAGCTACCTAAAGACAATTGCTAGTGTTCTTCTGATTCTATTAATACCACAGGTGGGCAGCTGCAGTATATACAGTTAGTGTACTGTGTCCTCTGCACAGTGTGCACCTAAAGCTACCAGAAGACAATTGCTGGTGTTCTTCTGATCCTATTAATACCATAGTCAAGCAGCTGCAGTATTTACAGTTAGTGTACTATGTCCTCTGCACAGTGTGCCCCAAAAGCTACCCAAAGACAATTGCTGGTGTTCTTCTGATCCTATTAATACCACAGGCAGACAGCTGCAGTATTTACAGTTAGTGTACTGTGTCCTCTGCACAGTGTGCATGTAAAGCTAGCTGAAAACAATTACGGGTGTTCTGATCCCATTAATTCCACAGGCAGGCAGCTGCAGTATCTGTGAGAAAGTGTGTGCCTAAAGCTACCTGAAGAAAATTGATGGTGTTCTTCTGATCATATTAATACTACAGGCAGGCAGCTGTAGTATTTACAGCTAGTATACCATGTCCTCTGCACAGTGTGCACCTAAAGCTACCTGAAGAAATTTGCTGGTGTTCTTCTGATCCTATTAATACCACAGGCAGGCAGCTGCAGTATTTGCAGTTAGTGTACTGTGTCCTCTGCACAGTGTGCACCTAAAGTTACCTGAAGACAATTGCTGGTGTTCTGATCCTATTAATACCACAGGCAGGCAGGAAGCTGCAGTATTTACAGTTAGTGTACTGTGTCCTCAGCAAAGTGTGCACCTAAAATCTATCTGAAGACAATTGCTGGTGTTCTTCTGATCCTATTAATACCACAGGCAGGCAGCTGCAGTATTTACCATTAGTATACTGTGTCCCCTGCACAGTGTGCACCTAAAGCTACCCAAAGACAATTGCTGGTGTTCTTCTGATCTTATTAATACCACAGGCAGGCAGCTGCAGTATTTACAGTTAGTGTACTGTGTCCTCTTCACAGTGTGCACCTAAAGCTACCCGAAGACAATTGCTGGTGTTCTGATCTCATTAATTCCACAGGCAGGCAGCTGCAGTATTTACAGTTAGTGTACTGTGTCCTCTGCACAGTGTGCACCTAAAGCTGCCTGAAGACAATTGCTGGTGTTCTTCTGATCCTATTAATACCAGAGGCAGGCAGCTGCAGTATTTACAGTTAGTGTACTGTGTCCTCTGGAACTTCACAGAATGCACGTTAAGAAAGTTCTGTGCATCCTCAGAACACAGGGGTTATTCGTTAAGGGCGAAAAGTGTGATTTTGAAAAGGAATTAATTAAATTCCTCTGACTCATCATTACCACAGGTGGAATTACCATGGATCCTCAAAAGGTGAAGTCTATCCTTGACTGGCCAGCTCCTTCCGACAGGAAGGGTGTTCAGAGATTCATCGGCTTCGCAAACTTTTACAGAAGATTCATAAGAAATGTATCCACCATTGTAGCACCCATTACTCAGACCACCCGCCAACATACCAAATTATATTGGTCCGTAGCTGTGCAGTCTGCCTTTGAGCAGCTAAAGACCCTCTTCACTTCTGCACCGATCCTGCAGCATCTCGATCCTGCTTTGCCTTACGTCCTGGAAGTTTGACGCTTCGGGAAGTTGCCACAGGGGAGATTCTATCTCAACATCAGGGCCCCAAGGCATTACTGCATCCCGTGTCTTTTTCCCTTACGAAAAATGAGCCCTCCAGAGAGGAACTATGATGTGGCGGATCAGGAAATTTTAGCAATTAAAACTGCTCTCGGAGAATGGAGTTATCTCCTGGAAGGTGCCGCTTATCCCATCCTAATTTTTACGGACAATAAGAACCTAGAGTACCTCCGCTAGGCCAAATGCTTGAGACCCCGAAAGGCTCGATGGGCTCTATTCTTCTCAAGGTTTAATTTTCATATAACCTATCACCCAGGGTCAAAGAATGGGAAAGCGGATGCCTTATCCCGAATGTTCCCGGACACTCCAGAAGAGATTATACCCAGTACAATTTTGTCTCCCCAAAATTTCCTATTAATCCAACCAGATCTAAGATCCTCAATTGAGCAGGCCTCTAGACAGTGTAATGAAGCAGAAGTCTCCTCTTTGAGAAGCCAGGAAGGGCTTCCAGGGCACTAAGACAAAATTGTTGTCCCTCAGCAAGCCAGACTACAGTTGTTGAAAACCTTTCATGATCATCAGTGAGCTGATCATCAGCTCACTTTGGGGTCAACTGAACTTGTGCAGCGTTCCCTATGGTGGCCCACTATGCGATTGGACTGTAAGAAATACGTTGACTCTTGCACAACCTGTCAGCGGAACAAGGGGTCCAACGCCAGATCTTGGGGCTTGTTAAGACCGTTGCCAGTCCCGGAACAACCTTGGAAGAAGATTTCCATGGACTTCATTGTAGAGTTGCCCCTTTTAGAAGGATTCCAAGTGGGCGCATTTCTTGCTAATGAAGGGTACTCCCTCTGCCTTGGATACAGCAAAGATCTTTATAAAGGAGATTGTCCGATTGCACAGAATACCAGATAACATCATATCAGATAGAGGGGTACAATTTACCCCTAGGTTTTGGAGAAGTCTCTGCAAAATTATTATCAATTGAGATATGCTTGTCCACAACCTATCATCCACAGAGTAACGGTCAAACTGAAAGGACCAACCAGACTCTGGAACAATATCTGCAATGCTTCTATTCTTTTTCTCAGGATGACTGGATCTCATTGTTACCTTATGCAGCATTTGCATATAATAACTTGGTGCACGCTTGTACCAACCAATCACCCTTCTGGGCAAATTACGGCTTTCATCCTTCATTTTTACCTAACATCATTCCTGAATCCTCAGTTCTGGCAGTTCAGGACAGAGTAGACTTCATTCAAGCAAACTACAGAATACTCCAGGATACCATGAAGAAGGCTCAAGAGGAGTATTAGAAACAATATGATAGGAAAAGAAGAGTTAACCCTACCTTTAAGATAAGAGATAAGGTGTGGCTCTTATCAGTAAATCTCAAGTTGCCATGCCCATCTCGGAAATTGGGACCCAAGTTCCTGGGCCCTTTTGAGATCAAACATGAAATTAACCCTGTAGCTTTTGAACTTGCTTTGCCTGAGTCTTTTAGAATCCATCTAGTATTTCATGTTTCATGTCTTAAACATGTTATTTCTACTCCTTTTCCAGGGAGAGAAGAAGTGCCCCCGCCTTCCGGTCCAGGTTGGAGATGAAACTGAATTTGAAGTAGTATCTATCCTTGACTGTTGTCGGAGAGGTAGGACAATTCAGTTTCTAATTAAGGGGAAGGGGTATTCTGCTGTAGAAAAGTCTAGGGAGCCTGCAAGTTATGTGCACGCTCCTAGGCTTATACGCAGGTTCCGCAGCAGTTATCCTGAAAAATGGGCACGTGTAGGCATCCGGAGGCTACCCCTGGGGGGGGGGCACTGTCAGGGAAATAGGCGCATCCCTATGCGCAATTCCGCAAGGTTAGTGAACCAGCATAGGCAAGGTCACGCTAGTGCTCACCAGTGCACACGGATGCGCAATGTCTTTACTAAGCGAACGCCTGGCACCACGATCGGGCGAACATGCATGCGCAACAATGCCACGGTTATGCAAACGCATGTGCGTGCAACAATGCCGCGGTCATGCGAACGCACGTGCGCAACACAGGCGCCTTGATTATTTAAACACTCCTCTGACAGTGCAGCATTACTGGATTATCATCAGCTTCTCCTATATACCTGTGTTTGTGATTCTTGTTACCTGATCTCCTGTACACCGATCCGGCTTGTTTGACCTGCTCCTTCTGACCTCCTGTGTCTACTTACTGACTTGCATCCGACCCCTCCTTGTCTGCTCCCTGCATCTGATCCCGGCTTGGCTAATGGACTCTAAATGTTCATGTCTCCTGTTCCTGGACTTGTGGCTCTGATCTGTGGACTGACTTTACCGTGTTTGTCTTCTGGCCTGGCTTCTGACTCTGCTATTGGACTTCCGTTTGTCCTCTCCTTTGGACATCTTAAAGCATGACTGCCTCCAGAGACTTGCTCTACCTAGTTCCTGGCACCAGCTGCTACTACCAGGCAACCTGTGCTTCTGTAGGCACCACATCCCTGTGTCATCTTCAGGGTTGTGCTGCACTTGGCTACAAGGGGAGCCCTCTCGGCATCTCGGCCTCCTACCAAGCTCCTGACAAGGGATCTGCAACTCCACTATACCTTCAGTCCTCTCTGAAACCGTCACAGAGGAATGAAGGTGTAGAATTAGGTGTGTTACAGCCAAGTACTTGCGGGCAATCTGCTATCGGTACACCCATGTCAGATTGTACCAGGCAATTTTCCCTGCCCCAGCTGCCGCAGCGCCGAAAGAAGTTTGCTCCCAGCCATCCACATGCCCGGCAGTTGAATGCTAGCTTGGCTAAATTGCTAGCACTTCAACTGCTGCCTTTTCAGTTGGTAGACTCTGCCCCTTCCGTGAGTTTGTGGAAAGTGCGGTTCCTCAGTGGCAGGTTCCCAAACGCCACTTTTTCTCACGGAAGGCAATTCCGGCTCTCTACCGGCATGTGGAAGGCAATGTCTTGGCCTCGCTGGACAGGGCAGTCAGCGTTAAGATGCATAATTACCACTGACTCATGGTCCAGCAGGCATGGACAGGGACGTTACCTATCTTTCACGGTGCATTGGGTGACTGCTGGCAGCTGGGAAGGATACAGGACAAGGTGCAGTAGTGTTGGAGGTTTTTCCACACCTCTAAAATGCTACTAATCGTGATTCTCACACACCTCTCTCCTCCACCCCCTCTTCTTCCTTCACGGCCTCTTCCTGTGCTTTGTCCTCTGAACCAGTGGTGCTCCATGAGCGTTCAAGGGGCTGCACAAATGCACAGGCAAAAAGATGCCATGTGGTGTTTGAGCTGGTGTGCTTGGGGGACAGAAGCCACACTGGGGCAGAGATTGTCAGCTCTGCAGGGGCAGGCTCAGAGGTGGTTGACACCATGCCAACTTAAGCCAGGAATGGTGGTTTGCAGCAGTTCCTGGGCAGGTACCCGGGCTTACAGGGTGCCCTGAGGCAGACCAGGAAAGTCTGTGTGCATTTCTGCCAGTCATATAATGCCAGTGCTCGACTGGCTGACCTCCAAAAGGAATTTAACCTACCCAAGAACCGCCTAATCTGTGATATGCCCACCAGGTGGAACTCAACGTTGGCCATGCTGCAGCGGCTGTACAGGCAGCAGAGGGCCATCAATGAGTACCTGTGCGACTATGGCACCAGAACACGGTCAGGAGAGCTTGTTTTTTTCCCCCACTCCAGTGGGCTATGATCAGGGATGCATGCACTGTCCTGTCACCATTTGAGGAGGCCACGAGGATGGTGAGCAGTGACAGTGCATGCATCAGTGACACTGTCCCTGTTGTCAACCTGTTGGAGCACACGCTGCGTGGAATAGTGGACAGGGCACTTGAAGCAGAACAGAGGGAGGAAGAGGACTTCCTCACCTTTCAAGGCTCCTTTTATCCAGACAGTGTTTCTGCTGGCCCACCGTTCACACAGGAAGAGGACGAGGACAAGGAGGAGGATTGTGTCAGCATGGAGGTGGAGCTGAGCACTCAGCATCAGCAGCAGTCTTCAAGGGATCATTTATAGTCCCAAGAAACCCATGGACTTGTACGTGGCTGGGAGGAGGTGGCTGCAGATCATGTTGTCCTTACTGACCCAGAGGACTCCAGACCAAATGCCTCAGCAAACCTATGCTGCATGGCCTCCCTGATCCTGAAAAGTCTGCGGAAGGATCCTCGTGTTCATGGTATCAAGGATAGGGATCATTACTGGCTGGCAACCCTCCATGATCCACGTTACAGGGGTAAGGTTGCGGACCTTATCTTGTCATTGCAGAGGATGAAACATCTTTCGGGAGGCCTTGCAGAAAGGTTTGTGCAATGCGTTTCCAGAGCCTGGGAGGTTCCAAATTCCTGGTCCCGGACAACATGAAGCTTCGATCAGTCACAGAAGGAGTGGTGGAGAAGGTGGCGGTCTGACCGATGCATTGAGACAATTTTTTAGTATGTAGCCCCAAGGTATGATTGGTTCCAGCAACCATCACCAGCACCCTGATTTACATGGTGCAGAAATACCCTGGGGCAAGATCAGACTTGGAGACCTTTCCAACCAAAAATCCACTGGGTTACTGGGTCTTGAGGACAGATCACTGGCCAGAGCTTGCACAGTATGCAATTGAGCTGCTGGCCTGTCCTGCATCAAGCATTCTATCTGAACGCACATTCAGTGCTGCTGGAGGCTTTTTAACCGATCACAGAGTGCGCCTGTCCACAGACTTGGTTGATCGCTCACCTTCATAAAAATTAATCACTCTTGGATAACCAGCTACTAAGCACCTGATGCTGATGTAACCGATTAATTTTTTTATGAATTTGAGATCCCTTGAAGACTATAAAAAGAGGTATTCCTGAGCCAACTCAAATGATTACAGCTACCATATTGCTGCACACACTAAGGGAAATATCTGAACCCGAACAAGAATAAGAAAATAAAAGAGTAGTGGTACAATGTACATAAAAGTGCTAAAAATGATAATACTGGATTATAATATATACGGCAGACAGTGGCAATTGCCTCACTAGCACCGTGCAGAAATGTCAAGAAACATCAATAGGCAAATGTGGGCTAGCAGTAGAATAGAATAGGCTCAAGAGTGAGATAACATTACTGGTGTGCAATAAAGTGCATATCTTCCAGATAAAAAACAAATACTAAAAGGAATATTACTGTGCAATAAAGTGCATATCTTCCAGATAAAAAACAAATATCAAAAGGAATATTGCATTATACGTGTATATAAACAGGTTATAAAAGTGTCCATCAATATTGTGTATAATCCAGAGCAATAAACCCGAGTGCAAAACAAGTGCTGCCAATAATCAACCTTCAATCTGTGAAAATAACGTGCTCATCTCCCAAGTGGAATCGGAGAGATATAAAGTGTATCAAATCACACATGTAAAATACAGGTATTCATAAAATAGCATAAATTAGGGTGTCCATAAATATTTCTTTCACACAAATCATATAGTGCAGTATATAGTGATTCTCAAGATCCGAAGAATAAAGTGCTGGTGCTGGTAAACCCAATTCAATATAGTGCTGCTAGTAGGGGATGTCCTGTACAATCCTTTGTGTTAGTTAAATATATGGGTGTACATGGGTGTCCCCTTACCTTACTGCTGTAAGGTAAGAGCATGAAATTGTGTATCTTTTGGGTCCTTGGTGACCGACCCCTTTAAGGGTCCTAGCATGGTAGCCCAGGTCCTTGCTGGTGTTTCTATCCTGCCTATAACCAGCGTTAACGCACACTTTAAGAGCCACCTTAGGATGTCCGGAATGGAGGGTCTCACCAATGTACCATAAATGGGAATTAAAAAGAGGAGGGATGCCCCATAGTGTAGTATATCACAGCTTTCATTAATTAAAAAGATTACGACATGTACTCACAATGACATAAAGACAATGTAAAAACGAGCAGCGAGCTCAATCCGCGTCACTTCCCCTGTCACAGTCCCAAGACTGCCTATGCCAATGCTGAATGACTATCCTGTTCCTCCTCAATGTTCATGTTGATAGCTTCTAAGAACATTTTTGGTTCTGGGCACCACCACCAGTGCCTAAAGCCCAATTTCTCTGCCCTTGTTTAACAGGGACGTGTAATTACAATTTTTGCCGCAATATTTTGCAGCAGGGCTCATTCCTGCTCTCAACTAGAGTATCTGTGAGGGGTTGCAGTGTTGTGGCACCACCACCACAGCCGCCTAAGGCCCAATTTTTATGCCCGTGTTTAACAGGGGCGCGTAATTTAATTAACATTTTTGCTGTAATATTTCACAGCAGGGCACATTTCTGCACTCAACTAGAGTTGTGAGTCTGTGAGGGGTTGTAGTGTAGTGTAGGGGTTGTAGTTTGTGCAGGAATACCTAGGGGCAAGATCAGACTTGGACACCTTTCCCACCGAAAATCCTCTGGGTTGCTGGATCTTAAGGATGGATCACTGGCCAGAGCTTGCATAGTATGCAATTGAGCTACTGGCCTGTCCTGCATCCAGCGTTCTTTCGGAATGCACATTCAGTGCTGCTGGAGGCTTTGTAACTGATCACAGGGTGCGCCTGTCCACCGACTCGGTCGATCAACTGACCTGCATAAAAATGAATCAGTCTTGGATCACCACCAGCTATCAAGCACCTCATGCTGATGTAACCGAATAATTTTTTGAAATGTCAGATCCCTTCAAGACTGCCTATGCTGGTGCTGAGTGACCATCCTGTTATGCTGAGTGACTATCCTCTTCCTCAATGATCTTGCTGATAGCTTGGAAGAACATTCTGGGCACCGCTACCAGTAGCTAAGGCCCAATTTTTTTGCCCCTGTTTAACAGGGACCCTACAGGTTAAAGGACCGCGTAAAAGCTGCAGATGGACACCAGTGGCAAGAAAGCGCCCTGAGGCGATCCAGTTTGCATAGGTAGCGCTATACAAGTCATTCATTCATTCTGGAGCGTGTAATTACTTTGCAGCAGGGCTAATTTCATGCGCTCCAACTAGTGTATCTGTGAGGGGTTGCAGTGTTGTGGCACCAGCACCAGTGCCTAAGGTCCAATTTTTCTGCCACTGTTTAACAGGGGCGTATAATTACAATTTGTGATGTAATATTTTGCAGGAGGGTTTGTTGCTGCTCTCAACTACAGTATCTGTGAGGGGTTGCAGTGTTGTGGCACCAGTGCCTAAGGCACAATTTTTCTGCCCCTGCTCAACAGGGACATATAATTACAATTCTTGATCTAATATTTCACAGCAGGGCCCATTCTTGCGCCCACCAAGAGTAACTGTGAGGGCTTACAGTGTTGTGGCAACACCACCACCACCAATGGCCCAATTTTTCTGCCCCTGTTCAACAGGTGCATGTAATTACAATTCTTGATATAATATTTCACAGCAGGGCCTGTTTCAGCACCCACCAAGAGTAACTGTGAGGACTTAGTGTTGTGGCACCAGCACCACCACCAAAGGCCCAACAATGGCATGTAATTACAATTCTTCATATAATAGTTCACAGCAGGGTGTTCCAGTGTCCACCAAGAGTAACTGTGAGGGCTTACAGTGTTGTGGCAACACCAACACCTAAGGCCCAAATTTCTGCAGAGCATATAGGGCAGGCCTCTACTTTCAAACATCCAATATATAAATGACTCCTACTTGCAAATGGATGGAGACAACAGGAAGTGAGATGAAATCTACTCCTAGGAAGGGAAATTCTCTTCTGTAAGAGTTGATATGGGAAAAACGTGTCTCCTCTCCATTGATGCTTTATCACCAATCCTTATTTCACTAAAAATCCCAAATTTACAAAAAACATTTGTCATTGGGACAGAGAGTGAGGTGAAATCTTCTGAAGAGGTGCGCAGACAGCAAAAAAAAATGTTACAGGAGTGATAACCCTTCCCTATGTTTTACAAAAAGCTTAAAAATAGATTTTTTGACTAGAGCTACACTTTAAAAATGTACCAGTTCAACATTACAAACAGATTCTACTTAACAACAAATCTACAGTCCCTGTCTTGTTTGCACCGCCTGTATACTGCTGTTCAGAGTATATAAGGCCTGGGGGCCCCAAACCTTTCCTTTTTTTAATTTGGGTGTGGGGTTCCCCTTAACATCCATACAAGACCCAAAGGGGCTGGTAATAGGCTTGGGGGGGGGGTACCCATGCCATTTTTCTCAATGATTTTCATCCATATTGCCGGGACCAGACATTACATTAAAACCGCAAGTTTTAAATTACTTTTTTTCTTTAGAAATGTCATTTTGTGCAGGGACAGTTCTAAACACTGGAAACACATGCTACTTCACAGACATACTATAGACACCCCCCAGGTACGATATTTAAAGGAATATTTTTTTTCACTTGAAGCATCATTAAAATCACTGCTCCTGAAAAACTGATGTTTTTAAAACTTTTTTTTGCATTGATAGGGCAGCCACGATTAACATAAAGAAAAATTATAAATTCATTAATAGCCACAATGGAAAAGAATACGCACTTAGGGATTTTATATCATGCAACACACAGGGTGTAGTCTATGCCCTGCAATGTCCGTGCGGCATGATATATGTAGGGAGAACAAAAAGGGAAATGCATGTAAGAATAAAAGAACATGTCTACCAAATAACAAAAGGAAAAAAGGAAAATTACCTATATCCCCATTTTAGGACGGTCCATAACAGACAAGTGTCAGGCATGTTATTTTGGGGTCTATAAAAATATAAAAAACATTGGAGGGGTAGCCATTGCGTCAGGACGCTTAGTCAAAGGGAATCTTGGTGGGTATACGAACTCGGTAGTTTGACGCCCAGAGGACTGAATAAGGAATTTGATCTCAATTGTTTCCTGGCCAATTATTTTTTTTTTAATTCATGTATGTAGACATAATTTTAATGGAGTTTATTGCAGTATGATTAGACTGGACTCTATGTAATGGTGATGAGTATGGTCTATATACATCTTTTTATTTATATAATTTCTATAATTATATTTTTTCAATTTTTAGAATATTCTGTAGACTTCCCATTTTTGGTTTGTTAAATGGGAGGTCATTTTTCTGGTTGGGCAATTATATATATATATATATATCTTTTGCTATAAATGGGTGCACAATGTAAGTAATTCAAATACCACATTGCTATATATAACATATCAATAGAGTATAATGGCATAGGATAGTGGCCACTGGCAGGATCCTATGGCAATTCTATCCCAGTAGTTATTTCTTTCCACTAGGGGTTTCCCTTGTCAACAGAGAGGGATATGTTTTGTTACAAGTAGCTTAAAGTGGTTGTAAACCCTTACAAACCACTTTGACCTACAGGTAAGCCTAGATTAAGGCTTACCTGTAGGTTCAAGAAATATCTCCCAAACCTATACGGTTTAAGAGATATTTGCCCGAAGATGGGCGCCGCTATCTACGGCGCATGCGCCGTAGACAGCGGTGCGCAGGCGCACTGAGCGGGGCATCATCGATGACGGCAATACCGCGAGGCTCGGCTCCCGTGCACATGCGCGGGAGTGACGTCATCGCTGCTCCGGCAAATCACAGCGCCGGAGCAGCGAGACCCACGGAGACCCACCAAGAAGATGGATGCTCGGAACTACAGGGGACAGCGGTGACTTCGCTGGCTCCTGTGTCAGGTAAGTGACACATAATGGACTACTATGCGATGCATAGTAGTCCATTATGCTTTGCCTTTACAGGGAATGAAAGAGGAAGTAAACTCATCAGGGTTTACTTCCTCTTTAATACACACAAATTATGTTTTAATTACAAAATGATTCCTTTTATTATTTATTTCTACATGAGGGATCAATATGGCTATTGAGCAATGCATACACCTCACGGTGTAATACAGTAGATCCTCATCAGTATTTAATGATCAGTGTTTTAATATAATAATAAGCGGGGGCTACAAGAAAATGGAGGCACCGGCCGGGATATATAGCAAGCAAAAACATCAGCCAATCAGAAGTCCCAGAGGAAGTGATGAGACCTATGACAAAACTAGTAGGAAGAGCCTGATTATCTGACGTGTGGGAAGCAGGAGGTGGTCTGGAGAGGTGGGATAGGATATACCAAACGCTGTAGTGCTGTGACCCTACCCCTCCTCACTACCAGAGCACTACAGCACTTTATAAGCAATGTTTTTATTATACAAATGTGAGTTGAATGTAAATTGAGCATTTTTAATGATTAAACATTTCGTAGACGGTATTACACTTTTGTATGCTTCTATTATTTTCCCTATGTGGCATATGTGAGGAGGCTTGGTGGAAGTGACCAGGAGATACTGATATCCTTTTAAAGCTGGGCTATTATCAGGAGCAGGAGGTGGCCAGTGTGGAGCATCAGCATACAGCCACCAGTATACTAATAGGAGACATAAGGATGATCCCGGCGATCTGCTAACAACTTTAGGCTTACTTTTTAAGCCCTTAAGGTGAGGGTACAACTGATGGGGGAGGTGTGCACATTGCATGAAGACACCTTATCACTTAATTTATTTTTATGGACTTTGTTGTTTATTATTATGGACTTTGTTGATCCTTTTTATATCATTATGGATTGTGTGTGATGCACGAGCACTTTATAGTATATTTTACTTTAATTTCTATCCACTTTTTATGTTACGCATTATATCTGTATTGGTTTACAGCACAGCTCTACATTAATAGCACTGCACAATTGCCCTGTTTTGCAGGCACAATAGCCAGCTCCAGGCTACACCTGTAATGAAGGTAAGTCTGTCTGTTTATTCTCCTGGTTTGACAATCTGCAAGTTAACTTGTGTCCAACCCACTCAAACCAATGTCAATGTGAACCACCAACAAATGGGAGTTGTAAATGGACTACAAGGGGCTGCAGTGGCATATACCAATGGTGTTATTGGCAGGGCTATAGACTTGTTGAGGAGCGTGTATCATAATAAACAATAGTAATAAGTTATCGTCCAAAGTGTACATACATGGGTTGGTGTCCGCTCACAATATAGAGATCTGTCATAGCATGCTGATTAGAAATCCCATAAGCAGTGTTGGTCATCTTACTTTAAAAAAGTAATTAGTTAAGTTACAAATTGCGTTAGTAACTCAATTACTACATTGGAAAAGTACTTAGTTACTCAGCAAAGTAACTGTGACTTTTTTAAAAATATTCTATAATGCAATTACGTTCTATAACATCTTTAATATTAAAGATGTTTATATTAACTGATTGAAGAATAAAAACACTATATACAGTATTTTAGAACATTTGGTATTTATTTGAACCCAAATGTTGAGGGGGTGGCAGTGGTGGTACTTGAGGGGTGGCAACAGTGGTAATTGAGGGGGTGGCAGTGGTGGTACTTGGGGGGGTGGCAGTGGTGGTGGTGTACTTGGGGGGGTGGCAGCGGTGGTGGTGTACTTGGGAGGGTGGCAGTGGTGGTGTATTTGGGGGGTGGCAGCGGTGGTACTTTGGGGTTGGCAGCGGTGGTGTACTTGGGGGGGGGGGTGGCAGGCAGCATGGTACTTGGGGGGTGGCAGGCAGCGTGGTGCCATCCTCTCCCACCACCACCACCTCTGCCTCTTACTGATCCCATCCTTACCCTATCCCCCCCATCACCTCTGTTGTAGAAGTGATGGTGGGTGGGTAGGGATGGGTTCAATAAGAAGCAGAGGTGGTGGAGGACTTGGGATGGATCAATTGCACTGCAATTCGAATCATCAGTCACTTGAATGCCTCCAGGGAGGCCTTTCCTCGTGGGGAGAGAGAGAGATCCTCCCCTTCACTTGATTGGTGTCAGCTGACTTCATTTTTCAGTGTCTGCCCCGCCTCCCTACAGTCTCTCTCTCTGGATAGGCGGGGGGGATGGGGCGGTCCAGACAGTCTCTCTGAGTCTCAGCCTCTTCTAAGCTCAGCGGGCAAAAGCCCCCCTCCCCACAGCAGAACGAACGGCCAGGCAGCGCAGCCACGGCGGGCCTCCCAGGCAGTAGATGTAAATGAGGTAACGTTGACCAAGTAATGGGAACTGAGGGGAAGAGTAATCAGTTAGATTACGCTTTACCCTCTAAAGTAACTGCGTTACGCAACTCCGTTTATTTTAACTCAGTTACTTACATCACTGCCCATAAGTATAGTTCTCATACATGCTTCAGTTGACTCCCCTTTGGTCCAGCCTGCTAAACACTGATGTCAGATAACACTCAGCAGCTGACTGACCTTCACAGGAAGATGGTACTAAATGGTACTAATGAGAGATCTATACCCAACCATCTGCATGTATATGGACTTCCCAGTAGTGTGCACACGTGGATATGTTGGAAAACAAATTGACATGTAGGCATGACATGTAGGCATACTGAGTTGCACACCAGATATATCAACATGACATGTCATATCATGCCGATTGGTGGTCCCCTTGATATATTTCTCATATTCACCACCGTTAACTCCCTTGTCGGTCCAGCCTGCTAGGTACTGGTATCAGATAAAAAAACTCAGTAGCTGATTGACATTTATGGAGAGATGGTGCTAATAAGACATCTATAACCAACGATCTACATGTATATAGACTTCCCAGTAGTGTGTACATGTGGATTGTTGGAAATGAAAAAAAAGCAGATTGACATTTATGACTACAGGGTTGCAGTCAAAATTTATCAGAATACCGTGCTTCATCTTTCAATGTGCTTGTCCTTCCTCCTGTTTGGTCCAGCCTGTTATGCAGTATTATGCTTGTGCTGTGTGACTAGAGATAGGTTCGGGCATGTTCGATGATCCCACATGCCTGATTTCGTCAGGATGCCGACACTGCACAGTGTTAATAACAGACAGTGAGACATTTCCCGATCCACAGCTGCACAGATCAGGAAATGTCTCACTGCCTGTAATTAGCATTGTGTAGTGTTGACTTCCTAGTGGTATTGGGCATGTGGGATTTTGAAAATGCCCGAGCATATCTCTATGCGTGAGCACTGAACAGCTGATTGACCTCAATTAGGGGGTAGTGCCCAGGGATGATCAGAGATTGGATGGCTATCTGCATGTGTATGTCTCCCTAGTGCACTGCATCTGAAATTAGCCCAGATTGAAATAGCTATAGTTTTGTCTGAGTCCAAAAATTCTGGAGTATAGGAGATATTTACAGATATTTCCAGTCTGTATTTGACAGTGCAAGTCTGCTTTTCCCAACATTTTCTATTATCGGCCAGCAAAGCGCAAAAAAATAAAAACTGTTGATGTCAATCTCAAAAAACGGGATGGATTTCTGTCCAACAATAAACAATGTTCATCCATTGAAAAACAAACAATTGTCCACTCCCACTCACTTGTGGCTATAAATGAATCTCAACAATATAAGAGAAGGCTGGTTTTAGAAGCAGAATGCTGACAGTTGTAGTTCTTCCAAAGCATTTGCTTCCTTGCAGATTCTTAGACAGCTGTATAGCACTGTTTGGATACCTTGAGCCTGTTCTCTAGAGCGGGTGCTGGGGGGTCCCATTAGTCTGTCTGTAAAGTGGCACATCTCTACCATGTATAGAACCTGCTGCAGAAAATATAAATATGACATTTATAAATGCAAAACAATTTCCCTGCAAGCTTTCTTTATTTTATAAACAATGGCTTGGGGGCCAGTCTGTATAATGAGTCCACAATTTAGTGTACTCGGAACAAGATTAGAGAATTTTTTTGATAAATTCTGGTGTCTGGTAGACTTTGGATAAGTAATAGGTGCAGAATAATTGAGCTTTGGATGTTGGCGGTGCTTTCATACTGTAACCCTATAGAGGTACTCTTGATGAAAGCAATAATTGGTCTTGCTGTTAAAAAATGTAAATTACATGCACCTGTGAAACAGGTGTGGAAAAAATTGGTCCTTGGGTGTTAATTGTGCCCATGAAACCTATACCAAAAAAATTCTACCATATAAAATCAACACCCGAAATGCTAGGAAGGGTAGACAGTGTTGCAGAGATTCCAGATCCAGAAAACACTTATTCTGCGACAATGGCATCAGGGGCTTGATAGCTGCTGCTAATCCAGAACTGTTTCATTTTGATAAATGTCAGACGGTCACCGGAGTCTGTGTACAGATGCGCTCTTTTATCTGTCACAAAACCCCTAGCAGCACTGAATGCCCATTCAGAAAACATGCTGGATGCAGGGCAGCCCAGCAGCTCAATTGCATACTGGGCAGTTCTGGCCAGTGGTCTATTCTCATGACCCAGTAACCCAGTGGACCATCAACTGAAAAGTGCTCCATGTCTGTTTTCCCCCTAAATAATCTCCCACCATATGATGCAGATGCTGCCGATGGGATGTGAAAGCTGACAGCCCTGGGTGCTGAGGACTAAAAAAAATTTGAAATGCATCACTAAGGTGGCTCCTTTATCACCGCTCCTCTCTTGACCAACAGAAGCCTCAAAACTAGTCTTTCCATGAAACTGTAACCTAGCAGAGTCTGGAAAGGCATTACATAAACTTCTCTTTAAGCTGTCCTCAAGATATTTCATCCTCTGCTCCCTCTGTGAGGATGGGATGAGTTCCAAGACTTTTCCCTTGTAATGGTGGTCAAGGAGGGTTGCCCACCAATAGTGGTCTTTCTCCTTAATGCCACAAACACTCAGGTCCTTTTTCAGGCTTTAAGGAATGAGGGAGCCCATGCACCACATGTTTGCAGAAGCATAAGCAGAGTCCCTTTGGTCACTGAGGATTATAATATCTGGAACTGCCTCCTCCCATCCCCAAACTACTCTCAGGGGTTCTGGGGGTGGAAAACCATCTATTAAGGTTTGATGTATGTCTTTCTCTGCTTCATTGCCTCCAAAACTACCAGAACCCTCCTCCTCTTGTGTGTTCTGTGCCGTCACAAGAATGGTGTCTGCATAAAGTGGGCCTTGAGAGGAAAGGAAGTCCTCCTCTTCCTCCCGTTGCACTGCTGCGAGTTCCCTGTCCATAATGCCACGCAGTGTCTGCTCAAGCAGGAACATAACAGGGATTGTGTCACTGATGTATGCATTGTCACGGCTCACCATCCTTGACACCACCCCAAATAGTGGTGCAAGCATTCTTTATCAGCGACCATTGGCGTGGAGAAAAAAAAGCAGAGCCAGCCTGAGCCTATCATTGTGCCATACTCACATATTCACACAGGTACTCATTGACAGCTCTCTGCTGCATGTGGAGCCACTGCAGCATTGCCAAAGTTGAGTTCCACCTAGTAAGCATGTCATAAATCAGTGTAAAAAGTATCCCAAACAGAAGGGGACAAGAAAAAAAAGGGGGCTTACTGAAGAGCAATACACATGATTGGTTACTATTCAAAAATGTATTATTAAATCAGTACAAAAAGAACAAGTTAATAAAAAAGTACAAACCAATCACCAGACTACCCTAGATACAAATTGCCCGCTGGAGACCCATTGGTCCAGTCAAAGCAACCACAGACAGTGAGGGACAAGACAACATATAACAAGGTTGGCTAGACTGAAACCAATTTCCTTTGTGTCTGGACGCTTTTCTTGTTATATGTTGTCTTGTCCGTCCCTGTCTGTGGTTGCTTTGATTGGACCAATGGGTCCAGCTGCCAATTTGTATCTAGGGAAGTCTGGTGATTGGTTTGTACTTTTTTTATTAACATGTTCTTTTTGTACTGATTTAATAATACATTTTTGAATAGTAACTAATCATGTACATTGCTCTTCAGTAAGCCCCAAATTTTCTTGTCCCCTTCTGTTTGGGATACTTTTTAAAGTTTGTACGGGGGGTTGAAGGGCAATCACCATTGCTTTTCGGTACACATTATATACATGGTAATCAAGCCTCCTTTTCTTTTATGTTTATTTTAGCTTTGATATATGGATCACAGGAGATCCATTCCTGAGGCAATTCTGTTTGGTATCTGTAGTCAAACCTCAGACTACCCTGGGATTTTTTGTTGCTTGTTGGCTGTTTTGCTATTGTATGTGCTGCCATTTTTTAGTATGGTCTTTGTTATTGGAGAAGACTTTGATCAAGAGATAAGTCAGGCTTTTAGGAAAGATTAGGTTTCTTCTCCATCCCAAGAAAATTAGATACAATTTTGGTTCAAAGAGCATAAGAAACTTGTAATAAAACATTTGAATGATAAATGGGATGTCTCTTTCCTTGAAACATACATCTCCCATAGAATAGTACCAAGAGGCCTGACAGATAAAGTGATACCTGCTGAACACCTCCATAGTCCAAGTTTTCTGGAAAAATGGAAAGAACTCTGTATTGACCATGGAGAGTCAGCAATGAAACGTATAGTTGAGGAAGAGAGGATCCAACTAAAGGAGCTTTCAACTGCAATTATTGAGAGCTCCCAAGGTTTGGAGCCCCATAAAAATTCAGAAGAATTCCAGAAAATCAATGATACCTTGAAGAAGTAGGTTGAAAAAACACAGCATACCCTGAAAATAACAAAACAATCCAAATTTCGATGGAATTTGAGAGATTGAGTGAGAGGAGACATTTTTGACCTTATGCCACGCCGTAGCCGAAGTAGGTCTAGACGTGGCAATCCTAAATCACCCTCTATAGGTAGTAGATCCCATAGTGACACTGAAGATGGAAATCCAATTAGGACTGACTTTTTTAGAGAAGGAGGGAGTGGTGGGCAGAGACAGGGAAAATCAACAAAAAGAGAGGCCCGGCTCTCACAAACAACAAGCCCCCAGGCAACAACAAAAACAGACATACAGGGACTGGAATTCGACCAAGGGAGGAACACGTACCAGAAGTCAACGGAATCAACAAGACCATTGACTGATAATTATGAATGTATCGATATGAAAATTATCTACCTTTCAAACTTTATACTTGCTCAAAGACATATTGATCTCCTACAATGCGGTATGTCGTTTTCACCCACAAATCATATGGACGAGTTCACAGTCTTTGAAAATGTCACTCTGTTCCTTGGGAAGGTCTTCCTCCACTTTCTCCATACAGATAAATCTTTACCCAGTGAAGGGGCAGATACTTTTAACAAAAGAGATGAGGAAATGTTGGAGATCCTCAATTCCTTTTTGGAGGTGAATGAGACAGAGGAGGAAAACAGGGGCCCAGTTAAAAGGCAGTCCAAACTTAATATCAGGTCCAGCAAGATGCCCCCACTCAAAAAAATAGGTGATTGAGCCTCTTCCTGGATATGATACAAATGGACTTGGAAAAGGTTGATTGGGAGCCTAGGATTAAGGATAATCTATCTCCCGATGAACGTAGGGCCATTAGGGAACTCTCAGAAGCCCAGCAGATAGTGATCAAGAGGAGTGACAAAGGTGGAAATGTTGTCCTCCTAAATGAAAGGGATTACGAGAAAGTGTTTAGACTCCTGAGTGACATAAGAACATATAAATTGCCTTCCCTAAACTCATAAAAGATCTCAATATGAAGCTAAGTCTAGCAAGGGAAGGGGACCATCTGAGTGAGCAGGAGTTGGATTACCTTACTGTTAAGGAATTTAATGTACTGATATTCTACATTATTCCAAAGGTACATAAATCCCTGACGAACCCCCCTGGGAGACCAATCATCTCAGTCATAAAGAGCCCTCTAGAAAGAGTTGAAAACTAACTAGATAACTTAGTCCCTCTACACGTCAATCCCTCATGAGTGGGGGATTAGGGCTGTAGAGTTCTCTCTTGAAAAACATTTTCCAGACTGTGGACCCCAGAATGAATTTCTGGTGGATATACTTACCTTTGCCCTCAATAATAATTGCTTTCAATTCCTGTACAGGTATTACCAACAAACAAATGGCACTATCATGGGAGCACCATGGGCCCCGTCACATGCATGTCTCCATTTGGGTCAATGGGAGGAGGATATGGTTTACTCCTCGCTGATGTACCTGGGCCACATTCATACATGGCTCAGGTACACTGATGACATGTTTGTCATTTGGAGGGGAGATGAGGGCTTACTCAAGGAATTTATTGATACGTTGAATCTCAACGTAATATCAAATTAACCTATGTATGGAATCGTGAAAGGATTTCCTTTTTGGATCTTTCAATTGGCATGAAGGATCTGCCCCTTGTGACCCATACCTATTGGAAGGAGACCTCGGCTAATACCCTACTGCATGCAGACAGCCATCATCCACAATGGCTAAAGGATAGCATCCCAGTGGGTCAATTCCTCAGCATTAGGCACAATTTCTCCAATGCAGAGGATTATAGGCGGGAAAGTGACGAGCTATATAGGCGCTTTCAGGAACGTGGAGAATCCCACAAATTAGAAGGGCGAAGCACAAGGCAGCAGGTCAGGACCACTCTGGTAATGCTTGGGTAACTTCCTGGATAAAATGAAGAAAACACTTCCCACCTCTTCCTCAACTATTGGTCCTGGCCCAGTGAGGATTATCACACAATTTTGTACCCAATGGGATACAGTTAGATCTATTTTACAAAAACACTGGGGAATCCTTACAAACACTCCCAGCATTGCCCAGATAGTGGGGCCTGTTCCCAAAATGATGGCAAGAAGAGCCTAATTCAATCTGAACATATCAAAAGTATGGACACTTCCCGGCTGTCACAATTTCAGAGAAGCAACTGGATGTGCTCCTGTAGGAACCTGACACGTTAATATTTGAGGGTAACTTCATTAACCACTTACCTACTGGGCACTTAAACCCCCCTCTTGCCTAGACCAATTTTCAGCTTTCGGTGCTCTCACACTTTGAATGACAATTACTCAGTCATGTAACACTGTACCCAAATACATTTTTTGTCCTTTTTTCATACAAATAGAGCTTTCATTTGGTGGTATTTGATCGCCTCTGGGTTTTTTATTTTTTGCGCTATAAATTAAAAAAAGACTGAAAATTTTGAAAAAAAAAAAAATTTTTCTTTATTTCTGTGATAACATTTTGCAAATTTTTTTTTTTTCATGAATTTTGGTCACAATTTATACTGCTACATATCTTTGGTAAAAATAACCCAAATTAGTGGATCTTATTCGGTCTTTGTGAAAGTTAGAGAGTCTACAAGTTGTGGTGCAAATCATAAAAAATTGATCACAACGGATGTACTTGCGACCCGAACAAGCCAGGAAAGTACAAATACCCCCCAAATGACCCCTTTTTGGAAAGTAGACATTCCAAGGTATTAAGTAAGAGGCATGGTGAGGTTTTTAGTGTTGTAATTTTTCCCCATAATTCTTTGCAAAATGAAGATTTTTTTTATTTTTTGTAATAGGTTATTTTTGTAGTAGGTTATTTCTCTCACATGGCATGTGTATACCACAAATGACACCCCAAAATACATTCTGCTACTCCTGCCTGAGTATTACAATACCACATGTGTGGGACGTTTTCACAGCCTGGCCACTTAGAGAGGCCCAACATGCAGGGAGCGCCGTCACATGTTCTAGGAACATAAATTACACATCTAACTTGTTGACTACCTATTACACTTTTGAAGGTCCTGGAGCACCAGGACAATGACATGTGACACTGACGTGGCACTGATGGCAGATGGCACTGATACTGGCATTGATGGCACGTGACACTGATGACAGATGCCACTAATATGTGGCACTGGTGACAGATGGCACTAATACGTGACACTGATGACAGATGGCACTGATACCTGGCACTGATGGCACGTGACACTGACAGGTGCACTCATACGTGGCACTGATGACACGTGACACTGACAGGTGGCACTGGGGACATGTGGCACATGGCACTGGGGACAGGTGGCACTGATAGGTGGCACTGGGGACAGGTGGTACTGTGGACAGATGACACTGATAGGTGGCACTGGGGACAGGTGGCATTGATAGGTAGCACTGGGGACACGGGGCACTGACAGGTGGCACTGGGGAAAGATAGCACTGATAGGTGGCACAGGGGACAGGTGGGCATGTGTGTGTGTGTTCTTACTGATGCTGCAGCTACAGCCGTTCATTTCTCCCTCCTCACACGCTGTCTCTGTGTGAGGAGGGAGAGCCGGCAATGAGAGAGGATCTCATATGTTTACATATGAGATCACCTCTCATCATTGGACAGGCTGATCGAGTGCTAAATGGCCACTGTGATTGGCCATTTAGCATGATCTGTGATTGGATGTGTTCAATCCCACCCATCAAAACATGATAAAATACATAATCATCTCCTATTTCCCCTCAGTGCAAAAAATGTGAAACTTTAATGACCCCCCCTCAAAAAAAGATATACCAGAGATATACTGGAGCTGGAAACAGACTGTGGCAACCCCCACTAGATGGTACCCCTGATAATTGAACCTGCCCTGCATCCACAACTAGCCAGATGCCAAACTATGTAATTGACCACCAACCTAATTATAAGGCTCTGTACCTTAAAACCACGATGGGCGAAGCTAGTACTAGTTTGGGAGATCCTCGGATGGAGCGATATTACTAGATAATAATCTCCTCTAAAAAGAGGATTGTGTATAAGCCAGTCCTGATCCACTTAGATGTATATCAAAGGGAACAAATAGTCCTGATGGCGAATGTGTGTAGCATGGGATCAGGCCCTGAGTGCTGGTTGAAGAGTGAGGGAATTTTCTCATCCACTAATGATATCGCTGGTAGTTTCATGCACAGATATTAATCCTATAGAATAGATCCCACAGATGAAATCCTGCTATACAATGTCATAAAGGAGCATTATTACGTGCATCTGATCCAGCCAGTAAGTGTATCAATCCCACCAATCCGGATATACCACTAAAACTGTCGATATGGTCAGTATGTGTATGCGTGTACTCACAAGTCAGCTCACTCGAATGCTTGCTGGCAGGTAGATAATGTGGAAATCCTCCAAGAAGTTACGGTCAGTTGAGTGATTGGTTGAAAATGCTAGAAAGATGGCTATCCCATGGATCAGACAAGCAGTGCAGGTGAAGCAGATACCGCTGGTTAGATGCAATGCTGTTGAATGAATCCTGCAAATATGTTATTTCCATGGTAAGTGCTAAACTGAGCAGTCTTGCTGCTTCGCCTGTGTAATCAATTACAGGCACGGGTAGTAGGTTCCTTCCAAGCAGGTATCAACAACCAAGCAGTCCAGTGATAGCAGTTCATACAATATAAGTGAGGATCATAACGGGTAGCTCATAGAGTTCCCTTCAATAGGGTAAGAATGCGGTGCATCAGGGGATGGGGGTCCGTTCCTGTGAAGATTCTGTCTACATATATTTTGTTCCTCACGGAACTTCCTCAGGAAATGATTATCAAACTGTCCAGTGCTTTAAATCCTTTAATAATCCAACTAAATCTTTTACAAGTATATGCAGAGACTTAGTTTTCCCACACTCTCACTGGATTAATTGAGCCATACAACAGTATTGGGTCCACAGAGCATTATCTATCCCATCTCCTCAGTATTTTCTTTACAGATCTTTCTTTTTCTCATGTTTACACAAAAACAGAAGACAACTATATAGTGAAATACCACCTACATAACAGCATTAATAATTTTTAAAAAAAAAGTTGATTAAATGTGTGTGCAATATCATGCAATGACACCAATATTCTGTGATTACTTGACCCCCTTTTGCCTGTGCTCTTACCAGACATCAAACTTTAGAATTCATATCACTCCAAGCAAGATTCTTCCACAAAAATATGTTCCAATAAGGCTGCTTTCACACCGAGGCACTTTACTATAAGTTTACTGCAAGTACTATAGTGCTAAAAATAGCACCTGCATAGCACCTGTAAAGAATCTCTCCTCTTGCTCCAGTGTGAAAGCCCAAGTGCTTTCACACTGGAGTGGTGCACTTGCAGGATGGTAAAAAAAAAAAAGTCCTGCAAGCAGCATCTTTGAAATCAATGGGCAGCGCCGCCGAACCACTGGGTGGTTTTAACCCTTTTTCGGCCGCTAGCGGTGGGTAAAAGCTCCCCGCTAGTGGCTGAATAGCACTGCTAAAATGACGGTAAATCGCCACTAAAAATAGCGGTGCTTTACCGCCAAGGACTCCAATGCCTCAGTGTGAAAGCACTCTAAATCCCCTTTGGTTTCTTCTAATCTGTGTTTCTCAAAATAAAATAAATAAATAGTGCACTATGTCTGTATAAACCATACAGTATATCTTAAAATATATACATTGTGCTCACAGTTACCATTTTCCAAAACATGCCAAAATGTCACTTATTATAAACCACACAAGTGTGATATACCTTCACCCCTTTTGCCTGTATTCTTACCAAACATCAACTTCTGCCATCTGCCATCAATCACATATCCTGTGCCCATCAAACGCAGCCACTGTACCATTTAACGCAGCTACTGTGCCCATCAAACGCAGCCACTGTGCCATCAAACGCAGCCACTGTGCCCATCAATTTCTGACATTGTGCCCATGAATTTCTGCCAATGTGCCCATCAATTGCCACTACTGTGCCCCATCAGTTGCTGCCAGAGTGCCCATCAATTGCCACTACTTGCCCCATTTGATGCTGTTAATGTGCTCCATCAGATGTCGCCAGTGTGTCCCATAAGATGCCGCCAGTGTGCACTATCATATACCGCCAGTGTGCACCATCAGATGCTGCCCGGCACGTACCTCAAAGCGGGTGAGAGGTGGTCTCCTGCACGTCCTCCATGTCTTCTTCCGTTCTCTCTCAGGCGTCCAATCACAGCACCTGCCATTTCAGCCAATCAAGTGACCGGTAACAGACCTGGCAACCCGATTGGCTGAGAGGCAGATTCAATGTTAGCAAAGCAAATTCCTTCAGTTTGCTAACACACAGCTGAGTGAACTGCGAACGCACAGCATTGCGCCCGCTGTTCACCTTTTTGGGCGCCTGATAGAGCCTACGGCTCTAATCAGGGGTTTCCAAAAAACACCCCCGCCACTGTAATTGAGATGCCCAGTGCCTGAAAATGGGTGGGCACCTGAATAGGGGTGTCAGCAGCGACCACAGATAGATTCATGCAATGCATAGATCAATGGTGATTAGAGTGGGGCAGGAGAGAGGGGGTGGCGCTCCTGCGCCCTTTATGGATGCACCACCACTGGTGAATGAAATTATAGACTCTAGCTTCTTGGGGTCAGTCACTATTCTCTCTGCTGAAACTACATGTCCAGAATATGTGACTAAAGACTGGTAAGATTGACGCATTTCTATGGACAATTTCAAACCCTCGTCATAAAGTCTCTGAAGGACCTTCCTGGCTTCTTGCTCTTCCAAAGCCTTCCCATAGAGGTTGATGTCTTTAACCGCTTCAGCCTCGGAAGATTTTACCCCCTTCCTGACCATAGCACTTTTTTGCGATTCGTCACTCGGTCATTTAAACTGACAATTGTGCGGTCTTGCACCGTTGCACCCCAACAAAATTGACGTCCTTTTTTTTTCCACACAAACAGAGCTTTCTTTTGGTGATACTTTATCACCTCTATGGTTTTTATTTTTTGTACTATAAACAAAAACAGAGCGGTAATTTTGAAAAAAACATAATATTTTTGACTTTTTGCTATAATAAATATTCCCCAAAAATATAATTAAAAAAGTATTTTTTTCCTCAGTTTAGGCTGATATGTATTCTTCTACATATTTTTTACATATTTCTTAATTTTTACAAAATACATGAAAACAGACATTTCTTCCGGGATCCAACCTCCCACTCCTATGCTTCCCATCCCCCACGTAAAGAATGGACTTAGTATCAACTGTACACATCTTTTCCTTTTTTTTTTCCTACACTAATAAAAATTACACATTGAACCCTCTTGCTTCCCACCATTGTCTCTAAATCAAGTCATATTTCTTGAGCGTCCCTTGTTTTATATATATATATATTGATTTTTCCTTGAGAATTACCTCATTCATACTATTCAGCCATTCCTCACTGGATGGAGGTGACGCCGACTGCCAGCTCAATCAAGTTCCTTGCTTTAAATAAGCATCTCATGGCTGATACCTGGGTGTTTCCTGGTTTTCCCACTCCCTCCATTAGACCCAGTAAGCAATGTTTTTCCTCCAATTCAGTGGAGGGACCGAACGCCCGGTTGATGGCTCTCGTCACCCTGTACAGTACCAGAACAGCTTAGGGCATTTCCAAAACATGTAGAGCACATCCGCTTCTAGGTCCCCACACCTAGGGCATCTTGAGTCCAGGTGGCGGCCAAACTGAAAAAGTTTTTGAGGGGTAGAGTAAGTCCTGTACAGCAAGAACAAGTGCGACAACCCCTGGGAGGGGGACAGCGAGACCAGAGGGGCCGGCTCCAAAATTCTGTTCAACTGTAATTCAGATGTCTCCCACGTCTTTTTCCCCATTTTCTCCTGTATAGATAGGGTTCGATCTCTCCCATTCTCCCCTTGTTAATATATAAATATATTTTTGAGATTAAACCTTTTCCTGACTCAGTATTGATTCATTTTTGAAGTACTGGAATTGTACTCCATTCTAAGGAACTCCCTCTAAACTGTTCATCCAATGCATGCCTAACCTGCAAGTATCTAAAAAAAGATTTGTGCAGTAATGCCGCATACACACGATCAAACTATCCGGCGGAAAAGTCTGGTAGACTCGAGTCCGTCGGACAATCCGCCCATGCGTGGGCTCCGGCGGACTTTTTTTTACCCAAAAGTCCAGCGGACTTAGAAAGTAGTTTGAACTCAAAATACGGCCGTGTGTGTGCTAGTCCGCCGTACTTTTGAAATGAATGGACTTTTCCGCATGCAGAAAAGTCTATTCATTTTGTCCCCTTTCTCTCGTCTCCTCTTTGTCATCGAGATTGAGCCTCTGGCTACTGCCCTGAGATCTGACCAGGTGAGGGGCTTTAGGAGAGGTGATCTGGAGGAAAAAATGGCATTATATGCAGATGACCTTCTGCTGTTTCTTGAAGACATGCAGGGTTCCCCCCTGGAAGACATGAATATTATTAATAGATTCGGCCAAATCTCTGGGTTAAAGATAAATTGGGCAAAATCCAGCTTGCTACCTGTAGACCCCCTGGCAGGCCCCCTGCCCGAGGAGGTGGCTCAGATTTAAGTGGTAAACAAATTTAAATATCTGGGCATAAATATTTAGAGGGACCCCCAACTCTATACCTTAGACAATATTGACCCGTTATTGGTCAAATTTAGGGGAAAAATAAAAGTTTGGAAACGCCTGCCACTATCTGTGGCAGGTCATTGTAATATAATCAAAATGATCTGGATGCCACAGCTCCTTTATGTACTACTAATTCCCCAATTTGGCTGCATAAAAAGTGGTTCCAAAGGATAGACATGTTGTTTAGAGAATGATCTGGAAGGGCTGCCCAGCAAGAATGCGCCCAACTACCTTACAGCTCCAGAAGATGGAGGGAGAAGTAGCGCTTCCACATCCCTTTACTTGTTTTTTGGCATCACAACTTCAACATATAATGGGGTGTAACGTAATAGGCCGAGAAGCAGGAAGAAAGATGCTCCTACAAAACACCCCACATGACTCAATAGCTGAAGCCTTAGAGGCAGGATCCTTTCCCTCAAGAATCCGTACCCTGAACTTAATGATGAGAATACAGCAAAAATAATACTAAAGTATAGAGGCCTCACAGAATATACCCCCCTGTGGGAGAACAGCAGATTGGGAGAGCTAAAAAAGATGGGGATAGTAATGAATGGGATAGATGCGGTATAAAAAAAAAAAAAAAAAAAAATATATATATATGTCGGTTATATTTAAACGGCACCCTGAAAACTTTTCAGGAACTCAGAGACCAATATGCCTAATGCCGCGTACACACAATCAGACTATCCAGTGGACTTAGTCTGGCAGACAAACCGCCGCAAAGTCCGCCAAATTTTCGAACAAGCGGACCACCTGCCCACACACGGGACTTTTCTGGCGGACTAGGTCCGCCGTACTTTTGAAATGAACGGACTTGCCCACACACGGAGGAAAGCCCGTTAATTTTGAACACGGCTCCAGGTACCCGGGACTAGCAAAGGAAGTCAATGTCGCTGGCCCTGTCACCTGGTATGGACTTAAAGGGGAATCTCTGCGCCGAAAAAACGGCATGGGGGTCTCCCCCAAGGTCCATATAAGACCCTTATCCGAGCACGTAACCCAGCCGGTCAGGAAAGGGGTGGGGACGAGTGAGCATCCCCCCCTCCTGAGCCGTATCAGGCCACGTGCCCTCAACATGGGAGGGTGCTTTTGGGAAGGGAGGGCCGCGTGGCTCCTTCTTCCAGCTCTTTTACTGGCGGTGACCCGGTCTTCTGTCGCCGCTGTCTTCACCGCCTTCGCCGCCTTCTGTTCTTCTCTTCTTGAGATGTTGACTCGTCTCTGTCTCTGGGACATGTTGTGCGGCGACTTATATAGGGATAATGGGCGGGGTCACCGGGTGATGTCCCCGCCCATTATGATAAAAACCCTGGTATATGGTATAAACCCTGTTTGGTCGGGGTGGATGATATTCGCTATAACTTTGTTCAACCTACAAACCAAGACCTTTGGGAGGATTTTCATGTTAGTATTCAGCAGAGCAAATGGGCCTATATGAGGCAACATCAAGAGGGTCTTTGCCCTCCTTATGTATGGTAATTATAGTGGAATCCATAATTGATTGGGGGAGCACTCCCGTTACCAGCAAGCCGTTCAATACCCTCAGTAGCTCAGGAAGCAGTACCTTCCCATAATGCCGGTATATCTCAACTGGGAGGCCATCTGGGCCCAGGGATTTCTGCCTCGCCATCTCATTGGTAACCTGCTGCATCTCCTCTAGCGTTATGGGCCGGTCCAGCTCTACTCTATCCGTCTTGGTAAGAAAGGTAAGATTCAAATCCCTGAAAAAAACTATCCATTCCATCCCTCCTCTTATTCTGTCGAGAACTATTTCTGAAGTGTGTGAGGTCATGCTTCCATTCTCTGTGGTAATCGCAGGTACCACAGAGGTGGGAGAGTTTTCCACATTTTCCCCCTCTCTGAAAGCGGCTTGTCTCTGAAAGAGATATTTGTTTTCTGTCTTCTGGAGGGTTACTAAACGATAGTTATGTTGCACTTCTATCCAATTCCTGAGTGTGTCAGGTGTAGGGTTATTAATGTAGTGTTCTCCCGCTATTGTTACCCTCTGCCCAATTAATCTCTCTTAGTCCTTGGTCTGTTTTTTAATTTTTGAAATCTGTTGTATTCATTATACCACACAGAAAGGCCTTCAAAGTATCCCAAACTATTCCTTCTGGAGCAGTGTCCCAGTTTGAGTCAATAAACTCTCCTAGGGACACCAATATCTCATTCGGGTCTCCCATCAGTTCGATCCAAAAGGAGCTTAGCCTCCACTCCCTTGAATGGTTACATTCGCCCAACTCCAATGACACTGTCCCCGGGGAATGGTCCGACAGGCCTCTTGGTTTGTAATTCATATTTTTTATCAGGGGCATCATCTCATCATTTCCAATCCTAGAAAGAGTTGAGTATGTCCTAGAAAAACACAAATACTGACAGGTCTCCTCATTCTGTATTCTCCAGATGTTTCTCAGTCTGTTTTTTTTCAAAAAATTAGGAAGCCAGGCATTCACTGCACTATCAGTGTATGTCCCTGGGGGGAACCTGTCCAATTTCCGGTCCATTACCATGTTAAAATCCCTTGTTACTATTACTGGCACCTCTGGCTCATCCAGGAGAAACTCAGTCAGCCCACAAAGGATCAAAACATCAAAGGGTGAGGAAGATATATATTTGCCACTACGCAAGATCTATTTTCAATCTTGCAATACAGGAAGATGTATCGGCCTAGTTCGTCTATCTTAGACTGTATACAAGAGAAAGCCACCCCAGATCTAATAAAGATGCTCACCCCTCTAGCATAAGAGGAGTGAACTGAGTGGAATTGTGTACAGTAGTCCCGCCACCTCAGTTGGGGAATAGAGGTTTTTGTAAGGTGTGTCTCCTGTAATCAAAGGATAGCTGCTCCATATGTTTTTGCGATCAAATGGACTGCTGCTTTTTTCTCTGGGTCTCCCATCCCCTGGATATTCCAAGAATATGGAATTTCTCCAACACATACACCCATGCATCCCGCCCACCTGGCCACTAGGCCTATTTGGGGGTAACCTAATGTGACCGTTACCTATATCAATCAAGTGTTATTCGGTTGTTTAAACTTCTGTGCTTACACACTGCCCTCCCTATCCCACTCCTCCCCTTAACCCTATGCAACCAGCATCTAAACAGACAAAGCAACCAAAACAAAACCACAAAACATAAAACACATATGGAGAAAAGTCTTTGCCATACCCCTTGCAATCACAGGGTACTATGCTCATTGCTCCCTCCCGCCTACCCCCTCCCCCCTCTCTTCCTCCCCTAATTATGGAACATTGTGCTTATTATGTGAATTAAACTAAGCCATAGTGTTAATAAACTTCTAGGGTAATACAGTCAGACTGTGCTACAGTCTGCTCTTATAAGTTTCAGTCCAATATTCAATATAAAAAAAAAACAGTTTCTCCCATGGCGTTGATTTGCAATCTTGCCGGGTATAACAGTGCGTAGTTATGTTTTAATTGTTGTAATTTGCACTTGACTTCTCAAAACTTAGCCCTCCATTTTTGTAAATCAGGTGGCAAGTCAGGGTACATAGAAACCCTATTACCATTGTACAGAATATTGACAATTTCTATGGCTTTATTTAGTATAGTCACTTTATCCCTATAATTAAGTATTTTTACCAGGAGAGACCTTGGAGGGGCACCTGGTTGAGGGAGTCTAGAGGGGAACCTATGGGCTCTTTCTAGTGCAAAGAGGGTTGAGAAGGACTGGTGTCCAAACAGGTCTCTGAACCATTTTTAACCAGGACTAATTACTCACTCTTGATCAGTAAACTTTCCAACCTCTCTAAGAGCCTAACTAAAGTCACAGCCTTGTGGGCAGGAAAAATAGCTCTTACTAAAACGTTCATCCTCCCATGCATATTATTTTTTTTTTTTAGAACAATTCCCCTGCATATATTGGCAGGGGAATTGTTCTAAAAAAAAAAAAGAGGAAGTAAACTCTCCCACTCTGATGCTTCTTTTCATTTAGTCCATTATAATAGGTCTTTATCAGACTATAGCCACTGTAATCCAGCCCAAATCGCATATTACGTTTTAAAGAAACTTTAAAAAACTTGTTTCCAGGGTTTAGGCAGCACCATCTTAAGTATTGTTTTCTGAGTCCACAGTGGAGTGTATTTACGCCCTTACATTGAGCACTTCCTGTACTGTTAACCAACCCTCCTTCTCAATCCAATGTTTCTATGGCAACCCTGCTTCCCTGTTCATAGCTTACTTGTTTATTTCATAGTATTTACTTGTGCCAGTGTCTAATGTTTCCCTTTGTCAGACTTATCAGCTTCAGCTGATAAGACTGTAGTAATGGCCAAGTTTAGACTGTATGTCATGTCACATGATCACATGGTGTGTAGGAGGAAGCTCTGAGTGATTAGCAGAGTTCAGTGTTGTGCCGTAGGAAGTCCTGATAACAGATAGATAAGACATAGAGAGTGTGCCTTAAATCAGGGGAGATATGGGCATACTCAGTGACTTCATTCTACAGAACAACAAGAATTACAACAATACTAAGCAAGTAAGGAGATATCTACAAACAGTGTTCATTAGGGTTTTTTATGCTGATTTACATGGGACAAAGTTGTGGGGGAGGGTTTACAACCACTTCAAGACCTTGCAAAAAATAGTGAATGCCTTTTTATGGAACATAAAAAGAGCAAGAGTGCATAAAGAGTCAATGTATACACCTGTCTCGCATGCAAGATTGAGTGCTCCTGATCTTGCCAAATACTACATGGCCTCTATTCTGGACCAAACCAAATTCTGGTGGTCGCTTTCTAATGATAACAGATGGATTCAAATTGAGCAACAAGCTATTACAGGAGTATCTCATCCAATGATGCCAGAATTAGCTCTTTTCAGCATCAGAGTAGAAAGGACTACCATCCTTGAGGGAAGGGTTAGCCTAATAGAAGATGATGTTAATCCTATGAAATGGGAGATGAAAATTATAAGGGAACAAATGACTAATTACCAGACAAAGATCGATGAAGTGGAGAATAGGATGCATAGGAAGACTAAACGGATAGTGGGGCTCCCCGAACGGAGTGAGGGATCAGAGCCACTGCATTCCTGGAAAAATGGTTCAGAAACCTGTTTGGAGACCAGTCCTTCGCAGCCCTCTTTGCACTATAACAAGCCCATAGGGTCCCCCCTAGACCCCCTCAACCGGGGTCTCTCCTGGTAAAAAAGCCAGAGAAATTGGCAATATTCTGTACAACGTTAATAAGATCTCAATGTAACTTGACTTTTCACCTGATTTATAAAAAACGGAGGGCTAAGTTTGGAGAAGTCAAGCACAAACGACAACAATTAATATTTAACTACGCACTGTTATACCCGGCAAGATTGAGAATCAACGTCATGGGAGTTTTTTTTTGATACCCCGGAGAAAGTGGAAGATTGGATTGAAACTTAAAAGAGGAGACTGTAGTATAGTCTGACTGTATTACCCTAGAAGTTTATTAACACTATGGCTTAGTTTAATTCACATAATAAGCACAATGTTCCATAATTAGGGGATGAAGGGGGGGGGGGGGGTAGACAGGAGGGAACAATGAGCATAGTACCCCGTGATTTCAAGGGGTATGGCAAAGAGTTTTCTCCATATGTGCTTTATGTTTTGTGGTTTTGTTTTGTTTGCTTTTTTGTTTGTTTAGAATATGGTTGCATAGGGTTAAGGGGAGGGGTGGGATAGGGAGGGCAGAGTGTAAGCACATACGTTTAAACAACCCAATAACACTTAAAATGATTCATACATGTAACGGTCACATTAGGTTACCCCCAAATAGGCCTAGTGGCCAGGTGGGTGGGATGCATAGGTTGATGAGTTGGAGCAAGGGGTGTGTTTTGTACATGGGAATGTTTTAAACCAATTATAGCTATGAGGTTAGATAATATAGGGTCACAAAACTGACACTAGAAAATTCTGAAAGTCAAGAAAGTCACATTAATTGAAAAAGGCACTGGTTATTTGATTTACACAAAACTAAACTTGGGTGGGTAAAAGCACTCAATAATTTTGTGCTCTTGGAATGTCCGGGGGATGGGAGACCCAGAGAAAAAAGCAGCAGTCCATTTGATGGCAAAAACATATGGAACAGCTATCCTTTGCTTACAGGAGACACACCTTACAAAAACCTCTATTGCCCAACTGAGGTGGCGGGACTACTGTACACAATTCCACTCAGTTCACTCCTATTATTCTAGAGGGGTGAGCATCTTTATTATATCTGGAGTGGCTTTTTCTTGTATACAGTCTAAGATAGACAAACTAGGCTGATACATCTTCCTGTATTGCAAGATCGAAAATAGATCTTGAGTAGTGGCAAATATATATCTTCCTCCCCCCTTTGATGTTTTGATCCTTTGTGGGCTGACTGAGTTTCTCCTGGATAAGCCAGGGGTGCTGGTAATAGTAAAAGGGGATTTTAACATGGTAATGGACTGGAAATTGGACAGGTTCCCCCCAGGGACATACACTGATAGTGCAGTGAATACCTGGCTTCTTAATTTTTTGAAAGAAACCAGACTGAGAGACATCTGGAGAATACGGAATTGGGAGACCTTTCAATATTCGTGTTTTTCTAGGACACACTCAACTCTTTCCAGGATTGATTTAGTCCTGGGAAATGAAATGATGCCCCTGATAAAAAAAAAACTATGTTAGACTTAATGGTAACGGTATTTCTATGAACCTTCCAGGACGGCACACCTGTAGAGATGAGGGCTCCTCCCTACAGGAAACACAAGCACATGACAGCTTTGTTATAAGTCCCCACCCACCCCTTGATCCTCAGTATGTAATGAAGTAATCCTGAACTTGTTCACAAGGAGCATTGCTCTACATAGGTACTTACCACCTAGCGTTTAGCTTATCTTTCCCTCCCTCATGGAAGTAGGCCTGCCATCCTGGAAGGTTCATAGAAATACCGTTACCGATAAGTCTAACATAGGTTTTCTCCTATAACTTTCCAGGGTGGCACACCTGAGAGGATAATTACGTAACCCCAAACCTACCTTCGGGGTGGGACCACAACTTTCCGATCGAAAGCCAAATCTTGCTGTGACAACACTTCCACACAGTAGTGCTTTAGAAGCATATCCTGACTGGACCAGGTGGCCACACTGCAGATTTGTTCCCAGGAGGCCCCTGCTTTCTCAACACATGACATTGCTTGCAACCTGGTTGAATGAGTTTTAACTTTTGCTGGTGCTGGAACTCCAGAACTCTCATATGCTACAGAAATAGCTTCTCTGATCCATCTAGAAGCCGAGGCTTTAGAAGCCTGAAGCCTTTTCCTAGACCCAGCCTATAGAACTAGCAGGTGACTGTTTATCACAGAAGGACGGCAATATTATGTCTTGCATCTTATGAAATAAAGATGCTACCTTTGGTAGATATAAGGGATCTGCCCTAAGGGTGACCCCATCTGGCTGTACCAATAGGAAGGGTTCCTTCATGGACAGACCTTGCAGGTCCCCGACCCTCCTGGACATAGTAACTGCTAACAAAAATGATAATTTTAAGGTTAGAAACCTAAAGGAAACCCCTTCTATAGGTTCAAAAGGGTGTTTAGATAACGCCTCTAATACCCTCATTAGGTCCCATGGAGGGACCCAGTCATTTGGTTAGAAAAAAAACATGCTGCTGTGTTCGGGAGAAACACAATCAATACTGAGGATCAAGGGGAAGGGCGGGGACTTATAACAAAGCTGTCATGTGATTGTGTTTCCTGTAGGGAGGAGCCGTCATCTCTCAGGTGTGCCATCCTGGAAGGTTATAGGAGAAAATGTGAATTACAAACCAAGAGGCCTGTCAGACCATTCCCCAGTGACAGTGTCATTGGAGTTGGGGGAATGTAACCATTCAGGGGACTGGAGGCTAAGCCCCATTTGGATCAAACTGATGGGAGACCCAAATGAGATATTGGTGTCCCTGGGAGAGTTTATTGACTCAAACCGGGACACTGCTCCAGAAGGAATAGTTTGGGACACTTTTAAGGCCTTTCTGCATGGTATAATGATACAACAAATTAAAAAAATTAAAAAACAGACCAAGGACTGGGAGAAATTAATTGGGCAGAGGGTAACAATTGTGGAGGAACTATACATTAATAACCCGACACCCAACACACTCAGGAATAGTATAGAATATAACTATCATTTAGTAACCCTCCGGAAGACAGAAAACAAATATCTCTTTCAGAGACAAGCCGCTTTCAGAGAGGGGGAAAGCGTGGGCCGCTTGTTGGGACAATTGGTCAGGGCAAACTGTCCCACCTCTGTGGTACCCGCGATTACCACAGAGGATGGAAGAGTGACGTCACACACTTCAGAAATAGTGGGTAAATTTAAAGAATATTACGAGGACCTGTATAGTTCTCAACAGAATGAGACGAGGGATGGAATGGATAGTTTTTTGATTCTTCTATATATGATTGGTGAAAAAAAAAATCACAATAAGCATATATTGATTGGTTTGTGCAAAAGTTATAGAGTCTAAAAAATAGGGGATAATTTTTTTTACTAGTAATGGCCGCGATCAGCGATTTTTATCATGACTGCGACATTATGGACACATTTTTTGCTATAAAACTGCATTGATTACTGTAAAAATGTCACTGGCAGTGAAGGGGTTAACATTAGGGACGATCAAGTGGTTAATAGGGTTTAATGTGTTCCCTAGAGTGTGTTCTAACTGAAGGGGGAGTGGACTGTGTAGGAAAAGAGATAGATGGCTGTTTATACCCTGTATGAACAGACGATCTGTCACTTTTCCCCTCAGAGAACCGTAAACTGTGTGTTTACACACACAGATGCCGGTTCTCTGTGTGCCCCTAGCAATTGCAGGAGCCTAGCAGTGATCCTGACCACCGGGCACTCTCATTGGCTCCATGGGCGAGCAGGGGGCACGCCACAGGGTGTCACTAGCAGAATGGCTCCGCTGGCCAAAACATAACGTTGTTTCACCCAGCCAAGCCATTCTGCCGCAGTAAAACTGCAGCGGCTGGTAGGCAAGTGGTTAAGGTATACTAACACTTCTAATAAGTTAATGTCTCCCACCATGCGCTCCATTAGTCTCTGGAAGGTGACAGCCCTTGAAGCATTCTATCGAATTCTAAGAACCCCAGCATGCAGATGAAAGCTATTTTCTCCCTGTCATCATGGTGCATCAAGATTTGATATTACGAGAGTGCGTATGCGCAGGCAGCCGGAGCGGATGCAAAGCTAGACTGCTCCGCACTCTCCCGGCACTTTCAGCTACAATACGCTGCCCATCTGCCCCGCTCGTCCCCATATACCTACGGGACAGCGGGCACTGTACACACGGATCGTTTCCCCATGCCTACTAGGTCGTCGGGGAAGGCGCACGGCGGCACTTTTCAGCAGCCTCGTGGATCCGGCCGCAAATCCAAGATGGCGGCCGGCAAATACACAGGGCCCGGACCGGAGCAACAGCCACAACTACAGCGGGACAGGAGACGTTTAGCTGGCTGCAGGTCCTTTGATGAAGGCTCCCTCACAGCTTCTCCACCTTCAGGTGAGCGGATGGATCATCCCTGTCCTGCATCCAGCCCTGTTAGATCTCTCTCTCAGGCCTCTGCTCCATCCCCGGGCCCTGTTTCTCAGGACTCCTCTGCTCTGGAAAAGGACCTATCAGATATATTTCTTAGCCAGGCCAGCAGCCATGATATGGATCCTGATAGTCCTGAGGGGTCTCCTGACCCTCTGCCTGCACCATTGCCATATTCCCCTGATACTGTTTTGCTTGCTCGCTTTGCGGACATGCTGAGGAAGGAGCTAGAGAAAGCTACATCCAAATTAACCTCTGATCTACGGCAGGATTTCCAGATTTTGGGTTGTCGGTTGGATAGTATTGAATCTAAAGTTGATGAGACTGTCCATAGAGTGTCACAGAATTCTGACATGATTACCGAACTCCATGATCGTTTAGAGGAAGCCTATAATAGAATTGACGACCTGGAAAACCGTGCCAGACGTTATAATTTCTGTATTCGCGGTTTACCGGAATCGGTTAAAGATATCACCTCCTTTACTTCTTCTTTGATGCATTTGGCGGTCCCAGAGATTGATGACGTTCATATGGAAATTGATCGCATTCATAGAGCTTTGGTTCCCCTGAAGCCTGATGGACCACCCCGTGATGTGATTGTAAAGCCCCATTTCTTTGGGATTAAAGAAGCCATTATGCGGTATGCCAGGGATCACCCTGATTTGGAGGTTGAAGGTCATCATATTCAAATTTTCGCGGATATATCGCAAGCTACCATTCAGAAGAGGAGGGCATTTAAACCGCTGCTATCCCCTTTGATTCAGCACAATATTCGCTATCGCTGGAACTATCCTTTCCGACTACAATTTACTTATGACAATCGATCCTATGCTTTTTCTACATTCGCAGATGGGGAAAAAATCTTGCTGAAATTGGGGTTCATTTCCCAGGCCCCAGTTTCTGGTCCGCCCACAGCTACTGATCTCCCCCCCCCCCGCTTTTGCCGCTCTGGTCTTCCCCGACTTCGAAGAAATCCGCAACATCGCGTCAAGTTACTTGAAAGACTCTATTTTTTTTCTTTTTTTTTATTTTTTTGATCCTACGGGTACACCGGACTCTGGGGGGAGGGGGATAATATAAAGAGTTGTAGATTTATGTTTTATGTTGTTTTTTCCCCTTCTTCCTGGGGTCTGGGGATGTTTCTTTTTTTTGTGCGGTAGCTTCTCTGTGGTCCTTATATAGGACATTAGCTGCCGCTTGCATAATTTTTGTCGCTTATTCGGATAATTGTATCCCTTTTTTCTTATATTACTTAGAGTTTTCAAGTATGGATATATGGGCATAACATTTGCTGTCTCATATTGTGCCGGGAGGTGGCTATGTGCTCTCCCTGTTGATAGGACTCTCCCCATTGATTTTCTTTGGTGGAGACTCCCACACTTCCAGACTTAGATTCTGGTCTACGTTGTTATATTATGTTTACTTATTGTTGCTTAATGTTTTTTTATTTCTTTGATACTGGGTGTTGTTGCACCCATGTATCGTTTTTTTTTCTCTTCTTCTTTCTCTCTTTGTTTTCCTTCCAGTCTTCACTATTAATTCTTTTTTTTTTCCTTGAGGATCGACCAGCGGCATTCTGGTTCATCAAAGAGGTCCATGTGTTGCCATCGTTAGGTGAGTCTGTCTATCATGCACATTTATGCTTTTTACCATGTCCCGGTTAACTGACTCGACTGGAACCATTCGACTGCTATCCCATAATGTTCAGGGATTGGGCTCCCCATCTAAGCGAATCCAGGTATTTAACTATTATAAATCTCTGCATGTAGATATTGTAGCTCTTCAGGAAACCCATTTTCCCTCTTCTTTTACCCCCCGCTATATCCATAGAGATTACCCTGTGTGTTACTTTGCTAATGCCACAGAGAAAAAGCGTGGGGTAGCACTCTGTTTTTCACGGCGACTTTCATTTACAGAGACTAAAGTACTGCGGGATCCAGAGGGGAGGTTTCTACTGGTTAAAGGTCATTTGGGGAGCAATTTGGTGACAATTCTGGTTTATTATGCCCCCAACACGAATCAAGTAGCATTTTTTAAAGCCTTGCTCCGGTCCTTAGCGTCGGAATTTGAGGGTGATGTGATCCTAGCCGGAGATTCTAATTTAGCATTAGATCATGTCCTGGATAAATCACATTTATCTGGTCTTCGATCCCCTCCCAAATGTAGCCGAATTTTTGCTCAGTTATTACATCGCTATGATTTAGTCGATGCTTGGAGGGAGGCCAACCCTACCGCCCGCGATTATTCTCATTTTTCTAGGGCTCACAACCGCTATTCGCGCATTGACCATGTGTTTCTTGCCTCGGGACTGTTGCCTAAACTGACTGCAGCTAAAATTGTATCTACACCTTGGTCAGATCACGACCCAGTAGTATTACTGTTTTCGAATTTAACGTTTAAATTGGCGAAGTCCCACTGGAGGCTGAATGAGTCTATCCTTGGCAATGAATCTCACTGTACGGAGATTGTCACCCACCTAAAAGCATATTTTGCGGTTAACAAAGCAGAGGATACCAACCCTGCTGTTAATTGGGCGGCTCATAAAGCCTCCATTCGGGACTCTCTAATTCAGTTGACGTCCAGACTTAATAAGGCTAATAACACCTTGATCATGACCAAAACTAAGGAATATGAAACCCTAGCTGCCCAACATAAACGACTCCCTCATCCGGACTTACTGCTTAAGCTTGAACAGGCCCGCACCGAACTTAATATATGCCTTACTACGAGGGCCGAAAAATGTCTTCGCTGGACCAACCATAGGTTCTTTACGTGGCGTGATCGTCCAGGCTCATTGCTGGCACACAAACTTACCCCTAAACATATGCATACAGCTCTCCCTAAAATTAGACTTTCAGGAGGGAATCTTTCTCAAAATCCTCAGAGTGTCCTTGACGAATTTCAGAATTTTTATACTACACTTTATGCCCCAACTCACAACAATACGTCTGTTTCTATCAACACTTTCTTAAGCACCTTATCGCTACCGTCTCTTACGGAACCTCATAGGGAAATTATGGACCAACCTATCACTTGTGAAGAGTTACAACATACCATTAAATTATTATCTTTGCATAAATCGCCTGGTCCTGATGGACTCCCTAATAGCTATTATAAAAAATTTTCAGAATACCTGGTCCCCCATATGGCTCTCTATTTTAATTCCTTACGAGACGGTGGCGAAGTACCTTTAGATGAAAACAGGGCCCACATTAGTGTTATACCTAAACCAAACAAAGACACTACTGATATTCTTAATTATCGCCCTATATCATTGATTAATTGTGATCTCAAAATCCTTACGAAATTATTAGCATTACGATTGGGTGCCTTTTTACCACAATATATACATAAAGACCAATCAGGTTTTATACATCAACGCCAAACTTTAGACCAAATTCGCGATCCATAGCTTTGATTTCTGCGGTTCGCTCCCAATGGGATGCTCCTGGATCTCGGGAACTGCTATTGCTCTCATTGGACCTTCACAAGGCCTTTGATAGCCTTAATTGGGACTATTTATTTACTACTCTTGGGGCCTTTGGTTTTGGTCCTGTTTTTATTTCATTATTACGAAAACTTTATAGCAAACCGTCGGCCCAGGTTGCTATCCGGGGTTATAGATCATCCTCCTTTCTCATTGGCCGTGGCACGAGGCAGGGCTGTCCACTTTCCCCATTACTTTTTGCGTTGGCAATAGAGCCTTTAGCGGTAGCAATTCGATCACATCCCCGAATTTATGGAATATGTTGTGGACAGCAGGAACATAAATGTTCTTTGTTTGCCGATGATGTTCTTACGTATATTACCAACCCCACAATTACCCTGCCTAACTTGTTATCCCTATTTCGTCAATTTTCCCAACTTTCCGGACTTACTTTAAACACTCAAAAAACGATGGCCCTTAATGTCTCTTTGCCCCCTTTAATAGAACAACAGTTGCGACGCGATTTTCATTTCCAATGGACCTCAACCTCTATTCCCTATTTAGGTATCCAGTTGACATCCTCAATTAGCACTTTATACAAAGCCAATTATCCCCCACTTTTTCGCCGTTTACGTGAGGACCTTCGGTGTTGGGCGGATTATTCCTTATCTTGGTTTGGTAGGATTAATTCCGTCAAAATGACGTTTCTCCCCAGACTACTCTATTACTTTAGGACCTTACCCATTGCAGTCCCGAGGAGAGAATTGCAACAGTTACAAGGAGATGTTCTCCGTTTTGTTTGGGGTAATGGGAAACCCCGTATGAGTAAATCAACGTTATATACCTCAAAATTGCGCGGTGGGCTTGGCCTCCCTAATTTGCAAGCTTATTATCAGGTGGCTCAAATAACACAGCTTTCCTATACCACGGCCAGGGGGCCTCAGCCCCTTTGGGTATCTATTGAAGCCCCATCTCTTGCTATTGGCTCCCTGATGTGGCTGCCAAGTCGCCTTCGCCCTCCTATCTTATGCCCCACCCTGTCTCACTCCCTTGAGGTTTGGGATAGGGTGCGCCATCGTAAACCATTGGTGTCTTCACATACTCCCTTGGCTCCGGTGTTTTGTAACCCAGAGTTTCCACCTGGCTTGACCCCACAGGTATTCCAGTGGTGGCTCAATAAGGGCCTCCTACGGATAGGTGACTATTTAACTGGAAGCCGACCTCATTCCTTGCAGTACTTTGTAGAGACAATACAGATGCCATCTAGTGAGCTGTTTCGGTACAATCAGATTGTATCCTTTATACATTCTAAACTTGGTATGCTTGATAGACCGTTTACTCTTACAAATTTTGAATTATCTTGCCAATCACAGGACTAAATAAGGGGACGTATATCTACCATTTATGCTACTATTACGGACCCACTTACTAAACTTCCCTATATGACCCATTGGGAACGGGACTTGAATCTTACCTTTGACCTGTCTGATTGGCAGGATATAGCCTATGCTTTATCTAAAGTATCTGTTAATACTGCACTGATTGAAGCAAATTACAAAACTCTACTACGATGGTATTTAGTACCAACCAGGATAGCTAAGATGAATCCATCTGCATCCCCCATGTGCTTTAGACGGTGTGGTCAGCTGGGTACAATGTGCCACATTTGGTGGCAGTGCCCGATCTAAGTCAGATTTTGGATTCGTATATTTAACCTTATATACACGGTTACTGGGGTTAATATTCGTAGAGCTCCGGAGGTAGCGCTTTTTCAAAAGCTCCCAGATGGGGTTCCCAAGAAATCTTTCAAACTGATCACATATATAATTCTAGCTGCTAGGATTACTATAGCTAGATATTGGAAGCAGTCGGTGGTTCCTCTTGATTCTGTAAAACTCAAGCTTAACTGGATTATGGTCAATGATAGACTCACCTGGACCCTTCGTAATAATTCCAAGAAATTTAACGTAATTTGGGATCCGTGGATCACATATATTTCTCCACTGTGACTTGCCGCTGGTTGACCCTCCCTCTTTTCCTCTTTTCTTTTTTCTTTTTCTCTTCTTTTCTTCTCTCTTTCCTTCTTCCCTATACCTACTGTCTAACAAGATATTTTATAATTTGTAAAAAGGTCAGACACCATTCTGTGCGGTCGTTCCTAGTGGAAGGGGGGTGTAGGGGAGTTCTCCCCACCCTCCTTGTTTTTCTTTCTTTTTTTTCTTCTTTTCCCCCCTCTGTTCTGCTCCGTTTTCTGTTCTGTTATTATTCTTGACAATATGGGTATTAAAGATTCTCTGGACAAGATCCAATTGGGTCTAACAGTGGGTGGGATGTGTTTGTATATTTGATTGGTGGAACACCATACTTTTTTGAGCTACTTTATAATGCGTAATCTACCATTATATAGATTACGTTTAGCCTATTTGCCTTATAGTTTTACACTCTCATGTTTTACTGTTGATTGACCCGGCTGCTGTGTGGGATAAGGGTCATATTTTTCAGATTTTACTTGTTCATTGACCGTATTACTTGTGATATTTTCTTACTGTCTCACCTTGATTTATAAATAAAAAACATATTGAAAGTAAGATTTGATATTACCCACTCCTCAAATCTAATTTTTAATTCATTTAGTTCCATTTGTTTAGATGCAGCATTCTTTATTTTGGATAATTCGTAACTTCGGAAAAATTCGTATTTGTTACGTTGACCAACAGCCAAATTTGAAAAGAAATTACAATACCTATAATTTAATAGTTAGTTATATTAGTTAGGTATTATTATTAAAATTTTTCAGCTTTTCATTCTTTCGAATTTTCAGATTTTCTTTCCTATTTTTGAATTTTCTCATTTCTGAATTTTCAAATTTATGAATTTTCGGATTTTCGAATTAACAGATTTTCAAATTTACGAATTTTCGAATTTACTGATTTTCGAATTTATGAATTTTGATCATAATGAATGACCCAAAAAAAAGCAAAAAAACAAATGAAACTATGAAATTATTTTTTGCTCCTGGTGGGTGGGACATAAAACTGTTGTCAAATGCAGAAGAACTAAAGGACAGTTTGACCTGAATATATCCATTGTATTGAAATTTCTTTGTGCTGATGCTCCAAATCTCAAAATGTTCCAGCTTATGTAGGGGTCTTGTAGGCATTCAGTGGATTGAGTGTATGCCGTGTAGTCCTTTCTCTATCTGCTACCGCTCGGCGGTGACCTCATTACGCCAAGCGGGTGGGGGGTATAAAATAGGCACTGAATCCAGCATTCATTTGCTTGGTTCCTGGAGGCGCTGCACGTTATTGCTTAGTCAGAGCAAGGTTAGTACTTGGGCTGGTAGGGAAACTTTCCACTTTCTTTCCCTTTCCGCCCAGGCAATAATGGCTTTATACTTCTTTCTCTGTTCATGTTTCATTTTTGAAGACCACTCACATGGGAGTTTGTCCTTTGCTGAGGTGTTATTGACATCTACACCTACTCCACGTTTAGACTGCCCAATGGTTTAATGCTTGCCCTCACTTTGAGGTAAGCATTCCAATTTATTTAATACACAATTATAAATAAGGTTTTTTTGTTATTTTTATTTTTTTTGTGTTTACTTGTTTCTTTTTTGTTTTTTGGTTTGTTTCAGTGCTACTTATTCTTCAATGAATTCCAGTACTGTTTCCAGACCTTTTCGGGTCATGCTATTAAAATCTCATCATTGAGTGTAATTTCTTCAGCGCCTCCTATGTTTTTAGATGTTTCCTTATATTGGTAGGTAACAAATGAAGGCCACGTGGGCTTTGTGCATTTTTGTTCCATGTCGGGATGCTCTAGTTGTGGGGTCACCCCGATGTGGACTTTATGGAACTTATATTTTTCTCCTTTCTCTTTTTTGACTATTTAGTCTCTACAATTGCCCTTTGTACCCCCTATAGCTATACTAAGGTGGCTATTAGGTGATCGCCATCTGCATGACTGCGTTTGAGTGGCCTTTTACGAGGGGTCACCGTGGGGTAGGCATTCGGCTATACGCAGGCACTGTTGATGCCTTTTTTTTTTGTGGTGGGTTTGGATTGTCTCAAGTTGTTCAGGTTCATGTGGGTGCCTATATATGTGTATAATCTTTCTCAGGCCGCGTACACACAGGCGGACTGTATGGCCTACTTAGTCCGTCGAAACACATTTCTGCGGACAGTCCGCTCGTGTGTGGGCTTCAGCTGACTTTTTCAGCATGCAGTCTGGCGTACTAAGTATTTCGGAATTTCCGTAATTCTGTCCGTCATACTTTGGTTTCAGCGGACAATCCGCTCGTGAGTAGGCTAGTTCGACGGACTAAGAATGGCACATGCTCAGAAAGGATTTACACGGCGAAAGGTTGCATTGCTGTGTATTGGACTTCCTATTTCTAGTCCCGTCGTACGTGCTGTACACGTCATCGCGCAAGCTTTCGACGGACTGTTTGTGCATCCGTGTGTGGTCAAGTCCGTTCATTCGAAAGTAGGACGGACTGTCCGTCGGATTGTATGACGGACTAAGTAGTCCATACAATCCGCCCGTGTGTACGCCGCCTCATGCAGCCTCTGATTTTAACTGTATATGTTTTTTCTTTTGTAGAATTATATTCTATTGCCCCTGAGGAAGCCATTTTTATGGCGAAACATGTAGGGAAGGACTGACCAGATAGCACTTCAAGGCCACCGCCATATTGGCCTAATATATTACAAACCCCTTGCTTTCTGGAAATTAGATAGAATATATCTATTTTGTGATTAAAAAATGATTTGTCTCTTTTCTTTTCTATGTAAATTGTACTACTATTTTGTGTGATATTTATCAAATTTTGTAATAAATCCGTTTTTTAAACATTTATAATTTGTCTATCTGTATTAAGGCACCGTGATAATCCCACTTTCTTCTTTTGTTGCTTTTGGTATGTAGGGGTATATGTTTACGGTAATGTACGTGTCAAAAACTTCTTTGTACAATAGCACCACTTGTGCCCCAGTGTCCAACAGAGCCTTGGCATGGATACCCTCTGCTTGGATCAAAACTATCGGCACCGGGCCTACAAGCTTGTCAGGTAGCCCATTTCACTCGGGTTTGGCTGCCTGGACTTTAGTTTGTCTCTGGGGTCATTGGAGCTTGTTTTCCTTAATGGGATCCCTCACTGAGGCTGTCAGGAGCCAGTGTGAACAGAAATATGTGTGGACTGCCACAGAGTATACCAATCACAAGTGTAAATAATATAATTTATTAAAAGATAAGTGGATAACACAGAAAGCACACTTCAAATATAACAAACAGTGTAACCCAACCAGTGAAGCATATAAACAGTGAACACACAATAAACGACTGCCTAATGGGATAACCAGATCGTAATCGTAACAGAGCCAGGGTTATACACAGAAGATAAAGAAGAGGGAGCTGGGAACAAGGCAGGAGATGGATTGAGCTGGTAGGAAGGGATCAGGTTGCAGGGTTGTGGTCAGGGTCCAGGAACAGGAGACTGGATGCAGTCTTCAGGAACACAGATCAGGGGCACATGGAAAAAATACCAAGGCAATGTGTAACAGCATGCAAGAGCATTAAATACTTTTCCTGCAATCAGCATCAGGTGATGCCTGATTGCAGGAGGATTATGTCAGCTTCTGACTCCCGATGGACACTGGAGCTAAAGATCTGGGAGCCACAATGCCACCAGCAGGTGAATCCTTTCCTGACCATCAGCCTCTGCTGAGAGACACCCGCTGGTGGACACCAGAACTGCAACCCATAGATCTGGGAGTTACTGCGTCGCCAGCAGGTGAATCCTTTCCTGACAAAGGCCCCATATATATATAGGGCTGTAACTAACAATTATTTTCATAATCGATTAGTTGGCCGATTGTTGTTTCAATTAATCAATTAATCGGTTAATAACCTTAAGAAACAAAAGTGTGGTGTATAATTTAGTTAATATGTAACATTAAAGAAAAGCAAATTATTCTTAAATATCTCTGTGCAGTGGAAAATATAAATAACCAACTATATGGTTAGAGAGCAAAATCTTTAATCCACTCTGAGAACAAGAGACAGAAGAGATATACTGTATATACTATTAGAGGAGATCTTCCCTCAAAAAAAAATTTAATTTTAAGAACCTTTGTTTGATTTTCTAATCGTTAGTGGGAGCCAAATTGATGTTCATTTTCAACCACAGCGACAGGAAAATTTAGATATAGAAAACTGCTTGGTGAAAGGAATTTTCAGACCGTGTATGTGGTTTTCGTTCAGAAATGACATTCATTTTAAAAACAGAATGTTCAAAACAAGTGAAAATTTCAAAACAACATTCTTTCATTCAGCGAATGTACAAAGATTTTTCGTCTGAAAATTGATTCGTGTGGCCAGCATAAGGCTCGGTATGCAGTTTGCCTTTAACCTGTTTCTGCATTGCTTTTTGCTGTGCGTTATGATTTTTGCACATGTGATTTTGCTGTGATTTGAGTTTTTGCATTTTTTTTGGCCAATTTGTTGTTGGGCAGATTAAAAAAACACAAATTGCTGTAAACAGAACCCATTACATGCTTTTCTGCATCTTCTCCATTGAAGTACATTAAACAAAAAAAGCATAGTTTTGCGTTAAAAAAAAGTCCCTGACCGTTTCCAAACACACAGCGCCTATAAAAAGCATAGATGTGAACGTGTCCCATAGGAAACCATGTAAATGAACTGTAGTGCATTTCTGCAAAAAGCACCAAAAAACACATAGATGTGAACCAGGTCTAAGCCCTTGTACACACGGTCGGACATTCCGATGGACAATGTCCGATAGGACCGTGTTGTCGGATAATCCGACAGTATGTGGGTTCCATCGGACTGTTTCCATCAGAGTATCCGACTGACCACGTTTTCCAGCTGGGCTATAAAATTTTCCGACAACATGATCCGATTGGACTTTGTCCGATCATGTGTAGAGAATTCCGATCGGACAAAGTGCCACGCATGCTCAGATCAAATTCCTAGACCAAAGGTATTGGCTACTAGCCTGAACGTAGTCCCGTCCTAACGAAATAACGTCATCACGTTAAGTACGATCGGATTTTCTGCCAACTTTGTCGGACTGTGTGTATGCTACAGTTTCGGACAAAATCCGACAGATTTGGTTGTCGGAATGTCCGACCGCGTGTACAAGGGCTAAGACGTTTAATAACATTTATACTACAACAAAAAGCAGATAATCACTACTGTAAGGGGTTAATTTTTTTACTGTACTGTACATTGGGTTCTTCTTGACTGCAGGTGTTGCTGTCACTGCCGGCAAATGGTAGAACGTAGTCTAGTTGGGTGTATTGAAAGCCTTTCTTTCTCTCGGAACCAGCCCAGTGGGAGTGTCATCCTGCTGTGCATTCTGGGAGAGGGTATTTAAAGTACTGACATCACATGCTTCTGGGTTCCAGTCCAGAACAGATTTGCTGTCTGTTCGGTCCTGGTCCTCCTGACCAGCCCCCATGGCCCTCCTGGCCTGGGGTGCGGATCCATGCAATTCCGAGCCTCGCGGCTGGATAGCCCAAGGTGAAGCAACTGCAGGGACAGGCCTGAATGGATATGAGGCCATAGTGATTCAACTGTGGTCCGGTGCTGTCTCATCTAGGGAGAGGCCCAGCAACTGGAGAACCATCCAGGGGAGGACTCTTCGGGAGAAGGCCATGCGTAAGGCTGGCTTCTCAGAAGGAGCCTGGAGGCTCAGTTGAAGGACACTATATGGATCTACGCTGATACGGTATCGCTGGACCGGCTGAGAGATACTGGTACCGTATCATAGTTCTCTAAGTTTATCTACGTCCTGCAGTTACATCCAAGTCTGTTACAGAGACTTTTGCTTTTCAAGTGTTCTACATCCAAGTCTGTGGCAGAGACTTTGCTTTACTTAACACCCTACCGGCTGCTAGGCCTAGTGAGGGCAGGCCTATCCAGTGGTTGTTAGAATCCAGTTGTGAAACGGAAATTCTCTGGATTTCTATAGTGAGAGACTTCCTATTTTTGCAGTTCCAAAAGTACCTGAACTTTCTTCTTAGCCCTCTACCCTTCATTAAGAAACTGTGTTATCTTTGAAATAAATATCCCAAAAGAGGATCCAGTGTCAGTTTCTGCAATTCTTTGGGCCATCTATCACAGGAAACCCCTAGATGGAGGCGAGGTCAAGAAGGTAACGGTAAGCCCAACAAAACCGGCAGCACCTTCGGGGGTCAGTGCTACATACATACATATATATATATATATATATATATATATATATATATATATATACACACAATATCTCACAAAAGTGAGTACACCCGTCTCATTTTTGTAAATATTTTATGATATTTTTTCATGTGACAACACTGAAGAAATTACACTTTGCTACAATGTAAAGTAGTGAGTGCACAGCTTGTATAAAAGTGTAAATTTGCTGTCCCCTCAAAATAACTCAACACACAGCCATTATAGTCATTATTGTCTAAACCACTGGTAACAAAATTGAGTATACCCCTAAGTGAAAATGTCCAAATTGGGTCCAATTAGCCATTTTCCCTCCCCAGTGTCATGTGACTCCTTATGCCCTGTACACGCGGTCAGACTTTCCAATGGAAAATATGCGCTCGGATTGTGTTCTCGGAAAATCCGATCGTGTGTGGGCTCCATCAGACTTTTTCTGTTGGAATTTCCGACACACAAAGTTTGAGAGCAGGATCTAAAATTTTCCGACAAGAAAATCCGATGTATATGCAAGACAAGTTTGGCAGAAAATCAGTCGGAAAAAATCTGATGGATTTTGTTGTCGGAATGTCCGACCGTGTGTACAAGGCATAAGTGTTACAAGGTCTCAGGTGTGAATGGGGAGCAGGTGTGTTAAATTTGGTGTTATCGCTCTCTCATACCGGTCACTGGAAGTTCAACATGGCACCTCATGGCAAAGAACTCTCAGAGGATCTGAAAAAACAAATTGTTGCTCTACATAAAGATGGCTAGACTATAAGAAGATTGCCAAGACCCTGAAACTGAGCTGCAGCACAGTACCCAAGAACATACAGAGGTTTAACAAGACAGATTACACTCAGAACAAGCATTGCCATGGTCCACCAAAGAAGCTGAGTGCACGTGCTCAGCATCATAGCCAGAGGCTGTCTTTGGGAAATAGATGTATGAGTGCTACCAGCATTGCTGCAGAGGTTGAAGGGGTGCGGGGGGGTCAGCCTGTCAGTGCTCAAGCCATACGCTGCATCAAATAGGTCTGCATGGCTGTCGACCCAGAAGGAAGCCTCTTCTAAAGATGATGCACAAGAAAGCCTGCAAACAAAGCCTGTGGAGGCGGTTTCCACTCTAGGGAATGAGGGGGAGGAGCCCTGACACGTAATGGCTCACTCTGTTTCCGTAGCTTTCTGCCAAATGCCGGAGACGAGAGTGAGAGCCGAAGCGCTGGAGGAAGCGTGACCACTGATGGCTTTTTTCCGGCATCCCTGTGCTCCCACATCTAGCCTGGCTCTAGTGCTAGCAATCACTAACACATCTTTTTTGCTGCAGACTGGAGTGCTGCCTAGATCCTGGAACTCGTGTCGCTGTGTAGGCACCTGCTGTGACCTGCTCCACCCCCTCCTCCCACTGGTTGCTCTGGCAGAAGTATCGGATCCACTGGAGTGTGGACTGGTGTGGCTGGCGCGGGAACCTCTCTCAGCACAGAGGTAGCGTGGACCAGGGACTCACACAGGGACCCCCACAAAAATGGTGGGGGATGGTAAGGGGCCTCGCATTGCTTCTGAGGAGAGAGACCCACGGGAATGCTGTTGGAATTTAACTAAGCCCTTGTATACACGGTCAGACATTCCGGCAACAAAATCTGTCGGATTTTGTCTGAAACTGGTGTTGCATACATACGGTCGGACAAAGTTGTCGGAATATCCGATCGTTCGTAACGTGATGACGTTATTTCATTACGATGGGACTACGTTCGGGCTAGTAGCCAATAGCTTTGGTCTCGCAATTTGATCTGAGCATGCGTGGCACTTTGTTCGATCGCAATTCTCTACAAACGATCGGACAAAGTCCGATCGGATCATGTTGTTGGAAAATTTTATAGCCCAGTTCTAAAATTTTGTTGGTCAGATATTCCGATGAAAACAGTCCGATGGCGCCCACACGCGGTCGGATTATCTGACAACACGGTCCGATCGGACATTTTCCGTCGGAATGTCCGACCGTGTGTAGAAGGGCTAAGAGTTTTGAAAAACTATTTACTCATTTAAACAGCTCCTGTGTGCCTCAAAGAAGATGAAATGCTATTTGAAGGAAAGAGTATGAAAAGAAAAGCTGGTTGCTAATTATTAATGCTGGCTGGGAATCTATGAGAATGGTGGACAATTGTCATTGCTGCTGATAAATGCTGAATAGTGCCGCTGCTGCAAATGTTAAGGTTAATCAATGTCCATCATTACCTGCTGAAGACTGCTTTGGCCTGCGATAGCATAGGCCATCTGCCACCTGTTGATAACTGTTGCTATATAGGTGGATAGCTGTTTAAACCTGCAAAGGAGTCTAACCTGAACACCCAGTCTTCCAGACTGTGCTTTTTGAAAATTGAACTGTTTACTCTATATTAATAAGCACAGAGAGTTTAGAAAACTGTGCAATTGTTTAAATGATTTTCATGTGCTTTAAAAGAGGAAGAAATGATATCTAAAAGAAGAATTCAACATAGGGTTGCCACCTTTTCTTCAAGCCAAACCCGGACACTTTTGTGATGCATTGCAATTTTTTTGTAGTACATGCTATAGGATTGTAAGATACCTGGGTCACCATTTGGGTTGCCCAAAGAGAGTAGTAATGAGATGTGCTACAGCAAACAGTGGTTTTGGTCAAATTGCATTAACAGTGGGGGGGGGGGGCTTAAAGGGGCATGGTTAAATACAACAAAAGCATTTGTGTACCCATAAAATATGATTTTATTAATAAAAGAAATGTCAGTTAAAATACGAGTAGTGGGCGGTGTCAGTAGAGAAGTGGACGGTGTCAGTAGGGCAGTGGATGGTGTCAGTAGAGCAGTGGACAGTGTCAGTAGAGCAGTGGACAGTGTCAGTAATGCAGTGGACAATGTCAGTAGAGCAGTGGAAAATGTCAGTAGGGCAGTGGACCAGTGTCAGTAGGGCAGTGGACGGTGTCAGTAGAGCAGTGGACGGTGTCAGTAGGGCAGTGGATCGGTGTCAGTAGGGTAGTGGATGGTGTCAGTAGGGCAGTGTACCTCCATCCAAAAACCTGAATCAGCTCTACTGAACCCAACCCCATACAAACTGTTCACAACCTTTCCAAACACCTTTTTAATTACAAAAAGCCCCAAAAAATTCAAAGCAATCCACAGCCACCCCACAAACAGAGAAGAATATAACAGATTAAATATCAGACAGTGCCTGTGCCTCCTCAATAGAGACCTCCATTACAGCGAGACAAAAAAAGTACCTTCCAGGAGCCGCTGCAAAGATGTGTGTGAACCTGTTTGGGGGGCGGAGTCTGTAATACAATGCTTTCTCCTGCAAAAGTGTCCCTGGTTGCTAGCACACTAGTCCAGTGGCCCTCCATTCACTGTCTCTGGCACTGGCACAGGCGGCTGGGTGGGAGAGAGAGAGCACACAGATAGAGTGTAGTGTAACCCAGCTGCAGGACATTAGCCCTGCTGGAGTGGGGGAAGAAAGGGGGGGTTGCATGCTGTTTGGGGGTAAGGATGAGATCCGGCGTGTTTGCATACTTCATGTACAGAGCCTGCCATGAAGTCGGCACAGTGCTGCGCTAATCACAGGCAGCGAGACATTGCCCCGACGAGCGGCTGCAGAGATCGGGCAATGTCTCACTGTATGTGATTAGCGCAGTGCTGCGCTGACTTCCTGGCGGGCTCTGCATGTGGACCATGCGAACACGCCAGAGCTCATGCCTATTTGGGGGTAGCTGATAGAGAAGGGGGGTAGCTGACAGAGGGGAGGGGGTAGCTGACAGAAGAGGGGGTGGCTTACAGAGAAGGGAGGGTTGCTGACAGAAAGGGGGGCTGACAGAGGAGGGGGTTACTGACAGAGAGGGGGCTGACAGAGGAGGGGTTGCTGACAGAGAGGGGTGCTGACAGAGAGGGGGTTGCTGACATAGACAGAGAGGGGGTTGCTGACAGAGAGGAGGGCTGACAGAGAGGGGGGTTCAGAGGGGGGTGCTGACAGAGGGGGGATTGCTGACAGAGAGGGGGGTTGACAGAGGGGGATTGACAGAGGGGGGTTGCTGACAGAGAGGGGAGTTGCTGACAGAGATGGGGCTGACAAAGGGGGGGTTCCTGACAGAGAGGGGGCTGCTGACAGGGGGGGTGGGTTATAGAGAAGGGTGGGCTGACAGAGGGAGGTGGCTTATAGAGAGGGGCGGGCTGATAGAGGAGGGGGGTTGCTGACAGAGAGGGGGGTTGACAGGGTTTGCTGACAGAGAGGGTGGCTGAAAGAGGGTTAGCTGACAGAGAGGGGGGTTGACAGGGTTTGCTGACAGAGAGGGTGGCTGAAAGGGGGTTAGCTGACAGAGAGGGGGGCTGAAAGGGGGGTTCCTGACAGAGAGAGGGGCTGATAGAGGGGGAGTTGCTGACAGAGGGGGGCTGACAGTGGGGGGCTGCTGACAGAGGGGGTGGCTTATAGAGAGGGGCGGGCTGACAGAGGGGAGTGGCTTATAGAGAGGGGTGGGTTGACGGGGGTGGCTTACAAAGAGGGGCAAGCTGACAGAGGAGGGTGGCTTGCAGAGAGGGGCGGGCTGACAGGGGGGTTTCTGACAGAGAGGGGGGGCTGACAGAGGAGGGGGTTACTGACAGAGAGGGCTGACAGAGGAGGGGTTGCTGACAGAGAGGGGGTTGCTGACAGAGACAGAGAGGGTGTTTCTGACAGGGTGGGGGGCAGACAGGGGGGGTGACAGAGGAGGGGTTGATAACAGAGAGGGGGAGCGACAGAGAGGGGGTTGCTGACAGAGGCAGAGGAGGGATTGATGACAGAGAGGGGGGCTGACAGAGAGGGGGGTTCAGAGGGGGGTGCTGACAGAGGGGGGTTGTTGACAGAGAGGGGGGGTTGCTGACAGAGGGGGGGGTTGCTGACAGAGAGGGGGGCTGACAAAGGGGGGTTGCTGACAGAGAGGGGGCTGACAGGGGGTTGCTGACAGAGAGGGGGCTGACGGGGGTTGCTGACAGAGAGGGGGGCTGACGGAGGTTGCTGATTGAGGGAGGCTGACAGTGGGGGGGTTGCTGACAGAGAGGGGGCTGCTGACAGGGGGGGTGGCTTACAGAGAAGGGTGGGCTGACAGACGGGTGTGGCTTATAGAGAGGGGCGGCTGATAGAAGAGGGGGGTTGCTGACAGAGAGGGGGGCTGAAAGGGGGTTTGTTGACAAAGGGGGCTGAAAGGGGGGTTTCTGACAGAGAGAGGGGCTGATAGAGGGGGAGTTGCTGACATAGAGGGGGGCTGACAGTGGGGGGGCTGCTGAGAGAGGGGGTGGCTTTTAGAAAGGGGGGGCTGACAGAGGGGAGTGGCTTATTGAGAGAGGTGGGAGACAGAGGGGGGTGGCTTACAGAGAGGGGCAGGCTGACAGAGAGGGGTGGCTCACAGAGAGGAGTGGGCTGACAGGGGGGTTTCTGATAGAGAAGGAGGGCTGACAGAGTGGGGGCTGCTGACAGAAGGGGGTGGCTTACAGAGCGGGCTAGCTGACAGAAAGGGGGGCTGACAGACGGGCGGGTGGAAGAACAGATGGCAGAGAGACCTCACCTCAGTCAGGAGAAACACAGCACGCCAGGCAGGGAGGCGGGACTCCAGGCAGTCGCGATCACCCATAGTCCAGCCCTGCCTCCACATGTGACCACTTACTATCTCCACCATGCCAATCACAGACCCAAGCGCTGCACGCACATAACTCATTCCGCCAGTCACAGGGAGCACGCTGCTAAGCTCTCACACAGGCAGTATGTATGTGACAGAGTACATGATGGTGGCGCCCTCGGGAATCGAAGCGCCGCTCTAGATGTTGCGGCCGGGGGCCACAGGACAGTTGAACTGTGTCAAAACCCGGACTGTCCAGGTCAAAACCAGACAGGTGGCAACCTTAATTCAGCATTGTATATCAAAACAGCATTAAGAATGTTATATAGTACTATAAAGCTTTTTGACCACCCATATAGCTCCAGGGTGCTTTAACATGACCTAGACAGTAAGAAAATAAAAAGTTTGCTGCTAATATTGATGTTGGCTGTAAACCAATGAGAACAATGGACAATTGCTATTGCTGCTGATAATCACGGAACAGTGCTGTTGTTGCATGCGTTAAGGTCAACCACTGTCCATCATTATCTGCTGCCCTGGCTTGTGAAAGCTTAGGCTATGTTTTACTTGAAAAAGGAGAGAGAGCCAGGTCGGGCAAAAATGTATCAGCGCACCTCATCCCAATTATGTCAAATGAAGAGAAAGAGAGGGGCTAGGTGGGATTATTGCGGTGCTATAGAAGTAGAAAAACTGTATAGTATAAAAATAGAAAAAGACTTTATTAAATATAATAGTAAAAAACAATAATAAAGGTAAATTCAAAATTTTGAAATCACAAATATCAATACCAGTACAGTAATAGAGAGTACAATGACCACAATCCGTCAATTAATTCAAATAAAAAATTCTTGGCTGTTCTGATGGAGTCCCGACATGTTTCGCCTAACAAAGGCTTCTTCAGGGGAGCCAGTAATTGACATGAGGTAGTTATAAAACAAGAAAAGAGATTCACTGTAAACAAAATACAACAAATTTAGTGAATTAGGTCTTGAGAATGAAATGCAGCCCAGACTCTGAATGCGCTCACAAATTTCAGGAATATTGTTAGGCTGAAAGAGCCAGTTATACATTAAAATGAGTAACTGTGCCTACCTATCTCCAAACAAGAGCCCCGCCCACACGATGCAATAGGGACGCCTTTAAAGCGTGGAGAGCGGACCAGTCCAAAAATCCCCAGATAGTGGCTGCAGGAGATAAATGGAACAGACAAATATCCACTATCATTAGAAATCATGGGGCCAAAAAGGGCTCCCGTAATCCATTTACCAAATTAAAGGAGATACCTGTGTAATTTATGGTTAAACGACAATGAAAGCCTACCTGAGCAAATTGGTATTTGGTGTGTCTCATGAGAGGAACAAATAACTGCAAGTAAGCAGGTCCAGAGTAGGATGTAATGTCAAGGTGTGGACCTAAATTATAATTAAATTAATAAGGAATTACCCTAGATAAGGCCAGTATATGCATGACAGAAGAAATAAATAAAATATATGGATGGATGAAATTATTCATAAAAAGATGGTTAAACTATGGTTTTAAGGTGGCATTATGCTCAAATTACTTAAATAGATCACTAGAGAAACGCTTACCATGGACTGACAAAAGAGAGTAATTGCAGTGTTCCACTGGACTTAATACAAGCTCACACTGTGATTGAGAAGTTTGGCAATGGGCTGCAGCAAGCAGGTCAGTCAGCCAACGTGTGTAGAACCTATGGGTATCGATATGTAAAAGATAAGGAACAAAGGAACCCCAATAAAAAAAGGGGAAAGAGGAATAGGTGTAGCTTAAGAGTAGGAAAAGAGCCATGGGCTGTGTGGATAGTCCATGTTCTTGTCAAAAAACCAACCTTTAAGACGAGATATCCACGCTGTAGTGTCTTGCAGGGCCGACACACCTGCAAAGTGGGTGTGCTTTTTATCTCCCAGACACTCAGCGTCAAATCAATGACGCCGGGTGAGAGCGGACGAAAATGCACGACTAGAGGTTCGCTATGCCTAGCAAACCGCTACCACTCAGTGACCACAACGGGACACAATGTTCTAACGAGGCATCCGTTTTTTAAACGGATCAGAGACCATATGTCACCATTACTCAAACGACTGTGTACTACAGCATTGAATAGACACATAGGTATCTTTCACAACTTTGATCCCAATGTTGTATATTTTTCGGCCCTTGAGCATGTACCTCCTCATGCCCGAGGGGGTGAAATCGATACTCGCTTACTGCAACTCGAAACAAAATGGATATACACTCTAGAGGCCACAAAAAAACCCGGGCCTAAATGAATATATAACCTATAAGCATTTTCTTTAATTAACTCTGTTTTTTTACTCTGCGTTTAGAATTATGCATTTACATAACCCAAGAATGAATTTTCATTAGAATAGTTTAACCATCTTTTTATGAATAATTTCATCCATCCATATATTTTATTTATTTCTTCTGTCATGCATATACTGGCCTTATCTAGGGTAATTCCTTATTAATTTAATTATAATTTAGGTCCACGCCTTGACATTACATCCTACTCTGGACCTGCTTACTTGCAGTTATTTGTTCCTCTCATGAGACACACCAAATACCAATTTGCTCAGGTAGGCTTTCATTGTCGTTTAACCATAAATTACACAGGTATCTCCTTTAATTTGGTAAATGGATTACGGGAGCCCTTCTTGGCCCCATGATTTCTAATGATAGTGGATATTTGTCTGTTCCATTTATCTCCTGCAGCCACTATCTGGGGATTTTTGGACTGGTCCGCTCTCCACGCTTTAAAGGCGTCCCTATTGCATCGTGTGGGCGGGCTCTTGTTTGGAGATAGGTAGGCACAGTTACTCATTTTAATGTATAACTGGCTCTTTCAGCCTAACAATATCCCTGAAATTTGTGAGCGCATTCAGAGTCTGGGCTGCATTTCATTCTCAAGACCTAATTCACTAAATTTGTTGTATTTTGTTTACAGTGAATCTCTTTTCTTGTTTTATAACTACCTCATGTCAATTACTGGCTCCCCTGAAGAAGCCTTTGTTAGGCGAAACATGTCGGGACTCCATCAGAACAGCCAAGAATTTTTTATTTGAATTAATTGACGGATTGTGGTCATTGTACTCTCTATTACTGTACTGGTATTGATATTTGTGATTTCAAAATTTTGAATTTACCTTTATTATTGTTTTTTACTATTATATTTAATAAAGTCTTTTTCTATTTTTATACTATACAGTTTTTCTACTTCTATAGCACCGCAATAATCCCACCTAGCCCCTCTCTTTCTCTTCATTTGACATAATTGGGATGAGGTGCGCTGATAAATTTTTGCCCGACCTGGCTCTCTCTCCTTTTCCATAAATCTTTGGTGTCTAAAACACACCTCCTAAACAGGCGAGGCTTAAAAAATCTTTCGAATCTTCATATTTACTAGATCTGGAATATATTTTTTACTCTAAAAACACTGAGGGAGGGTTAGGACAGGGAGAGGAGGAACAAGAAGAAATTTTTGTTTCTCTTCACTTTTTTCCCCCCTTCTTTGCCACTTAAGGCTATATATTTGACCTTTTAGAATATATGGGAAAACATTATAAATTATATGAATAAGATTATACACCTTTGCTTAGGGTAACCTCCGCGTTAAGGAAGGATTGCATCGTATACCCCTTATGATCTGTGCCAGGATACTTTGTTCCAGTTTTGTTTTTTCTATGGACTGGAATAGATAATTCTGTTTCAGTTCCTTTTTCACTGAAACTATCTTGATTATTCAGTATAATCTGGACATATGGATAGTCATCATGGACAATAACTATTTTGTATGACTATATTTTGGAGTATATACATGTTTTCCGTAGAATTAGAGTTTGCACTAGAACAAATAACATATATATTTTTTTTTCTATAGAGTAATATGCGCTGTTGTTTCTACGGGTGAATTGATTTATTCATTTAGCTTGTAGATGTCTGTTTGACATATGAATAAGATTGTTGGTGCACCATACGTCCCTTCCCCTTCCCTCCCTTTTTGTTTCCCTCTCTCTTCCTTTCTATTGTGTTGTTGCGTCTCTGCAGGTGTTGTTTGTCTTGTCAAGAAATGGCAGCTTTTTGTGGAAATGCATGGGATGGTCTTATGACAAAGGTTCAGGCCTCTAGAAAAGACGCAAATATTACAGATGCGGAACTGGATCGATCTTTCTTTAGATTACAACGCCTTTTAGAACGTAAAGCCAGGATTTATTGGCATAAAATCTATTTTGAAAAATATGTAGAACATCAAGTTGTTCCTTGGGGTCTGAGAATCCAAATTTTCCCCAATATGAATAAAACTAGTGATTCACTCGAAAATTCTTGGGAGAGCAATCTTCAATCTTGCTCCTTTCAAATGATTTCACTCTTAATTGATCAATATGAATCGGAGTTGGAACAGCTTGATCTTCAGATCACCTCTTGGTATGAGGATAACAGCTTAGTAGAAAACCCCATTCGTTTCACACAGCGCGAGAATAACTTACGCTCTTATCTTGAACAATATACACGGGACATTATTAATGTCAAGGAAGGTAAATTCCTTCGGGACAAATTAGCTTATGAAAAGCATTTTGCCTATAAATGGCAAAACCCCAATCACACTACTTCTAAAAGAAGATCATACACTCCGAATGCTCCTCAAACAGATACTATTATTCCTAATGTTGTTTCTTTTTCTTCTAGTACTTCTACATCTTACAGAGATTTAACCCAAGACAGGATTCCTAAGAAAAGAAAGGGAGACCGTTTGGATACGTCCGCGACCTCGTCACCCAGATCCACGGGAACGGTACACCAACTCACCGCGGCTCCATCCAAAACACATCGCACACAGGTTTCTACTCCTATGCCTATAATTCAGTCACGCCCCAGCACTTCCTTAGACCCTTCCACTTACCCTGCACTGAGCACTCCAGCACCGATTTCACACCCTTCTATCACTCACCTTGGATCCTCAGTTAGGAGAGTGAGTGAACCGACACTCCCCTCCATGTTTCCACCCCATTCACAATCCACAGATCCTCGTATCGCACCTATTTTTTTAGTTCAGACCCCGGAACCCAAATCACACCCACCCTCACTATTTCATCCACAAATGCACTAGGTCTCGAGGTCGTGAACCTGTCCTCGGTCTCCCTAACTAAGGAACAGATTGAAATATTGAAACTAGGCCTTACGTTCTGTCCATCAACCAATTTAGACAAGTTTCAATTTGTTAAGGACATACATCTTTTTGCTAGACGCCTTTTGTTTAAGGTAATGTACGACAAATCTCAAGTAACGAATAACCCCATTATCTCCTCTGTGGAACTCTCGTCCAGTGAGCTTCAGGCCATGGAGGACCTGATGTCACTGTGGGACGAGGGGAACACCGAGGATGAGCAGTCTTTGGATTTAACTACACCTCGAGTTTTAGTCCCGGGAGTATTATTCCCTCCCTCAGCAACATTTAAATTAAAATCCAAATCCTTCCCTCTGCTTCAAAGTAACCCCAACATATGGGCCTTTGTTAGCCAATTAACCTCAGAGATTAAGAATCTTGAACTAGATGTACAAGAACCTCATAATCTTTCTCTCAAACATTGTCAGGCACTCCAAAATCTTCAGAGTAATCCAGATTTGATTATAAAACCTGCAGACAAAGGAGGTAATGTGTGTGTTATGGATGCCCAGGCATACAAAAAAATGTGCCTCGACATCCTTAACAATAAAGAATGGTTTCGTTCGATATCTAAACTCATCATTGAAAACTTCAATACGGAATATTACCCACTTATCTTTCGAGCCTATCGACAGGGCATTATTGACCTTAATACATGGAAATATTTAAATGTAAAAAACCCACAAATTCCTACATTCTATTCGCTACCAAAACTGCACAAATCTCTTGTTAACCCCCCAGGTCGACCCATTGTGTTGGGGTGCCAGGGTTTAACCGAAAACGCTAGTGCATTAGTCGACAAACATTTATTCCCGCATGTACTATCTTTGCCCTCCTATGTAAAAGACACCATTGACTTGCTACGAATTTTGGATGGAAAACAGCTTCCCCTGAATGCATGGCTGGTTGCCCTAGATGTGGAGTGTCTTTACAACTCTATTCCGCATACTGCGGGCATTAAAGTCATGCATTCTTTCCTGAGAGAAAGAGGACCAACCTCTGAAGCGTATGATGGGTTTGTGCTCCAATTATTGGAGTTCATCCTCACTCATAATATTTTTATGTTTGATCGTTCCCACTACCTCCAGGTACAGGGTGTAGCAATGGGCACCAAATGTGCCCCTTCCTATGCCAATCTGTACCTGGGGGGGTGGGAACGACAAATTTTTTCTAGCGACCAACCCCAGGATTGGAGTCAGTTCATCCTGGGTTGGCATCGCTATATTGATGATATCCTGATCCTTTGGATAGGTACCCTTGACGAACTACACGAGTTCTTCGATGGTTTGGCTTATAATCAATTTAATTTGAAATTTACAATGGAGTACAGCCAGACTCAGGTTAACTTCCTCGACTTATGCATCAAATTAGACGACAGGGGTGTAATTGACTCATCTCTCTATCGTAAGCCCTCAGCAGGCAACACCATCTTACACGCCGCAAGTGCACATCCCAGATCACTTCTAAATAGCATTCCCTACAGCCAATATTTACGCCTTCGCCGAAACTGCTCTCAAGATATTGATTTTCAACTAGCTGCAAAGGATCTGTCCACTAGATTAAATCAACGTGATTACAGTAAATCACTACTTAAACGTACTTACAATCAAGTGATTAAATTAAATAGAAACGATCTAATTTATCCTCAACCGAAGTCTACCTCCAATCCACCCCTACGTATCATCACGCAATACTCCCGGCAACACAACCAAATGAGAGAAATTCTTATTAAGTACTGGCCTTTACTGTTGGCGGATCAAACAATCCACAAATATATAAAACCATTTCCCCAACTTACATACCGTAGGTCCCAGTCTATGAAAGACCGACTAGTCACAAGCCACTTCGATATTCGACAACCCACTAAATCTAATCGCACTGGCACATACCCTTGTGGCCACTGCGATGTTTGTCGGTTCATCTCCAAATCACCACATACCACATTACCTGATGGGTCTCTTCACACCATCAGATATAATGTGACATGCAAAACCGTAGGAATAGTATACCTTGCAAGCTGCTCCTGCGGATGTTTCTATATTGGCAAAACGAAGCGTCCGTTTTTTAAACGGATCAGAGACCATATGTCACCATTACTCAAACGACTGTGTACTACAGCATTGAATAGACACATAGGTATCTTTCACAACTTTGATCCCAATGTTGTATATTTTTCGGCCCTTGAGCATGTACCTCCTCATGCCCGAGGGGGTGAAATCGATACTCGCTTACTGCAACTCGAAACAAAATGGATATACACTCTAGAGGCCACAAAAAACCCGGGCCTAAATGAATATATAACCTATAAGCATTTTCTTTAATTAACTCTGTTTTTTTACTCTGTGTTTAGAATTATGCATTTACATAACCCAAGAATGAATTTTCATTAGAATTTGCACAAAGATCCACACTCTATGAATTCTGGAACCAGCTTTCCATAAATGCTATATGATTGACTGCATCCCTCTCCCCTATTCCCCATATTAAAAATTTTTTTTTTGTCTGTTCGTTTGATTGTGCGATTGCGAGAACGCATGTTTTTATGTGTGTATGGGTTCACCCTCTTGTCCATTTATTATTCATGTCCATTTATTCTTGTATCAATATTTGGTTTATTTAAGACCACTATATAGTGTTACATTGTTGTAAGGATGTTTAAATATCTTTAAATGTGGTTTATTATCTATTTCTCTGCTACTTAGTCTTGTGCTATATTTATTATTATAAATGATTAATTTACTGTCCTCTGTATATGTATAATAGAGTTTTACTTATATACTTTATTATATGATCACAATATCATTATCCTTCTACTGTTTGTTTTTGTAATTCTTGTGGATTTGGTCTATAAATGCAGCCCATTACCCTGCCCGCTTACCTATTTTACCAACATCTATCTACTTCTGAACAATAAGTGCGTTTTTATTTTTTATAATTGCTTTAGTTTCTTTAGCCATACACTTCTTCCCTCTTTGAGCCCGTCCTCCCGGTAGGGACCCTTTTGTGGGAGAGTACCTGTCTTCTTCATCTCCGGTATTGGTGCCTGCATGGACGCACGGGTCGGGCTGTGTGGAAGCCCGACCCGTTTGAATGCAGGCTGCCTCGTTAGAACATTGTGTCCCGTTGTGGTCACAGAGTGGTAGCGGTTTGCTAGGCATAGCGAACCTCTACGTTGCCATCTCCGTGATCTCCGTATATGCCTACGGCGGCGTTCGGGTTTCCGTGGTTACGGAGCCGCCGCCGCAGTGCATTGTGGGGATTGTAGGCTCAACCACCCGGGACTCATGCGCAGTCGTGCATTTTCGTCCGCTCTCACCCAGCTTCATTGATTTGACGCCGAGTGTCTGGGAGATAAAAGGCACACCCACTTTGCAGGTGTGTCGGCCCTGCAAGACACTACAGCGTGGATAACTCGTCTTAAAGGTTGGTTTTTTGACAAGAACATGGACTATCCACACAGCCCATGGCTCTTTTCCTACTCTTAAGCTACACCTATTCCTCTTTCCCCTTTTTTTTATTGGGGTTCCTTTGTTCCTTATCTTTTACATATCGATACCCATAGGTTCTACACACGTTGGCTGACTGACCTGCTTGCTGCAGCCCATTGCCAAACTCCTCAATCACAGTGTGAGCTTGTATTAAGTCCAGTGGAACACTGCAATTACTCTCTTTTGTCAGTCCATGGTAAGCGTTTCTCTAGTGATCTATTTAAGTAATTTGAGCATAATGCCACCTTAAAACCATAGTTTAACCATCTTTTTATGAATAATTTCATCCATCCATGTATTTTATTTATTTCTTCTGTCATGCATATACTGGCCTTATCTAGGGTAATTCCTTATTAATTTAATTATAATTTAGGTCCACACCTTGACATTACATCCTACTCTGGACCTGCTTACTTGCAGTTATTTGTTCCTCTTATGAGACACACCAAATACCAATTTGCTCAGGTAGGCTCTCATTGTCGTTTAACCATAAATTACACAGGTATCTCCTTTAATTTGGTAAATGGATTACGGGAGCCCTTCTTGGCCCCATGATTTCTAATGATAGTGGATATTTATCTGTTCCATTTATCTCCTGCAGCCACTATCTGGGGATTTTTGGACTGGTCCGCTCTCCACGCTTTAAAGGCGTCCCTATTGCATCGTGTGGGCGGGGCTCTTGTTTGGAGATAGGTAGGCACAGTTACTCATTTTAATGTATAACTGGCTCTTTCAGCCTAACAATATTCCTGAAATTTGTGAGCGCATTCAGAGTCTGGGCTGCATTTCATTCTCAAGACCTAATTCACTAAATTTGTTGTATTTTGTTTACAGTGAATCTCTTTTCTTGTTTTATAACTACCTCATGTCAATTACTGGCTCCCCTGAAGAAGCCTTTGTTAGGCGAAACATGTCGGGACTCCATCAGAACAGCCAAGAATTTTTTATTTGAATTAATTGACGGATTGTGGTCATTGTACTCTCTATTACTGTACTGGTATTGATATTTGTGATTTCAAAATTTTGAATTTACCTTTATTATTGTTTTTTACTATTATATTTAATAAAGTCTTTTTCTATTTTTATACTATACAGTTTTTCTACTTCTATAGCACCGCAATAATCCCACCTAGCCCCTCTCTTTCTCCCTATCTTTTACTTGTTGCTAACAGTTGCTATAGGTGGATAGTTGTTGAAAATCACAAAGGAATTTAACTTTAACATACAAATAATTTTCTTTCTGTGCTTTTTGAAAATGGAACTGTTCATTGTATACTAATAAGCACTGAGAGTCTAGAAAGCTGTGTATTCATTTAAATGGATTCCATTTGCCTTAACCAGTTCAGCCCTGGAAGAATTTACCCCCTTCCTGACCAGAGCACTTTTTGCGATTCGGTACTTTGTAGCTTTAACTGACAATTGCACGGTCATGCAACGTGGCTCCCAAACAAAATTGACGTCCTTTTTTTGGTGGTATTTGATCACCCCTGCACTGTTTCTTTTTTGCACTATAAACATAAAAAGAACAACAATTTTGAAAAAAACGTAATATTTTTTACATTTTGCTATAATAAAATATCCCCCAAAAATATATAAAAAAACAATTTTTTTCTTCAGTTTAGGCGATACATATTCTTCTAGATATTTTTGGTGAAAAAAAAATCACAATAAGTATTTATTGATTGGTTTGCGCAAAGTAATAGCGTTTACAAAACAGGGGCTGGTTTTATGCCATTTTTATGAGGCGGTCAGCAAGCGGTTAAAGAGGAAGAAATGCATTTCTTTGCATTATATATTAAAACAGCATTGAGAGCATTATATAGTACCATAGAGATTCTTGTCCACCTAAGTAGCTTTGAGGTGCTTTAATGTGCCCCAGAGAGTAAGCCCGATGCTAATTATACATTTTTAATGTTGGCTGTGAATCAATGAGAACGGTGGACAGTTGCTATTGTTGCTGATAAATGCTGAATAGTGCTGTTGTTGCAAATGTTAGGTTAGGTTCACACAGAGGCAACTCAGATCCGACTTCAGGTTGCCCCTAGTCGCGCTACATGTAAAAATCAATGTAAGTGAATGAGAGCCGTCTTAATGCACACTACTGAAGTCGCTCCGACTTCAGAAAAGGTTCCTGTACTACTTCTATCCGACTTGTAGGCGACTGGTACCCATTGATTTCAATGGAGGTCACCTCCAAGTCGGATCTCCGTCTATACGGAGGCGACTCTCACAGAATTATCAACTCTCAAAAGGGAACTCCACACCAAATTTATTTAAAAAAATTGGCGTGGGTTCCCCCTCCTAGAGCATAACAGGCCCTTAGGTCTGGTATGGATTTTAAGGGGAACCCCCTACGCCGAAAAAACGGCATGGGGGTTCCCCCCAGATCCATACCAGACCCTTATCTGAGCACGCTACCCGGCCGGCCTGGAAAGGGGGTGGGGACGAGTGCCCTCAACATGGGGGGGTGCCTTGGGGAAGGGGGGCCGCGCGGCCCCCCACCCCAAAGCACCTTGTCCCCATGTTGATGAGGACAATGGCCTCTTCCCGACAACCCTGGCCGTTGGTTGTCGGGGTCTGTGGGCGGGGGGCTTATCGGAATCCATGAGCCCCCTTTAATAAGGGGGCCCCCGGATACCGACCCCACACCCTATGTGAATGAGTATGGGGTACAATGTACCCCTACCCATTCACCTGTGAAAAAAAGTAAAAAAAAAACACAACACACAAGGGTTAAAATAGTTTTTTGCACAGCTCCGGGGTTCTTCTTCTGTCTTCGGGGGTCTTCTCGCCAGACTCCTCCGCTGTCTTCTGCTCTTTTGCTAGCTCTTTCACTAGCGGAGGAGCCCGTCTTTCTTCTTCACTGTCGCCCTCTTCTTCCGACTTCGGGGGTCTTGTCCCCCTCTTCGGTTCTTCTTGCCGGGCCACTGCGCCTTCTTCTAGCTCTTTTACAAGCGGTGGCCCGGTCTTCTGTCACCGCTGTCGCCGTCGCCGTCTTCTGTTCTTTTCTTCTTCTCTTCTGGAGATGTTGCCTCGTCGCTGTCTCCGGTCACTATGACAGGACACGCGGCGTGCGGCGACTTATATAGGGACATCACTGGATGATGTCCCCGCCCATTATGATGTCACAGTACCAGAGGATGCAGCACTGTTCTTTGGGCACTGACAGGTGGCACTGTGGGCACTGACAGATGGCACTGTTGGGTGGCGCTGGTGAGCACTGGTAGGCGGCACTGTTGCCTACTGTTAGGTGGCACTTGTAGGGGGCACAGGTGGGCACTGAGGAGCTGGCGGCAGCTCGCAGTGATGGGGACTGATGTCCCTCTCACTGCCGCCGGTGATTGGCTTTTTACTGGCTGTGTTGACATCACATGATCAGCTGTCATTGGCTGACAGCTGATCACATGGTAAGTGGTCGAAATTGACCCTTTACTCCGATCTGTGATCCAGCGAGTCTCATAGAGGGGGGCGCGCAGGACACTCGTGCACGGGACGACGTCAATAGAGGTTGAAAATCGCAAAGGAATTTAACTTTAACCAGGGCCGGTGCTAGACTATTTTGCACCCTAGGCGAGACCAGCTACTTGCGCCCCCCCCCCCAAAAAAAATGTCAATAACTTTAGCACCAGAACTGGTCCAGGTGGACAGGAGAGGGGGTGCAGCCAGGTGGGGGGAGGGATATAGCCAGGTGGACAGGAAAGGGGGGGTGCAGCCAGGTGGAGGGATGGAGTGAGGTGGACAGGAGAGGGGAGGTGCAACCAGGTGGGAGGAAGGATGAAGCCAGGTGGACAGTAGATAGGGTGCAGCCAGGAGGAAAGGAGAGGGGTGCAGAGGGGTGCAGCCAGGTGGACAGGAGAGGGGAGGTGCAGACAGGTGGAGGGAGGATATAGTCAGATGGACAGGAGAGGGGGTGCAGCTAGGTGGAGGGATGGAGCCAGGTGGACAGGAGGGGGTAGCCAGATGGAGGGATCGAGCGAGGTGGAGGGATGGAGCCAGGTGGACAGGAGATGGGGTGCAGCCAGGTGGAGGGAGGATATAGCAAAGTGGACAGGAGATGGGGTAGCCAGGTGGAGAGATAGAGCCAGGCGATGGGATGGAGCCAGGCGATGGGATGGAGCCAGGCGATGGGATGGAGCCAGGAGGAGGAATGGAGCCAGGAGGAGGAATGGAGCCAGGAGGAGGGATGGAGCCAGGAGGAGGGATGGAGCCAGGAGGAGGGATGGAGCCAGGAGGAGGGATGGGGCCAGGCGGAGGGATGGGGCCAGGCGGAGGGATGGGGCCAGGCGGAGGGATGGGGCCAGGCGGAGGGATGGGGCCAGGCGGAGGGATGGAACCAGGCGGAGGGATAGAGCCAGGTGGGGAGGGATGGAGCCAGGCGGAGGGATGGAGCCAGGCGGAGGGAGGGAGCCAGGCGAAGGGAGGGAGCCAGGCGGAGGGAGGGAGCACGGCGGAGGGATGGGGCCCGGCGGAGGGATGGAACCAGGCGGAGGGATGGAACCAGGCGGAGGGATGGAACCAGGCGGAGGGATAGAGCCAGGTGGGGAGGGATGGAGCCAGGCGGAGGGATGGAGCCAGGCGGAGGGATGGGGCCCGGCGGAGGGATGGGGCCCGGCGGAGGGATGGGGCCCGGCGGAGGGATGGAGCCAGGCGATGGGATGGAGCCAGGCGGAGGGATGGAGCCAGGCGATGGGATGGAGCCAGGTGGAGGGATAGAGCCAGGGGATGGGATGAGGCCAGGGGATGGGATGGAGCCAGGGGATGGGATGGAGCCAGGGGATGGGATGGAGCAAGGCGGAGGGATAGAGCCAGGCGGAGGGATAGAGCCAGGCGGAGGGATAGAGCCAGGTGGGGAGGGATGGAGCCAGGTGGGGAGGGATGGAGCCAGGTGGAGGGATGGAGCCAGGGGATTGGATGGAGCCAGGGGGAGGGATGGAGCCAGGGGATTGGATGGAGCCAGGCAGAGGGAGGGAGCCAGGCGGAGGGAGGGAGCCAGGCGGAGGGATGGGGCGAGGTGGAGGGATGGTACCAGGGGATGGGATGGAGCCAGGTGGAGGGAGGGAGCCAGGCGGAGGGATGTGGCCAGGGGATGGGATGGGATCACACACCAAAGATAAGCTCTGACTGTAAGCCTTCATCCCCAGCGCTTCCCCCCACCACCTGACAAGTTCTTACCTTAGTGCACTTCTTTCTCGCTTCCTCCACATGTCAGGCAGCGGGCGGCAGTCCGTGTCACGTCCGGGAGACCTCCTTCAGCTCCACCCCCGTTCAGCTGATCCACCCCCCCCCCCTCGCTCCCCCGCTCCAGCGGCGGCCGCGGAGAGGCTCGATGAGCTGCAGGAAAAGCTTTGCTTTTTGGTCCTCGCTCCTCCAAGACAAGTGGCTGGCAGCCTCGGCCCTGCGTTTGTCCTATAGCTAGTCCGGGCCTGGGTGCTCCTCCAATGGCTGCACATCAACCAGGGAGGGAGGCGGGGCGGCCAGAGAGCTGACACCCATGGCTGCTGGACATCCGCATGGTCATCCCTGGCTTAGTCCGAAGGGTGAGATCTGCCTGCTCCCCCACCCAGCAACTCTGCAGCCGGCCATATGGAGCCACCTCCTGCTACAGTCTGCACCACTCGCCAAGGGGGAACTGATCCTCTGGAGCGGACCAAGGCTGTGGCTGCGCCCCTAGGCGGCAGTGCGCCCTAGGCGACTGCCTAGTTCGCCTAGTGGGAGCGCCGGCCCTGACTTTAACACACAAATAATCTTCTTCACCGTGCCTTTTGAAAATGGAATTGTTCATTGTATACAAATAAGCAATGCGAGTCTAGAAAGCTATGCATTCATTTAAATGGTTTTCATATGCCTTTAAAGCGGAAGACATGTTATTTGAAAGAAGAACTCTGCATTGCATATCAAAATAGCATTGAGAACATAATAAAGTACTATAACGTTTTTTGTCCATCTAAATAGTCCCTTCATGCTTTAATGCGCTGCAGAGAGGAAGAAAAGGGAAACCTTTTGGTTGCCGCGAATGTTGGCTGTTAATTAATGTGAATTGAGGATAACCGCTACAGTATTTTCGCTGATAAATGCTGAAAAACACTGTTGTTGCCCTATGTTAATGTTCATAGACTGTTGGGGTTGCTATACTATAATAACTATAATTACTGCTACCTGTTGATAATCGCTGATAATTACCTATTATCTACCTACCTGATACCCTCTAGATAACTGACATTGTCTGTTGAAGTCTACTAATGCTGGCTGTCGCCTACCAGTATATGTTGAAGAACATTGTCACATGTTGATAGTTGCTGTCATTTTTTGACAATCCCCTGGTATTGGTGGATTGCTATTATCACATGTGAAGAAGCAGCGATTCTCTGCTGAAAATTTACAGTGCTGAAACAGGCAGTATTTGCAGACACTGTATCAATGTTTGAAAATTACCATTACCTGTTTATAATTAGATAAATAATCTGGCACCACCAGGATCAATCTGTGGAGAAAGGTCGATATTTGTTTATAATCGCTGCTGAGGGGTTTGGCTCTTGATGAGAATTGTCAAATTTTTTTAAGTGGACTGAACTTTTGCCTACACATTATAGTATACTATTAAATGATATCTACTGTAGGATAGTAAACTTATCCAGATTACTGATATACCGTATAACATCTACTGGGGTATCAGTAAAACTAGATAAGAAAACTTGAGAGGAAAGTCAGGTAAAGTGGGCACAGGGGCTCCACCTGCTGTGAGCCCAGGAGGTATTCAGCATTAAATGTCAGCAGAGACAAGTATAATAGAAGAGGTGCAGGGCAGTCCTAGAAAGACAGCTTCCAAAGTAGGAAAAGTGAATGGCACATCAGTTATGCAACCAAGAAACGCTGGTAACACCCCCCAAGGAAGCTCTAAAGCTCAAAGTGGGGATCAGAAGAAGAAAGGAGAAGTGGACCCAGAGATAGATGAGGACTTAAGGACAGAAGAAAGCCAAGCAGTTATGCTTCAAATGCAGGAGATGCTGACAGAGATGTTGGCCAAAGTGGAAACATCGCTGAAAATAGCCATTGCAGCTGAAATTGGACAGGTCTTAGGTAAAGTAGAAGAAATATAAGAAAGAATGGACAGTTACGGTCATAGACTTAAGGAAATGAACGAGCATATAAAGTCACTCCAAAGAGCAAATAAGCGCTGTTATATAAAATGGAGGACCAAGAAAATCGAAGTCGGCAAAAAAAAATTATGGATAAGAGGAGAAGTATAAAAACGAGGAGTTAATAAAGGTGATGCATGAACTGTTTATGCTGGGGAAGGAGACAGCAGAAATATTGAAAATGGACAGGGTGCACAGGATTGCGAGATGTCAAATCCAGGGGGACGATAACCTAAAAAGATGTAATAGTGAGGTTCCATTACGCCGAAGAGAAATCTAAAATTATGGAAGGTATATAGATATTGGTGGGAATTTCATATGAAGGAAGAAAGCTGCAAGTATTTTCAGATCTGTCAGCAGAGACCCTAACAAGAAGATGACTTCTTAAGCCTCAAGCCTGAAACGCAGTATTAAGATTCCCTGAGGATCTTATGGACTTTTGTTGTAAACTGAACCTTATACCCCCCACCAGGATGGGAGAAGAGAAATGTGACAACATCAGTACTAAGCAATGTTAATGGACCCACAATGAGAGAAGAATAGGGGGAGGAGGAAAGGGTGGCAGAGGAAGAGGGGGTAGCATGTAATGTAGTGAACAAAGTAATTATTCTGAGAAATTAGCAGTAGTGGGGCACAGATGAAACTGGATTAAAGTGCAAAAAAAAGATGTTGGGGCGGGGGGGTTGAAGACTCAGCTTCGGGGGACAGTAAGATCATGAGTAATTGCCCCATAAGTGGTATGGGTACCAGAAGACATCTGGAGACACGTTGCAGGACCCAAACATCAAACATATATGTTAAGGGGAGGGGAGGTTTTTTTTCTCCTCTCTTTCTCTCTCTCTCCGCCTCTGCAAATCCCTGGGTCTGCAGGGTGCTCCTTATAATGAACCATGACCTCAAAAAATGTAGTTACTTATAATGTAAGGGGATTGAATACCCCATGTAAAAGATATAAGGTAAATAAAGAGTTGCATTTTCTGGTGGCGAATATGGTTTGTCTTCAGGAAACACATATTGCACAAGCCTCTGGGTGCAGATTGAAATCGCATCTGTTCCCGGTATGGTTTTATGGCGACTCGACATCTAGTCATTCACGAGGGGTGTCCATAGGTTTTGATAGGTCTATGTTTTTCACAGTAAGAGAGCAGGAGGCGGACCCTGAGGGCAGGTTTCTTTTTATAAAGGGGAGACTGTTCAGCATGGAATGTACATTGGCAAACATTTATTCACCAAATAGGGAACCAGATACATTTTTAAGGAAGGTCTTGAAAAAACTGAAGGTATTTAAGGAAGAAAAACTTATAATAGCAGGAGATTTAAATCTGAGTATAGACCCTCGGTGGATACTACGGGGGGCCCTTCTCAGGTTACACCAGAAAGACAAAAGGCAGTAAAAAAAATGTTACTTGAGTGTCAGCTGGTATATGTATGGAGAGTTAGGCACCCAGGGAAAAGGGATTATACCTTCTATTCCCCAGTCCATGGGCCATTCTCAAGGATTGATTACATCCTTATAGAACATCAATTATTGCCGTCTCTTAAAAAAGTGGAGATTAAAGCAATAACTCTCTCTGATCATGCCCCAGTAGTGATTCAACTAGAATTATGGCAAGAGCCTACCGGGGGGAAGGAACTGGTGATTACATGACTCTCTCACTCAGGAGTTTGAGGTAAATAAAAAAGTTGAGCAAGAGTTGGAGAGTTTTTTTGTGACTAATGATACACCAGAAATCCCCCCGGTCTTAATAAAGAAAGGTATCAATGGGGTAATAAACCCGGGAAATGGCTGGCCAGAGTAGTAAGGGGAAAAAAAAGGGAATCCTTCATCCCAAAACTAAAAATGCATATATATATATATATATATATATATATTTATGTTTAGACATTAGGGATGGAAGCATAATACTGCGGTAGCATTCAATTATTACCTTTAGTATTCTTGACTGCATTTGTGATCGGGTCAGCACCCTGGGCTTTTTTATTATATACATTATATACTTTTTTCTGTTTTGGCTGCTGATATACATCTCTAGTTCCGGAGCTGTGATGCGCCCTGGGGCCCTCCCCCTTCCCTCCGCCCTCTTAGACGCAGCGTCGGGGGCGGGTCCTCCATCGCATCGACGCCACGCCCCGTGCGCCGTGCGCATGACGTCCTTTGTTGGCGCCATGCGACGGCTTGCCGAGTGTCCATCTGCGTTCATTAGGAGGTGGTTTGGGAGTCGGCTGCCGAAGGCTATCAGCTATCCGGACGCTGACACCGCCACTCCTTAGATCTTGAAGCGTGACGTAGGTGGTCTCTGCGGCTACACTGTACCACTAGTTGACACACGTCGGTTGAACTATGTTCCTCACAATTGTAATGTATCCTGTTTGACACTCACTCACCTTAGTTATGGTAATTATAGATTCTTTGGATTATTTTTTGTTTTTCACCGTTCACACTATATTTTTCTTTATTCATCATCCACACCTATTATATCCAACCTACTTGGCTTAGCTATATGCCTCCTTTCATGTAATGATTTTATTCACTGGCTCCACTACCTCTTGGACTGTAACTTCGTTTCACTTGTCCCTGTACAGATATAATTATACACTTATTTAATCTATTCCTCTACAGAGGTTCTTTGGAAAAACTTTTTATATATGGTTATTCTGGGATTACAGGGCCCTAGATGTGTCACTCCCAATCAACTGTGGTGTTCTGTGGTCGCTGAGATTTTTGCCTCAGCTCCGGTGGAGATTTACCTTTTGACAGCGCCTTTGTTTTTCACAGCGCCTCTATTTGTCAACAGTTTCTTTCCTAAGAAATAATCTTATTGCAAGTAAGTGTTTGGGGGAGCTGAGTCTCCCTCCCTCTCTCTATCCCTTTGCCCTTTGTGCTGATTTTATCTGATCCTCATGCATTCACTTATCTCTCTTTGTAGATAATTTTAACCTTGGAACTGCTCCTGATGAGTGGATGAACTCCACGAAACGCGTAGAACGCTTTTATGCTACCATTTGCAAGCATGTGTCTGAAATTCTCCCGGACTTTATTTTATTTATAATGTCCCATGTTTCAATCTACTCAAGACTATTTTTGTCTTTTTTAATCATGCATTTGAGATGTTGACTATTGTAAATCTTGTTATGATATGTACTTGTGTATACACACATATGAAATATAACCAATCTATATTATTGTTATCCATGTTATTACTGTTTACCCTCAAATCCTATACCTAGCCAATGAATTTCAGATATGTCCCTGCATACCTACCTTGCAGCTATGCTTCATTCAAAGTCCCACCCTATTTTTCCTATAAAACTAAAAATGCGATGGGGGAGATGGTTTATTCGTCTCCTGAAATAGCGAAAGTATTTCATGCATATTATAGCACTTTATATAAGGTGAATCAGAGACGGGATGATACAGAGAAAAATAATGTAGAAGTTCAGGAGTAACTGCGGGGCCTAGACCTTCCCATGGTGCCTAAGGAGGGACTGGAACAACTTGAAGCCCCGATTACTCAGGATGAGGTGGCAAGCGCAATAAAAAGTATGGTCCTGGGAAAGAGCCCGGGTCCTGAGGGGTACTCTGTTCTGTACTATATAAGATTTCAGAGAATCTTGATACCTAAACTATGTGAATATTTGAACTCTTCGGCAGAGAGACTGCGGGAGGAATCATTATTGGCTTATGTAACTGTTAATTACAGATATAAAAATTTTTGCTAAAATAATTGCAGAGAGATTAAAACTTCTACTCCAGAGCTGGATACATAATGATCAAGTAGGATTTGTGAAAGGAAGAGAGGGAAGAGATAACTGCCTTAAATCAATGTTTTTGATCCATGAAGTACAAAGCTCAGAACTTCATGGATCAAAAACATTGACCTCAGTTGCTTTTCTGTCGATAGATGTTGTAAAAGCATTCAACAGGGTGGACTGGGGGTTTATGCTCGGAACATTACGATACCTAGGTTTAGGGACTAAGATGATGAAATGGATATCTGCTTTTTATTATCACCCAACAGTAAAAATCTGAGTATATGGGAATTTATCCTCATCCCTTGAATTATTCAATGGGACAAGGCAGGGATGCCACCCTCCCTAATGCTGCTTATAATTGCATTGGAACCACTGTTGGCAGCAATCCATAAGAATTTGGATATCAGAGGGGTGAGAGTGGGAGAACGAGAATACAGGGTAGCTGCTTACTAGGGATGGGCTTTATGTTCGGATCGAACATGAATTTGATTCGAACATTGGCTGTTGGCTGAAAATTAGCAAACAATTTGGGGTGTTCGCAGCAAATTCGAAAGTTGCGGAACACCCTGTAAAAGTCTATGGGAGATCGTGTGGAGGACGTAGTGGAGAAGAAGCTGGAGGAAGATGCGGGACGAGAAGAGCAGAGTAAGAAGAAAATGGAGAAGAATAAGATGGAGGAAGAAGAAGAACACTGAAGGAAGCCCAGAAGAAAGAAGATGGAAGAATAAGCGGGGAAAGAAGAAGAAATTAATAAAGGACTTGTCAAAAACTGTCTCTTGTGTTTTTTTAACCTTTTTGACTTTTTTTTTGTAAAATGGTAGGGGTACATTTGTACCCCATTAACAATTCACATGGGGGGTGGGATCTGGGGATCCCCTTGTTAAAGGGGGTTTCCAGATTCTGATAATCCCCCCGCCTCCAGACTCCCACAACCACCGGGCAAGGGTTGTGGGGTGAGGCCCTTCTCCCCATCAATATGGGGACAAGGTGCTATGGGGGGATACCCCAAAGCACCCTCCCAATGTAGAGGGCATGTGGCCTGGTACGGTTCAGGAGGGGGGGCTCTCTCTCGCCCCCCTCTTTTCCTGCGACCTGCCAGGTTGCATGCTCGGATAAGGGGTGTGTATGGATTTTTGGGGGGACCCCATGCCATTTAAAAAAAAAAAAATTGGCGCAGGGTTCTTCTTAAAATCCATACCAGACCTGAAGGGTCTGGTGTGGATTTTGAGGGGCACCCCCACGCCATTTTTTTTTTTTAAACACAGGAAACATGCGGCCCTTTACAGGCATACTATAGACACCCCCCAAGTAAAAATTTTTAAGGAATATTAGGCCGCGTACACACGCGCGGACTGTTCGCCCAACTTTGTCCGTCCAACAGTTTCGGTAAACAGTCCGCTCAAAATTAGCATGGACGGACATGGCCACACACGACGAACGAACAGTTTGCTGAAACCGTGCGCGATGACGTGGACGGCACGTACGACGGGATGAAAAATACGACGTCCTATACACTGCATTATAACTTTCGGCGTGAAAATCCTTTCTGAGCATGCGCGCAACTTTGTTTGACGAACAAGCCTACACACGAGCGGACTGTTCGCTGAAACAAGGTTTCAGCGGACAGTTTTACGGAATTTCCGAAAAACCTTGTCCGTCAAACTGTCCGCTGAAACTGTCCGCTGAAAGCCCACACACGAGCGGACTGTCCGCCCAAACACTGTTCAGCGGACAAAGTTGGGCGAACAGTCCGCGCGTGTGTACGCGGCCTTACACTTTTATTGTTTCAATTTAAGCATTATTAAAATCACTGCTCCCCAAAAAAACGGCCGTTTTTAAAAAGTTTTTTTTTTGCATCGATACATGTCCCCTGGGGCAGTACCCGGGTCCCCAAACACTTTTTATGACAATAACTTGCATATAAACCTGAAAAATTAGCACTTTTGATTATTCATGTTCATGTCCCATAGACTTTAATGGTGTTCGTGTGTTTGAACAAATTTATTGCCTGTTCGCATGAACTGGGTGGTGTTCGGCTCATCCCTGCTGCTTACGCAGATGATCTGCTATACTATATGTCCAACCCTAGGATAACAATCCCGAGTATACTGAGCTAAGCAGAAATGGAAAACTATCTATCTTTAAAATAAATATGTCCAAATCCAAGATTCTTAACATTAATATTCCAAGGGAGAAACAATTGGCAATTCAACCTAAATTCCCGTTCGTATGGTGTAACAAGGGATTGGGGTATCTGGGCATAAAGTTGATGGCATCCCTGGGGACTATGTTTGAGGTTAATTATATACCAGTGCTTAATAAGATTAAGGAACATTTTAAAAAATTTGAGACATAAACCTCTCTCATGGATAGGTAAAATTAACACTGTGAAAATTAATATTCTACCTACAATGATCTATATCTTCCAAATGATCCCTATAGAAGTGCCTTTGGAATATTTTAGGAAGTTAAGATCAATGGTATTAAAATGTATATGGTAACATAAAAGGTCCAAGATTATGCAATACTGGCGAGGTAGAAAAGGGAAGGGGGATTAGCAGCATCGGACTTCAAGAAATATTATCAGGTGATTTCTATCTCCCAAATCGCAGAATGGACGCATAATAAAGACGGGAAAGTTGGGTAAATATAGAGATAACACAAAGTAAGACAGATTTGCGAAAGATAGTTTGGATTCCACGGCAATATCGGGACCTAGCAATTAGTACAAATCCACTAACTAGAAACACTTTTAAAATATGGGATGGATTAGAGAGACTGCATCACTAGGAATATAATTCCCCACTTATGTCTATACTAGGCACAAACTACTTTAACCACTTTAAGACCGGACCATTTTGCTGGTAAATGACCAGAGGTCTTTTTACACTTTGGCACTGCGCTGCTTTAACTGGTAATTGCGCGGTCATGCAATGTTGTACCCAAACAAAATTTGCGTCCTTTTCTTCCCACAAATAGAGCTTTCTTTTGATGGTATTTGATTGCCTCTGCGATTTTTATTTTTTGCGATATAAACGTAAAAAGACCGCAAATTTTGAAAAAAAATGATATTTTCTACTTTTTGTTATTAGAAAAATCCAATAAACTCAATTTTAGTCATACATTTAGGCCAAAATGTATTCAGCCACATGTCTTTGGTAAAAAAAAAGTCAATAATTGTATATTTATTGGTTTGCGCAAAAGTTGTCACATCTACAAACTAAGGTACGTTTTCTGGAATTTACGCAGCTTTTAGTTTACGACTGCCTATCTCATTTCTTGAGGTGCTAAAATGGCAGGGCAGTACAAAACCCCCCCAAATGACCCCATTTTGGAAAGTAGACCCCCTAAGGAAATTGATAAGAGGCATGTTGAGCCCATTGAATATTTTATTTTTTTGCCTCAAGCGATTGAATAATGACAAAAAAAAAATTTTTTTTTTTTTTTTACACAAAGTTGTCACTAAATGATATATTGCTCACACATGCTATGGGCGTATGTGAAATGACACCCCAAAATAAATTCTGCTGCTTCTCCTGAGTACGGGGATACCACATATGTGGGACTTTTTGGGAGCCTAGCCGCGTACGGGGCCCCGAAAACCAAGCACCGCCTTCAGGCTTTCTAAGGGCGTAAATTTTTGAGTTCACTTCTCACTACCTATTACAGTTTTGAAGGCCATAAAATGCCAAGATGGCACAAAACCCCCACAAATGACCCCATTTTAGAAAGTAGACACCCCAAGCTATTTGCTGAGAGGCATGTTGAGTTCATGGAATATTTTATATTTTGCCACAAGTTGCGGGAAAATTACAAACTTTTTTTTTTTTTTTTTTTTTTTCACAAAGTTGTCACTAAATGATATATTGCTCACACATGCCATGGGCATATGTGAAATGACACCCCAAAATAAATTCTGCTGCTTCTCCTGAGTACGGGGATACCACATATGTGGGACTTTTTGGGAGCCTAGCCGCGTACGGGGCCCCGAAAACCAAGCACCGCCTTCAGGCTTTCTAAGGGCGTAAATATTTGACTTCACTCCTCACTACCTATTACAGTTTTGAAGGCCATAAAATGCCAAGATGGCACAAAACCCCCACAAATGACCCCATTTTAGAAAGTAGACACCCCAAGCTATTTGCTGAGAGGCATGTTGAGTCCATGGAATATTTTATATTTTGCCACAAGTTGCGGGAAAATTACAAACTTTTTTTTTTTTTTTTTTTTTTTTCACAAAGTTGTCACTAAATGATATATTGCTCACGCATGCCATGGGCATATGTGAAATGACACCCCAAAATAAATTCTGCTGCTTCTCCTGAGTACGGGGATACCACATATGTGGGACTTTTTGGGAGCCTAGCCGCGTACGGGGCCCCGAAAACCAAGCACCGCCTTCAGGCTTTCTAAGGGCGTTACAGTTTTGAAGGCCATAAAATGCCAAGATGGCACAAACCCCCCCCAAATGACCCCATTTTGGAAAGTAGACACCCCTAAATTTAGGGGTACACTAGTGAGACTAGGTAATAAATGGCGGGTGCCCTGAAACTATAAAAAAATAACTAACCAACCAGCGTCACCTGTAACAGTTATATGGTGATCACTGGTGAAAGGGTTAACTAGGGGGCAATCAGGGGGCTTTATGCGGTAGTATATGGGGGTCCCTGGCGCTATAAAAAGCTGCGGCGAACCTAAATACCTACTTGCCTAACTAGCGTCACCTGTGACACTAATACAGCGATCAGAAAAACGATCGCTTATTAGGCTGGGTTCACACTGGAGCGATGCGGGAACGCCACGAATGCGCGGCGGGTTCCCGCATCGCATGCCTCCCGGCGGCAGTTCACACTGCCCTATGCGAACTGCTGGGAGTGTCAGTGAAATGTTACTGACACCCCCAGATCAGTTCGCATATCGCAGTGCGATCTGAAAACTCGGATCGCATGGTGTGAACACCCATGCGATCCGATTCTGCTGCGGGCCAAAAAAAGGGTCCCGTGCGAATTTGCGGCGGGTGCGGCGGGTGTGGCGGGTGCGGCGAATGGCTGAACTCGAATCGCACAGAGATCGGATGTGATTTGCACTGCAGTGCGGTGCGAATCACATCCGTTCTCAAACCGCTGCAATCTGAACCCAGCCTTAGTGACACTGGCGACGGGGGGTGATCACGGGGTTAAACCTTTATTGGGGGGGTTAGGGGGGTACCTTAGAACTAAAGGGGGCTAACCCTAACTGCCCTAACAGTTATTAGTCACAAATGACACCCGCCGGGTGATCAGGGGGTTAAACCTTTATTAGGTAATAAATGGCGGGTGCCCTGAAACTATAAAAAAATAACTAACCAACCAGCGTCACCTGTAACAGTTATATGGTGATCACTGGTGAAAGGGTTAACTAGGGGGCAATCAGGGGGCTTTATGCGGTAGTATATGGGGGTCCCTGGCGCTATAAAAAGCTGCGGCGAACCTAAATACCTACCTGCCTAACTAGCGTCACCTGTGACACTAATACGGCGATCAGAAAAATGATCGCTTATTAGGCTGGGTTCACACTGGAGCGATGCGGAAACGCCGCGAATCCGCGGCGGGTTCCCGCATCGCATGCCTCCCGGCGGCAGTTCACACTGCCCTATGCGAACTGCTGGGAGTGTCAGTGAAATGTTACTGACACCCCCAGATCAGTTCGCATATCGCAGTGCGATCTGCAAACTCGGATCGCATGGTGTGAACACCCATGCGATCCGATTCTGCTGCGGGCCAAAAAAAGGGTCCCGTGCGAATTTGCGGCGGGTGCGGCGGGTGTGGCGGGTGCGGCGGGTGCGGCGAATGGCTGAACTCGAATCGCACAGAGATCGGATGTGATTTGCACTGCAGTGCGGTGCGAATCACATTCGTTCTCATAAACCGCTGCAATGTGAACCCAGCCTTAGTGACACTGGCGACGGGGGGTGATCACGGGGTTAAACCTTTATTGGGGGGGTTAGGGGGGTACATTAGAACTAAAGGGGGCTAACTCTAACTGCCCTAACAGTTATTACAGTCACAAATGACACCAATGCAAAAAAAAAAAAAAAAAAAAAAAAAAATGACATTGGTGTCACTGTGACTGGGGGGCAGGGGTAATTGGGGGGGTGATCGGGGGGTAAAGGGGGGGTGTGAGTGTGCCTGGCATGTTCTACTGTGTGTGTAGAGTGTTGGTGCAACTCACCGATCCGCTCTCCTCCGTGTCGGAACGGAAAATACCGACACGGAGGAGAGAATACATCACTTCCTCTCCTGTGTTTACATTACAGGAGAGGAAGTGATGTCACGGGGGATTTCCATTCGTCGAGAGCGATCGCGAGGGGGTGGCCATGAATGAATGGCCGTCCCCTCATCCCTGATCTCTCCCGAACGAATGCCGACCGCCGCAGGCACCGGGGGGGGGCCCGATCGGGCCCCCCACCCGCGGGCAGGCATGGACTTATATATACGCCAATATGCCTGCCCGTGCCATTCTGCCGACGTATATCGTCGTGCGGCGGTCGGCAAGTGGTTAAGCTGGGGAAAGAGGAACACATATTTCACTAGATGGGCAAAGGAAGAGGAAATAGAGGAAATATTATTGCAAGATGTGATGAAGGGGGTGAAGGGGAATATGATATATACATATATTGAAATTAGAGAGAAATGGGGGGCGTGGCCGGACGGAGACGAGGAAGGACGTGCTGTGACTGTGCTCCGCCGGCCGGATTGCAATCCACAGCCATCCTCCGCTGTGGATCGCTAAATCGGCTCACCAACTTACCCATCCCCTCTGCTGGGCTCTCCCCTACAGCCTGGGACACCTTTGGCTGCTCGCCATAGCCCGCGGACGGGGCGATCCGGCCCGCCGCAGATCCAAGTGGCAGGCCGCCGGCCGCCATCTTGCGGCCTACTCGGCCTCCAGACCACCGCATTTGCCTGCTGGGACGGCCGGGAACCACCGCATCGGCGGCGGACGACCATCGGGAGAGGCCCCCCTACTCACTGGGCCTCCCGGACCGGAAGCGCCTCTCGGCCACCTGACCCGGACATCCCTCGGCCTGGTGAGTCCCCTGAGGGGTTACTTCTAGACTCCCCTGCCATCCTCTCCCCATCGGGTGGGTGCCATCTCCCAGGGCAGTGTGGAGGCTGAAGATAGGGGTAGCTCTGATAACTGCCCCTGACTTTAAACAGACTGCTAGCCTGCTGCAGCCCTTTTTCCCAGGAAAGGCCCTGGCTTCGGCCTACCCTGGATGACGGCGACCATCTTGCTACACCCAGCTTCCAAAACTTCTTACTATAGCCTGCTGGTGTGAGGGGAGAATATAATTAGCTGGCATTACTGGAAATCACTTCACACCAGGGGTGCTCGTGAGCTAAGTACCAGGATGACCGCAAACTAGAGGCGCTTCTCCGCCACCGACCACACCGGCTGTGATACGACCGCTCCTGCACATTTCTCTTGTCTGACTATATCCCGGCATTGAGACTGGCACTATGGGGCGCAAATAAGGCACAGCATGAAGCACTACGAAGAGACAGGCTGTGCGTGTGAGCCTTGAGGCCTTTCCGCCAGACGGCCTGCTGGGGTCGCAGGCCTCAGACATGGACTTCACCCCTCCGTTGCTCACTGGTGAGCCCGAAGCCTGTTCAGATGCGGAAAGCATACCAGGAGTCCAGCAACCCTATGTGGCGCCTTCATTGCGGGATGCAGACCTGCTGTCTCGCTTTAAAACCATGCTGCAGGGGGAACTGTCAGCAGCCACCTCCAAACTGGCCACGCATCTCACGAAGGAAATCCGGGAGTTGGGCAACCGTACGAATGCGCTGGAAAATAGAATGGAGGCTGCAGCAACAGTTATTGATCACCATAAGCAGGACTTGCAGGACATCCGCAGGGAGCTGGATGCAGCCCTCCTAAAATTAGAGGACTTTGAGAACAGGTCGATGCGAGGGAACCTCCGGCTTAGGGGACTCCCTGAAACTATTGAGGACTTAACCTCTACTGCCACTGCTCTATTCCAGGAATTGGTCCCAGGCATTCCAATTGATCGCATGGAATTTGACCGGATCCACCGGGCCCTGGGGCCGAGGAAGGAAGGGAGGCCTCCTCGGGACATTATCATCAAGTTCACGTACTACCGCACCAAGGAAACGCTCCTTAGGGCAGCACGGGACAAGCCTGATCTCCGCTTCCAAGGCCACAAGTACCAACTCTTTACTGATTTGGCCCCCTCCACAGTGCTAAAGAGGCGACAACTGAAACCATACACTTCAGCTCTGGTAGAACGCCACATCAAATACACATGGGGCTTTCCTTTTCGCCTCGCTTTCACCTACCAAGGCAGGGGCTACACAGTGCACACCGCGGAGGAAGCCCAGGCGACTTTTAAAGCACTACATTTGCTCCCCTCTTCGGATGACCCCAACCTCTGTGAGAAGGCCTCAGATCCTGGGCCCTCTTCTAGGCGCCTGGGCCGTGTGTGGGAACCAGTCAGCAACCGGAAACGCCCCCTTCCTGCTACCCAATCACATGCTCGGTCCCCCTATTCAGATCCGGGATGACGACCACACGGGTGCGCCCGTTCATGATCCCTTGTTTTTGGTTCGGTTGCCCTCCCCGGACCTTTGAAGCACTGTTTACTTCTGCCTGATGCTGGATTTTGTCTCATACCAGATGATGGGACCATGCTCTCCTGGCCCATACTTCCCCCCCCCCTCCCTTCCTTGTCCCCCCCTTTTTTTTTTTTTTTTTTTTATATATAAACTTACAGTCACTTGTGGTATTTACTTAAACTGCAGGCCCTATGCTACTTCACCTTTGACTTGAGGCTTTTATCAGTACTCCAGCCCTACTGTGACTACCTAGTTATGCCCAAGCCCCCAGCTCATCTGAGGGCCTTCTCTTGGACCAATTGTTGCTTTAAAATTAAGAGAGTGGGACTGTAACCCTGGTGGGATAGGGGTAGTCTGGGGGGCCAGTTCCAGGGCTTACTGTATATAAAGTCTACTTTCCTATGTATATTGGTTGGTTTTTGGACCCTAAGAACTGAAAAGGGCCCTATTATTCTCATCTTTTACCCTGCCTTCCCTCCCCATCCCCTCCTCTCCTCATCCATGCCCCCTCCCCGTTTCCCTTCCATCCCCCCGCTCCCCATACCCTGCGCTTCTCTTCCCCTCTCTCTGCACTTTCCTTCTTCCCCCTGCTCCCCCTCTTATTTCCCCATCCCCCTATCCTTACTTCCCTTCCCTTTTCTCTCTTCCCTGTCCCCCCCCCACTTCCTTCCTACCCTCCCTCCCTTGCTCGGGTCGAGCCATGGTTTATTTCAGGTCCGCTCCCCTTAAGGGTGCGGGCCGTGATCAGCACTGGTGGCCCCCCGCTGGACCGTGGCCCTAGGCCATACGGGGTCCCCTCTTTTGTTGGTGGTCCCCTGGGGGCCTGGCCGCGCTCCGGCGCGGGGGTCACGTTCGGGGACCGAGGTTGTGTCCTCTCCTTGGGTGCTCCCGGCGGGGCGGCGCCGGTTGGGGAGAACCTTTCATCCCATTACTAGTTTTATTTTCTGCTACCCAGTAGCAGTACTGCGGGACGGGCTTAGCCCGTCTCACCTGTTTTTGTTCCAGTTTTAATTGCCCTGTGCAGGGGCGGTAATAAGATAATAATGTAGTAATATTTTAGTACTATTGTAGTTTTACTGTTGTCAATGCTGTTATGTTTCACTATTTGTTAGCCTTGTGGTTGGTGGTGGAGCCGCCTCCTTTAGTGTTCTGCTGTGGGATGCAATGCTCACCGATTGTGATGCTTATGTGTTTCACTTGTCTATTCTGTGTTTCTTCTTCTCTCTCTTTCTCTTCTTCCTTGTGTTTCCTTCCCCACTCCCCTATTCGGGTTCGGATAGCCTCGCCTTGGGATCAGGGTAAGTACGTACCTTGTTGGTCGCTCTATAATTATATGAACCTTCCTTTCTCCCCCAGATGACTCAGAATGTGCTGAAAATATTCTCGCAGAACATCCATGGGTTCAATTCCCCCATTAAGAGGTCAAAGGTCTTCCGTCATTTAAAATCTCAATCCATTGATGTGGTGTGTCTGCAGGAAACCAGGTTTTCCCTATCCTCTTCCCCCAAATATTTGTCCTCCCATTATCCAATGTTTTTCACGGCTTCCGCTTCTGAGAAGCACAGAGGGGTGCTGATGGCCTTTAGGCGTAACCTCCAATTTACCTGTTCTAAGGAAATAGTGGACCCTACGGGTAGATATTTGATCTTGCAGGGCACCCTCTGGGACCAGGAGGTCACTTTGGTTGGGTATTATGCTCCTAACTCATTTTAACAGAGGTTTTTCTCCCATTTGTTTCAGGTGATCACTAAGCACCAAAAAGGCCTTCTGATTATGATGGGAGACTCTAACTCTGTTTTTAACTCCTCTTTGGACAGGCGTAGCCTCAGAGAAGTGCCTCCGTCCCATGATGCCTCCCAGGAACAAATATTGCATGATCTCTTCCAGTCTTATGGCATGGTGGACGTGTAGCGCGAGCAACATCCGTTGTCACAAGAATTTACTTTTTTTTCTAACCCCCACCAGAGTTTTTGTAGAATAGATCACGTGTTTTTGCAACTTAGCTCCCTGCCGTTGGTACATAAGGTCATTATTGCTATCTCTCCCTGGTCTGATCATGATCCCCTGATTCTTGGAATATCCTTGGCAGGATTCTCCCGCCCGGCCTATCTCTGGCGGCTTAATGAATCCCTCCTGAGTACGCAAGCTACGTCTTCTCAGATAGAAACATATATCCAAACCTATTTCACAGAAAATGTAGGCTCAGTTGATTCTCCAGTTACCTTGTGGGAAGCCCACAAGGCGACGGTCAGGGGACATCTAATCCAGCTCGCTTCCCGTACAAAGCGGGCCAGGGAGCAGCGGATACGGGAGTTGACCTCCTTGTTAGAGGCGGCGGATGCGACGTGGAAGGCGCGTCCTTCGGTAGCCCATAGGCAGACGCGTGACAACTTGGCTACTGAGTTGGACCTGCTCGCCTCCGCTCAGGCGGAGAAAGCTCTGCGCTGGTCCAAATATAAATTTTATAGTTGCTCGAACAAACCTGGTCCCATGTTGGCTAGGAAACTTAATTCAGTGGGGGGTCCGGGCAGGCCGGTTCGATTACAGGTGGCGGGTGGGGGATTCACGTCCAATCCATCCAAAGTAGCTGCTGGCTTTGCCTCCTTCCTCTCCTCTCTCTATAGTGGACCAGCTGCCTTCGACCGAGACAGGGCAGAGAGTTTCTTCCAATCAATTAGTCTTCCTTTATTGTCCACAGCGGCACAGACTAGCTTGAATGCTCCCATAACTGAACTGGAGGTCGCCCAAGCCCTAAAGTCCCTTAAGCCGTCAAAGGCCCCGGGTCCAGACGGCTTTACCGGTCTATACTATAGGACATTTGCACCCCTGCTCACGCCCCATTTAACGTCTTACTACAATGCCTGGCGGGAAGGTGCGAGACCCTCGCCGGACTCGCTGAAAGCCCACATCTCTATGATCCCTAAGTTATCCGAGGAGGCCACAGACCCACAGTCCTTTCGTCCCATCTCCCTGTTGAATGTTGACCTGAAGGTTTTGGGAAAGGTTCTGAGCACACGAGTCAACAGATATCTTCAGGTCCTCATTCACAGGGATCAAGTGGGCTTTGTGCCCGGTCGCCAGGTGGGGGACAGTGTCCGCAAGGTGGTCCATCTCCTTCATATACTTCGTCAGCGTAAAATACCAGGACTTTTGCTATCCCTAGATATTTATAAAGCATTTGATTCGCTCTCCTGGGATTACCTTTACTTTGTTCTAACCAAATGGGGATTTGGACCACATTTTCTACAATGGATTCAAGCCCTCTATTCCGCACCGTCGGCGTCGGTGAAATATGCGGGCTTCCTTTCTGAACCTTTCCCGAAACTCCGGGGGACTAGACAGGGATGCCCCCTGTCCCCGGCACTGTTTATTCCTCTCATTGGAGCCGCTGGCGGCGACGATCAGGGCCTGTGGTGATATCTCGGGAATCCCTTACGCGGGCACTCAATACAAAGTGAACCTCTTTGCGGACGACGCCCTATTGACCCTGTCCAACCCGCTTATCTCTCTGCCCAACTTGCAACTGGTATTAGACCGATTCTCGGCCTTCTCAGGTCTTCAAATTAACCTCTCCAAGACCACAGCGATGAATGTTAACCTCCCTCTGGAACTGGTGCAGCGCCTTCAGGACCACTTTCCATACCGTTGGGCTTCCCACTCGATTGATTATTTAGGTGTCAAATTGACACCGTCTTATTCTTCCCTTTTCTCGGCCAACTATTATCCCCTGTTGCGAACGGTGTCCACCCTTATGCAAGCCTGGCAATTCCCCAAACTCTCATGGATAGGCAGGATCTCTGCGGCGAAGATGACCATCCTTCCTAAAGTCCTTTATTATTTTCGTGCTTTGCCTGTCCGGGTACCCCCCTTTTTTCTTCGACTCCTGCAGAATAGGATCCTCCAATTTATATGGGCGCGCAAACGTCCCAGGATACCTAGAGTGACCCTTTACACCCACAGGCACCAGGGAGGCCTGGGGGTCCCTAATATTTCTCAATACTACACAGCGGCCCAGATCGCTCCGTTGACTATGCTCCATGCAACCACGGATATTCCTCTGTGGGTGCTCCTGGAGGTGCCTGGCTGTGACCCTTGTGCACTTCAGGCACTCCTTTGGCTCCCCAGAAATCTGCGCCCTCCCTCCCTCAGCCCCATGCTTCTACATAGTCTGCAGGTGTGGGACTCAGTTCGCTTTTCCAGCAATCTGATGTCCCCCTTTCTACCCCTACTTCCCATCACTCATAACCCTCTTTTCCCCCCGGGTCTGGAGGAGCCCCAGGCATTTTCCTGGTGGTCCTCACATGGCTATCCACGAGTCCAAAATTTCCTTTCCTCACGCCTATTCCCCTCCTGGGAGAGTATCCGGGAAATGAAAGGGGAGCCGGCTAGCGAACATTATCACTTTATCCAATTAAAGCACTGGATTGCAGCGTTGCACCGCAGGTCCACCTACCCCTTCCAAAAAACTTTTTTTTTAACACTCATGCCAACACGCCCCAGGGTCCCCAGGCCTTATTTCGGCCATTTATGCCTCCCTGAATAGCCGTTCACCATCAGCACCCCTCTCTTATATGACTCAATGGGAAAATGACCTTCAGACCCCAGTGGACCCAGAGGACTGGAGCAGGGCCTGGAAAACAATCACCAAATGCTCGTTCAACACAAATACCCTGGAGGCTGCATATAAAGTAATGCTCCGATGGTATTGGGTACCTGCCCGCACAGCTCGGGCTTTCCCTGGGAGTACGGACAGGTGCTTCCGCAACTGTGGACAGCGAGGTGATGTTATGCATACATGGTGGGCTTGCTCAAGGCTGGTGGGGTTCTGGTCGAGGATTTTTGGTTTGCTGCAGACACTTTTCCACCTAACCATCCGAAGGGACCCTAAGCTAGCCCTCCTACATTGCCCGGTACCTGGTTTGCGGGGCCCTCAACAGAAGTTGGCTACTTATCTATTTATAGCAGCCAAGCGGACCATTGCCCAAGCCTGGAAGTCCCGACGGGTAGATTTTCAAGGTGTTAAAACCCGCATGACTGCAATGTTATTGCAGGAACGTATGTCCAGTATTGTTCATGATTCTCATGCTAAATTTCTAAAAATCTGGGAGCCGTGGATCTCCTATGAGTTCCCCGCGCTCCAAGCTGCATGCCTGGGCTTGGTCTGTCCTCCTCTTGGCGAGGCATCCACACCCGAACGTTTCCCCCCCCCCCCTTTCTTCCCCTTCTTGTCTCTCTATCTTTTCTTCTTTTGTTCCCTATTTTTCTTCACTTTTCTTTGTAATCTCTCCCATTGCTAACGAACTCTGCTGCCCCCCGTTGGAGAGGGTGGTGGAAGAAGGGCCTGCCCTCCGGACACGACGAGGGAACGAGTTGCCTGGTCCTGGAACCATCTCGATACCATCCCCTACGCATATTCCCTCCCCCCTTTTTTTTTCTTCTGTTTATTATGAGTATAATGTGCTGGCTGGCCCTTTGGTTATACATTCATGCTTTGTAGCCCCTGCGAGGGCGCACAAGGAGCAGATTGTAGTCTCTTGTTTATTTCTGTTTGTTAAACTTTTCAATAAAAATATTGAAACAGAAATTAGAGAGAAATGGGGAAACAAGCCACTAGACCAGGGATATGCAATTAGTGGACCTCCAGCTGTTTCAGAACTCCAAGTCCCATGAGGCATAGCAAGACTCTGACAGACATAAGCATGACACCCAGAGGCAGAGGCATGATGGGACTTGTAGTTTTGCAACAGCTGGAGGTCCGCTAATTGCATATCCCTGCACTAGACAAATGGAGGTATGCACAATTAAAGCACATTACACAATCACTGCCACAACCATTGCGGGGAAAAGGGCACATGAGGTTAATAGAGAAAATACTTTGTTCCCATTGAGTTTAAATCAAAGTATATCTAAAATTTATAAAATACTGATTAAAGAAGTAGAATCTGAATTCCTGCCCTATTTGGGACAATGGGAAGAAGAGATAGGCTTTCTTAGGGATGAAGAACATAAAAGGAAAATTCTTGGGACAGCGTATTCCTCGTCAAGTGATATAAGGACAGTGGAAATGAGTTATAAACTGCTGGCGAGATGGTATGTGACACCATAGAGGGCGCATAGGTTCGGGCCAGAAGGCCCCCGAACGTGGAGGGGTTGTAACACCCCGGGGACCTTTGCACATCTGTGGCGGGACTGTCCAAAGATACAACCCTACTGGGGTAGAATTATAGCAGCAATTTACCAAATAACGGGAGAAGGGATCCAAAAAGGTCCCTGGGAATGGTTGTTTCATGATAGAAGAAAGACGGTGGCCCAATACAAGAATACTTTAGTCCCACATCTTTTAAATGCAGCGAAAGGGCTGATCCCAAGCCTGTGGGGAACTCAAGAAGCATTGAATATAAAGGAGTGGGTAGTAAGAGTGGAAATGGTGAGAGCCATAGAAGAAACAATCCATACAGCTGAGGACTCATTGGAGATCTATCGGAAAAAATGGGGAAAGTGGATAGATTATAGAAAAGGTGAAGAGTGGATGAATGAGACAGAGGTTTAGATAAGAGGGGGAGGCGAGGAGGGGGGTTTAATTTGGGTGGGGGGAGAAGGGAGAATAAATGTATATTGTAATGATGATATGGAAACAAGAAGGTTTTGTACTCATATGTATCTGATGTATGTCTAATTACATAATAAAAGAGAAAAAAAAAAAGCGTGTGTGGTGGCAACCAGGTGAGGAGTACAAAGACGTGTGTCTTGCCTACAGTTAGAGCCGGTTCACACAGCGGGCGATGCGAGGCGACACGACTCGCCTCGCCTCGCTCTCGCAAGTCGCCCCCGTTCTGTACAATGGAACCGTTCTGAGAGGAGCGACTCGAGTCGCTCCGACTCAGAAAAAAGGTTCCTGTACTACTTTTGGGCGACCTCGGGGCGACTTGCATTGACTTCTATACAGAAGTCATCTGCAAGTTGCCGCTGAGGTCGCGGCAGGTCGCGGCGAGGCAAGTCGGAGTTGCCTCGTCTCGCCTGCAGTGTGAACCGGCCCTTACAGTCCATTCACACAGGAGCAACTTTGGATCCGACTTGAAGTCATCCCAAGTTGCCTCATGTCGCGCAACATGATAAAATCAATGTAAGTGAATGAGAGCCGTCTTAATGTACACTACGGAAGTCGCTCCGACTTCAGAAAAGGTTCCTGTACTACTTCAATCCGACTTCTAGGCAACTTGTACCCACTGATTTCAATAGAAGTTGCCTCCAAGTCTGATCCCCTGTCTTAACTGAAGCAACTTTCCAGGAAGTAAAAATAGTTTTCTAGGCAAACCCCTCCCTCCCACAGAGCTGATTATTATGTGATTGACCACTGGTAAAGTCCCCTGTCCTGGAAGCAACTTCAAGTTGCCTTGTAAGTTGCCTCAAGTCGTGCTATGATTCATACTCAAGTCGTGTCCAAGCTGCCTCCCAAAGTCTTGCTCGAAGTCATGTTGCCCCTGTGTGAATGGACTCTTAAGCATGGTGGTGGGAGTGTCATGGTCTGGGGCTGCATGAGTGCTGCCGGAACTGGGGAGCTACAGCTTATTGAGGGAACCATGAATGACAATATGTACTGTGACATACTGAAGCAGAGCATGATCCCCTCCAATATGACCACTGCCTTGCTAAAGAAGCTGAGGGTAAAGGAGGTAAACTGGCCAAACATGTCTCCAGACCTAACCATGAATGCCAACATGTACTGTGACATACTGAAGCAGAGAATGATCCCCTCCCTTCGGAGACTGGCCCACAGGGCAGTATTACAATATGATAACGACCCCAAACACCCCTCCAAGATGACCACTGCCTTGCTAAAGAAGCTGAGGGTAAAGGTGATGGACTGGCCAAGCATGTCTCCAGACCTAACCTCTATTGAGCATCTGTGGGGCATCTCCAAGTGGAAGAGGACTCCAGTGGCAACCTGTGAAGCTCTGGTGAACTCCATGCCCAAGAGGGTTAAGGCAGTGCTGGAAAATAATAGTGGCCACATAAAATATTGACACTTTGGGCCCAATTTGGACACTCACTTACTTTTGTTGCCAGCAGTTTAGACATGAATGACTGTGTGTTGAGTTATTTTGAGGGGACAGCAAATGTACACTGTTATACAAGCTACACGCTCACTACTTTACATTGTAGCAAAGTGTAATTTCATCAGTGTTGTCATATGAAAAGATATAATAAAATATTTACAAAAGTGTGAGGGGTGTACTCACTTTTGTGAGATACTGTGTGTGTGTGTATATATATATATATATATATATTGTAGCAGAGCGTCCCAGAGAGAGCCAGGAAAAGTCCTGTTCGGGGTTTATACGTCTCCCAGGCTCCTCTCGTACACATTTAGAAATCTGTGATCCATGATCCAGTTCGGGTCTTGGTCCTCTTCCCCAGGCTAATTTAACCACTTCAATACCAGGCACTTAAACACTTTCCTGCCCAGACCAATTTTGAGCTTTCAGCGCTGTCGCACTTTGAATGACAATTGCGCGGTCATGCTACTCTGTACCCAAATGACATTTTTATCATTTTTTTCCCACAAATAGAGCTTTCTTTTGGTGGTATTTGATCACCTCTGCGGTTTTTATTTTTTGCTAAACAAATAAAAAAATACCGAAAATTTAGAAAAAAAAATGTTTTTTTTGTTTCAGTTTCAAAACTTTGCAAATAAGTAAGTTTTCTCCTTCACTGATGGGCACTGATGGGGTTACACTGATGGGCAATGATAAGGCGGCACTGATGGGCACCGATGAGGTGGCACCAATGAAGTGGCACTGATGAGGTGGCATTGATGGACACTGATATGTGGCACTGATGGGCACTGATGGGTGGCACTGATGGGCGACACGGATGGGCACTGATAGGTGGCACAAATTGGCACTGATAGCTGGCACGGATTGGCATGGATGGGCATGGATAGGTGGCACATGTGGGCATGGGTTAGTCGGCACAGGTGGGCATGGGTAGGCGGCACAGGTGGGCATGGATGGGCACTGATAGATGGCATGGATGGGCACTGATAGGTGGAACAGATGGGAACTGATAGGCGGCATTGTATTATAATATATTGTACTAATGGATGCCAATCAGTGCCAAACAATAATGCATGCCAATCAGTGATGCCCATTGTGGGCACTGATTTGCATCCATTATGGGCACTGATTGGCATTCATTGTGGCACTGACTGGAATCCCTGGTGGTCTAGGGTGGCATACCTTGTCCTGGGCATCCCTGGTGGTCTGGTGGCATCCCTGGTGGTCCAGTGTGGGCATCCTCGGGGTGGGGGGCTGTGCTGATAATCGATCAGCACAGACCCCCCCTGTCAGAGGAGCAGCCGATCGGCTCTCCTCTACTCGCGTCTGACAGACGCGAGTGAGGAAAAGCCGATCGCCGGCTTTTCCTATTTACACTGTGATCAGCCGTGATTGGACACGGTTGATCACATGGTAAAGAGTCTCTGTCGGAGACTCTTTACCGAGACTGACACCCCGCAACAACGATCGCCGCGATGCACACCCCCGGGGGAGCGCAACGGCGATTAATCCTGATCACGTCATATGGTGTCCAATCAGGATTATGCAACCACTTTGCCACCGTCAATTTGTTATAGGGCGGGCGGCAAGTGGTTAAGCTCACCTGGGCAGACAGCCTTTGCTCTCTACCTGGGACATACACACAAAGTTGGTCTGTGAAGAGAGTAAGGTTGGTAAAAGCTGTTAAGCAGTTTTTGTAGAGACTGACAAGCGTTAGGCTTGTTCAGCCTGGTAGTGAGGGCCTGTATATTGTATAGTTAGAGCCGTGACACGGCTAGGATTTGTGTTTTGCTACTTTGTCTTCTGGAACACTGTACAGCACCTGTATCTGGACTTGTATATAATAGAAATAAACACAGCACTGTTTGTCACTTCATCTCTGGATTTGGTATCTGTGCCTGAGAAACTGCTCATTCCAGGGAGCTTTGTACCTGCTCCCTGTCCCCCAGGTTACATATGGTGGAGAATTAGGGCAGCTGTAGTAAGTTACTACTTAAAAGGCCAGTACCTAGAGTGACTAAACATGGAGGAAATCCTAAAACAATTGATGATATCCAACGCTGCACAACAACAAGCAAACGCTGCACAGCAGAAAACAAACGCTATACTCAACGCTGCACAACAGCAAGCAAACGCTGCACAACAGCAAGCAAACGCTGCACAGCAGAAAACAAATGCTGCACTACAGCAAGCCAATGCTGCACAACAGCAAGCTAATGCTATCGCACAGGAGCAAACCAAGGCGCTGTTTCAACAGATTAGTGCTGTACAGGAGCAAACAAATGCTGCAATTAATGCTGCACTACAGCAATCTAATGCTATCGCACAGGAGCAATCACAGAGGCTGTTTGAACAGTTAGCCACTGATGCCAAAGCGGATAGGAAAACCTTGACTGAGGTTGTGGAGACGCTAGCACAGTGGTCACCTGCTAAAGTTGATGTTGGAGACAAGCCCTCAGCCATCCATGTGGGTCGCTTTCTTTCTAAGATGACTGCAGATGATGATCCAGAGGCCTTTCTGCTAACGTTTGAACGGACCGCTGAGAGGGAAGGTTGGCCTAAAACCCAGTGGGCAGGACTGGTTGCTCCCTTGCTTTCTGGAGAATCGCAGAAGGCCTACTATGATTTGGAAGCAGCAGAAGTGGGAGACTATGAAAAGGTCAAACGGGAAATCCTGGCACGACTTGGTGTCACTTTGGCAGTTCGAGCACAGCGGGTCCACAGCTGGTTCTTTCAAGGGGAGAAGCCCCAAAGATCACAGATGTTTGACCTAATTCACCTGGTGAGGAAATGGCTACAGCCGGAGTCCCTGTCTGGGCCACAAATAGTGGAGCGTGTGGTCATGGACCGGTTCCTGAGGTCACTACCAATTCCCCTGCAGAAGTGGGTGAGTCAAGGAGACCCCGAATCGGCGGACAACCTCGTGGAACTCGTTGAAAGGTACTTTGCTGCAGAAAACCTGGTCACCACCCCTACAACTGCGCGGACTTTCCACCCAAAGCCACGGTAACCCCAGGCAACCGGTAACACTGTTCCAGGGGAAGTGGGTGGTAAAGGTGGCAAGGAAATAGGGAGGAGGAATTTTGTTGCCAGGACTGAAGTTTGGCGTCCCAAACAGGGGAAGCCATTGCCTGTCAGCAAACCAAATTGGGGAAACGTCAGGTGTTTTTATTGCCAAGAACTGGGACATGTTGCAGCAAATTGTCCATTGACAGATGAACCGATGCAGTGCGATTTTTCCATTAGGAGACAGTCTATGTTTGCAGCTTTTTCATGCGCTGCAGCGCCAAATATGGGAAAGCCAATGTGCCAAATGACTGTTAATGATAAGCCTATTACAGCCTTGCTGGACTCTGGAAGTCTAGTGACTTTGGTTACAGCTGAAATGATTGAACCTGTAAATTGTCATGCTAAAAAAATTGCTGTGACCTGTATTCATGGGGATACCAGGAAGTACCCTATATCCACTGTTCGGTTTAAAACTGCCTTAGGTACGGTGACCCATCAGGTTGGACTTGTCCCCAACTTGGTGCACAGGGTCATCATTGGTAGGGACTTCCTTAAGTTTTGGGAACTGTGGGATCGTCCCGACCCGGTCGCAATGCCTGACTCAGTGGCAGAGCCATAACTCCTGGCCACTACTGACAAGGTGGCTACACGGGATTCCTCTCAGGGCTCCCCGGGTTTTCCTCTATCGGTTATGGCAGGAGAACTGGAGGAGTCTGAGGAAGTCCCCACCACCAGTAGAGCTGGACAGCCGTCTGCTGAATCCGAGCCTACGTTGGAGTTTGCTGACCTTAATGTGCACAAAGAAAATTTTGGTACTGAGCAAAGAAAAGACCAGACCCTTGCCAGGGCCTGGGAAAATTTAATAGTGATTAATGAGGTACCTGTCGAACCAGGGGACAGGCCCTGTTTTCCTTATTTCAGCAGCAATGAGGATTTACTTTATCGTGTATGTAAAATGAAGGGTGAAGTGGTTGAACAGTTGGTGGTCCCTAAGCCATACACATGGGTGGTGTTGGAACGTGCCCATGGGCACTTGCTAGGAGGCCTTTTAGGGGTTGAAAAAACGACTGAAAGGGTGTTGCGTAGGTTTTACTGGCCCGGGGTACAGAAAGATATTGAGAATTATTGTCAATCCTGTCCTGTGAGCCAGATGTCAGCCCCACTACCCCACTTCCGAAGTCCTTTAGTGCCATTACCTATTATTGAAGTGCCCTTTGAGAGGATTGCCATGGACCTTGTGGGTCCACTCCCCAAGTCTGCCCGGGGTCACCAGCATATCCTAGTAATCATGGATTATGCTACCCGTTACCCTGAAGTGGTTCCCTTAGGCACCGCTTCTGCTAAAAACATCGCCAAGGAGCTGTTTATGGTGTTCAGTCGGGTGAGCATCCCTAAAGAAGTCCTTACAGACCAGGACACCCCATTTATGTCGCGAATAACTAGGGAGCTGTGCAAGTTGTTTAAGGTGACACAGTTGCGAACCTCAGTGTACCATCCTCAAACAGATGGCTTGGTGGAACGTTTCAATAAGACATTAAAGAGCTAAAGAGTTAAAAAAGGTTGTTGACAAGGATGGGAAAAACTGGGACTTCCTAATACCATACTTGATGTTTGCCATCAGGGAGGTTCCCCAGTCCTCTACGGGGTACTCTCCATTTGAGTTGCTTTATGGCAGACACCCTCTGGGACTTTTAGACATAGCCAAAGAAACTTGGGAGGGGGAGCAGACACCCCATAAAAGTGTCATTGAGCACATCGCTCAAATGCAGGAGAGGATTGCAGCAATCATGCCGATGGTAAAAGAACACTTACTGCAGGCCCAGGCAGCCCAACAGAGAATATACAACAGGGGGGCCCAACTCCGGGTTTTCTCACCTGGTGACAGGGTCCTGGTGTTGGTTCCTACTGTTGAGAGCAAGTTCCTGGCTAAGTGGCAGGGTCCCTTTGAAGTAATTGAAAGAGTTGGGGAAGTCAACTACAAGGTGTATCAACCAGGAAAAAGGAAGCCCGAGCAGGTTTACCATGTGAACCTGTTAAAGCCCTGGAAGGATAGACTGGCGTTAACTGCGAGATCCCTCCCGGTAACGCCTAAGGGTACTGAGTCCCCTCTGATCCCTGAGGTCACAATTTCAGATACCTTGTCATGTTCCCAAAAACAGGAAACTAGAGAGTTCCTGATAAGGAATAGAGAGAAATTTTCAGAGTTACCTGGCATGACTTCGGCAGTTCAGCATGATATTGTTACTGAACCTGGGGTACGTGTCAAGCTCAAACCGTACAGAATTCCTGAAGCGAGGAGAAAAGACATCAGCAATGAATTTAAAAGAATGTTGGAGCTAGATGTTATTGAGGAATCCAATAGTGACTGGTCTAGCCCCATCGTGTTAGTCCCAAAACCGGATGGCACTTGGAGGTTCTGTAAGGAAGCTTAATGCAGTGACAAAGTTTGACACATACCCAATGCCCAGAGTAGACGAACTTATAAACCAACTTGGCAAAGCTCGCTATATTACCACTTTGGACTTGACAAAAGGGTATTGGCAAATACCCCTGACTGCTAGCGCCAAAGAGAAGACTGCATTTGTGACCCCGGAGGGTTCATTTCAATATAAAAAAATGCCTTTTGGGTTGCAAAATGCCCCCGCGACATTTCAGAGGGCCATGGACAGGACCCTAAGACCCCACCGATGATATGCAGCAGTCTATTTAGATGACATAGTCGTATATAGCACTGGCTGGGAGTCTCACTTGCCTCGTGTCCAGGCTGTCCTTGATTCCCTCTTCAAAGAAGGTTTTACGGCAAATCCAAAAAAATGTGCCATTGGTCTAGAGGAAGCCAAGTATTTGGGCTACACTATTGGCCGTGGTGTCATAAAACCTCAAGTGAGTAAAATAAAAGCCATCCAGGAGTGGCCACGTCCTGCAAACAAGAAGCAGGTCAGGGCCTTTCTTGGCATTGCGGGGTATTATAGAAGATTTATTCCAAATTTTGCAACCATAGCTGCCCCTCTGACAGACCTGACGAAAGGTAAAGACTCTGTAATGGTGAAATGGTCCTCAATAGCAGAGGAGTCTTTCCAAGTCCTAAAGAAGGCTCTTTGTGCACAGCCAGTTCTGTACTCCTCCGATTTCTCTAAAGATTTTTTGGTTCAGACGGATGCATTTGATGTTGGTATCGGGGCAGTTCTGTCGCAGGTACACAATGGGGAAGAACACCCTGTGGTATACCTAAGCAGAAAGCTCAATGACCATGAGAAAAAGTATGCAGTCATTGAAAAGGAATGTTTAGCCATAAAGTGGGCCGTGGATGCGCTCAGATACTATTTGTTAAGGCGCCAGTTTGAGTTAGTAACTGACCATGCTCCCCTGAAATGGATGGCCCAAAAGAAGGAGACTAATAAACGGGTGAACCGGTGGTTTTTGGCTCTACAGGATTATTCCTTCACCGTAAAACACAGGCCAGGTGTTGAGATGGGGAATGTAGATGCCCTGTCCCGTGTTCACTCCTGTTGGGCCACAGGTGTTCCAACCCTGGGGTTGAAACAAGGGGGGAGGATATGTCGCAGAGCGTCCCAGAGAGAGCCAGGAAAAGTCCTGTTCGGGGTTTATACGTCTCCCAGGCTCCTCTCGTACACATTGGGACATACACACAAAGTTGGTCTGTGAAGAGAGTAAGGTTGGTAAAAGCTGTTAAGCAATTTTTGTAGAGACTGACAAGCATTAGGCTTGTTCAGCCTGGTAGTGAGGGCCTGTATATTGTATAGTTAGAGCCGTGACAGGGCTAGGATTTGAGTTTTGCTACTTTGTCTTCTGGAACACTGTACAACACCTGTATCTGGACTTGTTTATAATAGAAATAAACACAGCACTGTTTGTCACTTCATTTCTGGATTTGGTATCTGTGCCTGAGAAACTGCTCGTCCTAGGGAGCTTTGTACCTGCTACCTGTCCCCCAGGTTACAATATATATATATATATATATATATATATATATATATATATATATATATATATACACGGACTAGCCCTATTTTCAATATAAGTACTAATATTGGTCTGTATGTACCTGTACGGACCCATAGATGTACTAGAGGTATGTACACCCAATGATTGATACATGCAGTTGTGCAGTTTGGGGATAAGTATAAGCACATGATGGGTAAGACTCACAACATGGTAGAGATAAAAAATGAAGAAATTCTTACAAAATCTATTAAAATAGTTTTTCGATAAACAATAAAATTATACAATTGGTGGAAGCCTTATGGGCCTGGGAAGTACTATACTTACTATGGTTATTGATTATAGATAAGTGAAGAGTGGGACCATAAGGGTCCACTAAAAAAGAAAGATGTTAAAAATGATATTCAAAAAAGATGCTCACATTGGGGGGTGGAAACCTTATACATAACAGACCAGGTCCCTTGAGGCAAAAGAGGCTCATAATAGGGTGTGTACCTCTATGTCCTCAGTTAAACCCCCCCCCCCCCCCCCCAGGTCCAAGGTACATGGGGGAATAGATGTGGTGGATAAATTGACATGTCAAGCAATGAGGCTTCTTGCATTCGTACATCCCTGCTAGTGGGAAGAGGACCAGCGGTGCGAAAGCAGAAGGGATGGGCTTGATTCTACTTGCAGCAATTTCTAGCTTTCCTTTATGTTATTATAGGTTTGGTGACCACTGTGGCCTTTAGGTGGGGGTCTTGAAGTAGTATGGACCAATGTTTTCATTTTTGACATGAAATTGTATGATGAATCGTGTTTGGCAGGTTGTTTGGCAGCAGTAGGTAGTGGCATGCGAGAACCAGTGGATAAACTGTGATAGTTGTCCTCATATATTAGAGAAGTAGGGTAACCCTTATAAAGAAATTTCTGTGAGACTAGTTGGTCATGAATATCATAATCTTTTTCCTATATGTATTGGTTGTCCTTCTGTAATAATGTCATTGTGTGCCGGTCCTGTGTGGCCAATCAGAGCAAGCGCACACGCTGGGATTTGTTGTCCCATCCCACAGCAGACACACTTAATATAAATAGTACCCTTCTGACACTGTCACTCCAGGTGTCTAGAAAGAGCTGATGCTCCGAGTGCATAGCCTATCTATCCACTTCCTGTTATTGCACTGTTCCTCCGGATGGATCTTCGTTGCCCAAGACATAATTTCCATGCATTCCACGCTGTCCCGGATACCTTTCTGGTGGTCACAGGACAGGCTGAGGATTCTTCACATGCACAACCATGCATTGAGCTGATTTTGGACACTGGGAGCCCCCTGGACTACTGGGAACAAATGAGCCTGTTATTTACTTCTCTCCTGTGAGTGATTTTAACCACTTGCAGACCGGACCATTTTGCTGGTCAAAGACCAGACCACTTTTTGCGATTCGGCACTGCGTCGCTTTAACTGACAATTGCGCGGTCGTGCGACGTGGCTCCCAAACAAAATTGACGTCCTTTTTTTCCCACAAATAGAGCTTTCTTTTGGTGGTATTTGATCACCCCTGCGGTTTTTATTTTTTGCGCTATAACCAAAAATAGAGCGACAATTTTGAAAAAAACACATTATTTTTTACTTTTTGTTATAATAAATATCCCCCAAAAATATATAAAAAAAAATGTTTTCCCTCAGTTTAGGCTGATACGTATTCTTCTACATATTTTTGGTAAAAAAAATCGCAATAAGCGATTATTGATTGGTTTGCGCAAAAGTTATAGCGTTTATAAAATAGGGATAGTTTTATAGCATTTTTATTAATAATTTTTTATTATTTTTTTTTACTAGTAATGGCGGCGATCAGCGATTTTTATTGTGACTGCGACATTGTGGGGGACCCATCGGACATTTTTGACACATTTTTGGGACCATTGTCATTTATACAGTAATCACTGCTATATAAATGCAGTGATTCCTGTGTAAATGACACTGGCAGTGAAAGGGTTAACCAGTGGGTGGCAGTGTAGGGGTTAAGTGTTCCTAGGGGTGTGTTACTAACTGTGGGGGGGTTGGGCTTTCATTTAGTGAACACTGATCTCTGCTCCAATCACATGGAGCAGAGATCAGCGTCACTAGTTGCTAGGCAGAATGGGGAAATGTTGTTTACACAGCATTTCCTCCATTCGGCCGCTCCGTGAGACGATCGCGGGGATGCCCGCGGCGATCGAGTCTGCGGGTCCCGCGACCGGACTCACGGGGGTCCCAACCAGCGCTCCCGATGGCAGGGCGGCATTGAATATTGGACGTACCTGTACGCCAATATGCCTGCCCGTGCCATTCTGTCGACGTACATCGTCGTGCGCTGATCGGGAAGTGGTTAAGTACCTTGCCATTAAATATTGATCCTAATACTGCACTTTATTGTTTTTCTCTCTCATTGTCTCTATCATTTAAAATGCACCTATGATAAAAATTATAGATCCTTAATTTCTTTGTAAGTGGGCAAATTTACAAAATCTGCAGGGGGATTAAATAATTATTTTCCCCAATTGTATGAATAATTTTAACCACTTAAGGACCGGGTCCCTTTTTTTAGATGTGTTGTTTACAAGCTAAAAACATTTATTTTTGGTGAAATTTAAAAAATTATACAGGTTGCATGTATAGCATGAAAGAGAAGGTCTAGGGCTCAAATTATTGCTCTCGCTCTACTAATCGCGTTGATACCTCGCATGTGTGGTTTGAACACCGTTTTCATATGCGGGCGCTACTCATGTTTGCGTTTGCTTCTGCACGCGAGTGCCTTTTATTTTTTATTTTTACACTGTTTAAAAAAAAAAATTGTGTCACTTTTATTCTTATTACAAGGAATGTAAACATCCCTTGTAATAGAAAAAAACATGACAGACCTCTTAATAAGAGATAAAATAAAAAATGTTGTCATTTAATAAAATGAAAAACAATATGGCCCTTTAAGAGCTATGGGCAGAAGTGAATTTTTGACATTGCTTCCGCCCTGCAGTGTCATAGAGACGAGTAAGGGCCATCTTCCCCTTACTCGTCTCCATGCACAGCCCTGAGAAGAACCGGATCGCCTCCGCCAACGGCTCCGGTAAGCGGCGGAAAGCACCGGATCATGACGGGAGGGGGGCCCCTCTCTCACCACCGATAGAAGTGATCTCATGGTGAATCTTCCACAGAGACCACTTTTATCTTGAACTGGACCGCCGGCCAGCCACAAGGATACCAGGGTTATGGCAGCTAGCTGCTGCCATAACAACGATATCCATCCTCAAAGTAAGGACGTACATAGGCGTGCGGCAGTCCAGAAGTGGTTAAGTATCACAAAATTCTAAGTTGCTTCTTTCTTTATATATCTGATGACACCTCGGGTTGCTGTCAGTCAGCTTTTGTGTGCAGCAGGTCTTTTTTTTTGTTTTCTTTGGTGATTGACAGTTGATTTACAAATGTGGGGGGATTTTTTCAATAAAGAACTTGATAAACATTTGGGTGTCTATCTCTAGATGACATGTTTTTTTTTTTGTGTGAATGAGTAGGAATACTATGTGCCCCATACTCATTCACGTAGGGTGGGCGGTATCTGAGAGATCCCTTATTATCAAAGTGGGCTTTGAGATTCTGATGCTCATTAGGAGTCTTCTGGCATTTATGATGTGTTTATGTTGAGCTTTTGTTGTTTTTACGAAACACCGAAAAAAAACTTCAAGAATGCTTGATACATGCCCATGGAAGTGTTGCTCTTCCAGTGTAAAGTGCTTAAAGAAGAAGTGATCTTGAGAAAATGGTCTACTTTGAGGCATGTTTAGGTTGTGATGTGATGGCAGACATTTTTGCAAGATTAATATATTTTAATTTCTTTGACGCTTGGCTTGGTCTAGCTTATCTTTGCTGAATCAAAAAGCTTTGTCACTGGCAATAATGCTCAATGCCTCTCCTTCTGCTTGGCGCTATCAGTAATGCTGTCTGACTTGATGCTTTTGCCCCATAAAGAAACAAATGGTGTTACCACACACAGCTGCTCTGTACAAAAAGAAAGTGGCTGGAGCTGCTCTGTCTTAGTTGTCTATTATTTCCCAGTGAATTCTAGGATACATGGACCTCCACTGCCTCTCCCCCAGAGCCCAGCTAACACTTTATAAATGCTTCACCAATATGCCATAATAGCTATAGGTGCAGTTATAAAGCATTAACATTGAATGGATCAATGGAGCCAGCTGACAATCATCGATGCCCCCTAAAAGCGACATGCTGCTCAATTTTTAACACAACACAATGTTACCACTCCTGTGTGAACAGCACTGTGTGGTGCCATTGTAATATTCAAGGCAGATGTTGAAGAGCAATTATGAGGCTTTAAAAAATTCAGAATAAATGCTGCATAAATACAGGGTATTGACACTTGTGTGAATGAGCCCATAGATATACAGATACAGTACACAATGAGAAAAAATACAATAAAATAATTAAGATGTACCTGAGCTGTGCACAGGGCAAGGATAGATCTCACAGTGGTCACCCCATCCGGCCCCCAAAGAACAACAGCATTGCTCTTTTGTTACATTTACAGCAAGAACACTGTCACAGAACAGGGTGTCATCCAGACTCAGAAAGCAGTCTCGAAGATCGAGTCCACGGGAAACTTCTTTACAGGAGGCAAACAAACAGGATATATGAGAAACAAGTTGGCTTACACAGTCAGTGAAGTTTTGTCTATCTATCTATTTATTTATCTATATTTAAATAGCATTTCTACATTTTGTTGTAATCAAACAGATACGTAGCCATGTGCTAGGAGTATGTATGTGTGGTTGTGTTGAGAAAAGTTGTATTGCTGTTGTAGAGAGTATCCTGATAAATGTTGTTGTATGTATACAATGAGAATACAGTATCTTATCTATCATTAAATAGGATACACACCCTCACATTTCTTGTGGTCCTCAGTAGGTGCATAGCCAGGGTCGCAGATACACATATATGATCCATCTAGATTCTCACACTTGCCATGAGGTGAGCAGATTTCTGAGAAAAGGGAACATTCATCTATTTCTGGAGATGTAAAAATCAAGAAAGTATGAATGAAAATCACTTAACAGAAATTAATACTTTCATGAAAACTTGACTAAGAAAATACCATTGAGATACCCAAACCATTTTCTAATGTAACATTTCTGTTTTTTTGCAACCAGATAAGATTTCCTAAACCTGCCCTAAAAAATTGTTATTTTGCAACCATGCCGTCAACACAGGTTTCCCAGAATTCCCACTTCCCTGTTTAAGCAGTTGGATATTTTTCTTTCATAAGCTTGAAAAGAAAGTCCACGTAGCAACAGCCAAAGGCTGTGGGCGAAGGGACGGCATGATAGTTGCTTTGTAGGCACTGTCGCCGTCTTTAGGCAGCTTCAGTGGGGCCGCTTTAAGGATCCCGGGTGGGCGGGGTTAGGGGCGGAGCCGGACAGTTACCCGGGCAGCTGAGCGGAAGCCTGGGCAGTCGAGAGCGGAGGAGGAAGAGATTAGAAGGAACCCTCGCACTCTGACTGTCTCATGGCGTCTGCAGACTTAATGGCCCAGCTTAGGGCGGCATTAGATAGAGAGGGCGCCGCATGGCTACAGGCCCAAGTAGCGGCCATTGCGGCGAAGTGGGAGGCGGCGCTGAGAGGGCGGAGACACCTCGGGCGCGGCGTTCTAGGCCGCCCGAGCGTTATAGCCCGGAAGCAGGCCACAGGGGGCCCCCACAGATGACACAAATCACCCCACAGAGCGAGGACGGCACAGAGCGGCGTCCGCACCAGACGATGGCGACCCCAGCCTCCACCCCATCAGGGGAAGGGAGCACCAGGTACACTGCCAGGAGTGGGGCCAGACGGAGGGGACAAGAGAGCGTGGCTGGGAGGTCAGGAGCATCCCAGGAGTTGGCGCCCCCAGCACGGCGTCAGTGCCTGGGACAGGCCGGGGCGGCTGAGGGAGCAGTGGAGGACAGTCAGCGGGGGTCAGCAGTCCAGCGGGGGGGCCCGGCCCAGTGTAGTGGCCCCCAGTCCCAGGGGCAATGGCGGTAGTCACGTGGGCGGCCAGGGCCCTGGAGGAGGTGCTGAGGTGGCACATGAGGCAAGGAGTCGGCAGGCCGGGAGGCGCAGGAACCCTTCTCCCAGACGTGAAGGCGGGGCTGGCGGTAGGGGGGGGGCGGGACTCCAGAGCTATGCATCACAGACCCCTGGACGGTGGAGCGGGCCCGTCCGGGTGTACTTCTTCTGGAACACAGCCGGCTGTGGAGAGCGACCGATCGGAGGGCGAGCTGTCAGAGTCGGATGGCGGAGAGGATCGTGGCGTGGAGTTAGCGGTGGGTCCAAGTACGGCAGCAGTGAGGCCCGGTCCTGGGCAGCCCGGTGAGTGTAACTCTTCTGTTTCTATTTCTACATTGTTGCATGATTTGTTGGGGCATAATAGCTTGCAGGGAGTGCCGGTGGCGGGCGGGGGAGTGGGTTCGCGGGGCTGGCGGGCCAAACCCCGCCTACAGGGGCCGCAGCGGGAGGGAGGTAGGAGGGCCTCGGGGGGTTGTTGTCGGGCCTGAAGGAACTGGTTCAAAGGTTTGAGGCGGGTGCAGCGAGCGGGCTGGCCCAGGCGTGGGCGCCAGCGACTGCAGCATGTCACGTATCGGGGACGTCGGGTGGGGTGTCTGCGCCCGCGGTGGTTCCAGTGGCCCCAGCGGCTGGGGGGGAGACGCCGACTAGCTCGGCTGCCCCCACGGCGGATGGGACTGCTGCAAAGTCGGAGGAGAAGAGTTCGGACCAGGTTAGGCTGGCGGACGCTGCGAGAAGTGAGGTCTACGTTTGCTTCGAGGGACCGTTGGGGGCTCACTTGAAGCCGGACGTGAAAGAGAAGATTTGGAAGGGTGAGTACATCGAGATCTTCACCCTGCTGCCGCTGGAAAAATCCAACCTGGATAGGTTGAAGCCTGAGGAGCGGAAGAAGGAAGATGAGGAGAAGTGGAGGTATAGGTTAATCCCCCGTCCCTTCTCTAATTGGCTACAGGCGTTTTCCATTTTGGCAAGCGTAGTGGGTGAGAAGGCGCCGGAGCATTGCTCTGCGTTGTTCGTGTATCTTGAGGCCATCAGTGAGGCGCATCGGACGTACGGCGGTATGGCGTGGCTCCGGTATGACGAACAGTTTCGGCAACGGATGGCGGCCCGATCTTCACTTCGCTGGGATCATAAGGACATTAGCTTGTGGATGAAGCTGATGACGGCGGCGAGGGCTCCCAACCATTTTTTTTAGCCGGGGGTCGGAGGTTCAGCTACCCCAGGACAGCCGACCGAAAGGGCTGGGGCTATTGCTGGCAGTTCAACGATGGCACCTGTAGATTTGGGTCTACATGTCGTTTCAAGCACTTGTGCTCCGGCTACGGTGGGTCCCACCCCCTTGCCAAGTGTTTTAAAAAGGGAAAAGGGCGCCCTGGAGATTCTGTCCAAAAAAGGGACGACTCCGGTGCGAGTGGAAAGGATGCGGCCTTTCCTCAGTAGGTATCCCGACAGGGTGGGGGCGCAGGTGCTGGAGGCTGGTTTTACTTCCGGTTTTCAGATTCCTTGTTGGCTGTCTGCGGCCCCCCCTTGGCTAAAAATTTGAAGTCGGCACTGCAGCATCCGGAGGTGGTGACGGAGAAGTTGAGCAAGGAGGTCGCGTTGGGCCGCATGGCCGGCCCGTTCCGGGAAGCACCCCTCCCCCACTTAGTGGTGTCTCCGCTGGGGGTGGTCCCCAAAAAGGAGCCCAACAAGTTCCGGTTAATCCATCACCTGTCCTTTCCAAAAGGGGGCTCGGTGCCGGAGGATTGTGCAGTAATGTACACTTCCTTTGATGCGGCGGTGTCGTGGGTAAGGCGTTATGGACGGGGGGCCTTAATGGCGAAGTCGGATATCGAATCGGCATTCCGGCTTTTACCTGTGCACCCGGATAGTTTTTGGTTCCTGGGGTTCTGTTGGGATGGAGGGTTTTACGTAGATCGTTGCCAGCCCATGGGTTGTTCTATTTCATGTGCCCTATTTGAACAGTTCAGTTCCTTTTTGGAATGGGTCGTGCGGGACGTGCTGGGCATCAACTCGGTCATCCATTACCTGGATGATTTTTTATGCGTTGGCTCGAACGTTTGCGCAGTCCTTTTAGGAACGTTACAACACTTGGCGGACCGTTGGCGCCGGGAAAGACGGAAGGGCCCACGGCCTGCATTAAGTTTTTGGGGATCGTGATCGATTCGGACAAGATGGAATGCAGGCTGGCCTTGGACAAACTGGAGTCGTTGCAAGAGGAAATCCGGGCGACCATCGGGGTTCGCAAACTGCAATTGCGGCAGTTGCAATCTTTGTTGGGCAAGCTCAATTTCGCGTGTCGGATTATTCCGATGGGGCGAGTTTTCTGCCGCAGGTTGGCCTCGGCTACAGCGGGGGCCCGGGTCCCTACTCATTTCGTGACCCTGAAACGAGATCACAGGGAGGACCTGAGGGTGTGACAGGAATTTCTGGCTTAGTTTAACGGACGGGCCCTATGGATGTCGGGTCCCATTAGTAATTGGGATCTGGAATTGTTTACAGATGCCGCAGGGTCATCGGGCTTCGGTGCTTACTTCAAGGGACAGTGGTGCGCAGCACCGTGGCCTACGGAGTGGGCCGAGGCCGGGCTCCTGAAGAACCTGGTGCTGTTGGAATTGTTTCCTATTGTGGTGGCCTTGGAAATTTGGGGGGAGTCCTTTCGGAACATGAAGGTGCGCTTCAATTGCGACAACTTAGGGGTGGTGCACGTGGTTAATCGGCTGACAGCGGCCTCTGGGCCGGTGGTCAGGCTTGTACGCCATCTGGCGTTGCGTTGTTTGCCGGTGAATGCTTTTGTCTATGCTGTATACCTGCCAGGGGTTGAGAACACGTTGGCTGACGCTCTGTCTCGTTTTCAGTGGGACAGGTTTCGGGGACTGGCACCAGAGGCAGAGCGTCACGGGTGCAGCTGCCCGGCTTGGATGTGGCGCATAGCGGTGGAGTCGCAGCAAGGTTGATTGAATTGTCCATGTGTAAGTCTACATGGAAGGCATATTCGAAGGTTTGGCAGGAGTGGTCTGAATGCCTAGCAGCGATCGGCATGGCTCAAGCTGTGTTTTACTTCATTTGCAAGGATATGGAATGGGGGGGGGGGTTTCAGCAGCCTCCATAGACAGGAAGCTGGCGGGGTTGGCCTTCTTGTTTAAATGGGAAGGGTGTCAGGATTTTACAAAAGAGTTCTGGTTGTGGCAAGCGTTAAAGGGCTACCGGACAGTGACCAGTAGAGTCTTGGGTATGTCTAATGACCCATGTTTCAGTATTAATGGAAAGTTTACATGTTAATAAAAGTTATTTATTGAAAGTTTATATTTGTTATATTTATATATATATTTTGGTTAATAAATCAAGGCCTTCGGCCATTTACTCCAAACATAGTCTGGTCTGGTTAATGGGGTGAGGTGGTTTGGAGGAAGGTAGGGGGTTGGTGGTATTATTGGAAATGTGGTGGAAGTGTCAGACAATACAAATGTCAAGAGTTTTAGGTAAAATGTCAGGTATCTCCATGCTCTCCTTAGCTTTACAGCTGTAAGCCTTTCATCTTCAATGACAAACTTGCTAAGAATTTTTCACATCTGCAATAATGTTAGGGATATTGCTTTACGACATAATTACAGAAGTATGCCACACCAATTAGCATTTACAGTGCCTTGCAAAAGTATTCACCCCCTGGGCATTTTTCATGTTTTGTTGGAATTAACATGGATTGTTTGAGTATTTGATCGTTTAATTTACAGAACATGCCCACAACTTTGAAGATTTTTTTTTCATTGTAAAGGAATCAACAAATAGGACAAAATAACAGAAAAAGTCAATCTGCATGACTATCCCCCCCCCCCCCCCCCCAAGTTAATACTTTTAAAGCCACCTTTTGCAGCTATCAACGTTCCAAGTGGCTTTGGATAAGTCTCTATGAGCTTGCCACATCTTACTACTGGGATTTTTGCCCATTCCTCCTTGCAAAACTGCTCCAGCTCCTTCAAGTTGGATGGTTTGCGCTTGTGAACAGCAATCTTTAAGTCTGATCTCAGATTTTCTATTGGATTGAGGTCCATGTTTCACCTTAAACCACTTAAGTGTTGCTTTAGCAGTGTGTTTGAGGTCATTGTCCTGCTGGAAGGTGAACCCCCGCCCTACCCTAAAATCACACACAGAGTGGTACAGGCTTTGCTCAAGAATATCCCTGTATTTAGCACCATCCATCTTTCCCTTAACTCTGATTAGATTCCCAGTCCCAACTGCTGAAAAACTGTGTTCCTTGGATGATGTGATGTGTTTGGTATGCGCCAGACATAGCGTTATCTTTGATGGACAAAAAGTAAAATTTTAGTCTCATCAGACCAAAGCACCTTCCTCCATATATTTTGAGAGTCTCCCACATGCCTTTTCTCAAACTCAGAATGTGCCATCTTGTTTTTTGCTGAGAGTAATGGCTTTCTTCTGGCCACTCTGCCATAAAGCCCAACTCTATGGAGCGTATGGCTTATTGTCGTCCTATGTACAGATACTCCAGTCTCTGCTGTGGAACTCTGCAGCTCCTCCAGGGTTACCTTAGGTCTTTGTGCTGCCTCTCTGATTAATGCCCTCCTCGCCCGGTCTGTGAGTTTTGGCGTGCAGCCTTCTCTTGACAGGTTTGCTGTTGTACCATGTTCTTTCAATTTGGTTATGATAGATTTGATGGTGCTCCTAGGGATCATCAAAGATTTGGACATTTTTTTTATAACCTAACCCTGACTTGCACTTCTCAAAAACATTGTCCCTTACTTGTTTGGAGAGTTCCTTGGTCTTCATGGCAGTGTTTGGTTAGTGGTGCTACTTGCTGAGGTGTTGCAGCCTCTGAGGCCTTTCAAAAAGGTGTATATATGTAATGACAGATCATGTGACACTTATGCCCTGTACACACGATCCGGAAAAGGTCTGATCGGATCATATTGTTGGAAAATCCGATCGTGTGTGGGCTCTATCTGACTTTTTCCGTTGAAAATTCTGACGGAAAAAATTTGAGAGCAGGATCTAACATTTTCCGACAAAAAAAAGATCTGATTTTTTCCGATCATTTGTAGAGAATTCCGATGGACAAAGTGCCACGCATGCTCAGATCAAATTATGAGACCAAAGCTATTGGCTACTAGCCTCTATGTAGTCTGCATGCAACGAACATCCCCACTTTCCGAACGATCGGATTTTACGACAACTTTGTCCAACCGTGTGTATGCAACACCAGTTTCGGACAAAATCCGTCTGAAAAAAATCAGACGGATTTTGTGGTCGGAAGGTCTGACCGTGTGTACAAGGCACTTGATTGCACACAGGTGGACATCATTTCACTAATTATGTGACTTCTGAAGGTAATTGTTTGCACCAGAGATTTTTATTGGCTTCATAACAAAGGGGGTGAATACATATCAATTATCGTATTTTTATTTCTGAAAAATTGTTTTATGTATACATTTTTCTAATTTTACTTCACCAACTTAGACTATTGTGTTCTGATCCATCACATATAATTCAGATTAAAAAAACATTGAACTAAAGGCTGTAAACAAAATAGGTAAAAAGCCAAGGTGGTGAATGCCTTTTTTAAGGCACTGTACACTCAGGAAACACAGTCCAATAGCCTATCAGTATCCAGTGTACAGATGCAAGTACTGTAAATGTCTGCAGTGATTTTTTCAAAATTATTTGCAAGGGCTATAGTTGACCTAGACATCTTTGTTCTTTCCGTTTATGGATGATCAATAAATTACCTTGACATGTTTGTTGATTGTGCAGTCTATAACCTGGAGGGCACACACATCGGAAGGAGCCAGGGGTATTTATACATTGACCCCCTATACACGGCTGTAAGGTTGCACACTCATTTATGTCTGAAAAATATACATAAGTCAAAATGATGCAATCATTTAATAACAATTCGATTTTTTGTTTAGGAGAAGTCACATGTTTATTATTATTATTATTATTATTAATATTAATGAGCTCATCTATAAACCAATATAACTTAAAATGGGCAAATTCTATTTAGTAGATATAAAATTATACTAGCAATTGCTGTAATAAATATATTTATTACAGGATTCATTACACACTAGTGATTAACTATTGGTAGGTAAGCACATGATACCAAATAGATGTGCAACATACTGTATGTACAGTAGAAAAAGTAAGGGAGAAAAGTAATGTTTTGCTTACTCTGGTTGGCAGGGAAAGAGTGCTACCACATAAAGATCCTTAGATAGATGAATAAACTACATAATCTACAGGATTATTCAGCAGGGTGTTCACTGGTTTATATATAATTTTACTATAGTATCATTTTACATTCTACTTCTACTATAATTGTACACACATGCAACAGATACATGTGTCAAAGAATAACTTGAAAATGTACAATATATATAAACCCTAACAAAGAAAACATACTGGACTTTAAAAGGTACCAAATCACACCATTATATAAAGCAACATATTTGTATTCACATGTTAAATGCCATTCCACATACAGTACATATGAGCTTCATATACATAATTTCACCCCAGATGTCCCAATACTAATATTTGAATATATTTGGTTATTTCACCATGTATCATTCCGGGACCAAAAGACCTATCTCCTGAACTGCAATAACTTGATTATTACAGAACATTTTCCTGTTTATAGTTTGTATATACAGTAAATGTAAATACTGTGATATTGCTGTTCAGGAGGTAGGTCTTTGGGGCCTTATACAATACTGTTTGCTATTTTTTTTTTTTTTTATGATACCAATATGTTGTGAGTGGCATAGCAGATTATTGTCCCAAATTATTCCTGAAGAAGCAGGCATTGACCTGAGAAACATGTTGAATCTTTCATATCTCAATACTTCTTTGAACCAAACAATGGAAGAATTGTGAAATAACCAAATATAGTCAAATATGAATATTGGGGTATCTGGGGGGAATTGATGTGCATTTAGCGTGACTAAAAATATGCAATTTTATTTAGTGTTTTAATGATTTGGTACCTTTAAAGTCCTGTAGCTTTTCTTTGTTAAGTTCCTTTTATATACAGTATATTCCTCAATTTACCCTTTTCTCACATTTAGGATTGTCTCTTCAAAATGTACACTTCCTCTGAGGAATCATTACATTATCACTATGCACTTTAGTTTTCAACTAGCTCTTAGAACCCAGACTGATTCAAATTCTTAGAACACTGCATCTTTTGCACCTTCTACACAATCTTTTAGTTTAGCCTCCTAATTAGGATAGGCATAAATGATAAAGACCACAGATTCAAATGAAACATGATATTACTGCCAAAGTCACTCCTATAAATTTAAAGGAATATTACACTTTTATTGTTTCACTTTAAGCATTATTAAAATCACTGCTCCCGAAAAAAATGGCAGTTTTTAAAACTTTTTTTTGCATTGATACATGTCCTCTGGGGCACCGGACTGTACCCTTTCCAATGCACCAGGTATTGTATGTGCCCACAGAATCTACGTCAACAATAGACTGTACTTCATACTCCTCATGGTTCTCATCCTGTACAGGGTGAGGACGAGGCACCGAGGTGGTAAAGCGGTCACAGATCAAATGTTTTAATAAGGAGACATGAAATACATTTGAGATACGCATATTAGAAGGAAGGTCTAATGCGTAAGCCACTGAGTTAATCCTTTGAAGAATACGGAAAGGCCCAAAAAACTTCAGAGAAGGAACAAGTCGGAGGTTGCGAGATGACAGCCAGACCCTGTCCCCAGCCTGGTAGGAAGGTGTAGTCAGGCGTCTGCGGTCAGTATGGAATCTGTACCTATCATTAGCACGTCGTAAAGCCTCCTGGACTTGTGCCCAAGTGGAATGAAGACCACGGAGATGCTCCTCTAACGCAGGAATACTCTGTAGAACAAATGAGTCAGGCAACATGGCAGGTTGGAAACCATAGTTCGCCATAAATGGGGACAATCGGGAAGCAGAATTCAAGGCACTATTGTGAGCAAACTCCACCCAAGCATATAGCAATGTAGAAACTGCTCCAAAGACTGATTGGCTCGTTCTGCAAACAAATTAGACTGCGGGTGATACGCAGAGGAGAAAGCAAGCTGAATTCCCAACTGGGCACAAAAGGCTCGCCAGAACTGGGACACAAACTGACTACCCCTGTCCGAGATTATCATTTTGGGTAGCCCATGTAAGCAAAATATCTCCCAAGCAAAAATGAAAGCCAGATTCTTAGAAGTGGGCAACTTCTTAAGTTGAATACAATGAGACATTTTCGAGAACCGGTCAATCGGCATAAATATAACTGTGTTTCTCTGGGAGTTGGGTAAATACACAATGAAATCCATAGACATGTGGGTCCAGGGCCTCTCTCCATTGGGTATGGGTTGTAGGAGGCCCAATGAAAGGTGTCGCGGAGCCTTACTCTAAGAACACACGGAACAGGCAGCTACGAAGGAGGTTACATCAGCATGTAGACTAGAATGGTAAGTCTGGAGCACGGCAGTACGGAGACTCTCTGGGACAAAGCAGCTGTCACAAAGTTTCTCAGGAGGAGCATGGACCTGAGCAGCAGGAAATTTTGTCACCCAAAGGAGAATTTAGACTGGTGCGAACCGTAGCCAGAATATGATCAAGAGGAATCGGAACCAACTCTATTTTGGAAGTGGAGGAAAATTGCTGTGACAAAGCATCAGCCCTTACATTTTTAGTACCGGGTAAGAATGAGACAATGTAATTGAAACTAGACAAGAAAAGAGCCCATTGTGCCCTTCTGGGAGAGAGGTGTTTAGCCTCAGACAATAATTTGACATTCTTATGGTCAGTAAGAATGAGAACTGGCAGAGTGGTACCTTCGTGGAGATGTCTCCATTCTTTCAGGGCTAAAATGATCACTAATGCCTTGTACACAGGACCGGACTTTCCAGCAGACTAGGGTCCGATGGACTTCGGCCAGAATTTCGGCAGAGTTCCGGTGGACTCCCTGAACGAATGGACTTGCCCACATATGACCGGACTTTCTGGCAGACTAGGTCACCTTGACACATTTCTAGCCCCGTCGCCTGGTATGGATTTTAAGGGGAAGCCCCTACGTGGAAAAAAACGGCATTGGGGTCCCCCCAAGATCAATACCAGACCCTTATCCAAGCACGCAGCTTGGTAGGTCAGGAAAGGGGGTGGGGACGATCGAGCACCCCCCCTCCTGAACCATGCCCTCAACATGAAGGGGTGGATGCTTTGGGGAAGGGGGGGTGTCCTGCGGGCTCCCCACCCCAAAGCACCTTGCCTCATGTTGATGAGGATAAGGGCCTCTTTCCGACAACCCTGGCCATTGGTTGTTGTGGTCTGCGGGCGGGGGGCTTATCGGAATCTGGGAGCCCCCTTTAATAAGGGGGCCCCCAGATCCCAGCCCCCCACCCTATGTGAATAAGTATGGAGTACATCATACCCCTACCCATTCACCTGAGGGAAAAAGTGTCAATAAAAAAACACACTACACAGGTTTTTAAAGTAGTTTATTAGGCAGCTCCAGGGGTCTTCTTCTGACTTTGGGGGTCTTCTCGTCGGGCTCCTCCTGCTATCTTCTGCTCTTTTGCTGCTCTATTACTAGCGGAGGAGCCCGGCTTTCTCCTTCGTCATCGTTGCCTTCCTGAGGTCTTCTTCCAACTTCCCCGCGCTTTCCGGTTCTTCTTGCTGGGCTCCTCTGCTATCTTCTGCTCTTTTGCCGCTCTTTTGCTAGTGGAGAAGAGAAGAAGAAGAAGAAAGAACAAGAAACCCCATACTTATTCACATAGGGAGAGGGTCTGGTATCGATTTTGGGGGGGATTTTGTCTGTATTTCCTTTGAAGCTATTGCAATTACAGTCGGTGTATTGTGCCATGTGCACAGTGTACACCTGAAGCTACCCCAATTGCTGGTGTTCTTCTGGTCCTATACCACAGGCAGCTATAGCAGTTACAGTCGGTGAATTGTGCCACCTGCACAGTGTATGCCTAAAGCTACCCCAATTGCTGGTGTTCTGCTGATTCTATCCACAGGCAGCTGTAGCAATTACAGTCGGTGTACTGTGTTATCTGCACAGTTTGCACCTAAAGCTACCCCAATTGCTGGTGTTCTGCTGATCCTATACCGCAGGCAGCTCCAGTAATTACAGTTGGGGCATTGTGTCATCTGCGCAGTGTGCACCCAAAGCTACCCTAATTGCTGGTGTTCTGCTGATCCTATTATGCAGGCAGCTCCAGTAATTATAGTTGGTGTATTGTTTTATCTGCACAGTGTGCACCTAAAGCTACCCCAATTGCTGGTGTTCTGCTGATCCTATACTGCAGGCAGGCAGCTGCAGTAATTACAGTTAGTGTAGTGTGCCACCTGCACAGTGTACAGATAAAGCTACCCCAATTGCTGGTGTTCTGCTGATCCTATACCGCAGGCATCTCCAGTAATTACAGTTGGTGTACTGTGTCATCTGCACAGTGTATGCCTATAGCTACCCCAATTGCTGGTGTTCTGCTGATTCTATCCGCCGGCAGCTGAAGCAATTACAGTTGGTGTATTGTGTCATCTGCACAGTGTGCACCTAAAGCTACCCCAATTGCTGGTGTTCTGCTGATCCTATACCGCAGGCCAGGCAGGCAGCTCCAGTAATTACAGTTGGTGTATTGAGTCATCTGTACAGTGTGCATCTAAAGCTACCCCAATTGCTGGTGTTCTGCTGATCCTATACTGTAGGCAGGCAGCTGCAGTAATTACAGTCAGTGTATTGTGCCACCTGCACAGTGTACAGATAAAGCTACCCCAATTGCTGGTGTTCTGCTGATCCTATACCGCAGGCATCTCCAGTAATTTCAGTTGGTGTACTGTGTCATCTGCACAGTGTATGCCTATAGCTATCCCAATTGCTGGTGTTCTGCTGATTCTATCTGCCGGCAGCTGAAGCAATTACAGTTGGTGTACTATGTCATCTGCACAGTGTGCACCTAAAGCTACCCCAATTGCTGGTGTTCTGCTGATCCTATACAGCAGGCAGCTCCAGTAATTACATTTGGTGTATTGTGTCATCTGCACAGTGTGCACCTAAAGCTACCCCAATTGCTGGTGTTCTGCTGATCCTATACCCCAGGCCAGGCAGGCAGCTCTAGTAATTACAGTTGGTGTATTGTGTCATCTGAACAGTGTGCATCTAAAGCTACCCCAATTGCTGGTGTTCTGCTGATTCTATCCGCAAGCAGCTGTAGCAATTACAGTCGGTGTACTGTGTCATCTGCACAGTTTGCACCTAAATCTACCCCAATTGCTGGTGTTCTGCTGATCCTATACTGCAGCAAGGCAGCTGCAGTAATTACAGTCAGTGTATTGTCCCACCTGCACAGTGTACAGCTAAAGCTACCCCAATTGCTGGTGTTCTGCTGATCCTATACCGCAGGCAGCTCCAGTAATTACAGTTGGTGTATTGTGTCATCTGCACAGTGTGCACCTAAAGCTACTCCAATTGCTGGTGTTCTGCTGATCCTATACCGCAGGCAGATCCAGTAATTAAAGTTGGTGTATTGTGTCATCTGCACAGTGTGCACCTAAAGCTACCCCAATTGCTGTTGCTCTGCTGATCCTATACCGCAGGCAGATCCAGTAATTAAAGTTGGTGTATTGTGTCATCTGCACAGTGTGCACCTAAAGCTACCCCAATTGCTGTTGCTCTGCTGATCCTATACCGCAGGCAGGCAGCTCCAATAATTACAGTTGGTGTATTGAGTCATCTGCACAGTGTGCACCTAAAGCTACCCCAATTTCTGGTGTTTTTCAGATCCTATACCACAGGCAGGCAGCTGTAGTAATTACAGTCGGTGTACTGTGTCATCTGCACAGTGTGCACCTAAAGCTACCCCAATTTCTGGTGTTCTTCAGATCATATACCAAAGGCCCGGCAGCTGCAGTAATTACAGTCGGTGTACTGTGTCATCTGCACAGTGTGCACCTAAAGTTACCCCAATTGCTTGTGTTCTGCTGATCCTATACCACAGACAGCTGCAGTAATTACAGTCGGTGTACTGTGTCATGTGCTCAGTGTGCACCTAAAGCTATCCCAATTGCTGGTGTTCTCATAGTAATAATACTACAGGCAGGCAGTTGATTCTGCTAGCTGCAGTATAATCAGTATATACATCCCAGCTTTGTGCAGCTACATCTCGCTGCAGGCCATTAGTTTGTCTGGAAAGCCAACAAGGAGAGGCAGAGAGTCACAAGCCAATAAAAGAGGGCAAGCAGGTTCTGTATCTAGAGGCAACAGTGCTGGTCGTGGATGCAGTGCATCGTCATCAGCACGTGGCCATGGAACACGCTTGTCCTTATTTTCGGCAGTTGGACGTGTTGAACCGTAACATGCTGAAGACTTGGTAGAGTGGATGACCAAGCCCTCATCATCAAGCCCTCATCATCCTCTCTCACCCAGGCTCAGGGTACTGGCAAAGCAGCTGCCAACGCGGCCTCTTCCCTTGTCTCAATGGCATCAGTCACTCCTTCCCTATCCCCACCATGTCCTCCTGAGGAGTCCCCCGAACTGTTTGAGCACAGTGTTGGGTACATGCTCAAGGAGGAATCCCAGCGTTTTGAAGGATCTAATGATAAAACCCAGCTAGAAGAAGGCAGTAACGTGAGCCCTGAGAGAGGGGATGCCCAAGAAGGACAGCAATCTGGCAGTCTGGCACAAGCTGCAGCATACTGCCAGGTTTGCTCCAGTGATGAAGAGGGAGGGAATGATGAGGTCACTGACTCCACTTGAGTGCCTGATAGGAGAGAGGAGGAGGAGGAGGCACATCTCCAATGAGGCAGGATGCCCTCCAGGGGCAGCTTAAGGGCAGCACACTGACTGAATCACACCGTAGCGCTCCGCCTATTCAGGGCGCTGTCTCTGCACGCTATTGTTGTTACGTGTGGGCTTTTTTGAGATGAGTGCATCAGATTGCACTGCTGCTATTTGCAACATATGTCTCAAGCGTATCTCGCGTGGCCAAAACATCAGCCACTTGGGCACCACATGCTTGACCGGACATATGTTGACCTGACATGCCGTTCGTTGGCAAGCGTACCTAAAAGGCCCACACCAAAGAACAAAGCGGACCTCTCCTTGCTCCTTATCAGCTGGGATCTCCAACCCCACTATACCTTTAGTCCTCTCTGAAACCTGCACTAGGAGGAATGAAGGTGTAGAATTAGGTGTGTCACAGCCAATTACTTGCGGGCAATCTGCTAGTGGTACACCAACGTCAGATTGTACCAGGCAAATTTCCCTGTCCCAGCTGCTGGACCATCGAAAGAAGTTCACTCCCAGCCATCCACATGCCCAGCGGTTGAAAGCTAGCTTGGCTAAATTGCTAGCATGCCAACTGCTGCCTTTTCACTTGGTAGACTCAGCCCCCTTCCGTGAGTTTGTGCAATGTGAGGTTCCTCAGTGGCAGGTTCCCAAACACCACTTTTTCTCATGGAAGGCAATTTTGGCACTCTACCAGCATGTGGAAGGCAATGTCCATGCCTCACTGGACAGGGCGGTCAGCGGTAAGGTGCATATTACCGCTGACTCATGGTCCAGCAGGCATGGAAAGAGACGTTACCTATCTTTCACAGCGCATTGTGTGACTCTTCTGGCAGCTGGGAAGGATGCAGGACAAGGTGCAGTAGTGTTGGATTTTGTTCCGCCACCACACCTCCAAAATGCTACTACTGGTGATTGTGACACCTCTCTCCTCCACCCCCTCCTCTTCCTCCATGGCCTCTTCCTGTGCTTTTTCCTCGGAACCAGTGGTGCTCTGTAGGCATTCAAGGGGCTACGCAAATACGCAGGCAAAAAGATGCCATGCCGTGCTTGCCCTGTGTGCTTGGGGGACAGGAGCCACACTGGGGCAGATATTTTGTCAGCTCTTCAGGGGAGGGGCAGGCTGATAGTGTGTTGATGCCATGCCAGCTTAAGCCAGGAATGGTGGTTTGCGACAATGGCACCAACCTCCTCTCCACCCTCTGACAGGGACAACTGACTCATGTGCCCATGTGGCTCACGCCCTTAACTTGGTGGCGCAGTGGTTCTTGGGCAGGTACCCAGGCTTACAGGATGTCCTGAGGCCGGCCAGGAAAGCCTGTTTGCATTTCCACTGGTCATATAATACCAGTGCTCGGCTGGCTGACCTCCAAAAGGAATTGAACCTGCCCAAGAAACGCCTAATCTGTGACATGCCCACCAGGTGTAACTCAACGTTGGCCATGCTGCAGAGGCTGCACATGCAACAGAGGGCCATCAATGAGTACCTGGGCAACTACGGCACCAGGACAGGGTCAGGGGAGCTTGTTTTTTTCCCCACGCCAGTGAACCATAATCAGGTATGCATGCACTGTCCTGTCACCGTTTGAGGAGGCCACGAGGATGGTGAGCAGTGGCAGTGCATGCATCAGTGACACTGTACCTCTTGTACACCTGTTGGAGCACACGCTGCGTGGAATAATGGACAGGGCACTTGAGACAGAACAGAGGCAGGAAGAGGAGGATTTCCTTGCCTCTCAAGGCCCCCTTTATCCAGACAGTGTTCCTGCTGACCCGCCGATCACACAGGTAGAGGAGGAGGAGGATTGTGTCAGCATGGAGGTGGAGCCTGGCACTCAGCATCAGCAGCAGTCTTTTAGGGATCATTTACAGTCCCAAGAAACCCATGGACTTGTATGTGGCTGGGATGAGGTGGCTGCGGATCATGTTGTCCTTAGTGACCCAGAGGACCGAATGCCTCAGCTAACCTATGCTGCATGGTCTCCCTGATCCTGCAAAGCCTGCGGAAGGATCCTTGTATTCAGCGGATCAAGGAGAGGGATCATTATTGTCTAGCAACTCTCCTTGATCCATGTTACAAGGGTAAGGTTGCGGACCTTCTCTTGCTGTCGCAGAGCGAGAGGAGGATAAAACATCTTCTGGAGGCCTTGCAGAAAGGTCTGTGCTCCCAGAGACTGGGAGGTTACAAATTCCTGGTCCTGGACAACGTGTTGCTGAGGCTTCAGTCAGTCACAGAAGGAGCGGTGGAGAAGGTGGCCGTCTGACCGATACGTTCAGACGATTTTTTAGTCCGCAGCCCCAAGGTATGATCAGTTCCAGCAACCATCGCCAGTGTCTGATTTACATGGTGCAGGAATACCTAGGGGCAAGATCATACTTGGATACATTTCCCACCAAAAATGCTCTGGGTTACTGGGTCTTGAGGATGGATCACTGACTATCCTCTTCCTCCTTAATGATCCTGCTGATAGCTTGGAAGAAAATTTTTGGTTCTGGGCGCAGCCACCAGTGGCTAAGGCCCAATTTTTCTGCCCCTGTTTAACAGGGGCGTGTAATTAAAATTTTTGATGCAATACTTTGCAGCAGGGCTCATTCCTGCACTTCAACTAGAGCAGGGGTCTCAAACTGGCGGCCCTCCAGCTGTTGCAAAACTACAAGTCCCATCATGCCTCTGCCTGTGGGAGTCATGCTTGTAACTGTCAGCCTTGCAATGCCTCATGGGACTTGTAGTTTCGCAACAGCTGGAGGGCCACCAGTTTGAGACCCCTGAACTAGAGTATCTGTGAGGGGTTGCAGTGTTGTGGCACCAGTGCCTAAGGCCCAATTTTTCAGCCCCTGTTTAACAGGGGCGTGTAATTCTAATTCTAATTTTACAACATACAGGGATATATAATGTAATACTGACATATAATCACACACATAGGTTGGACTTGATGGTGTCTTTTTTCAACCTCACCTACTATGTAACTAGCCTTGAGTCTCTCAAAGGCTTTAATGGACTTCAGAGACCAACTCTGTGGGTTACTATCCTTTCTGGTCATATCAGTCAGGGGCTTGACCAGAGACAAGAAGTTATGAATAAACTTACGATAATAGTTGGCAAAGCCAAGAAAACGCTGCAGAGGACGTAAACCCATGGGTCGGGCCACTGCCGGACTGCTGAAAGTCTCTCTGGGTCAATCGAAAAACCAGCAGTGGAAATTACATAAATAAAAACAAGAAAAATACTGCGCTTACCTAAAAACCCAACTACCAAAATTTACTCTAAATATTTAGAAGCAGCAATTATTACGATGTGATACACATCAAAAGTAGACATAAAACAAAAAATATAACTGCGCTATCCCACAAAATTATTTTTTCTAACAAATAATTAGACCTAGAATCTCCAGCAATGGTTCCTGAGCACATCAAAAGAAATATCGACAAAGAATAATCACTATAAACCTAATGTGACTAGTGTTACATAAATAACTTAAGATAAAAGCAATAAAAATATAATAACAAATATATGTAATTAATACAAATAGCAATACTTATCAGTCCCACTGTGAAATATCAAATAAATAAATAAATAAATGAATTCATTGTAAGATATCAAATAAATAAATAAATTCATTGATGAACTCAATAAAGTGCTTCAAAAGAAAAATGTGCAACAATCCATAAAGTCAAATAAATATAATAAATTGCTCAATAAAGTGCTCCAAAAAAAAGAGAAAAAGTGCAATAGTCCGTTGGATTGGAAATAAATCTTCCAGCGAGATTCAGTGTAGAGAAAAAACTTCCTTCACCACCAGTGTGCTGATTAGCAATCTGAATGTGCGCTTACCAGACTAAAAGAGAATCCCAGCTCATAACATATATCATTAGAACTCCTGAAAAGACCATCGGAATGGAACAGCAACAAATCCCTCTAGAACGACCTCCACTGGCGGAATTACTCACAGGATATACAGTGGTGTGAAAAAGTGTTTGCCCCCTTCCTCATTTCCTGTTCCTTTGCATGTTTGTCACACTTAAGTGTTTCGGAACATCAAACAATAGTCAAGGACAACACAAGTAAACACAAAATGCAATTTGTAAATGAAGGTGTTTATTATTAAAGGTGAAAAAAAATCCAAACCATCATGGCCCTGTGTGAAAAAGTGATTGCCCCCTTGTTAAAACATACTATAACTGTGGTTGTCCACACCTGAGTTCAATTTCTCTAGCCACACCCAGGCCTGATTATTGCCACACCTGTTCACAATCAAGGCATCACTTAAATAGGAGCTGCTTGACACAGTAAGGTCCACCAGAAGATCCTTAAAAGCTACACATCATGCCGAGACCCAAAGAAATCCAGGAACAATTGAGAAAGAAAGTAATTGAGATCTATCAGTCTGGAAAGGGTTATAAAGCCATTTCCAAAGCTTTGGGAATCCAGCGAACCACAGTGAGAGCCATTATCCACAAATGGCGAAGACATGGAACAGTGGTGAACCTTCCCAGGAGTGGCCGGCCGCCCAAAATTACCCCAAGAGCGCAGCGACGACTCATCCAAGAGGTCACAAAAGACCCCACAACAATGTCCAAGGAACTGCAGGCCTCACTTGCCTCAGTTAAGTTCAGCGTTCATGCCTCCACCATCAGGAAAAGACTGGGCAAAAATGGCCTGCATGGCAGAGTTCCAAGGAGAAAACCACTGCTGAGCAAAAAGAACATCAAAGCTCGTCTCAATTTCTCCACAACACATCTTGATGATCCCCAAGACTTTTGGGACAACATTCTGTGGACTGATGAGACAAAAGTGGAACTCTTTGGAAGGTGTGTGTCCAAGTATATCTGGCGTAGAGGGAACACTGCATTTCATAAAAAGAACATTATACCAACAGTAAAATATGGTGGTGGTAGTGTGATGGTCTGGGGCTGTTTTGCTGCTTCAGGACCTGGAAGACTTGCCGTGATAAAAGGAACTATGAATTCTGCTGTCTACCAAGAGATCCTGAAGGAGAATGTCCGACCATCTGTTCGTGTACTCAAGCTGAAACGAACTTGGGTTCTGCAGCAGGACAATGATCCTAAACACACCAGCAAGTCCACCACCGAATGGCTGAAGAAAAACAAAATGAAGACTTTGGAGTGGCCTAGCCAAAGTCCTGACCTGAATCCTATTGAGATGTTGTGGTATGACCTTAAAAAGGCCGTTCATGCTCGAAAACCCTTTAATGTAACTGAATTAGGACAATTCTGCAAAGATGAGTGGGCCAAAATTCCTCCAGGACGCTGTAAAAGCCTCATTGCACGTTATCACAAACGCTTGGTTGCAGTTGTTGCTGCTAAGGGTGGCCCAACCAGTTATTAGGTTTAGGGGGCAATCACTTTTTCACACAGGGCCATGATGGTTTGGATTTTTTTTCACCTTTAATAATAAACACCTTAATTTACAAATTGCATTTTGTGTTTACTTGTGTTGTCCTTGACTATTGTTTAAATTGGTTTGATGTTCCGAAACACTTAAGTGTGACAAACATGCAAAGGAATTGGAAATCAGGAAGGGGGGCAAACACTTTTTCACACCACTGTAGATGAAAAAAACTCCCATAGTGTAAATCCACATAGATACCGTTTTATTAAAATATAAATGGCATACTCACAAATGAATAAATAAAAACAGCGTTAAATGCCGGCCGGCAAAACGAGCGCCCAATAGTTCCTGTCACGTGATGGCGTCAACACGTCGACGTGTGCAGCTGCTGTAGTATGGCCAACATTGAGTTCCATCTGGTGGGCATGTCACAGATTACACAATTCTCGGGCAGGTTGTATTCTTTTTGGAGGTCAGCCAGCCGTGCACTGGCATTATATGACCGGCGGAAATGCACACTGACTTTCCTGGCCTGCCTCAGGAGATCCTGTAAGCCCGGGTACCTACACAAGAACTGCTGCATCGCCAAATTAAGGACATGAGCCAAACAGGAAACATGGGTGAAGTGTCCCTGTCGGAGGGCGGAAAGGAAGTTGGTGCCATTGTCGCAAACCACCATAGCTGTCGTGGCGTCAACCACCTCTGAGCCTGCCCCTTCAGAGCTGACAGAATCTCTGCCCCAGTGTGGCTCACCATATTTTTCACATATTGATTTATATTTTTCATCAACACTAAGACCCCTTTCACACTGGGGCGTTTTTCAGGCGTTTTTCAGGCGCTTTAGCGTTAAAAAAAGCGTCTGTAAAGCGCTTGAAAGAAGCCTCATCTGCAGTCCCAATGTGAAAGCCCAAGTGCTTTAAGAACCCTTTCACAATGTCAGCGCCCGAAAAACGCTCGTAAAGCGCCACTTAAACTAGCAGCGCTTTACCAGCGTTTTTCGAGCGTTATTGGGGCGCTTTTAACCCCTGCTAGTGGCCAAATAAAGGGTTAAGAGCGCCCACAAAACGCTGCTGCCAATAGCGTTTTTCAGGCGTTTTTCTGGCGTTTTACAGGCGCTTCCCATTGATTTCAATGGGAAGGGGCGCTTTATTCACCGCTCCAAAAGCGCTGCAAAGAAGCTGCTTGCAGGACTTTTTTTGACGCCCTGCCAGCGCAGCGCCTTGGTGTGAAAGCACTCGGGCGTTTACATTGGGATTGCAGTTGCAGCTTCTTTCAGGCGTATTTTTTAACGCTGAAGCGCCTGAAAAACGCCCCAGTATGAAAGGGATCTCGGTGTGAAAGCACTCGGGCTTTTACATTGGGATTGCAGTTGCGGCTTCTTTCAGGCGTATTTTGTAATGCTAAAGCGCATGAAAAACGCCTGAAAAACGCCCCAGTGTGAAAGGGGTCTAAGTATTTTTTAACACTGATTAACTGATTATTGATCTTTTGGAGTGGTTTGGGCACAGAAATTTGTGAGCACTTGTTTGATTGATTTATTCAGGTTGCGCGATTGAAGTTTTTTTTCTTTAATACTGCACCCTGTCCTGCATCCTTCCCAGCTGCCAGCAGGGTCACCCAGTGCACTGTGAAAGATAGGTAACATCCCTGTTCATGCTTGCTGGACCATGAGTCAGTAGTAATATGCACCTTACCACTGACTGCCCTGTCCAACAAGGCCAAGACATTGCCTTCCACATGCTGGTAGAGTGCCCGAATCGCCTTCCATGAAAAAAAGTGGCGTTTGGGAACCAGCCACTGAGGTACTGCACATTCTACAAATTCACGAAAAGGGGGCAGAATCTACCAGCTGAAAAAGCAGAAGTTGGGGTGCTAGCAATTTAGCAAAGCTAGCATTCAGCCGCTGAACATGTGGATGGCTGGGAGGGAATTTATTTTGCCGGTTTAGCAACTGGGGTAGGGAAATTTGCCTGCAACGATCAGATGTAGATGTAGCGATAGCAGATTGCCCAAAAGTACTTGGCACACCTAATTCTACACCTTCATTCCTCTCAGTGAGGGTTTCTGAGAGAACTGAAGGTATAGAAGGGTTGGAGATCCCAGCTGCTGGGGAGCAAGGAGAGGTCCGCCTCGTTCTTTGATGTGAGTCTTTTAAGTACGCTTGCCAATGGACTGGAGTTCGACATATGTCTGGTCAAGCATGTGGTGCCCAAGCATCTGCTGTTTTGGCCACGCTCGATATGCTTCAGACATATGTTGTATACAGCAACAGTGTGATCTGCTGCACACATCTCAAAAAAGGCCAACACTGAAGAACTTTTGGAAAGACGTGTGGAGTCAGCAGTGTCCTGCACATGCGGAGCTCTGCGGGGTGATGCAGTTGGTTTGCTGCCCTTAAGCTGGCCCGTGGAGGGCATCCTGCGTCTTTGGAGATGTGCCTCCTCCTCATCCTCCTCCTCTCTCCTATCAGGCATCCACATAGAGTCAGTGACCTCATCATCCCCTCCCTCCTCGTCACTGGAGCAAACCTGGCAGTATGCGGCAGCTGGGGGAACATGACTGACAGTTTGTTATCCTTCTTGGGCACCCGCTCTCTCTGGGCTCACGTTACTGCCTTCCTCAATCTGGGTACCATCATCGGAGCCTTCAAAATGCTGCACATCCTCCTGCAGCATGTACCCAACACTGTGGTCGAACAGTTCAGCGGACTCCTCAGGGAATGATGGTGGGGCTAGATAAGGAGTTACTGATGACATTGAGCCGATGGAAGAGGCCGCTTTGGCAGCTGCATTGGTAGCCAAAGTACTCTGAGCCTGGGTGACAGAGGATGAGGTGGATGAGGACGGCTTGGTCATCCACTCTACCAACTCTTCTGCATGTTGTGGCTCAACACGGCTAGCTGCCAAAAAAAAGGACAAGCATGCCCCATGGCCATGTGCTGAGAATGCACCGTGTCTATGATCAGCAATGTTGCCTGTAGACACAGAGGCTGCTTGCCCTCTTTTAGTGGCCTGTGAGCATCTGCTTCTCCTTGTTGGCATTCCAGACATGCTGTATTTGATTTATTTGTAATATAGTTTCATAGTTAATGGTAAGATAAGGTTGAATAAAGTCCATCCAGTTCAACCTGAGTGAGTGTCTACAATTGTCCCTATCCCTGTACATTGCACACTCCCATCAGTCCCTACCCTCAAAGAGCCCACAAATATATTTGAATAGGTACGCCAAGAATGGCCAGCAGTAAGATGTAGATGCACAAAGCTGGTATGTATATATATATATATATATATATATATATATATATATATATATACTGATTCTGAATATACTGCAGCTAACTGAATGAACTGCCTGCCTGTAGTATATTAGGAACAGAACAACAGGAATGGTCTGCAGTGAGATCTAGCTGCACAGGCTAAAGTACTGAATATACTGCAGCTAACTGAATGAACTGCCTGCCTGTATTATATTAGGAAAAGAAGAACAGGAACAGTCTGCAGTGAGATCTAGTTGCACAGGATACAGTACTGAATATACTGCAGCTAACTGAATGAACTGCCTGCCTGTAGTATATTAGGAACAGAACAACAGGAATGGTCTGCAGCGAGATCTAGCTAAACTGGATACAGTATACTGAATATACTGCAGCTAACTGAATGAACTGCCTGCCTGTAGTATATTAGGAACAGTACAGCATGAATGGTCTGCAGTGAGATCTAGCTAAACTGGATCAAATGTCTGCCTGAAGTAGATTACAAATAGTACAGCAGGAACGGTCTGCAGTGAGATCTATCTAAACTGGATCAATTGTCTGCCTCAAGTAGATTAGAAACAGTACCGCATGAATGGTCTGCAGTGAGATCTACCTAACTGAATAAACTGCCTGCTCAAAGTAAATTAAATTACACACTCTCTCTCTATCTACCTCTCTATAACACCAAAAACACACTACACAGGGCCGACGTGCAGGCAGCCTTATATAGTGTGGGGCATGTACCTAACCCCCTGAGCCATAATTGGCCAAAGGCATCCTGCCTTTGGCCAATTATGGCTCTGCTTTGCTTAGGGCGCTGTGATTGGCAAAAGCATGCGGGTCATAGTGCATGCTTGGCCAATCTTCAGCCAGCAAACCACTGCGGTTCGATGAATGATCGAACAGCCAACATTCGTGTTGAACTTGCGTTTGACACGAACTCGAAGCTCATCCCTAACTATCAGATTTTCTGCTGTTTTTTTCCTTCAGATTTACCAAAACCATATAATATGAGGTCAATCCTTAGGAGTTTCAATTTGTTTGCAATCAGGCAGGCCCTTGCACTACATAGTTTTAGTAAATCTGAAGACAAAAATCAATAGAAAATCTGATAGTGTGTATGGGGCTAACACTAAGGCATCCCTTAAGGACACTAAAGACTTTCTCAGTCTTTTAAATCAAATTACATTAGCCCCGATAAAGAGGTCTTTTTGGTTACAGGAGACGTTTCATCGCTGTACACTATTATCCAACACAAAGACACACTTTTAGCCCTGAACTGGGCTTTTAGTATGCAAGCTGATATCCCCTTCATATAAAAAAGTTTTTATTAAGGATGTTGCTTGAGTACTGTCTATCACACAACTATTTTTGGTACAGAGGTAACTTCTATACTCAGAAGACAGGGGTTGCGATGGGTGATAAATTTGCACCCAGTCTGGCCAACCTCTTCATGAGTGAATGGGAGGACAAATTTATCTATGCCCGAAGACGAACTGAATTATTATTTTACAAGAGGTATATTGATAATTTGTTGAAAAAATGAAAAAAGGGGGTTTATTCTTTACAGGTAAAGGTTTTTACCCTTGCAAAAGGTGCTACGCTTGCACCAAAACAAAACATCCAAACGAGAAGAAAAACGAATTTAGGTCAACAAGTACTGGAAATATTTACGAAATTGATGGATTTATTTGCTGTACTACGGTTGGGGCCGTATACGCCCTGGAATGTAGCTGTGGGCTACAGTACATCGGTCGCACTAAGAGGCCACTCAGAGTCCGAATAAAAGAACATGTACAAAATATAATAAAAGGTTTCGATAAACACAATGTATCCAAGCATTTTGCCCTTGAAAGACCTCCAGGAACACCTAAAGACATACTTAATATATGCTGTAACCTTACAGCGGTAAGGTAAGGGGACATCCTTAAATTGACCACCTAGGATCACACTGAACTCCGTTGGATCACCCTAACCATCACCTATTGTTTTGAAGAACACTTAGCACGTTATTTACACCTGTAGTTTACTTTATGCAATTTTGTGATTCGAAGTTCACTTATGCTTTATGCGACTTATGTTATAGTCGCTACACAACTTATTTGCACCTTATGCGACTTCGTATAGATTAGCACCTTACTTCACTATATGCACTTTTATATGGACATTTGATATAAATAATTTTCCGTCAATTTAGACAACTGTTCAAACTTTGTTTTTTTTTCACTTGAATTCAGCCCTCAGCACTATTGCACTTTGTCATTTATTTTTCAACTTGTTTTAATATTTACGTAATTTCTTACATTTTTCTATTAACTGTTCTATTAACTGTTGCACCTTATATTATAATACCATCAACTGTTATGAATTATTTTTACCTCCGTGTATTGATGTGTATGTTAAATCACTGATCCATGGTATCATATGATTATTATATATTACCTCTGTCATATATTTGATGTATTACTAGCCATCATCCACTTACCTGCATATACGTTTTTTTCATTTACTATATTCACCCTCGTTGGTTTTATTTGAATTTTATTTATACAAATTTACACAATACACAACTATTTTAAATTTACATATCCTCTAGCACCACTATTCCTGTATCAATCTTTCTCTTCGGGTTCAGACATTTCCCTTCAGTGAGTGCAGCAGTACCACATTCCGCCAATAATAATATTTTTCCCATTTTGACGCAGGGATATTTTTTTGTTCTATATTGGCCACCATCCTGTCTAGTTACAAAATATCCCTAAAGCGTTATAGAGATTTTGAAAAACGGATTTGTCGAAAAAGGTTTTAGAAATGATCACTTATGCCTCGTACAAACGATCGGACTTTCCGACAACAAAACAGTGGATTTTTGTTTGAAGGATGTTGGCTCCAACTTATCTTGTATACACATGGTCACACAAATGTTGGCCAACAATTACAAACGATGTACATGATATCTCCATTACGAACGCTAGTTTGTAAGCGCTTCCGTCTCGTACTTGATTCGGAGCATGCATGGATTTTTGTCCGCGGATTTGTGTACACATGATTGTATAATCTGACAACAAACATTTGTTGGCGGAAAGTCCGACAACAAATGTTCAATGGAGCATACAAATGGTCAGACTTTCCGCCAACAAGCTCGAAATCCAACATTTGTTGTCGGAAAATCTGAATGTGTGCACGCGGCATTAGAATCCACAATGAAACAGTTGGGCCAATATTCTCAAGCTTTGTGTTTGGAAGATAAATAAAAAATTAAGGATTCTAAACATGAGTGGGGTTTTATTAGTAATTTCCATTCACAATTTAGAGAAGTGGAGGAAATATTTAAAAGACATTAGCGTATTTTACGTATGGACAAAGCGCTCACTGAAGCATTGCCAAAAGAACCCATGTTCATTTATAGGAAATACCCATGTTTTGGTGATAGCATTGTAAATAAGGTGTTAGACCCCCCCCCCACGTATGTTTTGGGACAGCAATGGTTTTCACGCCTGTCGCAGATATAAAGCGTGTAGTAAGGTAACTACACATCTGAGAGGATTGACTACTTTTAGATCTACCTCCAATGAACGTGAGTTTGCAATTAAAAGAGTTTATATCTTGTAACTCTACCCACATTGTATACGTTATACAATGCCCTTGTGGGTTAATGTAAATCGGGAGAACTAAAAGAACTTTATCTAAACGTGTTTCTACGCACATCTACAATATTTGGTTTTAAAGACCACAGTGTTTCTCTTCATTTCAGGTGCAAACACAATAAAGACCCTTCTGGTCTCTTATTTTGGGGGATAGATAAACTAAGTCCTTCCTGGAGGGGCTCTAATATGGTGAGAGTGATATCCAAAAGCAAAACAGGATGGATTTATCTTGCACATACTCTCTGGCCCAAAGGGTTGAGTGTTGAGCTGGTCCTGAACTTTTTCATCAGCGATTACAGATCCAGCAGTTCAGGTCCAGCATCATTTCATGTTTATTTATATATAATTAGATTTGAATAGCGCGGTGTGTGATTTTTTTCAAATTTATGTTGTTTGGTATACTAATCCATATAACGTTATTACCGCAATGGTTACAGTAACCCTGTAGAAATAATGATACCATATTGCTATAATGTGCATAAGTTCATGTGGTTATGACCATTGGTGTTAAAAGAGTTCCCGTTTTATTCTGCACACACAGATAATTTTAGGATTAGGGTTAATGTACATCCACCGATTGGCCTTTTTGTAATCATAATAGGGACACATCTGCCAATAAGGAATGATTCAATTCAGATATGTTACAGCCTGCCACATCGTTAATACATAGTTTGATATGAGAGACAATCGCAGGGTCTATAACGTTAACAATTACAGGTATAGATGCATACTAGGTACCGACAGTTTGGACATCTAATCAGATATTTAATATACATTTTTTATGAGTGTGGTTTTATTAAGATGATGTATAATGTTGAAGATATATCCAACACTTTTGACTAGTTGGTTCGATTATGCCTTGCGGTGTGATGCCATGACTACCCTTTTAAGAAGGGTCTTCATCCCATCATGAGAGACACATGACTGAAGTAATGGTTCAATGAACTTGGTGCAATTATATTATTAAATTCCAGTTTACAACGTAATATTTTTGTAATATTTTTATAATGGTTTTCACATATGCATTTAACAATAGTATATGTGATGTTTTAGTATATGAAACGTAATGTAATATATGGTTTATATGTAGCGTCCCACGGTGATAACTGGAGAGGAGCTGTAGGTTGTGTGTATGATGGGTTATATTACCTGAGTACACAGACTATAAGCCGATCGGACCATGTTGTCGGATAATCCGTGTGTGGGCTACATCGGACTTTTTCAATCGGGATGTCTGACCAACAAAGTTTGAGAGCTGGATATAAAATTTTCCGACAACATGATCCAATCGGACTTTGTGGCACGCATGCTCAGATCAAATTATGAGACCAAAGCTATTTGCTACTAGCCTGAACGTAGTCCCGTCTTAACAAACGAACGTCATCACGATTCAAACGATCAGATTTTCCGACAACTGTGTCCGACCTTGTGTATGCTTCACCAGTTTCGGGCAAAATCCGTCGTAAAAAATCTGACGGATTTTGTGGTCGGAATGGCTGAGTGTGTGTACGGGGGCTAAGAGTTGTACGGCCGCCCCATCTAGTCAGACCTATTGAGAAAAACGTAATGACGGATCTAGGCGTGACCAGAAGGCTTGTTGTATCTGTCAGCTGCTACAATCTCTACCCGGCATCACCGTGGATGAGATTTCTTTGGAATGAGAGAGTATAATGCTGTGCTGTACAGACCAGATGGTTATACCATGAGATGCTTTTTTATATTTAACAATTTGTAAGAGTAAATCTTAAAGTGGGGTTCTTCTGCTGGAAATAACACTTTTAAAACAGGTATCACACTATGAGGATTGTTTCTTTTTCCTTATGTCAGGAGCCAAAAGGCCAGCAACGAGCCATTAAGGGGAAATCCTATCTGACTGACCAAATCTATCGGGAGTTATGTACTAACCCTTTGTGATTATCGATAAGGATTTAAGGAAGTGGAGTTGCTGCTTGCCAAATATGCATTTATATACCAAAGCTGTTTTATCAGATCCTTCTGGTGAGTGTTAAATTTGAGGGGGGCGGGGCCACGTGGTGTGGTGACAATATCCCATATGAACACTCTTTAGAATTATTAACGTCTTTGCTGGACTCGCCCTTCACAGGGCACTTTATCACTATCCATGGTTTATTTGTATCACCTTTTCTTGTTCATATAGATTTACTTGTAATTTGTTTCTAATTATATCTGCCTTCTGAATTTCTTCAAATAACTCTATTAATAAACACTTGTCCTTCTAAAGTATATGAACCCATTCTTTCCATGGAAATTCATATACTGAAAGTAGAAATAAAGTAAAAGTAGAACTAAAGCCACATTTTTTTTAAGGGGGGTTATAACCCCTGCCATTTTTGCCATCTATGCTCCGTTGAGAATATTTCCCTTCTGAGGAATGAGAGAAAATCAATCCAAAGTGAAGGAATCCCTGGGTGTCATCAGGATCACAGGAACTAGTGACCCCATTGGGAGATTTCCCCCTCTATTCCTGTATTTGCATTAATTTTTTGTGCTAACAGTAAACAGGACAAACATAGAGGGCGAATCTCCCTAACAGGGCCACAGACAGCAATAAAAGCCTGACAGGCATTCTAATCCCTCTCTACTCTATCGAAAACTAAAATGTATTTGAAGAGCACTAACATTTCTTATAAGCATGTTAGTTATATGTTAGTTATATCATTTAATTTAGGTTATAATTTTCACTTCATTAACCTTGACTAAGGGGTGTCTCCTCCTATACAGTACAAGCCTTGACCTACAGTATGTTTCTGTATGTACACATGAGAAATAAGCCTTAACCCTGTCTGTGCCCTACATTATTTGAAAACAGGCTTTCACTTTTCCTATAGGGGTAGTTGACTCAAAATAACTTTTTATATTGTGCATAATGTATGCTTTTGAAAACAAGAATGGAATATACTCTTATCCTCATTAGGCAAACGTTACCTTAGATTTGAAATGGAAGCACACTAAAACATCTGATTGTTCTGATTCTAACTTGTCTCTAGAGCAAAAATTGTATACTGTGACTGATAATATATTAGCTACAGTATGTATCTCTTACGGGCAATCCTAGGGCAATGATTAGCACAAATATTTGTTCTTTTTCTGCTATAGAAATCATATTTTCTAGATAAACTCTGTAGAAATCCTAGAAGAGTTATTCAATTTTGATATACATACTTGAGCCATTACCTGAAAATTTGTGGAATATTCTGTCTTGATCTCTAAATATGCTCTGGCTATATGATAATGCTGTTCTTGTGACATCTAATTTAAAATAACTCATGTTGCAAATGAGTAATAGACAGTTTAACCGCTTCCCACCCGGCCTATAGCAGAATGATGGCGATGATTCTGTTATCTTGACTGGACGTCATATGAAGTCTTTAAGGATAACATGCCGGCATGCGCCCGTGGGGCGATCATGGTGCTGTGTGTCATTCTGACACACCACATGTCCGATCGTGGTAAAGAGCCTCTGATGGAGGCTCCCTTCCACAGGGTCAGCTGTGCCCAATCACAGCTGATCACAGCGTCAACCAGGAAGTGCCCATACACGGCTTTCCTTAGTTCGTGCTGACAGGGAAAACTGATCGGCGGCTCTCCCTATCAGAGGGGGGTCTGCACTGATAATGAGCACATTGATTATCAGCGCAGCCCCCATGAGAGATGCCCAGCTGCTGCCAATCAGTGCCCATCAGCTGTCAGTCTGTGTCCTATCAGTAACGACTGTAAGTGCCATCAAAATGCCAATCAGTGCCCATACATGTGCCAATCAGTGCCCCATCAGTAATGTCTGTCAGTGCCCTTCAGATGCCAATCAGTAATGCCTGTAAGTAGGTCCTCATCAGTGCTGCCTATCCACTGCCACCTATCGGTGCCGCCTATTACTGCTACCTATCATTGCCCATCAGTGCTGCATATTGGTGTAGCCTATTGTTGCCCATAAGTGCTGCATATCAGTGCCTCCTCATCAGTGCACATCAGTGCCACCTCACCAGTGCCTATTAGTGCAGCCTCATCAGTGACTGCCGGTGAAGGAGAAAACAAAATTTTATAACAGAAATTAAGAAAAGCTTTTTTTTTTTCAAAAGTCTTTTTCAGTTTGTGTAGCAAAAAATAAAAACCCCAGAGGTGATCAAATACCAAAGGAAAGCTCTATTTGTGGGAAGAAAATATAGTTTGGGTACAGTGTTGCATGACCAAGCAATTGTCATTCAAAGTGTGACAGCGCTGAAAGCTGAACATTGTCCTGGGCAGGAAGGGGGGAAAGTGTCTGATATTGAAGTAGTTAATAAGTGATTTGCTATCATGTATTTTTTTTTTTTTTGAATTCCTTACTACATTTATACATGTATTTCTCACTAAGCCACCTGTTTCATGATCAAACATAAAGAAGAGCTTCGGTCTCCCAACAAAAAATTCAAAGTCAGGATCTACAAATACTGTAGCTGTTGACTTTTAATATAAGGATACATACCTGTCCAGGGATTCAGTGCTGTCCTTACTCAAGCTGATTCTTTAATCGCCTTCAGGTCCAGGCACCAGCATCTCAACTAAGGGAAGTCAGCAGTGAAGACTTCACAGCCAGATCCCCACTCTGCATGCGGGAGCTGCGCTGTGCTTTGTGACTGGTCCTGCAGTCTTCTGGGACCTGTGATTGTCTCAAGTTGCGGGGGAAGGAGGGGGGACAAACTCACCCTCCCCCCCAAGAAAAGTGTCAAGTGTGAAGGAGGAGGAGGATTCAATATGTTGATATCCATGACGTTTGTAATGCAGCCTATAGTACTCCTAACAAAATTCCTTTTACAATATCTTCTACAAATTTTGTTTTCAATCTAAATTTATTGAAATATTCCCATACAAAATTTTACAACAATAGATAGTATACATATGCCAAAGACAATCAGAAAAACATACTGCAATATAAAAAAGCATATAATTTATAGCATATAACATATAGATACATAGCAACACAAGAACCCTTACCCATATGTGGCATGAACTAAAATACATGTTAATGGGTATAGTAGATGGGTACAAGAACCTGTCTCTAATAAGGAACAGAATGATACACCAGACTACCCAGGTTGTTGGGCCCCTAATAGGAATAGCCATATCATATCCTCATAGTACCAACAAGATTGTAGTCCGTGGTTTACTAATCCCCATCCTCGACTCCTGCAAGGGTATAAAGCACATCACATGGAAAGGGTGGGGAAAGAAAAAAAGAAAAAGAAAAAAAGAGAGAAAAGAAAAAAAAGGGGGGGGAGACCCGCAAGGATATAAAGCACATTACATGGAAAGGGTGGGGAAATAAAAAAAGAAAAAGAAAAAAAAGAGAGAGGAAAAAAAAGGGGGGGGGGGAGAGACAAAAAAAACAAAAACAAAGAAAAATGTAGAAAAGGGGAACAGAGGGAAATAATAGAAGTAAAGAAACCAGAAATAGGCACTCAGACCTAACCTCACACATTCCATCTCCAAACCATGTTCAAGTCTTACGATGAACCCGCAAATATTTTTTATTTCAGGATATTCCATGAAAATAATTCCAAGGGAGCCAGTTTTGACAATATTATTCATTTGTGTCCAATTCTCATGACAGAAGTGCCTTCATCCTCTCAATATGGTCCATCTCAATAACTCACTCAATCAGAGGTAGAGCATGTGCCGTTCGCCAATGGCATGGTATAACCGCTCTTGCTGCTGTCAGCCAATGCCTAAGGAGACCTTTTTTAATGCATCTAAAAGAGCCGGTTAAAATAGCAGAGTAATTTGTGGCGTATTGGGGACAATCGCCCTAGTTACCCTGGTATAAAGCTGAAAAATCCCATCCTAGAAATCATGAACAGGTGGACATTCCCACCAAATATGTAGTAGTGAACGCTTGGCAGAGTGGCTACAACAACAAAAATCTGAAGCATTCGGATAGATACAGTGAAGCAGTGTCAGGCATCTATACCAATAAGAGAGAAGCTTGAAATTAGTCTCATGCGCCTTAGTTGCTAATGACATACAGTGAGTGAGGGTAAACACTTTCTCCCACTCCTCTGTTTTAATTTGGACATTTAAATCTAGTGTCCATTTATTTTTTAAATTCCAGGAGATGCGGATGAAGTTTCAAAATTAGAATCTTATATATCGCAGAGAGCATACGATCTGGTCTAGTATCTTGTAAAAGAAGAGACTCAAAGGAATCTGGTTCTCTATTAAATACATCTCTTGAGGAGAAGGACAATAGAAATTACGATAATTGCATGTATTCCAACCAGTGTGTAATCGATTGCTGCTGCGTAGGAATCAGATTTGACAGTGGTGGAATAGTTCCCTGACACAGGATTTGAGATATTCTGCGGATTGATTCCTTAGTCCAAGGCAAAAAACACGTTCAAGTCACTGCTGGAAGGAACAGTGGATTGCTGAACAGGGAAGTCATCAGTCCCACTTTGGGGGAAAAAATCTGAAAGAATGATCTCATATCAGATATCAGAAGTGACCAACACATCTTCAAACCGCCCTCTTCTTGCAGGCGCTGTTGGATTGGTACCCGCAAATCTTTCTCTGGGAGTGGAAATTCCTCTGCCAGCGCACGCAAAAGCAGAATGCATAATTTCTCTAAGCAAGGCCTGGAAGTGCTCCATTCTGACAGCCCTCTGTGATGGTGGTAACATTTACGCCATTTTGTGTTTGTACCGGGGATCTAAGTATGTTACCACCCAGTACTGGTCCTTGACCTTTATGCTTTTTATACGGGGTCCCTGTTAAAACACTGGAGCATGAAGGCCCCTACTTGCACTAAACTGGAAGCGGTGTGGTGGTCTGGCTCCTGCTCATCATCCAGGATAAAGCTGTCCTCCTCGTTCTCCTCTCCCCATCCTCGGACAGCAACAGGGATCCCAGAAAGGTTTAAAGCATGTTTTGCTCCTCCTCATCCGCCCCGGCACCATCCTCTTCTGACTCCTCTTCAGACTCCTGTTGTTGACTTGTCTCAGATAGAGTAGCCCCCCCTGGGAATTCATCCAGCATTGCGACTTCCTCATCTTCCTGCTCCTCCGCGGCTTGATCAGTGACACAACGCAATGCACGCTCCATAAAGAAGGCATAAGGTACCATGTCACTGATGGTGCCATGGCTGCGACTGACCAGTTTGGTGATCTCATCAAATGGCCGCAGAAGTGTGAATGCGTCGCGCATGAGCAGCCACTGGCACAGTGAAAAAAAACAAGCTCCCCAGAACCTGTTCTGCCGCAGAGTTTGTACAGGTAGTTAATTGCACGTTTCTGCTGGAGCAGCCTATCAAGCACATAGAAGGTTGAGTTCCATCGCGTCGGGCATTTGCAAATAAGACGTCTGACCGGCAGATTGTGTTTCACTGCTGAATGTCAGAAAGGCGAGCCATGGCCGTGTAAGATCTTCTGAAATGGGTCGAGATTTTCCATGCCTGCCGCAAGATGTCCTTGACCCCAGGGTATTTGACAATGAATCCCTGCACGACCAAGTTTAAGACGTGTGCCATGCATGGCAAGTGTGTAATTTTTCCCTGTTTCAATGCGCTAAGCAGATTGCCACCGTTGTCACACACCACTTTACCAACTGGCAAATTGAGCGGTGTTAGCCACTGATCTGCCTGTGAACGCAAAGCTGATAGGAGTGCAGGGCCAGTGTGGCTCTTAGCTTCCAGGCACAACAGACGCAGCACAGCTTGGCAATGTCTCACCTGGCATGTCGAATAGGTTCTGGGGATCTTGGGCGGCACAGCAGAAGAGACGCTAGCAGCGGAAAAGGAGGCGTCAGCTGAAGAGGAGAGGGAGGATGGAGTAGGATGGAGTAGGAGGAGGAGAAGAAGAGGCAGGCCTGCATGCAGGCAGTAAAACCAAATCTACACGGGTGCCACGGGTTACATGCTTGACGGCCGTCAGAAGGTTCACCCAGTGGGCAGTAAAAGTTATATACCTTTCCTGCCCGTGTTTGCTAGACCACGTGTCTGGAGTCAGATGTATCTTGGCACTGACACTGTGTGCCAGAGATACATTCACTTGCCGCTGAACATGGCCATATAGCTCTGGGATGCCCTTCTGTGAGAAATACTTCCTTCCTGGGACCTTCCATTGTGGTGTTCCAATGGCCACAAATTTTCGAAAAGCCTCTGAGTCCACCAGTTTATATGGCAGTAGTTGGTGGGCTATCAGTTCTGACAAGCCAGCGGTCAACCGTTGGGCAAGAAGGTTATTCAGCGTCATAATTTTTTACGCTCGAACATTTGACCGACGGAAGCCTGCCTTTTTCCATAAAAACGTGACGGCATGATGGCAGGTGGAATGGAGGACAATTGTGAGGAGAGAGGAGAAGGAGAAGTAGAAGACGAGGCTGGATGGTGAGAGCCTGGAGTGTGGCTTTGTGGGTTCCGTTGCTCCCACTGGGCTCGGTGATGGCAGCTCATGTGCCTTCTTAAGGCGGTTGTCCCTAGGTGAGTGTTGGGCTTACCAGGACTTATGCGTTGACTGCAAAGGCTGCAGATGACAACACTATTGTCAGCAGCGGACACGTTAAAAAAAGCCCACACTGCGGAGCCATGTGCTGGCGTCCTGGGAGCGCCAGATGTGACCGTACATGGTTGATGCCTCGCTCCTGATACATTAGCATTAGTTCCGCCTGCTTCTCCTCCCTATCTGCTGGTCCATATCTCCCTCTGAACTCCCCTCCTCTTCCTCTCTTGTGGGCACCCACGTGACATCACTAGACACGTCATCATCGACGTCACCTTCCTCACCGCTATAAGTAGAGATCTCGGTGTAGGCAGTAACACCGGGGACCAACCTCCTCCTTGGGCTGATCTTGGTACTGTCGTCAGACTGCTGAGTGGCGGTTGTTGCTACCTCCTCTTCCTGATCCAATGCCAAGAGTGGCTGCGCATTGGCAATGTCTTGTGATGGATCGGAAAATAATTTCTGTGACTCAAGCGGAGGGTATATGGTGGTGGTGGTGTTGGTGGTAGTGTCTTTGGGGGTGCACACAGCAGAGAGTGAAGAAGAGGGTGCAAATCGAGAGGATGAGGAAGGTGTAGAAGAGTAAGGCTGAGTGAGCAACCCAACCAAGTCTGGTGCATCCTTTGACGTAATCGAACGCACCTTCTGCAATTTGCCAATTTGGCTCAAGCCTGTTGCTCCTGCCCTACCCCTACCACCCCTGCGGAAGGGCCTGCCTCTTCCTCTGCCTGTCATTTTTTAAATGACCCTGTGACAAAAGTCTCTAGAGAAGTACAGTATATGTGAAAGAAGGTATATAACACCCCGTTTCAATCTGTCGTTTTTGGGGGCCACTGGTCTATCACACCAGTTATAATACTTTTTTCTAATTGTGTTTGTTACTCTTTGTAGTAACGCTGCAGAACCGCTCAGCAGTCACAATGCTGCACAGGGGAAATGCACTATACTATGCTTTCTATATTTGAAAGTATTTTATACGTGTATTACACCCCTATATACTGCACACCAAATAGTACACCTATACCAGTCCTTAAAAGGACCTTTGTGGACCTAATAGTAGCTAGCTAGTAGCTAGTGAATTGCAGACTGTCCCTGCTCCAAAAACCAAACTATCCCTCCCTACACTGAGAAACGACAGCTGCAGAATCGGTTAGCAGCACTGCACGAAGTGCACTACAATATGCTTTCTATATTTGAAAGAAAGTATATTATACGTGTATTCCAACCCTATATACTGTACACCTATACCAGTCCTTAAAGGGACCTTTGTGGACCCAATAGTAGCTAGCTAGTAGCTAGTGAATTGCAGACTGTCCCTGCTCCAAACACCAAACTGAGGAACGACAGCTGCAGAATCGGTCAGCATTTAGAAGCACAGCAGTGCAGTATAATATGTTTTCTATATTTGAAAGAAAGTATATTATATATGTATTACAACCCTTTACACTGTACACCTATTCCAGTCCTTAAAAGGACTTTTGTGGACCTAGTAGCTAGTGAATTGCAGACTGTCCCTGCTTCAAACACCAAACTGTCCCTCCCTACACTGATAAAAGACAGCTGCAGAATCGGTCAGCACTCAGCAGCATAGCAGTGCACCATAATATACTTTATATATTTGAAAGAAAGTATATTATACATGTATTACAACCCTATATACTGCACACCTATACCAGTCCTTAAAAGGACTTTTGTGGACCTAATAGTAATAGCTAGCTAGTGATTAGACTGACTGTCCCTGCTCCACACAGCGTCCTTTCCCTACACTGACAAAAGACAGAATGTAAAATGGCCGCCAGATCAGGTCGATTTAGAAGGTAGGGGGTCCATGTACTGAAATGTCTTAATTGGCTATCCTGTACCCCATAATGGATGTGTCATGGGTCAAAAATCTTCAGAATGTAAACGAATATGGCCGCCGGGAACAGCACCAGAAGTCCGGCAGTTTGGCACATCACTAACGAGCAAAGTTCGCCGCAAACCGTCCGCCGGGCGAACCACAAGGCCATCTCAAGTCCTTTACTTTTGCATGTTGTATTCTCCACACGTCCATCAGTTCGTGTTGATACAGCTTTTTTTTTTGTAATTTCCGCAATTCCTTCTCTGTCCGCTGTGCCCGAGACGTACTATCCACCACTGGGTCCATACTAAAATTAAAGTCTCCCGCCAACAGCACCAGGCCCCTTTTAAACTTCATAAACTTATCTACTACTCCCATAAAAAACCCTATTGGATTTCTATTAGGGCCGTATATATTAGCTATTGAGTACATGGCTTCATCTATTCTGCCCCTTAGGAACAAATAACGTCCCTCCGGGTCTGCCCTTCTTTCCTCGAGTACAAACCTTATACCACTCGCAAAGCCTATGGCGACTCCCCTCACCTGTTTGGTTGGGGAGTCTCTATAGAACCAGTTCGGGTAATCTCTAGACCACATATGTAAATATAGCCTGCGCTATATGAGTTTCTTGGAGGAGAACTATGTCAGTGTTTAAATATTTAATTTCTCTCAAGATATTCGCTCTTTTAATTTGGGTATTAAGCCCCCGAACATTGTAGGACACTATCTTTAATGTGGCCATCTGGGAGAATGAAGCCTCTCACCAACCCTTCCTACCCTTCTCATCAACCGAAATTCCACAAACCCATGCCCCTGTCCTAATGGCATCATACCACTCCCCGGCCTTGGCCGCTTCAGGTCTCGTTTGCACCTTGCCCTGAATAAAGGAGAGACCACTCTTTTCCTCCTAAGTGTGACTGGAGCAAGATCAGGAAAAATCTGTAGGGGTGTCTCTTCATATTTCGCTGGTGTCAGTTTTAGGTTCCTCCTTATTGCTTTACTTACGAAATCTACGAAATCTAACAATCACGTCTCTAGGTAATCCAGTTGGAGACTCTGCCGATTTACTAATCCGATGGATTCTCTCATATTTGATTTTTATTATTTCCGCATTCCCCCATATGGGGCCCAGGATTGTGTCCATTTTCTGTTTTAGATCCTCACCTGCTGTTTCGGGGAGACCTCTAATCCTTATGTTTTTCCTCCTACTGCAATTTTTCCTGATCTTCCAGTTTGTACCAGATGAATTTTTGCTCTCTCTGCATCTCCTCCCACTGAACTCCAAATGTCCGCCAAACTCTTACATTGCCAGTGACTGAGATTCCATTTTTCGCTCAACCTCTTCCACTCTTTTAAGTATGTGGTGCATATCCTCGTGCATGGAGACTAATATCCCCTGTATGGATTCTTCCAACCTGGCAAACATCTCCACCATCTCATCTTTTGTAGGTAAATGCTTATCTGGTCTTAATTCAGGACCACCCTTCTCATCCACTATCTCCATATTTTGTGGTGGGGTATGAGAACCTACTTGGGATCTCCTCTCTCCTGCTGCTGTTTTACTTTTGGCCCCTAATTGCTTACTTGGGGTGTCTTTAACAGCTGTCATATATTTCTTAATTGTACCCGGGCTCGAAGTCACCTTAGGAGGGTTTGCTCCCATTCCCCTTGCTGACTTCCCCCTCATCTTTTGGGATTTGCCTTCTCTCCCTTTACTTGACCTAAGAAGGATGGTTAAGGATTTATTCACTCCTAGGTCTTCATGCCGATTACTTGTTATCGACCGTTTTGCAATACCACTATACAAGGGCAGAAAAAAAATTATGTATCATATGCACCTCCCTTTTGAATCACCGTACGGAGGACTAAACTAAATGCGGGGGCCAGCAGGCGCATGAGTAGGCCACGAGCAAACTGCAGGCGCAGCTCACACTTTTTACCCGTTTATCATGTGGTCACGCTGAGCCATAAGACCTCAAATTGCCGTGTCCCCATGCTCTCTTGAGCCAAGTCTCAACCCGCTTCAAGGGAGGAAAAGAGGAAAAAAAATAAAAAATTCTTACATAGACATACACAGCCTGAAAAAAAAGTCCATATTCCTTGGAACAATGAGGCCCTCGTGGATGCTTTTTCTCATGGTCTCTCAGATTCCATCAAGAATGAAATAGCAGCCCGAGATATACCCACTGAGCTGGAGAAGTTGATCATGTTTGCCATCCTCATTGACTCCAGACTCAGAGATTCTCTTTTAAGGAGCGCTTACGGAAGGTTCCTGTACGTTTGCCTCTGAGCTTTGCAGTCCCACCTGTGCCTCCCTCACCTCCCATGCCTCCTGGTTATTGAGTCGGTCAGTGAAGATGAACCCATGCACTTGAGCTTCACGCGTCTCTCTGCGGATGAGAGAACCTTTAGGTGGAGGGAGAGATTTTGCCTTTATTGTAGCCAGGTAGGTCACTTTTTGAAGTCTTATCCTACCCGTCCAGGGAACGCCCAAACTTTGAGGTCCTGTTATGGACAGACCTTAGTTGGCTTTGTTTTGTCCCCAGTTATCTAGAAGGATAAGCCATTGGTTTCGGTCACCCTTTCTTGGGCTGAGTCGTCCATTGAGCTACAGGCTCTAATCGACTCTGGGGCTGCAGGCCTGTTCATTGATGCTGCCTTTGTATTGAAGCACTCGATTCCACTGCAGTTGCATGACACTCCACTTGCCATTGAGGCTCTTGATGGCAGACCTCTACAGCCTACCCATGTGACTCATGAGACAGTTCCGTTGTCCATGGCCATAGGGGCTCTTCACCATGAGATAATCCAATTCCAATTTATTTTCTCACCTAAGTTTCTGCTGGTTATTGGTTATAATTGGTTACAGAGGCACAACCCCTCTTTTGATTGGCTCCGTGCTGAGGTTCTCTCCTGGTCACCACAATGCATTAAGACATGCTTCAAGACGGTAGCCAAGGTCCTGTACACCTCTTCACTCTCCTCCCTGCTGAAGGAGTATTGCAATTTTAGCAATGCTTTTGACAAAGTTCAAGCCAGTAGGTTGCCTCCATACTGGCCGCATGATTGCGCAAACGACCTTCAACCTGGTACCATACTCCCTTGTGGCCGGGTTTACCCTTTGTCGGTCTTGGAGGATAAGGCCATGGAGGAGTATGTTGGACGCACTTTCTCAAGGTTTCATCCACAAATCCTCATAACCTGCTGGTGCTGGTCTCTTGAAGAAGAGCGGTGAACTGAGACTTTGTATTGATTATAGGGGTCTCAATTGTTTCACGATTAAGAATGCCTATCCAATTCCCTTGATTACAGAGTTATTTGACTGCCTCAAGGGAGCAACGGTTTTCATGAAGCTTGATTTGAGAGAGGCAATACAATCTCATGAGGATTAGGGAGGGTGATGAGTGGAAAGCTGCGTTTAATACCAGAACAGGTCATTATGAGTACCTCGTAATGCCTTTTGACCTTTGTAACGCCCTGACAGTTTTCCAGGAATTTTTTAACAATATCCTCCGAGATTTGTTGCAGTTATGTGTGGTGGTTTATCTCGATGATATCCTCATATTTTTCCAGTCCCTGGAGAGCCACCACACAGGTGTCTGTCGTGTGCTTCTGAAACTAAGAGAGAACAATCTCTATTGTAACTTGGAGAAGAATGAGTTCCATCGTGAACAGGTTAAATTCCTGGGCTATGTAATTTCCACTGCTGGTTTTTTGATAGACCCAGAGAAACTATCGGCAGTCCTACAGTGGCCCCGACCCATGGGTTTACATCGTCTGCAGCATTTCCTGGGCTTTGCCATCTATTATCAGAAGTTTAGTCGTAACTTCTCGTCTCTGGTCAAGCCCCTGACTTATATGACCAGAAAGGACAGTAACCCACAGAGTTGGTCTCTGGAGTCCATTAAGGCCTTTAAGAGTCTCAAGGCTGCCTTTGTTTCTGCTCCTATGTTGGCACATCCTGATCCTACATTACCCTTTTTCCTTGAGGTTTATGCTTCTGAGAGTGGTGTTGGCACCCTTCTGTCTCAACGCCCTACCTCTGAGAGTGTAATGCATCCTTGTGGCTACTTTACCAAGAAATTGTCAGCTGTGGAGTGCAATTACGAGATTGGTGACAAAGAGCTGTTGGCGATCATTTTAGACCTGAAAGAATGGAGACCTCTCCTTGAAGGTACCACTTTGCTGGTTCTCATTCTTACTGACCATAAGAATCTCACATTCTTGTCTGAGGCTAAACGCCTTTCTGCCAGAAAGGCGTAATGGGCTCTTTTCTTGTCAACTTTCAATTACATTGTCTCATTCTTACCCGGTACTAACAATGTAAGGGCTGACGCCTTGTCATGACAATTTTCCTTCACTTCTAAGTTGGAGTCAGTTCCGGTTTCTGTGATTCTTTCTGATCGTATTCTGGCTACGGTTCGCACCAATATCACTTCTCCTTTGGGTGACAAAATTCTTGCTCCTCCTGAGAAACCTTGTGACTGCTGCTTTGTCCCAGAGAGTCTCAGTACTGCCATGCTCCAGACTTACCATTCTCCTAAGGCAGTTGGCCACCCTGGGGAGAATCAACTCTTTTGGGCCATTTCCCAACAATTCTGGTGGCCTAGTCTATGTGCTGATGTAACTGCCTTCATAGCTGCCTGTTCCATGCATGCTCAGAGTAAGACTCCACAACACCTTCCAGTAGGCCTCCTACAACCCATACCCAATGGAAAGAGGCCCTGGAACCACCTGTCTATGGATTTCATTGTGGAGTTACCCAACTCCCAAGGCAACACTATTATCCTTATGGTGATTGACCGGTTCTCAAAGATGTGTCATTGTATTCCACTTAAGAAGTTGCCCACTTCTAAGGGACTGGCTTCCATTTTTGCTCGGGAGATCTTTTGCTTACATGGACTACTCAAGGTGATTGTCTCGGACAGGGGTAGTCAGTTTGTGTCCCGGTTCTGATGAACCTTTTGTGCACAGTTGGGAATTCAGCTTACTTTCTCCTCTGCATATCACCCGCAGTCTCATGAGGCTGCAGAACAAGCCAATACGTCCTTGGAGCAATTCCTACGTTGCTATATTTCTGACCATCATAACAACTGGTCAGACCTATTACCTTGGGCAGAATTTGCTCACAACAGTGCCTTGAATTCTGCTTCCCTATTGTCCCCGTTTATGGCGAATTATGGTTTCCAACCTTCCATGTTGCCTGACTTGTTTGTTCCCCAGAGTATTCCTGCGTTAGAGGAGCATCTCTGTGGTCTTCATTCCACTTGGGTATAAGTCCAGGAGGCTTTGTGTCATGCTAATTAGGGATGAGCTTCGTGTTCGAGTCGAACGTACGTTCGACTCGAACATTGGCCGTTCGGGCGTTCGGCGAATTCCGAACGTTTTGGCCGTTCGCGTCAAAATTCGAGTGACGCGCGCGCAGACCACAATGCACTGCGTTGGCGCAGTGCATTGCTGCCCGATGATTGGCCAAGCATGCACTGTGACCCCGCATGCTTGGCCAATCGCAGCGCCGGCAGCGAGGAGAGCCATGATTGGCCACAGGCATCCTGCCTGTGGCCAATCATAGCTCAGGCTGTGTAGTGCACGCCCCACACTATATAAGGCCGCCTTTAAGGCGGCCTCCTGTAGTGTGTTACTTTGTATCTGAAGCAGTGGGTGTTCTGTGTACCTTCAACACAGTACACACCAATCGTTTTTGGCTGATTTCCTATCTTGCTGCTGTGTAGTGGTTGTTGTCTGTGCCCTGACTGCAGTATACACCACTATATTCACCTCACCTATATAGCTAGTGATCTAGCTTTAACCACTTAACAACTGCCCATTGCCGATTAACGGCTTCAGGGCGGTTGTTTAACTCAGAGAGGCCGTTAATTAACGGCCTCCCAGAATTCTGCTCTCGCGTGCCCCGAGGTGTGCGCACTCGAGAGCATCCGTGACCGCCGGGTCCATAGGACCCGGCGCATCACGGTAAACGGCCGCTCATAGCGGCCGTTTACCACGTGATTGCTCCGTCAAATGACGGAGTGATCACTTGGAAACAAACCGGCGTCATGTTATGACGCCTGTTCCTACCTCCCCTTTCTGTACCGATCGGTACAGCGGAGGGGAAAGAGATCGGTGTCAGCAGCGATGTGGGCTGCATCTGCAGTGCCCACATCGCTGCTCACCGAATTTAACCCCTCAATTCCCTGCCAATACTCTGCAATACCAGTGCATACTCTGCAGTACCCTGCCATTACTCTGCAGTACCCCGCCATTACTCTGCAGTACCCCGCCATTACTCTGCAGTGCAGTACCCCGCCATTACTCTGCAGTGCAGTACCCTGCCATTACTCTGCAGTGCAGTACCCTGCCATTACTCTGTAGTACCCCGCCATTACTCTGCAGTGCAGTACCCCGCCATTACTCTGCAGTGCAGTACCCTGCCATTACTCTGCAGTGCAGTACCCCGCCATTACTCTGCAGTACCCCGCCATTACTCTGCAGTGCAGTACCCCGCCATTACTCTGCAGTGCAGTACCCTGCCATTACTCTGCAGTGCAGTACCCTGCCATTACTCTGTAGTACCCCGCCATTACTCTGCAGTGCAGTACCCCGCCATTACTCTGCAGTGCAGTACCCTGCCATTACTCTGCAGTGCAGTACCCCGCCATTACTCTGCAGTACCCCGCCATTACTCTGCAGTGCAGTACCCCGCCATTACTCTGCAGTGCAGTACCCCGCCATTACTCTGCAGTGCAGTACCCTGCCATTACTCTGCAGTACCCCGCCATTACTCTGCAGTGCAGTACCCCGCCATTACTCTGCAGTGCAGTACCCTGCCATTACTCTGCAGTGCAGTACCCTGCCATTACTCTGTAGTACCCCGCCATTACTCTGCAGTGCAGTACCCCACCATTACTCTGCAGTGCAGTACCCTGCCATTACTCTGCAGTGCAGTACCCCGCCATTACTCTGCAGTACCCCGCCATTACTCTGCAGTGCAGTACCCCGCCATTACTCTGCAGTGCAGTACCCTGCCATTACTCTGCAGTGCAGTACCCTGCTATTACTCTGTAGTACCCCGCCAATACCCCGCCAATACTCTGTAATACCCTGCCATAAATTGCCATACCCAGCCATACTCAGAGATACCCAGCCATACTCGGTGATACCCTGAAATACCCAGCCATAGACGCCCCCCACCCCTCACCACCCTCCGGTGCTTCTACCAACTCGCCAGTACGATCAAAGCCAGAATCTTTTTTTTATTTTTTATTTCAGGCTTCCCAGCCTAGAGGTGAGATGTGGGGTCATATTGACCCCCCAGATTTCACTGTAAAGAGGACCTGTCACCCCATATTCCTATTACAAGGGATGTTTACATTTCTTGTAATAGGAATAAAAGTGATCAAAAATATATTTTTGGGGAAAAAAATGTCAAACTAAAATAAATAAAGTAAAATGAACAATAAAAAAATAAAATAAAAATTAAAGCGCCCATGTCCCCATGTGCTCGCATGTGCCACACATGTGAGGTATCGCCGAGAATGTTAGAGCGAGAGCAATAATTCTAGTCCTAGACCTCCTCTGCAACTCAAAACATGTAACCAGTAAAAAAATATTTAAAGCGTCGCCTATGGGGATTTTTTAAGTAGCGACGTTTGGCGCCATTCCACGGGCATGTGCAATTTTGAAGAGTGACATGTTTGATATCTATTTACTCAGCATAACTTCATCTTTCACTTTATGCAAACATTGGGCTAACAAGTGGTTAATAATAGAGCTTGCAGTCAGTAGTGTTAGGAGTGCGTGCTGTCTGCGTGCTCTGTACCCAGTACATACCGCTATAATATAGGGCAGGCCCCTACTTTCAAACATCCAACTTACAAACATCTCCTACTTGCAAACGCAAGGAGACAGCAGCAAGTGAGATGAAAAAAGATGGACGACAAAACAAATTATACAGGGGTGATAACCCTTGCCTATGTTTTCCAAAAAGCTTAAAGATAGTTTTTTTGACTGGAGCTACACTTTAAAAATGTACCGGTTGAAAATGACAAACAGATTCAACTTAACACAACAAACCTACACAGTCCCTGTCTTGTTTGCACCGCCTGTATACTGCTGTTCTGAGTATATAGGGCCTGGGGGCCACACGCATTTCCTTTTTTTAATATGGGTACGGGGTTCCCCTTAATATGCGTACAAGACCCAAATAGGCTGGTAATGGGCAGGGAGGGCTACCCATGCCATGTTTCTCAATGATTTTCAACCATATTGCAGGAACCAGATATAACATTAAAACCGCAAGCAGTTTTAAATGGTGTTATTTCCGTTTAATGTCATTTTGTGCAGGGACTGTTCTAAACACGGGAAACACGTGGCACTTCACAGGCATACTACAGACACCCCGCAGGCACCATATTTAAAGGAATATTTCACTTTTTTTTTTTCACTTTAATCGTCATTAAAATCAGTGCTCCCGCCAAAACGGTAGTTTTTAAAACTTTTTTTTGCAGTGACCCATGTCCCCTGAGGCAGGAGGCAGGTCGCCAAACCCTTTTTAGGACACTATCTTGCATATTAGCCGTTAAAATGAGCACTTTCCAATTTGAACGTTCGAGTCCCATAGACTTCAATGGGGTTCTAACGTTCGTACCGAACGCGGGGGTCGTTCGCAAGTTCTGGTGCGAACCGAACCGGGGGGTGTTCGGCTCATCCCTAATGCTAATGATAGGTACAGACTCCATGCTGACCGCAGACGCCTGCCTGCGCCTTCCTACCAGGTTAGGGACAGGGTCTGGCTGTCATCTCACAACCTCTGACTTTGGGTTCCCTCACTGAAGTTTGGTTTATTGGGCCTTTCCTTATTCTTCGCAGGATTAACCCAGTGTCTTACACATTAGACCTTCCTTCTAATATGCATATTTCAAATGTATTTCATGTCTCCGTATTAAAACCTTTGGTCTGCAACCACTTTACCACCTAGGTACCACATTATCACCCTGCACAGATTGAGAATCATGAGGAGTATGAAGTACAGTCCATTGTTGACTCCCGTAGGTTCCATGGGTGCATACAGTACCTGGTGCATTGGAAAGGGTACAATCCGGTGGAATGCTCTTGGGTCCCATCCTCGGACGTACATGCCCCTGTGCTCCTCCGTGATTTCCATAGATGTTTTCCCCTCAAGCCTGGTGGTCCTCCAAGGGGGAGGGGTTGTTGAGGAGGGGGTACTGTCAGGGCTGGGCTCAGCCCTTCCTTCTCTGAACTGGCCGCTCAACTGTCAGCTAATTGCCAGCTCCCATCTCTCTCCACAGTTACCCAGCTGAAGTTGATCCTGCTCGTCAGTCCTGACTACTTAAGCTGTCCAGTCCAGAGGACATCACCTTGAACACATCACAAGAAACAATCTCCTTTGTTTCTGTTTTAAAGACTGACTTTGCTGACATCCCTTCAGGCTACAGATCCTGCTTGCTGTTCCACTACTAATCCCTGTCTCCTGACTTGGCTGACAATCCGTTCCGGTTATTGAACTTTGGCTATGTTTTGAGTACGTTTGTTCTGTTTATTTTTATTATTAAACAAGTGTGATTTAACTTTACTTCTTTCTCGGTCTGATTTCAGGGTTTTTGACACTATTACAGTAGAACGTAGCTCTTTCATTGGCATGGCCTCAGGAATCCCCCGTAGTTTTAAATTATTTCTCCTGCTCCTGTTTTCTAAGTTGTCCTGTTGGAGTCGGAAGGTATGGAAAGAATGCGACTGCACGGTTAACTTAGCTTCCAGAGTAGCCATTTTTTGATCTGCTGTGATCTGCTTTTGCTCGATGGCATCTACCCTTGCTGTTAGGTTATACAATGAGTCTTTAACCTCCTTGAGCTCCTCTCTAAGCACCTGTTGCAGAGTAGCAGTCATGCGGTTTGACTTGGTGGTCAATGTAGATAAAAAAGACTTTGTATCTAAGGTACCCAGCAGAACTGATAGCCCAGCAAGTCCAGAGGAATATTCGAATACAGGTTTCTGAGCAGGATGTGTAGACAGGTTAAACAGACTGGGAGAGGCATCCCTTGTTTGCCCAGCATTTGATTTTTGCATCTCAGAATTTATTAACACAGTTTGCATAGTGCTATTGTTTCCCCATATATTCTCTTCTGATAACTCCTGTATAGACCCCCCTGTGAGATCACCTGGGTATATTTCCAGAGTGTGTTGGCAAGCAGTCTCCTCGTGGCAGCTTTTATAGCAGCAATAGAGTGCACAGGGCTCACAGATAGACTTGTAGATGAACTTCAGCAATCTCCGCTCAGTGGGATAGCAGGTAATGATTTCTCCCCAGCTCTCGGTGGCTCAGATATCTTGGGACCTCAGGGCTCATAGCTCGCGGGTACTCGCGCGGGATAGAAGCCTGTGAGCAGTGCACTTCGGTGATAGGACCTGCACCGGGCACCCTCCTTGCTGCTCGTCTAGACCCTCTAGAGCCTCTTGGCATCTCCTATGCAAATATGATTCGGGCCAGTTCATAGTTTCATAGTTAGTAAGGTTGAATAAAGACACCAGTCCATCCAGTTCAACCTGAGTGAGTGTCTACAATTGTCCCTACCCCTGAACATTGCACACTCACATCTGTCCCTACCCTCAAGGAGCCCACAACCCAAGGTCCCCATTCATATACTAGGGCTAATTTTGGACAGAAGCCAATTAACCTACCTGCATGTCTTTGGATTGTGGGAGGAAACCAGGGTACCCGGAGGAAACCCACGCAGTCACAGGGAGAACATGCAAACTCCAGGCAGGTGGTTGGGATTCAAACCAGTGACCCTTCTTACTGCTAGGCGAGAGTGCTAACCACTACACCACTGTGCCACCCCCATAAAATCTTCATAAAATTTTCATAAAATGATGGCACTTTATGCTAAACCAAGTGCCAGAATGCAGATCAATCAATAGCTGACTCAGAGTTTTTCAGTTCAAAAATGGTACTCACCAGGGATGTCCGCTGTCTCCCCTCCTGTTCGTCCTAGTAGTGGAACATCTGGTAACAGCCCTTAGACATTCCCTTTTATTACTGGGATACCAATAGACGGACAAGAGATGAAACTGGTGGTATTTGCTGACGATCTACTGCCCTATGTTACAAATAAACATCTGCCCATGCCTTCTATCTTGTATGAATTTAAGCATTTCAGAGCCCTGAGTAACTTTAAAGTAAACTTATCTAAATCAGAAATTATTAATGTATCTTTTACCACATCAAGTCCAGGCTCTTGGGAACAATTTCCCATTCAAAATTTGTGCCTTGACGCTTAAATATTTGGGAAATTAGAATTCTATCAGATCTCACCAAACTGTATATGAAAAACTATCATCCTCTTATGCAGCGTACAATACAAGATCTCAAGAAGTACGACTGGGCCCAATATTGATGGTTTGGGAGGATCATTATTTTAAAAATGGACATAATACTGTGTTTCCTTTATCTTTTTCAAGCTATACCTATTGTAGGTGTAGGCGACAGGTGTCCGACTACATCGGGTTAACGGCCGATGTGGACGCTCTGAGAAGTGATGAACCCCTGGACTACTGGGTGGGTAGGCTTGACCTCTGGCCAGAGCTTGCCCAATTTGCAATGGAACTGTTGGCTTGTCCCTCGTCCAGTGTCCTGTCTGAAAGGACGTTCAGAGCAGCAGGGGGGATCATGACTGATAAGCGCACTCGCCTAGCTCACGACAGTGTTGACTACCTCACATTTATAAAAATGAATGAGGTATGGATCTAGGAGGAATTAAACACATGTGACCAGTAGACTATGTATATGCATAACTCTATAAACGATTTATTTAATCTAGCACACAGACCTTTTTTCTACCTTTGGCTTACTTCCTTGTACAAAAAAAGCACACCGTACTATATGCCCGTACCCTCCTGTTTGAAGAGGTTGAGCAGTGTCATATTTTTGGGTCCCGCAGCAAGTTGCTGGTATCAGTGCTGGTGTCAGTGCTCTCTATCTCGGTGCTGGTGTGGTGTCAGTGCTCTCTATCATGGTGCTGGTGTGGTGTCAGTGCTCTCTATCACGGTGCTGGTGTCAGTGCTCTCTCTCTATCTCAGTGCTGGTGTCAGTGCTCTCTCTCTATCTTGGTGCTGGTCTGGTGTCAGTGCTCAATATCTCGGTGCTGGTGTCAGTGCTCTCTATCACGGTGCTGGTGCCAGTGCTCTCTATCATGGTGCTGGTGCCAGTGCTCTCTATCTCGGTGATGGTGTGGTCTCAGTGCTCTCTATCATGGTGCTGGTGTCAGTGCTCTCACAGTTGCTGGTGTCAGTGCTCTCTATCACAGTGCTGGTGTCAGTGCTCTCTATCACGGTGCCGGTGTCAGTGCTCTCTATCATGGTGCTGGTGTCAGTGCTCTCTATCACGGTGCTGGTGTCAGTGCTCTATATCACGGTGCTGGTGTCAGTGCCCTCTATCACGGTGCTGGTGTCAGTGCCCTCTATCACGGTGCTGGTGTCAGTGCTCAGTCTCTATCATGGTGCTGGTTTCAGACAGTGATGGAGATAGCAGAGGAGAAGCCAATCAGCAGGCAGTGCCAGCACCATGGCTGAGAATCAGCACTGGACTGGCACCTCCGGACCACCGCAGTGGAGCCCTACATAGGTGGGGGTAAGGGCCAGGCAGAGGGAGGGGCTCAAGCACAGGTTGGCACACTGGGACACTGGCACAGGACTGCGCTGCCCTGACTGTGGCACTGATCATCTCCTGCACCCCCTTCATAGCCTGCCCTGACCTTGCCTCTCCTCCATGGCCTTCATGCGCTCCTGAATTGTCAAAATTTCACAGATAAAAAAAGAATGCTTGTCGTTGTCGATCCCAGATTCACTTAATACTTTTGTTATGTCAGTGTCCATGTTATGGGACTATGTGTGCACAGCTAGTAAGTATTTTGTGGCTAAAAATATGACCTGGTTTTTAAGGTTCATCTGCCATTAAAGTCAATGGGGTCTGCCACTTTTGGCCACGTACCATTGGAAGTTTGTCCATCACTATAAGGGACTATTCATTCCACTCTGCTGTGCATGGGACGTACTCGAGGATTGACTTTTTCTTAGTCGAACATAGGATGCTAAACGCAGTCAGGAGTTCAAAGATTGAGACTAGGGCCTTCTCAGATCATGCCCCAGTATCAATAAAACTAAGGAAAGAGGGGGAACGAAAGGAGGTCAAAAGATGGAGACTGAACTAAGTACTTTTGCAAGATACTGAGGTCGTAGAAAAGATTAAAATAGAATTGGAATGTTTTTTTTCAACAAACAGTGGTAGTACCACATCGGACGCTACTGTATGGGAGGCACATAAGGCCTATATTAGGGGGATTCTGATCTCAAGTGAAACTGCAAAGAAAAAAGTAAATGCACAGATTAGGGAAGGGTTATATAAAGAAATCCAAGCGCTTGAGCAGAGACATCAAAACGGTGGGGAAAAAAGGGTAGAACAGGAATTAATTAGAAAGAGTGTTTAAAAGAAGTAATCAAACAAGAAAATAGAGCAATTTATTACCGGTTTAAGAAAGAGAGGTGTCAGTGGGGGGGACATGTCGAGTAAATACCTCGCTAAAATTCTAAAAAATTAAAATAAAGCTAATTTCATTGAGAGTATACAAACAGGGAAAGTGGATAAGGTTTTTTCTACTCCAGAGATCGCACAGGCCTTTCAGGAATATTTATACTCAATAAACCAAAAGGAACCCACAGATAATTCTAAAAAAAAGATTAGAGAACACTAGAATCTTCCTTGAGGGATGCGGCTTAAGGAAAATACATCCAGATAAAGTGGCCCCACTGGAGGACCCGATAACAGAACTAGAATGATTCAGAATGTTAAAAGATTCTGCATCAGGGAAAAGTCCAGGCCCTGATGGGTTCACGATTGTCTACTACAAAACATTTAGTGAGATATTGGTGCCTAGAATGGTATAATATATGAACGGATAGGTGGAGACTGGGAGATACCACAGGAAGCGCTAGAGGCTGAGATTACTATTATCCCCAAGGAGGGAAAAGATCCCTCTCTGTGTTCTAGTTACCGGCCCATCTCTCTATTAAATGCCGATGTAAAACTGTACGCAAAGACCCTAGCCAATCGATTGAAAATGGTAATGAACGATTTGGTTCATACAGACCAAGTGGGATTCATCCCGGGCAGGGAGAGTAGGGATAATGGTATCAGAAATCTTCTAGTTATCCATAAATTGAAAGAGAGTGGACCACTGGGGCTGCTACTGTCTATAGACGCCCAGAAAGCGTTCGACAGAGTAGACTGGGGATTCATGCAAAAGTCCCTGGAGGTATTTGGAGTTGGCCCTAAGATGTTAGACCGGATAAATGCCTTATACAAACACCCCACAGCGAGGGTCAAAATAAACTTGTCTCGATCACGGCCCTTCGAGATGTTCAATGGGACACGGCAGGGTTGTCCCCTATCCCCGTTATTATTTATTCTATCAATGGAACCACTGTTGTCCAGGATAAGATTGAATCCCGATATTAAGGGAATGCAGATCAACAATGAAGAGCATAAAATAGCCACCTATGCTGATGATGTTTTGTTCTACGCAACCAGTCCCAGGACAACCCCCCAAACCCCCCCCCGCCTAGAGCCTATTGAACATCTTGAAAAGGTATGGGGAAGTTTCAAACTTTAAGATGAACCCCTCAAAATCCGAAATCCTGAATATAAATCTTGCCCCACAGGAGGTTCAAATACTCAAAAAAAATTCCGTTTACCTGGAGGGAGAAGGAAATGAAGTACCTCGGAGTTAAAATAACACCTACATGTGATATGTTATATCAACAAAACTTTATTATGCTAATGAATGATATTAAAACAGAATTAAACATAAATTGTTTAAAAATGATAATACTCCCTAAAATATTATATAAAATTCAAATGTTACCAATTTCGATTCCCGATTCATATTTTAATAAGTTAAACCTGCTATTCCGCAGGTTCATTTGGTGGCATAAAAAACCACGGATAAGCATGGGAATACTCTCTAGAGACAAGACTCAAGGGGGCCTAGGAGTTCCCGATATTAAAACCTATTACTACGCAATTCTAATGGCATGAGTGGTGAAATGGGTAAGAGATAACAAAGAGAAAAGTTGGGTTAAATTAGAGAAAGGCATAAGTAATGTTGCACTAGGAAAAGTGATCTGGATTCCGTCACAGCTAAGAGAATTAGATGTTCACACTCACACAATTACACGGACCGCAATGGTAACTTGGGATAGGGTTCATAAAAAACAAAAATGGGATCATAATTCCCCGTTAATACCCTTATGCAACACATTATTTTTCACCAGGGAAAAATAGGACATTTGGAGGGTGGATTAGAAATAGGGAGGCACAAGTAAAAGATATTACTAACAAAGGTAAAATTTGCACATTTCAGGAATTAAAGACGAAAAAAGAGGTGTTAGATATTAATTGGTGGAGGTATGCTTAGCTGAAACATTTTGTGGAATCCCTCCCCCACCTGATTAGATCAGTAGACAACCTGCTCCGATTAGAGCAGTTGTGTATGGTGAATGAAGGAAGGCAAGGGATTGCGAAGATTTATAAAATACTGAGCAGTTGGAAAATCACATAGCCCCCCGCATACATTAAAAATTGGGATGAAGAGATCGGGATAAGAAGTACGGAGGCCGAGATCAAGAAAATACTAAAGATGCTGCATGCAATCTCTCCGGATTGTAGTTTATTGGAAATGAACTACAAGTGTATGGCCCGGTGGTATTTAACCCCAGACAGAATACACCAATTTCAAAGTGGGAGCTCTAACCTATGCTGGAGGGGATGCTCAGAGACAGGTACTATGGTACACATCTGGTGGACATGCCCTAAAATTAAAACTTTCTGGAAGACTGTTTTGTCAATTATTAAAGAAATAACGAGTCTAGATATCCCAGAGGATCCTAGGGTATGCCTGCTTCGTGGGACCACCTTGCCTATTAAACAATATAGGCTATCATTAATTCCAAGTCTACTAAATGCCACAAAGAGCTTAATCCCTTGCCAGTGGAAAAATCCAGAGACTCCCTCTTTGAAAAGTTGGTTTGGTAAAATCAATAAAATGTATAATTTGGAGTATTTAAAGTATGGTGGAGTATCAGGAGAAACGGGAATTGTAAAGAGATGGAAAGCCTGGGAAAAATACCAACAAACAAGAATATACCTTTTTAGGATGGCAGAAGTATAATAGATTGCTCACGGGCAAATGTGTCGGTTGCCTGATATAGAGGAGAGACCACGGGGGGTGGGGGGTCGGGTGGGGGTTTTGGTAGTAGATGGGAGAATATTTTGGTAAGATTTATAAAGACATGTTCAAAGAAAGTAGATTAATTTTCCCCGAGGGGTATAATCTACACATATTTAACAAAAAAAAACACACTTATTGGAGAGAAGAATGCTACAATGATGTTGTAACGAGTCGGGATAATGATGAACAGTAGAGTTGATTTGTGTTCCCCGAGCGAGTTTACTGAGGTGGCAAAAAAAAAACGAAAAAAAAAAAAACATTTAAATATGTTCCCTTTTTCCCCTTTTTTTTCCTTTGGCTTCCTAAAGTCTTTGGATTTCTGGTTTCTGGTTAGATGTGTCTTAACTACGATGCTATCGACTTTTTGAATAATAGATCTTCCTAGAATACTATTTTTTTTTTAACTTCTTAATTTTGGTGGGGCATCCGGGGGTGGGGGGGTCGGGGGAAATTCTCTGCTCTTTCTTTGTCCCGCCTGTCCCTTCCCCTCCACCCGCAATTATATCCACTCCCCCCTTGCACACACCCTGTCTACCCTTCCCTGCCTCTTTTTTTTCCTCTGTCTCCCTTACCTGCCCTTGCTCACTTTTATCCCCTCACTCCCCCCTTTTTTCTCCCTTTTTCCCTCACTCCTGCGTTATCACCCCCACCCCCTTTTCTTTCTTGTTCCCACCTCCTAAGATAAAGATCTGATAAGGTGGCTACAATAAACAACTGGAAGGAGGGTGGCAGGGTGGCTATGGAAGGGTGGTGGGATGGATGGGGAGTGGTAGACGTAGTGGGGGGTAGATATACAGGAATGTGAAAGCTGAGTAAAATGTAATGGTAAATATGCTACACGGAAAATGGTCATGCTCTAGGGGATCAGAAAAATGGTTTATGCTTAGGTAAACATTAAGATAAATGGTGTTAAGGATGCTACAGGAAGGAGTTACCAGGGGCTTATGTAGACAGGGAGGGGGGAGGGCAATATCTAACAGGGGGTCCTCAAGAGGATAATACAGTAGTATCTGCCTGTAAATTTATTATAGGTAGGATGTGACTGTGTCCCTATAATATAACACAGGCAATGATAGAAGATGTTAATGGATTAAGAGACCTGAGTATTTTAGGACTCAATATGAATGCATTTATATAAAAGGGGAGAAGCATTTTATTTTCCCTGCAGTATGGGGGGGTGGGCATGAAAAATTGGAAGCAAACAAGGCTCAATACTACGTTTCTCCCTTGCATGTTGGAATTTGTGTTTGATATTCACTCAGAGCTGTAATAACTAGGATAAAGGATTGGCTTTGTCATTGTCTAATATGATCCAAGCAACTCCCTCTCTAGTGTCGCATTTCTAGCTCCCCTGCATAGGATTTTATGCCTCCCAGTGCTCTCCCTTCCTAGATTATTCTGGAAGGGGACTGCAGGCTTATTAAGAGCCTTATTAGTCAATTGCTGTGTACCTTTTAAATTTTTTCCCCTTTTTTTGGTCTTCTCTTTTTCTTCCCCCCACGCGCCTGTTCCCACTCTACTGGTGCATAGACAGTAGATCCCTGGTTTCAGTATGATCAACATACGCTGTCTATCTTTAAATGGCAACGGCTTGAATATACCAGAGAAGTGTGCAACGGTCTTACATGAACTCTGGCTTTTGCATACTCAAGTCGAATTCATACAAGAAACCCATTTTCAATCTGGGAAGATACTGAAATTTAAGGATGATCTGTATCTACAGGTGTTTCATATTACAACCCCAGACTCCAAGACGAGGGGTTGAGTATCCTGTTTTCTGGGACGGTCCCATGGTGCTGTATTAATCACATGAGCGACCGTGAAGGATGCTATTTGTTTCTTAAGGGAGATCTAGCTGGCTGTCGTGTTACCTTAGCCTCTATTTATTTAACTAATCATGCTCAGTTGAGTTTTCTGGATGGAATACTCAATGCTCTACAAGGATTTTTGGAGTGATACTGGGGGGGAGATCTTAATGTGGCTCTTGACCCATTATTAGGCATTTCTAAATCTGGCTCATCTATTAATACCAATATCTTAGACGAATAAAAAAAGCCCTCCAAACCATGAGACATTTGGAGAGTCCAGCATCCAGCTGAGCGAGATTACACCTTCTATTCAGTGCCACATGATAGTTATTCTCGAATTGATTATGTATTGGTATCCCAATCTTTATTACCAGCAGTACCGAACTACTCAAATGATATCTGACCATGCCCCAGAGTTTAAAGACGTTCAGCTGGTCAAGTCGATTAACAGACCCTGGTAATGGAAACTTACTGAATTGTTGATACAGGAAGGCCAGTTTCGTAATGACCTCTCTAGTGAACTGACCAGAATCTTCGATGAAAATGATACAGACGATTCCCTATTTACAATATGGGTAACGCATAAATGTGTTATGCGGGGCCTGCTGATTAAAAAGGCGACTGAACTATGGAAAAAAAAATCAAGCTGCATTCCAAGCCCAACTAAATTTGGTTGCAGACTTGGAAACCAAGCACAAACAATCACTCTCACAGTCAGTAGCAGTAGACCTCAGGTTAGAGAGAGAAAAACTTTCCTTTCTGATGAGACAAGAGACTAACATACAAATATTGAATGCTAGGAACATACATTGTGAACAAGGGAACAAATCAGGTTAACTGCTGGCTCATTCACTAGGGGAAACTTCCCGGAGAAACTATGTCCCACATATCAACTCTGAGTGAATGGTCACTTTATATCTATCATGGATCTGCCACCTAGGGGTTAAAATAGTGCAGACTAATTTCAGTGATTGGTAACAGGCTGCCTTATTTAAACACCTCAGCAGCACTGTGTCTGCAGCTCATACCTGTTCCAGTGACTGCCTGTTCCTATGATCCGATCTGTTTCCTGTGTTTAACCCGGCTTGTTTGACTACGATTTGATCTCTGCTATCCTGACCTTGGCCTGCCTTGTAACCACGCTCTGCTCTACAATGCTTGATATCCTGTTGCTGAACTTTGCCTGTATCCGGACCATTCTCTGCCGGTCGTCTATAACCACTTAAGGACCGCCGCATGCCAATGTACGTCATCACAATGGCATGTACAGGCACAAGCACGTACATGTACGTGCTTGCCTTCCAGCGGGTGGGGGGTCCGATCGTACCCCCTCCCACTGGATGCGACGGTCCGTTTCGCTGCAGGAGCAATTCCGGGATGAGGGGATGGCCGTTGGTTTCTGGCCACCCCCTCTCGATCACTCCTGGTGAATGAGAAGCTTCCTCCCACTGTGTATAGTAAACACAGGCAGGGAGGAAGTGATGTCATTCTCCTCGGGGCGGTCTTTTTGACCGGACTACGAGGAGAGGACACAGTAAGTGTTCACCAACACTACACTAACACATAGGCACACACAGGCATACAACCCCCCCGATCGCCCCCGATCCCGCCCCCCCCCCCTTCCCCCCCGTCACAGTGTCACTGATTGCAGTGATCATTTATTTACTGATCACTGCATTCAGTGTCAGTTGTGACAGTAAAAACTGTCAGGGCAGTTAGTGTTAGGTCCAGGCTAGCCCCCTACCACCCCCCCAATAAAGGTTTAACCCCCTGATTGCCCCTAGAGTTAACCCTTTCACCCCCTTTTGCCAGTGTCACTAAGCGATAATTTTTCTGATCGCTGCATTAGTGTTGCTAGGTAGCTAGTTCATTTTTTAGGTTCACCGCCAGGTTTTTATAGCGCTAGGTACCCCGATATACTACCCAATAATGGTTTTAACCCCCTGATTGCCCCTAGTTAACCCTTTCACCCCCTTTTGCCAGTGTCACTAAGCAATAATTTTTCTGATCGCTGCATTAGTGTCGCTAGTGCTGTTAGGTAGCTAGTTATTTTTTTAGGTTCACCTCCAGGTTTTTATAGCGCTAGGTACCCCCATATACTACCCAATAATGGCTTTAACCCCCTGATTGCCCCTAGTTAATTCTTTCACCAGCGATCACAGTATAAGTGTCACTGGCGACGCTGGTTAGCCAGTAAGTTATTTAGGTTCCCCGTCAGGTTTTTATATAGCGCCAGGGACCCCCATATACTACCTAACAAAAATTTTAACCCCCTGATTGCCCCTAGTTAACCCTTTCACCAGTGATCACCATATAAGTGTTACGGGTGACTCTGGTTAGTTTGCTTTTTATAGCATCAGGGCACCCACCATTTATTACCCAATAAAGGTTTAACCCCCTGATCACCCGGCGGCTGATATCAATTAGGTTTTAGGGTCAGGGTCTGCGTCGCCCCAGGCAGCGCTAGGTTAGTGCCAGTACCGATAACACCCACGCGCAAAGCATAAACCTCCCGTAGTGGTATAGAATCTGAACAGATCAATATCTGATCTGATCAGATCTATACTAGCGTCCCCAGCAGTTTAGGGTTCCAAAAAAACGCATTGTTAGCAGGATCATGCCAGATACCTGCTAGCACCTGCGTTTTGCCCCCCTGCCCAGCCCACCCAAGTGCAGTATCGATCGATCGCTGCCACTTACAAAACACTAAACACATAATTGCAGCGATCGCAGAGTCAGGCCTGATCCCTGCGATCGCTAACAGTTTTTTTGGTAGCGTTTTATATTTAAATCCGGAAGGCAGTGCTTGGTTTTCGGGGTCCCGTACGTGGCTAGGCTCCCAAAAAGTCCCCCACATGTGGTATCCCCGTACTCGGGAGAAGCAGCAGAATTTATTTTGGGGTGTAATTTGACTTATGCCCATAGCATGTGTGAGCAATATATATACTACTTTGTGCAAAAAAAAATAATAATTTAATATTCCTGCAACTTGTGGCAAAATATAAAATATTTCATGGACTCAACATGCCTCTCAGTAAATAGCTTGGGGTGTCTACTTTCCAACATGGGGTCATTTGGGGGGGGGGGGGGGTTGTGCTATTTTGGCATTTTATGGCCTTCAAAACTGTGATAGGTAGTGAGGAGTGAAATCAAAAACCCTTAGAAACCCTGAAGGCAGTGATTGGTTTTCGGGGTGCCATACGCAGCTAGACTTCCAAAAAGTCCCACATATGTGGTATCCTCGTACTCAGGAGAAGCAGCAGAATATATTTTGGGGTGCAATTCCACATATAACTATGGCATGTGTGAGCAATATATCATTTAGTGACAACTTTTTGTAAACTTTTTTTTTTTTTGTGTCATTATTCAATCACTTGGGACAAAAAAAAAATATTCAATGGGCTCAACATGCCCCTCAGCAATTTCCTTGGGGTGTCTACTTTCCAAAATGGGGTCATTTGGGGGGGGGTTGTGTTATTTTGGCATTTTATGGCCTTCGAAACTGTGATAGGTAGTGAGGAGTGAAATAAAAAATTTGCACCCTTAGAAATCCTGAAGGCAGTGATTGGTTTTTGGGGTGCCATACGCGGCTAGACTCCCAAAAAGTCCCACATATGTGGTATCCCCGTACTCAGGAGAAGCAACAGAATATATTTTGGGGTGCAATGCCACGTATAACTATGGCATGTGTGAGCAATATATCATTTAGTGACAACTTTTTGTAAACTTTATTTTTTTTGTGTCATTATTCAATCACTTGGGACAAAAAAAAAAAAATTCAATGGGCTCAACATGCCCCTCAGTAATTTCCTTGGGGTGTCTACTTTCCAAAATGGGGTAATTTGGGGGGGTTTGTACTGCCCTGCCATTTTAGCACCTCAAGAAATGAGAGTCGTAAATTAAAAGCTGTGTAAATTCCAGAAAATGTACTCTAGTTTGTAGACGCTATAACTTTTGCGCAAACCAATAAATATTCGCTTATTGACATTTTTTTTACTAAAGACATGTGGCTGAATAATTTTTGCCCTAAATGTATGACTAAAACTGAGTTTATTCGATTTTTTTTATAACAAAAAGTAGAAAATATATTTTTTTCTCAAAATTGTCGGTCTTTTTCCATTTATATCGCAAAAAATAAAAATCGCAGAGGCAATCAAATACCATCAAAAGAAAGCTCTATTTGTGGGAAGAAAAGGACGCAAATTTTGTTTGGGTACAACATTGCATGACCGCGCAATTAACAGGTAAAGCAGTGCAGTGCGAAATTGTAAAAAGACCTCTGGTCCGGGGCTGAAGTGGATAATCTACATCTGATCACCTGTTACCAAACCCGGCTTGTCTTACTACGTATTCAGTGTCTCCCCAGCTTACCATCCTGCTTCCTGTTTCCTGCTGCACCAGCTGAACTGACAAGACCAAAGACGAACCAGGCACCCATACACCGCCAGGCTCTTGTGACTACTGTTGCAACATCGGTGACCCTTGAGCCGGGGTTGTACGAGACAGCCTTCCCACTGCACGTCAGGCTCATCCGGCAGGTACGTAACAATATCTAAGGAAATTGCAGCGGTCTTTTGAGAATACTATCTGACGCTCTACAATTTGCAGAATAATTCCGATTTCCATCAGATAGTACAAAAGCAACAACTAATTTGAGGCTATCTCTCCTATTCCGGACTACCATCAATATTTGAAGATGCGTCTGAACTATTAATGCGCCAATTTCAATTGACAAATTCACAAGGGAAATTAATATGCTTAAGCCTGATAAAGCTCCTGGCCCTGATGGCAATATGGTAGCTTATTATAAGGCATTTGCTCTCATTTTAGGTCCGAGATTTATAAAAGTGTTTAATTCTCTTCTAGAAGATCGGCCTATACCGAAAGATACTCTTATGCCGCGTACACACAACCGGACTTTCCGTCAGAAAAGGTCAGACAGAATCATTTCATCAGATAGTCCGATCGTGTGTGGGCTTCAGCTGACTTTTTTTTTCAAAAAGTCTGACGGACCTAGAAATAGAACATATTTTAAATCTTTCCAAATAGTTGATGTGTGCCCTGGGGTAGAAAGTCTTCGCAAATACCAGCAGTTTCTCCAGCGTTGCCTTCTTTATTTTGTTATCAGCCAGAGTAAATGGAGATTTTTTTTTAGAATACTTGCCTATGTGTTTTTCTTCAAATAGGACAGTTTGTTTTTGTGAGTAGACAGGTACATTTCAAAAATACAATGTCAAATTAACCACTTGACCACTGGGCACTTAAACAAACACCCTTAATAACCAGACCAATTTTCAGCTTTCGGTGCTCTCACATTTTGAATGACAATTACTCAGTCATGCAACACTGTACCCATATGAAATTTTTGTCCTTTTTATCCACACAAATAGAGCTTTCTTTTGGTGGTATTTAATCACCGCTGGGTTTTTTATTTTTTGTGCTATAAAAGAAAAAAGACAGAAAACTCTGTAAAAAAGATGAATTTTTCTTTGTTTCTGTTATAAAATTTAGCAGATAAGTAATTTTTCTTCATAAATTTTGGCCAAAATTGACACTAGTACATATCTTTGGTAAAAATAAGTACAAAATGGTGGATATTATTTCGTCTTTGTGAAAGTTATAGAGTCCACAAGCTATGGTGCCAATATCATTTCTTGAGACTCTGCCATAAAAGTACCAATACCCCCCCAAATGACCCCTTTTTGGAAAGAAGACATTCCAAGGTATTTAGAAAGAGGCATGATGAGTTTTTTGAAGTTGTCATACAATTCTTTGCGAAATAAAAAAAAAATTTCCTTTTTTTTTCACAAAATTGTCATATTATCAGGTTATTTCTCACACACAGCATATGCATACCACAAATTACACCCCAAAAAACATTCTGCTATTACTCCCAAGTATGGCGATACCACATATGTGAGACTTTTACACAGCGTGGCCACATACAGAGGCCCAACAAGCAGGGAGCACCATCAGGCGTTCTGGAGCACCCAGGCCAATTCTGACATTTCTCTCCTACATGTAAAAATCATCATTTACATAGAACCCCAAAACATTATATATATATATGTTTTTTAAGCAAAGACCCTAGAGAATACAATGGTGGTCATTGCAACTTTTTATCACGCACGGTATTTGCGCAGCAATTTTCTAACGCGTTTTTTTGGAAAAAAAATCGTTTTGTGCTTAAAAAAAACAAAACAGTAAAATTAGCCCAATGTTTTTGCATACTGTGAAAGATGAAGTTACGCTGAGTAAATAGATACCTAACATGTCACTCTTCAAAATTGTACACGCTCGTGGAATGGCGCCAAACGTCGCTACTTAAAAATCCCCATAGGTGACGCTTGAAATTTTTTTACTGGTTACATGCTTTGAGTTACAGAAGTGGTCTAAGGCCAAAATTATTGCTCTTGCTCTAACGTTCGCAGCGATACCTTTCATATGTGGGCGGGACTTACGTATGTGTTCGCTTCTGCATGCGAGCACATGGGGACAGGGGCGCTTTAAAAAAAAATTTTTATTGTTCATTTTACTTTATTTATTTTAGTTTGACATTTTTTTCCCCAAAAATATTATTTTTTATCACTTTTATTCCTATTACAAGGAATGTAAATATCCCTTGTAATAGGAATATGGCATGACAGGTCCTCTTTACAGTGAGATATGGGGTCAATAAGATGCCGCATCTCACCTCTAGGCTGGGGAGCCTGAAAAAAATGGCAGAGTATTGGCAGGGTATTGGCAGGGTATTGCAGAGTATTGCAGGGTATTGCAGAGTATTGGCAGGGTACTGGATATTGCAGAGTATTGCAGGGTATTGCAGAGTATTGCAGGGTATTGCAGAGCATTGGCAGGGTTTTGGGTATTGCAGAGTATTGGCAGGGTATTGGGTATTGCAGGGTATTGCAGAGTATTGGCAGGGTATTGGGTATTGCAGGGTATTGCAGATTATTGGCAGGGTATTGCAGAGTATTGACAGGGTATTGGGTATTGCAGAGTATTGCAGAGTATTGGCAGGGTATTGGTTATTGCAGAATATTACAGGTTATTGCAGAGTATTGGCAGGGTATTGGTTATTGCAGAGTATTGCAGGGTATTGCAGAATATTGGCAGGGTATTGGGTATTGCAGAGTATTGCAGGGTATTGCAGAGTATTGGCAGGGTATTGGGTATTGCGGAGTATTGGCAGGGTATTGGGTATTGCAGAGTATTGGCAGGGTATTGGTTGTTGCAGAGTATTGCAGGGTATTGCAGAGTATTGGCAGGGTATTGGGTATTGCAGAGTATTGCTGGGTATTGCAGAGTATTGGCAGGGTATTGGTTATTGCAGAGTATTGCAGGGTATTGCAGAATATGGGCAGGGAATTGAGGGGTTAATTTTTGGTGAGCAGCACTGTGGGCACTGCAGATCCAGCCCACAGCGCTGCTGACACCGATCTCTTCCCCCTCCGCTGTACCGATCGGTACAGTGAGGGGAGGGAGAAAAAAGTTTGTTTACAAGTGATCAAGGGGTAAACGGCGCAATGCTCTCAAGTGCGTGCCCCAGGGGGAGGCACATCATATGGCGGCCTCTCAGAGTTAAACAACCGCCCTGTAGCCCTCATTCGGCTATGGGCCGGTTGTGAAGTGGTTAAAAAGGGACACCAACCAACCTCCTTGAGCTTTAAAAAGACAAGATAATAATGTTGTTGTGTAAACTTGATACACACAAAAAAAAAATGGAGATGACTAGAAAATAATTTCAAAAAATTCCAAAAAAAGGAGTTCTTGGTTAAAAAAAAAAAAACACAAAAAAAAATCCAAACATTATTATGAGGATCTGGCTTGAAAAACAAAGAAGAAGATTATTCATGAGATCAGGAAAAATAATAAAGAAAGAAGTTTCTGAGAATTCTGTGTGAATATGAGCAGCAAAACAACTTCATTCTAGCATTGTAATGAAGAAGAGAATAACGTTGCACCCAAACAAAATTGATGTCCTTTTTTTCCTACAAATAGAGCTTTATTTTGGTGGTATTTGTTCGCCTCTGCCGTTTGTATTTTTTGCGCTATAAACAAAAAAAGAGAGACAATTTTGTTGAAAAAAAACACAATATTTTGTACTTTTTGCTATAATAAAATACCCCCATTTAAAAAAAATGTTTTCTTCTACATATTTTTGGTTAAAAAAAAAATCACAATAAGCACATATTGATTGGTTTGCACAAAAGTTATAGCATCTACAAAATAGGGGATAGATTTATAGCATTTTTATTATTATTATTTTTTTTACTGCAATTGCGATCTGCAATTTTTATCATGACTGCGACATTATAGCGGACACATCAGACAATTATGACATTTTTGGGACCATTGGCATTAATACAGCGATCAATGCTATATAAATGCATTGATTACTGTAAAAATATCACTGGCAGTGAAGGGGTTAACACTAGGGGGCGATATAGGGGTTAACTGTGTTCCCTAGGAGGTGATTCTAAATGAAGAGGGAAGGGACTGACTAGAGGAAGTGACGGATCGCGGGTTCCTAGCTAATAGGAACACACGATCTGTCACTCCTGTCAGAACAGAACAGGAAAGTGTGTGCTTACACACTTGTCCCTGTTCTGTGTCTCCTGCTCATGATCGCTTGTGGCCGGCGGTCATCGTGACCATCGGCCATAAGCATCGCCCACCCCCACTGTGCAGGGGAGCCAATCTGCCGCAGTATAACTGCGGCTGTTGGTCGTGAAGCTGTTAAATGATGGACGGTGTGTACTGACTCCTATTTAACATGTGTTTTAATGTGATTGCTTAATCCTGAACACAGCTACATCCCCAGTTAGAGGGTGTGCACACTTATGCAACCACATTATTTTATTTTTTTATTTTTACTCCCCCCGCCTAAAAGATTTTAGTTTGTTTTTCAATTGAGTTGTACAGTTTATAGGTCACACTAAAGGTGGAAAAAGTTCTGAAATTATTTATCTTTGTCTCATTCTTTTTTTTAAATCACAGAAACCTGACATTTTAACAGGGGTGTGTAGACTTTTTATAGCCAATGTATATTGCCGGGATCCGACAATTCATTACAACCGCGAGCAGTTTGAAATTAAATGTTTTCCTTTAGAAATTTAACTTTGCTGTGGTACCGTTCTAAACACGGGACAGATGTGCTACTTTACAGGTACACTAAGGACACCCCCCAGGCATGATATTTAAAAGAATATTTAATTTTTATTGTTCCACTGTAAGAATGATTAAAAGCACTACTCCTGAAAAAACTTCAATTTAAAAAATTTTTTTTTTGCATTGATACATGTCCCCTGGGACCCAGGTCCCCCAAACACTTTTTATAGCAATGGCATGCATATAAGCCTTTAAAATTAGCACTTTTGATTTTTCATGTTTGTGTCCATAGACTAACGATTTTTGCGTTTTCACACACATTTTTTGCCTGTTCACAAGTTGTGGTGCGAACCGAACAGGGTGGGGGGAGGGGGTGTTTGGCTCATCCCTAGTAATCAGCATGGATTCCTTAAAAATTGTTCTTGCAAAACCAATCTATTAACCTTCTATGATGAGGTGCAGTGGCGTAACTAGAACCTTCAGGGCCCTGATGCAAGAAACCATGAAGGGCCCCCCCTGAACTCCAGCCAGGGCCCTTCCCTCCGAGTCCGGTGGTGGAACTCCAGGGCGTGGTCACAGGTATGCCCTTTGTGAGCCCTGTAGTTCCACCACTGGTATCAGTATTTTTATTTTTATTTTTAGGTGCCCCATTGGGGGACTGTCCCTAGGCAGGATGGGGTCCCCGTCCCCAGAAGAGATGAGGTCCTTTTCTCCAGGGCAGATGAAGTTACTGCCCCCAGGTGAGAAGGGGTCCCTGTCCCCAGGGGGAGATGGAGGGGGTATGTAATGGTGTGTGGGGAATGGGGTCTTCTCACTCACCATGACCAAGGGGGGGCTGGCAGACAAGCCTGCAGTGTCCTCTGGGGAGCCGGCTCTAATAGGGCTGCACTGCATCTGTGTGCTTAAAGTTTGTTTACCAGGGAGAAGTATGCAGTGCAGTGTGGGCCGGACTAGGGGTGGGCGGGACTCTGGCTGGGAAGAACAGACATCGGACTGAGCGGCAATGCATGGAGCAGGAGAGGGGTACTCTGAGGAGCCGGCTGAGGACACAGGTCATGCGGGTAATGCACAACTAAAGAGCAGCCATATGTAGAGGGGGCTGCATGGGCCCCCTGCATCACAGGGCCCGGTTGCGGTCGCAACTGCTGCACCCCCTATAGTTACGCCCCTGATGAGGTGAGCTCCCATCTAGATAAAGGAAGACCTGTAGACGTGGTGTGTCTGGATTTTGCAAAGGCATTCGATACAGTTCCCCATAAATGTTTACTGTAAAAACTAAGGTATGTCGGCAAAGGACCATAGGGTGAGTACATGGATTGGAAACAGGCTACAGGGGTGAGTTCAGATTGTATTGATAAATGGGGAGTACTCTGGTCTGGTGTAGAAAGCGGGGTCCCCCAGGGTTATGTGCTGGGACCAATCCTATTTAATTTTTCATAAACGACATGGAGGATGGAAGAAACAGCTCAATCTCGGTATTTGTGGATGATACTAAGCTAAGTGGGCAATAATTTCTCCGCAGGATGTGGAAACCTTGCAAGAAGATCTGAACAAATTAATGGGATGGGCAACTACATGAAAAATGAGGTTTAATATAGAAACATTTAAATGAATGCATAAGGGTGGCAAAAATATGAATGCAATCTACTCATTATGGGGAAAACCTCTGGAGGATTCTAAGTTTCTAAGATGCAAAAGGACCTGGGGGTCCTAGTAGATGGCAGATTCAGCAATGGCATGCAATGTCAGGCTGCTGCAAGCAAAGCCAACAGAATATTGGCATGCATTAGAAAAGGGATTAACTCCAGAGATGAAACGATAATGCCGCGTACACACGACATGATGGTTTTTCCGACAGAGTTCCAACGGAGTTCCGCTGAAACGGACTTGCCTTCATACTCTCACACCAAAGTCTGATAGTTTAGAATGCGGTGATGTACAACATGTTCGACGGGACTAGAAAAAGGAAGTTCAATAGCCAGCAGCCAATAGCTGCCCTTGCGTCGTTTTTGGTCCATCGGAACAACGTACAGACAAACGGTTTTCCCCATAGGGAAGATTTAAAACATGTTCTATTTCTAGGTCCGTCAGAATTTGAGAAAAAAAAAAGTCAGCTGAAGCCCACACACGATCGGAATATCCAATTAAATGATTCCGTAGGGCAAGTCCGAACATGTGTACATGGCATAAGTCTCCCACTCTACAAGACTCTGGTCCGGCCGTACCTGGAGTATGCCTTCCAGTTCTGGTAACAGTCCTCAGGAGGGATGTGCTGTAACTGGAGAGAATCCAGAGAAGGGCAACAAAGCTAATAAAGGGACTGGAGGGCCTTAGTTATGAGGAAAGATTACAAGCATTGAACTTATTCTCTATGGAGAGACGCTTGAGAGGGGACATGATTTCAATGTACAAATATCGTACTGGTGACCCCACAATTGGGATAAAACTTTTCTGCAAAAGGGAAATTAAAAAGACACGCAACCATTCACCAAAATGAGAAGAGAAGCAGTTTAACCTTAAATTGCGTAAAGGGTTCTTTACTGTAATGATGGGTACACACGATTGGATTTTCTGACAACAAATGTTCGATGGGAGCTTGTTGTCGGAAATTCCGACCGTGTGTAGGCTCCATCGGACCTTTTTTGTCCTTTTTTGATCTCAAATTTTCCTACAAAAAAATCCGCTGTGTACACAATTCCGACCCACAAAATTCCACGCATGCTCTGAATCAAGTACAAGACGGAAGCACTCAGTCTGGTAAAACTAGCGTTCGTAATGGAGATATCACATTCGTCACGTTGCACATTTTGTAATCTTTCAATGCAGTACATTCTCTTCTTCTTTATAATGGTAGAATAATGAAGTTGTTTTGCAGCTGATATTCACACAGAGTTCTGACAAACTGATTCCTTTATTATTTCTTGTGATCTCATAAAGACATTTTATTTTTCGCCAGATCTCCAGAATGTTTTTAATTTTTGTTTATATTAATCTCCTTTTTTTGGGGGAAATCAAGATCTCCTGTTTTTTTTTTCTAGTTATCTCCATAATCTTATTTTTCGTTTTGTGTGTCAAGTTACCACAACACCATTATTATCTTGTATGTTTTAACCTCAAGGAGATTGTTTGGTGTTGGTGTCCCTTGTTACTTTTTGAAATGTACCTGCCTACTCACAAACAAACTGTCCTTTTTTAAATATAACACATAGTCAATGATTTAAGAAAAAATATATACATTTATTAGGGGTCATAACAAAATAAAGAGGAAAGGCAGCGCTGGATAAACTGGTGAAATTAGCGAAGCCTTTGTACCCCAGGGCACACATCAACTATTTGACAGGCAAAATTGGGAGCCTGAGGAGTCCATTTAATAGGGAACACCATCCGGTTCAGAAGTCCGAGAGATCAGGAACAGCAGCAGATTACATATATGACCCCAGGCTGTGGTCTTACCACAGCCTATGTCTTTTGCCAGACCAGACCGAACCCAGTCTATCAATCTCTTGTCTTCCTTACACGCTTGCTTCCACACTTGCTTCCAGGCTGCGGCTCTGGTGTTGGAGTTGTAGCGGAGGTGGAGGAGGAGGAGGATGGTGCTGTGTACATAAATGTCATCTGCTGCTGCTCCTGATCTCTGGGAATCCTGGACCTTCTTGCACTCCCTATTATATGTGCTCCTCATGCCACCAATTTTGCACTTCAAAAAGTTGATGTCTGCCATGGGGATCTGCGGCTTTAGGAATGCCAGCAATTTATCTAGCGCTGCCTTCCTCTTTAGTTGATTTGTATAAAAGGGGTGTTTTGTCTGCCACAGACAGGGCATCTCTCTGTACAAATCAATGAATTGGGGGAGGAAATCATGATCATTGAATTGATCCATTTTATCTGCAATACACAACACAAGAAAAATCCTAATGTTAGGCTAAACTCGCATAATCTTGTCCCAATATAGGCCTCAATCTCTAAGCAGTATAGGCCACTGATGCCCCAAGTTCAAATTGTACCTTTGTTAGAATGATCAGTGCTTCCGCTACTCCATCCGCCACTCACAGATCGTACGTACAACGCACGCGTGTTATGCTTTATATACATTGCACATGGGTGAAATTCGGCCCGCCCTGACCTTCTTTATAGTATATTCCCTGTCTTTCGGCGCAATGGGAGAGCACATGGCGGAGAGACAATAGGTGCATGCAGCAGAGAGCAGCAACATTGAAAGCCTGGAGCCACGAACGTCTCGATCCCGGAGGAGATTTAAGGCCTCTAATATCTCCTTGGGTGAGATGGTGGAGATGGTAGACATCTTGAAGAGGGCCGACTAGGGCGGGAAGAATGGACCTTACCCAAACCCAAATGTCAGAAAGGCCAAGATCATGACTAAAAAGTTGTAAAAAGTCTGCAGAAGAATTTTGGGGTACGGCAATCGAAGGATCAGCTGAGGAAACGATGGTCAGACCTCAAATTGAGGGAGCAGAATCAGTACAGAAGAATCAAGAGAGTGCTGCAAAAAAGTATTTTTTCGTGTATCTTCTTATTCTTCTTATTGCATCCCTGCTGCTCCATGTGCTTTTCTTTACTGTTGTACAAAATGGCAAGTTTCAGGTTCATGAGCACAGTAATCGAGCGTATTATACATCGTTTGTTCACTCACTAATACAATGTTTTTGGTTTACTACATTTGTTCAGGCCTATTTCTATTAAAAGAAGTTTAATACATTATTGTTTAGATGGGTTTGCAACTAGAATGAAATGCAAACTTGATTCAATGTAAGGAGAGGACACTCAGCAGCTGTTTACACATCTGGATGCAGGAGCACTAGTGTAGGGCACCAGAACAAACTTTTTAGGGTGTCCCACACAGGTGCTCCAGTGGATACTAGGGGTTTCTCCATGTGTGAAACTTTACCCAAAAAGGTAAGTATTCAGCTTTAATAAAGGGAAAAAATAATGTCTTCTGCTTGGAACTCTGACAAAATCGACAATTGTACGCCACTTCAGGCAATGTTTTATATTCCTATTTCTTGCCTCAAATATCTGTGTGCTAAGTATACCTGTCACAGATCAGCTGCAGAGCTGATCTGTGTGTTACCTTTACTGCTGTAGGTTGGCTGGCACCTGTTGTTCCACTAGCTTGTGTTCAGCTCTGGCTGCACTCTGCAGCTATGGGTGTCGCCGGCTTCACCTGTTGCTTAATATATCATTCCTTCCTGCTACTTCTTGTCCAGCCCCCCATGTGCTTCTCTATTTAAACTCCTCTCAGACTAGTTTCTGGTTGCTTGAGCATTGCTTGTCTCTGAGCTCCCTTTGTGTAACATGTTTGAACCTGACCTCTCGTGAACTGATCTCTTGTGTACCGACTCAGCTAGTCCTCTTGATTATGTTGTCTGCAGCCGCCCTGACCTTGGCTCGCTATCCAGCTCTCCTTTGCTTCATCCATCCTTGTCTGACACTGTCTTCTCGTACTCCCCTTGCGAGCAGCACGCAGCTAAGCCCAAACCCTCGTGAGGGGGTCCCTGGCAGAATACCGGCTGGCCCTTAGACTCCACGGACTGGGGGATTCCGTGTCACCTGCTCACCTGTGGGCTCACTGTAGTAGTACAATGACAATACCTTTATTTTATTCACATGGGGGAAAGAATTGGGGATGTCAGAGGACACCAGGGACCCCCAACCTCCTAAAGAAGGGGAAATCCCAAAACCACAAGCAGTTTTTTGGTTGGTGTTTACAGTGACAATGGGAGTTATTTACTAAAGGCAAATCCCCTTTGCACTACAAGTGCACTTTCAGTGCTGTTTCAGTGCACTTGCAAGTGCACTTTTGCAGTGCACCTGTAGTGCAAAGTGGATTTTCCTTTAGTAAATAACACCCACAGTGCTTTAAAATTTGCATCAATCAGGCTATTATCGTCACTCCAAAAAATTAATTCAGGGCGCTGAAAATTATGAATATTATTATCATTAATGCATTACATACATTAATAACAAAAAGAAGGTGTGTGTGAACCACAACAAAAATAATAGTTAGCTGAAAAATAAATTGTCACCTCTTGTATCAAAGAAATTGTGTTGGAAGTATTGAAGAAAATGGACAAAAAAAAGCCCATTGGAGAATCTAGGAGACAGCTAAAAGAAACACAAGCAGCAAATCAAAGGAAAATATTTTTCATTTTTAAATACAAATTTATTTTAAAAATACATTTATTTAAATACATATAATGTGATGTTAAAGGATAAAACTTGAACCTGAATGATGGCAGAACAGGTCTCTGGAATAATGATTTACAGAGCCTGAGGTGAGATACCTGTCGAGAACTTGATGCCCACTTGATGTCCTGCAGACTTCTCCCCATCACCTAGTACCGCAGGGTGTCGATGAGCCTCTGCTCAGGAGTGATGGTTTGCTGCATGCAGGTGTTATGCTTGGTAATATAAGGGGAGAGCAAAGCCAACAGACAGTGAAAAACTGGGTCCGTCATCTGGAGATAATTTCTGAAATCATCAGGTTTATTCTCACAAAAAAAGCATATGAGAGACTTGGTCACGCTGGAGCAACCAATTCTTTGTCCATGAACTCCTCCTTGCCCTGTGCATGGACTGGACTTGGGTCAAAGTAAGAACCCCAACACCAAGCCTCTGCACAGTATGAACTGTATGATGAGTAAGTACCCGCAACATGGCTTCAAAGCAGTTGGCTGAACAGAACGCACTGAAAATCAGAAAGGCCTGAGAAGAGCAAGCTGAAATTCAGAAACGAGCGGACAAGAACGCACTGAAAATCAAATAAGTACTATAAATAGCACGCACTGAAACCCAGATGCGAACTGACTACACGCACTGAAAACTAGATACGAACCCACAAGCACAAAATGAAGAGCAGTAACGATCGGAAAAGCATCAAGCTGAAAAGCGCGAATCTCGTCTCACCAAACTTCTACTAACACGATATTAGCAAAAGGAGCCTGAAAGTTGGCACACTGGCTATTGAACTTCCTCTATATAGTGCCGTTGTACGTGTTGTACGTCAGGGCATTCCTGATGATTGGAATTTCCAACAACATTTGTGCGACTGTGTGTATGCAAGACAAGCTTGAGCCAACATCCATCAAAAAAATCCCAGGATTTTGTTGTCGGAATGGCCGATCGTGTGTACGCAGCATAAGAGCGGTAAAAATGTGGAATTCTCTTCCACAAGCAGTGGTTTTAGCAGGAAGCATAGATAATTTAAAAAGCAATTAGATAGGCACCTAAACGACCTTAACATACAGGGATATACAATGTAATACTGACATAAAAGCACACACATAGGTTTGACTTGATGGACTTGTGTCTTTTTTCAACCTCACCAACTATGTAACTATGACCCAATATCGAAGAAGGGCCATTCCAAAACATGTGGTCCCTCAAAAAAATAATATATCCTGCTATAGGATTGATGGACAGATGAATAATATGTATAACTGTGATTTTTGGGATTTAGGGTACGCCAAAGATCAAGCAATCAAAGTTCAAGCAATTGCTTTCTAAAAGCCCTCAAACGGTTGTAGAAAATATTAGATCACTGAGCAGTGGTATCTAGCTGAGGTTCTAACACCAAATTAAAATCCCCTCCTACAAGGATAGTACCTTACACAAATTCTGCTAAAAGATGAAGATACCATGTTGTTGCTGTTTTTTGATCATGATTTGGAATATAAATTAGCAATCGTATAAACCTTATTTCGTAGCTGAAATTTAAGAAAAAGATACCAGCCATTATCGGATCGGTCACACTCACTCCCAAGAATCCCTGCCATCATGACAAGAAAGGGCAAAGAGCTGAGGAAGCCGCAGCACCTCATGGACTTCTTCATCCACAAACAACAAGGAGGTAGGCAAGATGGCGGTGAGCTGGCACACACACGCCTGAGCTAAGGGCACAGCACAAGCCTAAAAAGGGGACATCTACACAAAATAACATATCCCCTAACAGCTCCCAATCCTTCCCTGCCTCTCCAGTATCCTGCAGTCCAGCTAAAGCCAAATTTTACTGGATGATGATGGATGCAGCCCAGGACCCAGCCTTGCAATTGATTCTGGGGATGACACAAGGGATTTGCCAGACTCCATTGAATCTTTCCCCACTAAACGACAGCCTGTAATGGACACAGTCCTAAAAGATATGCTACTATCCCTCAGAAGTTCTCTGCAGGGAGATATGATGAAATGCATGCACAGATTTAACACAGAGTTACAAGCTGTTGAAGCTAGAGTGGATCATATAGAGCATACAATGGGGGAGTATGCAACCACTATAAATGATCTAGTGGACTTTAATGAGGAGAAAGAGGGAGATACTGAATGGATAAAAGCCAAATTAGCAGACATTAAAGATAGAAGCAGAAGGAATAATCTGAAAATAAGGGGGATTCCTGAATGAATCCAGCAATCAGAATTGCGTTCCTTTGCTTCATCTTTGTTCCAATCCCTCATCCCCGACCTCACCGACATGGATGTCACAATTGACAGAATCCACCATCTCCCTAAACCTGCATACTTACCTGACCAAGTGCCTAGAGATGTAATTTTACTTCTTCATTTTTACCACATTAAAGAACAACTCATTACAGTGATGTGCAAAAAGGACCAAATCCCCACACAACACCAGTATTTGAAATTTTATGCGGACTTGTCCCAATACACATTGCAGAAGAGAAAGAACCTTAATACCACCACTAAAACACTCAGGAATCACAAAATAACCTACAGGTGGGGTTATCCCACTAAACTCTTCATTGTTAAGGATGACAGTACATACATTGTTGATTCCCTGGAGAAAGGAATTTCTCTACTGGAGGAATGGAAAATCCTCTCTGAACAAGAGGACGATTATTCTCCTGCAAGACATGTAAAGCAAGTCACTACTGACTGGAAACAAGTGACCAACAAAAATGCTAAGTCGCATAACTAAATCTGGATGATAGCCGAGACGCTGGTAACTGTTTTTTTTTATTTTTTTATTTTAATATTCTTTATTCAAGTTTTGTAACATCATTTACAAAAAAGATAAAACATTTCTTACAACTTTTTACACACATTCTAAGGACTGAGATTTCAACATAACCCCATTTCAATTGTCTCTTTAATTTCCTATGCCCTCTATTGAGGCTTATATAACCCACCTTCCCCCCTTATTTCTTATCCTAAGATATATTTTATGAGGTATCAGATCTCTAATTAGGGGTTTCCTATATTTATTGCATGCCTCATAAAGGGTAGCCCATCTTTGCCATCCACAGTTTCCACATTTTTTCAAATTCCTTATAACTCCTTCTTTGTGTATATGTTACTTTTCCCCTCCACACTGTTTCTGTAACTGTATTAATCCATTTGTTCACTGTAGGGGGTTTACTTGCTTGCCACCTCTGTGCTATCAACTTTCTAGCCTGAAATAGGCATCTGATCACTACTTTTATATTACTTGAGATACCACTCATTCCCTCTCCCAGTCCTAGGATACATAATCTGGGGTCCATTTCCAATTTAACTTCATAAATTACATTAATAGTGTAAATTACCCCTGTCTAGTAACAAAATAGTTTTGGGCACCCCCATACCATGTGTATCAGATCTCCTGTGTCCTGACATCTGGGGCAGTTGGCATCCGCTCTCCGTCCAAGCTGAAACAGTCTCTTAGGAGTAAAATATGCTCTGTGTATTAGCATTAAGGCTGAAATCTTCTGTGCAGGGGATACCGATACCAAGTGCCCCCTTTCTAAAACCTTTTTCCATTGCTCCTCAGTGATTTCTCCTACGTCTACTTCCCATTTCACCCTACACCTGAGACTTTCCGCACTTCCACACTTCCACTACATATACAGTATATGGATAGATCTCTGATAGTAATCCTTTTTTCTGGTTCACTTTGAGTATTTTTTTTAGAATGGTGATTTAGTTCCATTACGGACCATGTATGCCGAACTGTGCATTCAGGTCATGCCTAATTTGTAAATATTTGTAAAAAGACTGACTGGGGAGTTCATATTCTACTCTCAGAGCTGCAAATGATTTTAAAGTACTTCCCTCATAGTTATTAATCACTTTATCTATCCCCTTTATTTCCCACTCCTTGATTTTTCCCAAGGGGATCATCTCTCGGAGGTTTCTGTTATTCCACAATGGTGTGAATTCTGTCACACCCGTGTGTCCACTCAGCAACTTCACAGCTTTCCAAACCTTTAAAACTAGTTTTACAGTGGGATTGCTATAAGCAAAAGAATTAGCCTCTAAAACCTCTATCAAAGTCCTATGGGACACCCCCAATGTCATCAAACTCTCTTCCTCTGGGACTTTATTACCCTATAAATGTTGCAATTGTGCTGACAGAAAAAAGCTCTGAGGATGTGGGACTGCCATTCCTCCCTCCACTGTTGGTAGCTGTGAAGTTTGGAGACTTATCCTAGCCGGGCCTCCTTTCCAAATCAGTTCCCTAAACAATGTATCAATTTTTTAAAACCATTTCTTATCAACCCTCACAGGCGTGTTATGTAAAAGGTATAGTAATTGTGGCATCTATAACATTTTGATAAGATTACATCTCCCTGCCACTGATAATGGAAGATGTCTCCATATACCAACTTTCTTTTTAAATCTATCCATGATCCTTTGTTACGTGTATTCTTAAATATTTTAACTTTTCCACAATCTCCAATTGGGGTATCCTAACCTTATTTGGTTCTCACTGTGATCAATCAGCATTAACGCTGATTTTTCCCAGTTTATAACCAGGCCCGAGAGACTTCCAAATTTTTCTATGATGTCCATCACCCGCCTGAGGGACTGCCCCGTGTCCCCCAGGAAAAGGAGTACGTCATCAGCGTATAGTAGGATTTTTTCTTCTCTTACCCCCCTCACAAACCCTTTTATGCCTACATTTGATCTAATTGCTACAGCTAGCAGCTCCATAGCTAACGCAAACACAAGAGGTGACAGGGGACATCCCTGTCTTGTTCCTCTCTCCAGCTGTATCTTGCCTGAGTAGTTATTATTAACCCTTACTCTAGCGCTTGGTCCGTTGTACATTATATTCATCCATCTAATGAACCCAGGGCCAAAGCCAAATTCCTTCAGAACTCGCCATATATACCCCCACTCCAGGCTATCAAATGCCTTGACCACGTCCAAGGACATAACCGCTCTTTCTCCTGTATTTTCTATGGGCATCGGCAGATTAAGAAACATCCTCCTAATGTTCAGACTAGTCGACCATTCAGGTATAAATCCTGTTTGATCTGGATGTATAATTTTAGAAATAATTTTATTTAATCTAACTGCCATTACCTTGGCAAGGATTTTAGCATCTGAACAAAGTAGGGAGATTGGTCTATAAGAGGTAACATCTAAGAGATCTTTCCCCTCTTTAGGTAGTACTATTATTATGGCTTCTGTCATCGATATAGGTAATTTCCTTCCGCCCACTTCAGCACTTTAAGATATTCCGGAAGCAATACCTGCCCATAATATTTAGATGTTTTTGCTGGTAGGCCATCCGGCCCTGGAGATTTCTGATTGGCCATCTCCTTCACTGCTTGCTGAATTTCTTCTAAAATTATCAGGGCCTCCATTCCCTCTTTATCACCCTCCGCCAGAACCAGTATATCAATATTTTTAAAGAATTCATCCAACTTCCCGCTCTCTGCAGCCCCCCACGACCTATATAGGCCTTCATAATATTCCTTAAATGTGTCGGTAATCTCTGACCCTTGGGACGAAACTTCTCCCTTTGAGGTCTTAATTGCGGGGACCACAGACGGGGGGGGAGAGTTAGTCCCCACCAGATGAGCCAACATCCGACCTACCCTTTCCCCCTCTCCAAATGCTGCTTGTTTCTGGAAGAGTCTCTTGTTCTCTGATTTCCTAGTCACTGCTATTTTATAATCCTGTTGTTTGTTTAACCAGGCTCGTTGTTTTTCTGGGGATGGATCTTCCACATATTCTCTTTCTGCTTTTGCCAAATCCATCCCAATCCCTCTTTCCCACTCTCTCAAAGCCTTTTTAATCCTTGCCACCTGTTGGATTAAGATACAGCTAAGGAATGCTTTCAGTGCATCCCACATCACTCCTCTTGTTACCGTCCCTTCATTAATTTCTAAGAACTCTTTTAGCTTGCTGTGTACCTCATCTAGATTCTCCATTAAGTCAAACCATAATGGGCTCATCTTCCATATCCTTGGGGATCTTTCCCCTTCCAAAGTCAATGTCACCACCATCAGTGAGTGATCTGAGACCCCTCTTGGTTGATATGTTATGTCTCTTATTAACTGTGCTGTTTCTCCATTACCCAAAACCAGATCTATTCTAGAAAGGGAGGAATAAGAGCTTGAAAAGCAGGAGTACTGCCAGCAGTCTGGGTTCCGCACCCTCCATATATCCAGTAGCCTTGTTTCTTCTGAAAACTGGTATAGTTGACTCTCAGATCTACCAAGTACCTGTATACCTGGGGGGAACCTATCCAAGTTTCTACTCATTACCTCATTAAAGTCTTCCACTGCTATTACTGGTACCCCTATTTTTCCCAGAGTGAATTCCATTAATCTATACAATACGTCTAACTTAAACGGTGGGGGATATAAATATTTGCCAACACATACTCCCTATTCTCTATTGCGCAATGCAGGAAAATATACCACCCTTCTTCATCGATGCTTATCTGTCTGCAGGAGAATCTTACTCCACATCTCACTAATACACTTACTCCTCTTGAATAAGAGGTACAGTATATACAGAGTGGTATTGATATTGAAATGTTCTAGATCGGAACAAAACCTTTGTTGATTTTGTTAAGTGCATCTCCTGCAGACAAACAAGCTCTGTCTTATGTAACTCCAGCGCATCAAATACGGGTGTCCTTTTAACGGGACTGCCCATCCCTCGAACATTCCAAGATCCTATATTTAACATTCTGACCTCCATAACTAATAAGAAGAAATAAAAAAGGGGGTATTAATTCCCATAAAAAACTTCTCCTATACACCTTCTTAAGGTAACCACCCATATACCGTCTTCCTATCTACCGTGGTGCTCCACTTCCTTTGTCTATCATTTTGTGTGGTGAATCTACCTTTTCCGTCCACTCGTGTTTTAATTTGTTTTATCTTTACTTTTATCTCATTCCCTTTTTTCCCCACCATTGTGACTACAATCCATGTAATTCCTTTAGTCAATGCCCCACCTCACCCCTTCTCAGCTGTTCTCTCCCCCCCCCCCCCTGCACCTCTCTAGATTACCCCTGAGAGCTCTTCCCGTGACCAATACATACATTCCTACTCTACTCAACCCCTTCCCTATCTCGTTCATCACACTCTCCCCCCTACCCCCAACTCCAACCCTATCCTTCACACCCACCTCCCAACATCTTTTTATTGGGATTTTAAACATACTCCAAACTATCATTAGACCTAAGTGGTCATATGTGTCTCCCTCATGACTACCGTTGTTATAAATCTTAAAAGAAAAAAAAAAGGGATGAAAAAACAACCTCTAGTCACATCAACAAATCACATGAGGGAAAAAAACAAGAAAAAAACAGACCCCAACTTCAGTTTAGTGTAACCGAACCCCCTCCCCCCTCCTTATTTCAGCATCAGTTGGTCTTTTTTTTCCTCCAGCCATGCTACTACTCCTGCCGGAGTGTCAAAGTACCGTGTTCCTCTAAATGCTACCACACGCAGCCCGGCTGGATAGAAAAGTGCGTATGTAACATCAAATTTTTGCAGTCTTCGTTTAATTTCCACAAATTCGGCCCTACGCTTCTGCAGGTCATATGAAAAGTCTGGGTACATTGAAACTTTAACTCCATTAAAGTAAATATTTTCTGCCTCTCTAGCTCTGCGCAGTAGAGTAACCGTGTCACTGTAGTTTCGAAATTTCAGCAGCATTGCTCTGGGATAGCCACCTGGGGGTGGGTCCCTAAAAGGGATTCTGTGTGCACGCTCTATCAAAAATTGTTGCGAGAGGGACGTGGCCTGGACATGGCGGAGTAGAGCAGCAGATCTGTAGAGCTCCCGGCCTTAGACCCCTTCTCTGGTTTTTTTCCTGCTTAAACCCGGTATGCTGCCTACCAAAAGACACAGGACAAGAGCTGCTGCCCAAGGGACCCCAGCCACCAGGAATTCCGGGGAGATTCGCTGCTTTTTCAAGCAGGTTCCAGCTCATTCTGCGGGGGCCATAGTCTCAGCTCAGCGGGGTCCTGCACGTGGCGCCTCGCGGGAGGCCCCTCGCCAGGAAGATCTACCTGGCTACCACAGTTCCTCTCCAAGGTCCGGTGACTGCTGTGAGCCCTCGGATCTGCCCCGGGGTAAGATGTCCTCCGGAAGCCCCACTGCACAGGTGGACATGGACCACGATATTTGGGCCTTCCTCCAGGCGCTTCCAACGCGGACTGACATAGAGGCGCTGATTCTCTGCCTCGAGGAGACCCATCGCAGGGATATGCAGGAGGTGCGGGGAGAAGTCTGCAGCCTGGCAGAACGTGTGACCATGGGTGAGGCCTCGGTGGCCTCACTGGAGGGACGAATGCTAGCGTTGGAGGAGGCGAGGGATTGCCACCGGGATGCTGCCGTCAACTTACAGCTCCACCTGGAGGACATTGAAGACCGGAGCCGCCACTCCAACGTGGGGCTCCGGGGTATTCCGGAGTCCACGGGTTCAGACGGTCTGGGATTTTCCGCACCCTGGTGGACGATCCCGAGCTGACATTTGAACTGCATAGAGTTCATAGAACTCTGGGCCCTAGATTGGCAGATCCGACGAGACTGCGTGATGTTTTATGCCGGTTCCACCGATACGCCCTGAAAGAGCAGGTCCTCTGGCGGGCGTGGGAGCATGGCGCAGTGGAACTGGAGGGCGCGCAAATCTGGATTCTACCAGACCTATCGAGGGCAACGCTGCGTTGCAGAGCCCTGCTCCGTCCCCTGCTAGACCTAGCCAGATGGTGCGGATTCACGTACCGCTGGGGATATCCCCTGGGTATCATTCCGGAAAGAATCCTCTTCCTTCACGCACCAGGCTCCATCAGATCTCCCGGCTCTGTTCTGGTTCTTGGGTGAGGAACCAATCCCTGTACCAGACTGGCTTAAACTTCTGCCACGCCCGACTGGCAGGTCGGGCGCTTTTCCCCTCAACGGTCCTCTACCCCGTCGCCACCAGCACCCAGGAGGGAGACGGCGCTCGGCTTCAGGGGAGGCGCCACGTGAGTAATCTGAGGGGGACTCCTCACCCCCCTATTGCCAGCCCTGACTTGCAGCCCTCTGCCCTCCCTGCCCCAGTTCTCTGGCAGCACTGGTGGGCGCTCTTTGACTTCCACCTTCTCCTGGCCCTCACTGACGCTGCCCTCCGCTGCTCCTGGGATCTCACTGGCTGGCCTATTTGTTTACCTCGCCTGTGGAGCTCAGGGGTGCCCCCCTGCCTGACACTGGCCCACCCTGGGAGTCTCTTCCTCTTCCTATTTGGATGGTCCCTGCTTCCCCCTAGCTGCCTTTCATACACCCTGCTGATGCTACCAGTGAGACGGTGCACAGATCTGTTGAACGGGTGACTCGTTTCTCTGACGGGAGGGGTGATGAGTCCTCAGGCAAACAGCTTTTCCATGTACTGTCAAGTACTGTCCTGGTCAGCTTGGCTTTCCCCTTTGGAGTATTGACCTTAGGGGGCGGGGTTGCGCTTATCGGGGTGGGGGAGGGGCTCAGTGGGTTGTACTGATGTGAATGGACGTTGCCGGCTGTGCGTTCCCCCTCCAGGATGCCCCCCTGGCCCACTCCCTGGTTGACTTATTCATTTGGCCTCCCAATGCGAGACACTGGCCCCTTCTGGTTCGCTAACAGATTCCACTGGAGGGTTTGCCACCCACTGCTTGTGTAGCCCGTACCTACCCCTGGATGCTCTATATAGACCCAGTTGATAATTTGGGAGGAGGCTGGGTGGCGGATCACGGGACCTCTACGCTGGTGACTTTTCCAGATGGACGACTCCAGCCCCCTGCCGGCTGAATTTTTCATACACTGACCAAGGCGGCTCCTCTTTTGCCCTGATGTGGTGGGGGGTGGGGCTGGGTTCTCTGGGGTTCGGGGGGTGGCTGGTGAGGGGATACTAAAGACTTAGCCATTTTTGTATGTATGCTCTCTTGCTCTGGCCGCCCCCCTCTCCCTGCCCCCTCTCCCCCTTCCCTGCCCCCTCTCCCCCTTCCCTCTCACCTTTCCCGCCCCCCCTGTCTCCCCCTTCCCCTTTTCGCTTCCCCCTCCCCTTCCCCCCTCCTTGCCCCCTCCTTCCCTCCTTCCCCCCTTTCCTGCCCCCTTCCCCCCCCAGGAATGGGTGCCAGACACGGAAGAAGGAGAAGGAGTACAGGAAGAACGTTTGTTTGAGAGAACTATGTGTTTGGGAGCTGCAGGTTTCCTTTGTTTTGTTTATTTTTGTGATAGGCGATGGGGGGGTGGTGGCTCCAACTCTGTGATGTCTTCTGCCACTGTGGCGGGCTTCCTTGGGCGCGCCCATGCTTAGGGCGAGCCGGGGGGGCCCCCTCAGGGCAGATGGTTCTGCGTTTTAATATTGTTTGAGCATATATTTGTCTTTTGGTTATATGTTTTTGTTCATTGTTTTTCTTTTGTTTTATTTACATACCGGTGCTAGGATTGACATTTACCATTGCCGGAGTTGGGGGACCTGAGATCCGGGAGCTCCCTCTCCGACCTGTTTATCCACTAACCCACATAGGGTGGCGCTTTAAACCCAGTGTACCTCTGGTAAGCGCTTTAGCATTATTGTGCTATCTTAGTGTTATCCCCGTACTTTTAGTGCGGCAGACCTCCCCCTTCCTCCCTCCCGGAGGCTTCGTGGCCCTACTTCCTTCCCTCCCTCCCCCGCCCTCCCTATTGCCCTGCCGCCCTTCACCTAAGTTTCCGTCCCCCATTACCCTCCCCATACCTACCTTGGTCCACCTTCCTCTCTTCTCCTTGACATCCTCCTTCCTCTCCCTGAGACACGATAGCAGACTCTATTAAAGTTACCTCTTTAAATGTAAAGGGACTCAACTCCCCTGCGGGTCCTCCAGCGGGAATTGAAGACCTCACGCACTGATGTGGCCTTTATTCAAGAAACACATTTCAAAACTACTAGCCTCCCATTGCTACGGTCACGAGCCTTCCCCCAGGTCTATCACTCTACTAATCCCACCTCTAAGACCAGGGGGGGTCTCCATTTTGATCTCTGGTAGGCTCCCCTGGGTCCTTCGGGATTCTCTGGTGGACCCTGGGGGCCGCTATCTTTTCCTTAAGGGTCCTGTTTGGGAGCTCCTTTTTACCTTTGCTACGGTGTATGCTCCTAATGATCACCAAGATGCGTTCCTTAGCACTACCCTCCACAAGTTGTGCGACTTTCGGGAGGACCAGCTGATATTGGGTGGGGACTTTAATGTTCCCCTCTCGCCGTCAGTGGACACTTCTACCTCTTGCTCGTCTGTCCCCATTTCGGTGAAGAAACGGATTACTAAATGTCTACTAGAGGCACAATTAGTGGATGTCTGGCATCTGCAACACTCTGGGGAAAGGGACTACTCTTTTTTCTCTCCCCCTCACAAAGTATATTCGAGGATAGACTTCTTTCTGATTCCTCATGACCAACTGCATTTGGTGAGCTCTTCCTCCATTGGCCATATTACTTGGTCGGACCATGCCTCGGTGGCCGTCACTTACACGCTCTCTCGGTACCCCTCACCCAGGTCTCTTTTCTGGCGCCTTAATGAGAGTCTCCTTCAAACACCAGAGGTATTGATGGATGTGACCAGAGAATTGGACCTTTACTTCCAGCAAAACAAAACGCAAAACTGCGACCCGGGTGTTGGTTTGGGAGGCTCACAAACCCGTTCTCTGCGGGGTACTTATCAAGCATGGGGCGCGTATTAAACGATCGCGGAACGAACAGCTTGCTAAACTGCTCCGTGAGCTTGCCTCTGTGGAGGCGAAACACAAACATGCTCCCTCACGGTCCCTGGAGGTCGAATTGGGGACACTTCGTACCCAAATTACAGACCTACTCCACTATAAAGCGAAAGCTGCACTCCAGTTTTGCCGTAAACTGACGTATGAGTCGGGGGACAAATGCGGGAAAATTCTAGCCAGGTCGGTTAGGGAGTTAAAGTCTGCCTCCTATATACCGCAGCTGACAGATGAGCATGGCCAGAAGGTCTCTACCCCAACTCAGATAGCGGATGTCTTTGAGAAATTTTACGCTGCTTTTTATAACATACCCAACTCAGGGACCAGGCAGGACGAAATAGACAGCTATGTGGCCGGTTCTGGCATGCTGACCCTTTCTCCGGAGTCCCGGGAGGGTTTGGAGGACCCAATTACACTGGAGGAAGTCCAGACGGCGATAGGCTCTTTGAAGGGGGGTAAGGCTCCGGGCCCAGACGGATATACGGCACAATATTACAAGACCTTCCTCCCTATTCTTGGCCCGTGCTTAGTGACCCTATTTAATACCCTGAGCTTGAGTGGGGAGTTTCCTGCGGACACCCTTAGAGCCCACATCTCGCTGATCCTTAAGGAAGACAAGGATCCGGGCCTGTGTGGGAGTTATAGACCCATTTCCCTTTTAAATTTGGACCTAAAACTGTTCTCTAAAATTCTCACCACGCGTTTGGCTCGCCATTTGCAGTCCCTTATACACATTGACCAGGTGGGTTTTATTCCCACCAGGGAAGCTAGGGACAATACCATTAAAGTGCTGACCCTAGTGCACAAAGCAAAATCGTCGAGAACTCCGTGTCTGTTCGTGGGCACCGATGCCGAGAAGGCCTTTGACAGGGTCAACTGGCCTTTTATGTTTTCGGTCCTTCGCCATATAGGTTTGGGAGACCGGATGCTGGCATGGGTCAGTAAAATATACTCGCAGCCGTCAGCTCAGGTTAAGGCGAATGGGGTGCTCTCATCCCCGGGTTGCCCCCTGTCGCCCCTTCTATTCGCACTGTCGTTGAAACCCTTTCTCTCAACAATTTGCCGAAATCCAGACATAACGGGTCTCCAGATGGGTACCGTTGAGTGCAAGATCTCTGCCTACGCGGACAACATGCTGTTCTCGCTGACGAACCCCGGAGTTTCCTTGCCAAACCTCCTTCGTGAATTCCAGACATATGGGAGGCTTTCTCACTTAAAAATAAATTTCTCGAAATCAGAGGCCATGGGGGTTGCAGTCCCTCCACGCACGTTACTAGCCTTGCAATCCAATTTCCGAATTTAAATGGACCCACACGGCTCTTAAGTACTTAGGTACTTACATCCCACCAGACATTACGCGTACGTTTATGCTTAACTTCCCCCCCTTGTTACTAAGACACGTAGTTTGCTTCACAGGTGGCACTCTGGCCTACATTCCTGGTTCGGTAGATGCAATTTAATTAAAATGAATATACTACCCAAGTTTACCTATCTCTTCCAAGCTCACCCAATCCGGATCCCGGTCCCGTTTTTCAAACAAGCTCAATCCCTGCTCGTTCAATTTGTATGAGCCCACAAAAAACCCAGACTTAGGCGGTCGCAATTGGCATTGTCTAAACAACAGGGGGGTTGGCACTCCCAGACTTGCGACGCTACTACCTGGCCTCCCATCGGGGACGTATATTAGACTGGAATCACAATACACTCACCAAGCTCTGGGTACAACTGGAACAATCTCACTCCCGCATTCCGATGCGAAGCTCCATGTAGTGCTATAAAGCTTTACCCACAGAATTGAAGTCGCACCCCACTATAGGGGCTTCGTTACAAGTCGGTCATCTGATTGCTACCCAAAACACGCTTACGTCTTTGACTTCTCCCCTATTCCCTATACTTGGCCATCCACAATTTGAACCGGGGACCTACTCCAGGGATTATAACTCTATTAGAAATTCCGACCTAGACCACGCGTCTAAATTCGTCATCAACGGAAAATGGCCTTCTATTTCGACCTTGATCGATCCGACGGGGGGTTTCGGCTGCCTTTTTGGGGTGCGGCGCAGCTACACCACTTTCTTCATTCCATCCCTGCTCCTCTGGCGTTCGCCGGCCCTCAGACGGAGTTTGAGACTCTTTGCAGGAGCGAGGGCCCTCTGGCCCACATACACTCTCAGACGTATGCTCTCCTGAACAAGCCGCCAGATCACTTTCATTTAACCTGCCTGTCCAAATGGGAAGCGGACCTTGACTGTTCGTTTTCCCTGACACAAAGACAACGTATCATCACCTCGGCTTTCAAAACCTCGCTGTGTACTAGGATACAAGAGACGAGCTTTAAACTTCTCACCAGGTGGTATTTGACACCATCAAAACTGCACAAATCCTTCCCCTCCACCTCCGACAGATGTTGGAGGTGTGGAGAAGAAGAGGGCACATTGCTCCACATTTTTTGGTCCTGCCCCCACTTGAAAGCCTTCTGGACAGAGGTTAGATGCATCATACAGAAATTCACGGAATTGCCTATCCCGGAAGATGCTGCATTCTTTCTCTTGCACCACTCGGAGATCCCCATTAAGAAGTACAAAGAATCAATTTTAAGGCATCTGATAAATGCAGCAAAATCCTGCATCCCTCTACACTGGAAACAATGCTCCCCCCCCCCCCTCCATTGCACATTGGCTCAGGAAAATAGAGGATGTTAAAAAAATGGAGGACTTGATTCTTACATCCTAAAGTAAACAAGAAATTTTTAAACAAACCTGGGACAACTGGAATGTCTTTGTATTCTCGCTGGAGGGACGTCGCCTACTATCGTCCTAGTGTTACGAACCTTCTTGACTAGCCCCCTGGGCATGGACTGCTATCGTGTCTCTTTTCCGTTCCCCCCCTCTCTCCACTTCTTTTCTGCTCTTGCAACCCTTCCCTCTCTGCCCCCCCCCCCTTCCTCCTCCGGATCTTGGTACAGTACCTCACCAGTACTTTAAAATGGTACGAATGTCGACAGGCAGATTCACAGTTGCAAATATGCCCATGTCAAGTGTTGTTCAACTGCCTTTTGTACTGTACTTCTCTGTCATATTATGTACACTGGGGACCATCTTCCCTTGTTTGGAGCTGAATATAAATTATACTTGAAATAAATAAAAGCTGATCATTCTAAGAAAAAAAAGAAATTGTTGCGAGAATGTCACTCTACCAAATAAGTAGACGAACCATTTTTCAAAAAATTCAACTGGGTTCAACCCTTCATTTTTCTCGGGAGTCCCACCACCCTTACGTTGGACCTGCAAAGTCGGTTTTCCATTTCATCTGCCTTTTCTATTATTCTATGCATCTGATCTTTCAAAGTCCTAACCTCCTGCTTTACTGGGTATATATCATCCTCCATTTGACTTATTCTCTCTTCTATTGCCGTTATTCTTTCAGCTGTTTTTTGGAGATCATGTCATACCAAAGTTAGATCCTCCTTAATTCCCTTCATTTGGTCACATAGATCCCCTAAAGACAGTTTACATGAATTCACAGCAACCAATACGTCATTCAAAGTTGGTGCTCCCTCCATAGGGGGGTTGGATACTAAAGTTATCTTTGGGCCTTTCCCCCCTGAGGCTTTATTGCCCCCTATTTTGCTCACTCCATCTGCCGTCTGCCCAGCTTGGCCTTGACTCCTCCCATCTGATGCCATTTTAGTCTGAGACTGTTGGTCCCCTTTAGTTGGCATATGGTCTGGGTTGTGGGCATATTTCTCCAGTTTTGATGCTGTAGATGCTGCCTGACCCTCCTTCTCTTTATCTTTATCTTTTGCACATCTCAAAGATTATAATCCCGCATTTTCCTTGGCCGTCTGCTCCTCCCCCTTTCGTCTTGTTGACATTTTGATTTTTTCTTTTTTCCTCCTTCCCCTTCCCCCTTATTTGGGAAAACAAAAAAAAAAAAGAAAAGGGAGGGGGGAGGGTGGAAAGGATGGTATGTAGCCTCAGCTAATTTATTTTCCGCTGTCAGAGGGTAGGGAATATAGACCAAAGCAAACCAGTTTATAGGACTTATAATTTTATACCTATTCTTAATATCAACCGATATGTTGCTGGTCAGATGAATAGGTGTCTCAGTCCTATGGAATAAAGTGAACCAGCGTAGATTCCTTTTACCCTATCTCTCACTTCCCTTGTTCGCTTGTTTTGCACCACCCGGGGGGGGGGGGGGGTTTGCAGAGCAGGCTAGTTAGTACTACTTCTTAATCACGTATTCATATATTTTCAAGGTGCTTCAATCATCCTGGATTATTCTCACTTCAACTTTTGTTATTAAGCACCACCAGCTACATATAGTATTTTTAGTATTTGATGACTTTTACACAGGTTCTCATTTTCAGCAGAGATCTACAAGTCTCTCTTTTTCCCACATCCAGCGCTAGTTAGGCATTTCAACTTTCATTTAGCACAGCCCAGATGCTAACAGGGCAAGGAAGAGGGAGAGAAGACTTTCAAAAACCTCTTTCATTAATGAATCCCGGTTCCAACACATAGAGAGTCACCCCTGCAGAGGTTGCCACCATTCCTACTAGATTCCAGCAAGTATTTGTTAAGTTCCACCAAGTACAGCTCTCCCCGCCAGGAACCTTGGCAGTACTCACCAGCCCTCTGGGTTACCGAGTAACTGTCAGTCCCACCACTACTGCCGAGTATCTGTCTCCTTGGTTATTGGCCGGTATCTGTCTCCTTGGTTGCTGGCTCACAGCAACTAGCGGCGTGATTAGGGAGAACTGTGAACATGGGAACATGTGAACATCCCCTCCTCCAGCCTCGAGTGACATCACTCAATGCCGGCAGGTCTGAGCGAGTGCTCTGAGCGGCGAATGATACCAGGAAGTAGGTGGCCTGTGTTCACAGTTCCCCCTAATCACGCCGCTAGTTGTTTTGAGCCAACTGATTGCTGCAGACCAGGAGAGGATGCTTCTATGGATATGTTACTGTAAACCGGATGTTTGTGAGTACAACCCTCAATCTTTTTAATACATTTTTATTATTAAATGATATCACACTAGGGCTGGCGTGTGCTCTCCTTTGCTCTATATATTTTCAGTCGATAGCTACAATCTTTCAACAATAAATGCACAAATCGCAAGGAATTCCTACATGGAGCAAGCAAACTCCTGCAAGACGCCGCAACTCTTCATATACTGTGAGTACAGTATGTTCGCTTATTTTTCACATATCATTTACAAACTGCTATTTCCACTCTGGCCACAAGAGGGTGCCCACGCCTTGCAAATCTCATTAGCCTATGTTCATAAGCAATTTCATAGCCATTACCTACAACGGGAATACATTTTCTCTCTATTAAAACCAAAGGCCTCAATCACCCTGTTAAGAGGAAAACTATGTGGAAAGAGGCGTTATCCTGTAGAAGTGATGTCCTGTGCGCATAGGAGACATACTTTTGCAAACTTTCCCCACCAAAATTCTCCCACAAGCAATTTCCTTATATATTTATGGCTAATGTTGACACTAAAACAAAAGGAGTTATAACAGCCTTTGGAGACTCTGTAGCTTTCACCTTACATGAAGAAATCAAAGACGAACAAGGCCGGTACCTAATTCTATTATGCAATCTGAACCCGGTCACGTATAGAATCAGTAATGTATAGCTTCCCAACCGCCATCAGCTGCAATTTTTTCATAAACTAATGAAAAAAGTTCAATCCCATCAAAAAGGCTTACTAGTAATCTGTGGAGACTTTCACATCACTCCAGATCCTCCCATGGACTCCTCTTCCGGTGAGAAAAGGAGGGGACAATCACTTCAACAATCTATCCACACTCATGAACTATTTGATGCCTGGGGGTGTCTACATGCTGGAGAAAGGGACTTCACCATTTTTTCATCTCCCCACAGAACATACTCGTACTAAGGATTGACTTGTTCCTAGTTGATCAACAAACACTGGCTAGAGTGACCTCAACCTCTATTAATACTATCACCTAGTTGGGCCACGCTTCCATTACATTAACATTAGCAGACTCTACTACTCATATCTACTACAACAGGATACTTTTAAACTACATATAGAAAAGCATTTGACTGAATTTTTTTTTCGCCTAATGTACCGTCAGTCCAGGATCCCTCTATTTCGTGGAATGCTCATGAAGCATACATTCAGGAAATACTTATTCAAATGGGGGAGAGGGCAAAGAGGCAGTTGCAAAAACGAGTAACTGATCTTACCACTGAAATCTATAAACTAGAAACTAGTAACAAACAAAACACCTCACTGCAAACTTCCCAAAAACTGAATAATTTATGTCACAACCTCAGAAACCTCCTATTGGAGAAATTTCAGGAAACGTCTAAAAGGGTTAGAATGTCATATTATGCCACAGGAAGCTGAGAGGGCACAGATACAAAACCAAAATTCCATATTTATTAGACCCACAATGTAAAGAAAAATTATATCATCCACAGGATATCGCAGATACATTCAGTCACTATTACAGCACCTTATATAACCTAAAAGATGACCATAGCACAAACTAACCTAACACTGACTTGATTAATCAATTTTTACAAAAACTCAAACTACCACAACTCTCCTGAGACCAACTAGATTCACTTAATTTACCATTTAATCTCAATGAAATATATAAAGTGATTGAAACCCTCCCAGCCAATAAATCTCCTGGCCCAGATGGATTTACTGGGGAATATTTTAGAATCTTCAAAATGATTCTCTTGCCACACCTAGAACGTTTATTCAATGCTGCTGCTGCCTCTTCCTCCCTACCGCCTGAAATGTTAAAAGCACTTATTGTTACGCTGCCGAAGCCTGGGAAGGATCCAACTTCACCCCCAAATTTTAGGCCCATTTCCCTTCTCAACCCTGATGTTAAGATATACGCTAAGCTCATTGCCACCCTTTTTGATAGATATTCTTCCATTTCTTATCCATATAGATCAGGAATTTCAACCACGCTCACAATTACAAAAATCAAAAAAATATATCTAAAACATATAACAGAATAATATGTATACACTATAACTGGTAAAAAATTATAATATAAAAACACAACTAAGTGAATAATAAGAATATACTCTATAACTCATACAATAATCAAGTGTACAGAAAAAATATATATATAAAGTGCTCAAAAATTATATATAAGCAACAGTTCCTCATAAAGACGTAGTAATGAGCATAAGTGGTAAAGTGCACAGAATTTTTTGTGAACAATCAGAAATATTATGAATAAAGTGCTCAAAAGTTATATATAAGAAAACAGTTCTTCATCAAGATGTAATCGTGGGCAGAACAGTCCAATAATCATAAGTGTTTCTTCTCAAGAAATCCTATGAGGTTACAATCCTATGCGGGTACAAGAGAGAGAATTTCCTTCACCAACACCGTGCTGATAAATGGTAAAAATGCGCGCTTACCAAATCCCAGAATCAGAAAGGCATTTGATATCAGAAATCATAGGGGTCATCACACAGGGACATCACCTCGTTTTCACGTGGTTGGACCATTCATAAAAGGCAAGCCAAGACTCCCATAGCGTAAAACCGTAAACCAAAATCTTTTATTCCATAATAAAAAACATACTCACAAACATAAAGGTCAAATCAGTGTTAAGAAAATCCGGCCGGCAAAGCAAACGCCCAAATGTCACGTGATTTGCGTCAAGCACGTCAAGACCATCCTACGTACGTTTTGCCATATGTGGCATCGTCTGGGGCATATGTGGCATTGTCTGGGGCATAATGAGTTATAGAGTATATTCTTATTATTCACTTAGTTGTGTTTTTATATTATAATTTTTGACTAGTTATAGTGTATACATATTATTCTGTTATAGGTTTTAGATAGTTTTTTTGATTTTTGTAATTGTGAGCGCGGTTGAAATTCCTGATTTATATGCTTTATATGCATAATGCCCCAGACGATGCCACATGGCGAAACGTACGTAGGGTGGTCTTGACGTGCTTGACGCAAATCACGTGACATTTGGGCGTTCACTTTGCCGGCCAGCTTTTCTTAACGCTGATTTGACCTTTATGTTTGTGAGTATGTTTTTTATTATGGAATAAAAGATTTTGGTTTACGGTTTTACGCTATGGGAGTCTTGGCTTGCCTTTTATGAATGGTCCAACCACGTGAAAACAAGGTGATGTCCCTGTGTGATGACCCCTAAGATTTCTGATATCAAATGCCTTTCTGATTCTGGGAATGGTAAGCGCGCATTTTTACCATTTATCAGCAGGGTGTTGGTGAAGGAAATTCTCTCTCTTGTACCCGCATAGGATTGTACCCGCATAGGATTTCTTGAGAAGAAACACTTATAATTATTGGACTGTTATGCCCACGATTACATCTTGATGAAGAACTGTTTTCTTATATATAATTTTTGAGCACTTTATTCATAATATTTCTGATTGTTCACAAAAAATTTTGTGCACTTTACCACTTATGCTCATTACTACGTCTTTATGAGGAACTGTTGCTTATATATAATTTTTGAGCACTTTATATATATATTTTTTTTTTCTGTACACTTGATTATTGTATGAGTTATAGAGTATATTCTTATTATTCACTTAGTTGTGTTTTTATATTATAATTTTTGACTAGTTATAGTGTATACATATTATTCTGTTATATGTTTTAGATATATTTTTTCGATTTTTGTAATTGTGAGCGCGGTTGAAATTCCTGATTTATATGCTTTATAGGTGTGTATCACATCGTATCAACCGCAGCCTTTAGATATTTAGACTGATTGTTGAGAGATTTCTTTAGCGCAGTATTTTTTTCCCAAATTCTTATCCATATAGACCAGACGAGTTTCACCAAAGGTAGGCAAACTGCCAACGCCACCCGCAAGCTAATTAATATCATCAACTTGGCTAAGCTACAGAAAAGGTCTTCACTGCTGCTAGCTTTGGACGCAGAGAAGGCCTCTGACAGGGTCCACTGGCAATACCTGGTCCAAGGGCTAGCAAAATTTGGTTTCTCAGGAAACATCCTATCAGCAATTATGGCCCTCTAATCTAAACCTTCGACTCAGGTGTTTGCCTTCAGAGTCCTATCAGAACCATTTGCTATAACCAATGGGACCCCTCAGGACTGCCCCTGTTGGCGCTCATATTCAATTTACTAATGGAACCATTAGCCACATTTATACGCAATCATCCTTCTATTAAAGGATTTCCATTACATGAGTCTAATCACACTATTAGTCTTTTTGCAGATGACATAATTATGATACTCAAAGAAGTGGAGTCTTCCCTGGCTTTGGTACAGTCCACACTAGAGCTATTTAACCGAGTCTCATACTACAAGGTAAATGAGAGCAAATCATATATATTAGGATTGGGTATTGATCCACACCTTAAAAAGAAACTTAAGAATAGTTTTCCATACACTTGGAGTGAGGAGGGGATCAAATATCTAGGTATCACATTAACAGCTTCCACAGATCAACTAGTTAATGCTAACTATATTCCCTTTTTGAATGTACTAAACAACACACTACAGGAAATAGCTAAGGTCGAACTAACATGGCAGCCTTCAAGATGGTAATTTTGCCACAATTACTATATCTGTTTAGGACATTAATCATACCAGTCCCGAACTCTTTCTTCTCCACAGCACAATCTCTATTGAATAGATACTTAAGAAACTAGTAGGTCACAGAAGAGCAGGAGGAGTGGGACATGTACTACTAAAGGACTACCATGATGCAGCAATACTGGCACAGGTGAGGGCCTGGTTCCTTCAATTGAAGACATCTGGAGCTAGATGGCTGGAATTGGAGAACTCGCAAGTTCAGGGTCACCAATTATATGATCTACTACTAGCTAGCAGATACCTTTCCTGTACTGATATGAAAATATCCCCTACTATAGCAGCTACTCTTCAGGCATGGAAGATTCTTACATTCATGGAACATAAGGAGAAGGCAACTAAACCCACAATAGGTATAAAAACAACAGAGGACCTGAAAGTAGGCCCCACAATTAAAACATTCAGATCTTTACAAGTAGAATATGGGTTAGAGGAGAGGGATTACTACAGATATATACAAATAACCCATTTCCTTCAAAACGAATCCCAAATCCACCATTAACCTGCCATAGAAAATAGCTCTATACCTCACCAGCAGCTCTCATACTAAAATCAAAGGCATTTCACTATTCTACACAGTGTTACATGATAAAAATGACTTTGCCAAGAATACAAATATTAAAGCATGGGAATAAGATCTGGGTATGTCTTACTCCACGGAACAATGGCAGAAAGCACTACATATTACATATACGGCAACTAAGAATGCTAATTTGTGGGAGCTTTCCCACAAACTATCGTTACGTTGGTATCTGATTCCTTATTGAATTTCCAAATTTAACCCTCAGGCTTCACCACCATGTTGGAGAAATTGTGGGTGCACAGGAACACTATATCACATAATGTGGACGTGTCCACGGATCCAAATCTTTTGGTCCAAAATACAAAACCTTATTGCACATATCACGGGACTGCATGTTCCACTTTCTGCTGGAATGGCAGTTGTCTCTGGGGATTGAGAAAGTCCCGACAGATTCATGAGTCATAATTACACACTTGCTACTTAGTACAAGTTTGACAATTATGCGACATTGGAAGGATCCGAGGCCACCCTCACTTTCATAAATCGTGGAGACGACCAATACCCACGCCAACTATGAGTTAATGTTTGCATCCACGCAAGGCACTTACCAAAATATGCATTCTAAATGGAACCATTGGGTCGATTGGCACAGATTAAGAACATAATTAAGGTACAATGATAACAACATTATTATTGAATCATAGTAATACTCAACAATAGAGATTGTTGACCAAACACTCTTTTTTCCCTCCCTATCCTTTTCTTTTTCTGTTTTCTTCCTTTCTCTCCATTTCTAAGATGATATCACTCATCACAAATATGATACTAGAACATTCTATTTTTACATTTAGTTCAACGTTTATTATAAAGAACAATAAGCACCTTAATTACCTATAAGCATTAAACGTCCAGTTGATGTAAGATAGCTTCTACAACCTTTTAACGTCTAAATAAGAGTGTATGACTTCTATTAAACAAAGGATACAATTTAACTCAATAATGGTGCATGTATACTTGGTAGCCTAATATATTATACGGAATTAAATTCAGGAAATGTAAGTAGGGGGAGGCTCTGTCTGCACCCTTTTCCACACAGATTGATCCTAGATGGGATGTCGAAGGAGGGAGTAGTGTCCCCCACCCTAAGTCCAGATGCAATACTACTTGCCGGCTCATGTGTAAGGTAAAGTCTACAGGTTTGGAAATATCAGTTTGTAAATGGATAGAAAATTGGCTAGAAGACAGAATTCAAAGAGTCGTGGTTAATGACTCTTACTCTGAATGGTCTAAGGTTATCAGTGGTGTACCCCAAGGTTCAGTGTTGGGACCCTTACTTTTTAACATCTTTATAAATGATATTGGGTCTGGCATCAAAAGTAATATTTCTGTCTTTGCAGATGACACCAAGATATGCAGTGGAATAACGTCTTTACAGGATGTCTCCAATTTACAAGCCGACCTCAATACACTGTCTAATTGGGCGACTATGTGGCAGATGAGGTTTAATGTTGATAAATGTAAAGTTATGCACTTGGGGCCTAAGAATATGCATGCATCATACATGCTAGGGGGAGTACAACTGGGGGAATCCATAGTGGAGAAGGATCTGGGGGTTTTGGTAGACCATAAGCTCAATAACAACATGCAATGCCAAGCTGCTGTTTGCAAAGCGAGCAAAGTCCTTTCTTGTATTAAGAGAGGTATGGACTCCAGAGAAAGAGATATAATTTTGCCCCTGTTCAAATCATTAGTAAGACCTCACCTGGAATATGCCGTTCAGTTTTGGGCACCAGTTCTCAAAAAGGATATCGGGGAACTGGAGAAAGTGCAGAGAAGGGCAACCAAACTGATAAGAGGCATGGAGGAACTCAGCTATGAGGAGAGATTAGAGGAACTAAATTTATTCACTCTTGAGAAGAGGAGATTAAGGGGGGATATGATTAACATGTTCAAATATATTAGGGGTCCATATAGTGAACTTGGTGTTGAGTTGTTCTCTGTACGGTCAACCCAGAGGACACGGGGGCACTCTTTACGTCTAGAGGAAAAGAGATTTCAGCTTCAAGTACGGAAAGGTTTCTTCACAGTTAGAGCAGTGAAAATGTGGAATAGACTCCCACCAGAGGTGGTTCTGGCCAGTTCAGTAGATTGCTTTAAGAAAGGCTTGGATACTTTCCTGATGGTACATAATATAACTAGGTACTAACATAGGTAAAGTTGATCCAGGGAAAATCCGATCGCCTATTGGGGGATCAGGAAGGAATTTTTTTCCCCTGCTGTAGTAAATTGGAGCATGCTCTGCTGGGTTTTTTTTTCGCCTTCCTCTGGATCAATTGTGGGCATAAAATTGGGTATCTGGATTGTACGATTATTTTTTATTTTATTTATTTGTTTTTAAGGTTGAACTGGATGGACTTGTGTCCTTTTTCAACCTGGCTAACTATGTAACTATGTAACTTATTGGGTTTAATTATATTTAGCAAAGTGACAATCAATCACCATTATTCATTGTGTACTGGAAATCTGCCTTATTGTATGACATGTTCTGTTTACATAAAAATGCAAACGTAATCTTTTTCTGTTATATGTTTATGTAAAATTTCAATAAAAACATTGAAAAGTAAAATCTGGCCTCTTTTCGATTGATTATTAATATCATTAAAGTTATATGAACAAAGTTTCAATGAAGATGGTGAGAAGAGATCAGGTGCCATTTCCTGGCCGAAAAAACAAAAACAAAAACCAAATAAAGGTATGAGAGAGATAACGGTCTCTGGACCCGGGACTACTCCAGAACCAAAGTCCGAATAGACAGGCTATAAACTATACAAGGGGGGTAAAAAAACATACACAATAGGGAATGGAATTAATCCAAAAACAAAAATGAGAGGCCCCATCATAAGACCCTGGTGAAAAAATATCAACCTTTACCACAATTACTGATATGAATGAAAATGTAGTAGTCAATCAAATAACTTGGCACCCCACACCACAAAGTCTGTAGTCTCATCCATGAGTCTCGGGAACCTCCCAGATCAGATGCATGAGGCAAAACGAAAGAAATAAAATATATAAATAAATGAGGGGAAACCAAACACCAGTGACCCCCTATAATAAAGTACAACATAAGTCTAATCCTAGTGTAACATTTTTCAAAATTACATGTAGCTACAATACCCCGTGAACAAAAAAATTTAATAAAATAAAAGCTTTAGTTCCCCAATAACTATAGCATATGCCATACAGCCAATTCATCTCCTTTTTGATAAACCCTCCCCCAGTTGTACACAGGCTACAGTGGTGGGATAGCAAATTGAACCAAAAATGACAGACATAATGCCCACTCCTCATCCCCTGTGCCCGCCTCTGGCACATACAACAAAAAAATTAAAATATATCACTTATCACCTTCAAAGGGACACATACTCAAATGCCGCATACACACGATCAAACAAGCGGGTGGAAAAGTCCGGCAAACTGAAGTCCGCCAAACAATCCCCCCGTGTGTAGCCTCCGGCATACTTTTTTGACCCGAAAGTACGGCGGACTTAGAAAGTAGTTTTACACTCCAATCTTCCCGCCGGACTCGCATTTCGGCGGACAATCCGGCCGTGTGTATGCCAGTCCGCCGTACTTTTGAAATGAGCGGACTTTTCCCGCCCGGAGAAAAGTCCGCTCATTTCGAACGGGTCTCCAGGTAGGCGGGGCCCGTGAAGGAGACGTCGCTGGCCCCGCTGCCTGGTATGGACTTAAAGGGGAACCCCAACGCCGAAAAAAAACCGAGCGAGCACCCCCCCCTCCTGAGCCGTACCAGGCCGCGTGCCCTCAACATGGGGGGTGCCTTGGGGAAGGGGTGCCGTGCGGCCCCCCCACCCCAAAGCACCTTGTCCCCATGTTGAATGACAGGACTAGAAAGGGAAGTCAATCTCGCAGCTTTCATTGGCAAGATTGACACCTTGCGAGCCCCGTCACCTGGTATGTATTTTAAGGGGAATCCCCTATGCCGAAAAAATGGCACGGGGGTCCCCCCAAAGTCCATACCAGACCCTTATCAGAGCACGCAGCCCGGCCGGTCAGGAAAGGGGGTGGGGAAGAGCGAGTCCCCCTCCTTAACCGTACCAGGCCACATGCCCTCAACATGGGGGGTGGGTGCTTTGGGGAAGGGGGCACCCTGCGACCCCCCACCCCAAAGCACCTTGTCCCCATGACGGCAGCGGCGGCGGCAGAAGACCGGGCCACCGCCTGTAAAAGAGCTAGAAGAAGGCGCGGTGGCCCGGCAGAAGAACCGAAGAGGGGGACAAGACCCCCGAAGTCAGAAGAAGGGCGGCGGCGAGGAAGAAAGCCGCGCTCCTCCGCTAGTAAAAGAGCTACAAGAAGATAGCGGAGGAGTCCGGAGAGAAGACCCCAGAAGACGGAAGACCCCCGGAGCTGTGCAATAAACTATTTTATCTTGTATGTTGTGTTTTTTTTTGTACTTTATTTTACAGGTGAATGGGTAGGGGTACATTGTACCCCATACTCATTCACATAGGGTGGGGGGCCGGTATCCGGGGGCCCCCTTATTAAAGGGGGCTCACGGATTCCGATAAGCCCCCCGCCCGAAGACCCCGACAACCAACGGCCAGGGTTGTCGGGAAGAGGCCCTTGTCCTCGTCAACATGGGGACAAGGTGCTTTGGGGTGGGGGGGCCGCGCGGCACCCCTTCCCCAAGGCACCCCCCATGTTAAGGGCACGCGGCCTGGTACGGCTCAGGAGGGGGGGCGCTCGCTCGCCCCCCCTTTCCTGGCCGGCCGGGTAGCGTGCTCGGACAAGGGTCTGATGTGGACCTGGGGGGACCCCCACACTGATTTTTTTCAGCGTTGGGGTTCCCCTTTAAGTCCATACCAGGCGGCGGGGCCAGCGATGTATCCTTCGCGGGCCCCGCCTACCTGGAGACCCGTTCGAAATGAGCGGACTTTCCTCCGTGTGTGTGGGCGAGTCCGTTCATTTCAAAAGTAGGGCGGATAGTATGGCGGACTTAGTACGCCGTATTAGTCCGCTGAAAAAGTGCAGTGTGTGGGCAAGTAGCCCGTTCGGAAAGTCCGACGGACAGTCTGGCGGAAAGTCCACCAGACTAAGTACGTCGGACAGGCGGCTACGTGTGTACGCGGCTTAAGTTGGTACATATACTCTTCATGAGATATATAGTTGTCCATTTTCCTTCCCTATATATATACATGTATATATACATACATATATACATGTGCATTCATACATATACAGGCGTACATACATACATGGCCACCAATACAAACACATACCTGATCTACAGGAATCTTAATAATTGCCACGGCTTGTGACATCCCACAAATTTCAAACATATTCATTCGTTGTTGTGCACAGGAGATCAAGGCAGCGGATTGATCCAAAACGAACAATCTAACTACCTACATAATACCTATCCCCTATTCCTTCTGCATGACACATACTACAGCTTCTATTATGTACATAAGGTTTCACACTTGCATGCTATCTCCTCCATGAGTAGTCTTGCCTCTGGGAACAAAATTCCTAATAGTGAATTTAAAATGAACTATTATGGCACATGACACAGATTCACATACATAAAGGAACCTATCCTGAGTCGGCCTACATTAATATGGGATATGTTTCTTTTTTTGCCATATTTATATGCCTATATACTTATATAAGTATGGCATATAAATATTGCAAAAAAGAAAACCATCACATAGCAATGCTATATAGTAATACAAACAAGACACATTGCTAATAGACCTTTCTAGACCTTGAAACAAGACAAATTGCATCCTGTATCAAATGAAAACAAAAACACCCATATCCCATATTAATGTTACATAACATTATAAACAGGACACCATTAAAAAATAAAATGTTCATGGGCCTAGAGAACAAGTTGCATCCAAAAAAAATAATTAAAGATTGATCAGATTCCATGGAAGGCTTTAAAGTTGGAAGCTTGGCAGATCCAGGGCAGCTAACACTGCCGGAATATTGGGTGGACCACGAATGACAAGCCACTTGCCATCCTTCCGGATCTGTAGCTGAAATGGAAAGTTCCAAGGGTAAGAAATATTACTATCTTGTAACTGTGTAAGTAAGGGCTTTAGAGCCTTCCCTTTCTCTAAGGTAAAACGACATAAATCTGGCAACAGATGGATAGTGGCCCATTTAAAGTCCATAGGGCCTTTTGCTCTTGCTTTCCTCATGATGTCCTCTTTTACACAAAAAAAATGTATTTGACAGATAATACCTCTTGGTTTGGCTGGGTCAGAACTTCAGGGCCCTAGAGCCCTATGGACCCTATCAAGTTCCAAATTAACCGACTTTGTTGTCCCCAATAGAGAAATAAAATGATCTCTAACCATTTCTGAGAGATCCTCTACAACCATCATCTCTGGCAACCCTCAAATCTGGATATGATTCCGCCAATTCCGGTTATCTTGATCCTCAAGATGAGAGTACATGTATATGAGATTTTTGCATATCCATTTGTTGGTCAAGGGAGCATACAACCTCAGACAAAGCTGTTAATTAATTCCTTCAGTGCTGTTGTTTTAGCATGAATTACTTGCAGTTCTGTCTTTAGAGACTGGATATCTGTGCAATATCACTGCTCAAGATGCTGTACAAATGCCTCAATCTCACTCCATGTTGGCAAAGCTCATAAAAAGTCTCGTAAATCCCCCTCATCTAAATTTTGACTTATAACTGGGGAGTGTGTGAGCAAAGGTGGAAGAAGAGATGGAGGGAGAGATGAGGGAGAGAGAGGTGAGGCTGCCAACTGCGGCTTTGGTGGAGCAGCTGGCGGGAGACCGGGCTATGGATTGAAGAGAGAGTGGGATCACACACAGGCAGCTCCTGTGTGATGTTCTGTTGCCATTTTAGTAGAGATACTGGAGACACGGGTCTGCCCGTCGGCAGGGAAGAAGCCAGAGATGCCTCTCTGCAGGGACACAACAGTTGTGCAGATGGATGGCTGAAAGCACCATGTCCCTTTCTGCCCATGGGAGCTGGGAAAGGAGCCGGGTGATTGCAGGGTGATTGCCGGGTGAGTGCTGGGGTGAGCTAGAGCTGGAGAGAGCCGGGATAAACCGAAATGAGAGCCAAACTAAAATGCCGGATAAGGGATGGAGTGCTAAGAGAAACAGTGTTACAACTTTTGTCTGGCTGATCTCCCCGGGTCTCTGCTGGGGCACAGCACACTAGCAGGCTGCTTCCTCCATGTGCAGTCCACGGCCCTCTACAAATGTTAAACTTTCATAAAAGAAGTCTGGTTTAGAAATCTCCAATCTGGAAAGGACTGGCAGGAATAAATGTTTCATTGATATACACAGAGGCAGCTTTCTAATTAGGCAGATTAGGCACTCGCCTAAAGCCTTCTGCTCCAAGGGGCTTCACGGCCACCTAATCTGCCTAACGTGTGAGTAAGCAGTTGAGTGAATGTCCCCCGGTCAGTCTCCCCATGGCCGCTTTTAAAAGGGTTCCCCCATAGTGCCTGCAACTAGCTTTCGCTGGCCAGGGGCAGACTGGCCACCTGAGCATGGATGGATGGCTCTGGGCACCTCCCTCCCCTGGCTCCTCCTCTTCTGCCGCGCTCCACGGATCTCTGCCATGTGCAGAGAATGGATAATGTAGTGGCCGCAGAGGAACTCCCTGATCTCCTCTCCAGGATGGCTGTCACCTGCCAGAGCTGGTGCCGTCAGGCATAATCATCGAGGAGTTAGTGAGTCTGCAAGAGCGTCAAGGCATTGCATCACACAGCGACAGTGACACAGCATCCTGAGCAAAGGTGCCCCGGCCCCGAAACTTACCGCTGCCAGCCGCCTGTGACCTTACATACACACACAGCACTGACAATATTTATGTTATCTGGCATATAATGTCACCATCATCTCCATCCTCATTATCCCCCTGTGCTTGGCATCCCACCACCTGTCACCATCTTCTCCATCCTCATCACCCACTTGTGCCTGGCATCCCACCACCCCACCAGCCGTCACCATCATCTCCCTGTGCCTGGCATCCCACCACCTGTCACCATCTTCTCCATCCTCATCATCCCCCTGTGCCTGGCATTCCACCACCCCAGAGCCCTGTCACTATCCTCTCCATCCTCACCCACCTGTGCCTGGCATCCCATCACCCCACCGCCTGTCACCATCATCTCCCTGTACCTGGCATCCCGCCACCTGTCACCATCATCTCCATCCTCATCCCCCCTGTGCCTTGCATCCCGCCACCCCACCGCCTGTCACCATCATCTCCCTGTGCCTGGCATCCCACCACCTGTCACCATCTTCTCCACCCTCATCATGCCCCTGTGCCTGGCATCCCATCACCTGTCACCATCATCTCCATCCTCATCCCCCCTGTGCCTGGCATGCCACCACCCAACTGCCTGTCACCATCATCTCCCTGTGCCTGGCATCCCACCACCTGTCACCATAATCTCCATCCTCATCATCCCCCTGTGCCTGGCATCCCACCGCCTGTCACCATCATCTCCATCCTCATCATCTCCCTGTGTCTGACATCCCACCATCTGTCATCATCATCTCCCTGTGTCTGCAATCCCACTGCCTGTCATCATCATCTTCATCATCCCCTGTGCCCTGCATCCCACCTCTTGTCACCATGATCTCCATCCCCATCCCCATCATCCCCCTGTGCCTGGCATCCCACTGCCTGTCACCATGATCTCCATCCTTATCATCCCCCTGTGCCTGGCATCCCACCACCTGTCAACATCATCTCCATCCTCATCATCCCCCTGTGGCTGGCATCCCACCACCTGTCACCATAATCTCCATCCTCATCATCCCCTTGTACCTGGCATCCCATCGCCTGTCACCATAATCTCCATCCTCATCATTCCCCTGTGCCTGGTATCCCACCACCCCACCTCCTGTCACCATCATCTCCATCCTCATCCTAATCCCCCTCTGCTGACATCCTACCACCCCACTCATTGTCATTAACATCCCCAGCATCCCTCTCTACCCCACCTCTGGCATCCTACCACCCTGCCTCCAGTCATTATAGGGGAGATTTGACCTCTGCCTCTCACACCAATGCTGCCACCATCACCCAAACTGCATCCAACCAACTGTACCCTAACAGTTGCATCACACACCACAATACTGCCCTGCAACCCAGTGAGAGGTAATGATGTGCTGTAACCTCTAGCAGCCAATCAGTGCGCAGTAATAATGTGCAACCAATGAGTGAGCGGTAATGAGGGGCAGTAACCTCAAGCAAGCAATCAATGAGTGGTAATATTGTGCAGTAACCTCTAGCAACAAATGGGTGAGTTGTAATGGTGTGCAGTAACCTCTAGCAACCAAACAGTGAGATCTAATAATATATATATATATATATATATATATATATATATAGATAGATAGATAGATAGATAGATAGATAGATAGATAGATATAGATATATATGTTTAATGATATTTGATTAAAGAGTAATTGGTTAGAGAAAATTCTAGACATTGTGAATTCATAGTTCATAAGATTTAAGGCACTTACTATATGTAATTTATACAATTAATTTCTGTTGCTTGAATTATTTTTCCCATTTTGGGCGTGAGTGGGGCCTCATAGATATACACCTTTAAGGGAAATATATTAAATGCACATTTTTTGCAGGAAAAAGGCACATTTATTATTTTTCCCCACAGGAGCCTGGAAAGCATTGCACCTTTGATCAGTCAATTGCAGATGAGACGTCAGGTCTGGCAGACGTGTCCCTCAGCTTTCTGCCTGTACCTCTGTATGAGCTGTTCAGCACGCTAATAGTCCATTGACAGCTACAAGCTGTCTGCCTCGGTGGCAGATGGGCCTTGAAGTTTATTAATTCACAGATCATTGTGAATAAATGACATGGCTGTGTGGGCAAAACCTTGCACATCCGCATCAATTTTAAATGTGACAGAGGCTGTGGGGGAGAGGAACCCCAGTCCCCTGTCACAGACAGGGGGTCCTCAGGGAAAAGAGAGGCTGGATCATGTTACATGTTACACCCTAAATAAAGGTATAAACATGTTACATGTTCTAAAGGTGAAAATTTAGGGTGGATCACTCATATGCCACATCGGTATAAATCATTTAGAGAAGAAAACGTTGTTTCCCCCACTCCACTCGGGCGGACTTTAGAGGCAGATTGGAACAGCGGTATCATTTAAAAATATTTTATTAACACGTAGTTCCGCCTTTTAAAAAAAAAAAAAAAAAGTCAGCAGCTACAAATACTGCAGCTGCTGACTTTTAAAATATGGACACTTACCTGTCCAGCATGCCTGCGGTGTTGGCACCCGAAGCCGATCTGTTGATTGGCTCTCTGGTGCTGCCGCCACCATCTTTGGTATGGGAATCATTGCGGCTTCACTTCCCGGTTCCCCACTGCACATGCGTGAGTTATGCTGTGCAATACGGACGGTCCCTGCTGTCTCTGGGATCCATGTGTTTCCCAGTAGACAGCAGGGGATGACAGGAAGTGGCATAGCTAGCCACAGAATCTGCAGCTATCTATGCCCAGAATTGGGTGCAGTTACCTGTATTATACAGGTATCTGCACCCCCTCCCCCTGAAAGGTGCCAATTGTGACACCGGATGGGGGGAGGGTTTCAATGAGCGAAAGTTCCACTTTAGGGTGGAGCTCCACTTTAAGTGTAAACATATAAACATACAAAGTATAAAATGATAAAAAGGTATGTGTCCACTAGCAGCCAAAGAGTGGCCAGATAGAGAGGACATTACATATACCCAAGTAGAAAAATGACTTTCAACAGTATTATCATTATTATTATACACGATTTATATAGCGCCAACAGTTTACACAGTGCTTTACAGTGTATGGGGGGGACAACAAAATTACAGTACAATTCAATACAAAAGGTACAGGAGGGCCTACATTCTAAAGGGAGGGGGTGGTGGTACACAAGGTAAGGGCACGGGAGGGCACGCTGTGACGTCACCACGTTGAACGAGAGGAGGGCGGGCTCCCAAGTTTGGCGGCGGGCTTGTATTAATATGATTGAAACATATATTTTTATGTAAGTGCATTTCGTTTTATAATTAAAGGATCATCAATGGTTTTACACTATGGGAAGCTTCTCTTTCTTTTCTGAGCATATTCATTGTTTGGGAATGGGAGTGTGGAGCACCGTAATGATCTACAGCGCATGAAGTGTCGCCCTTGGGATAGCAGGACATCTGGTACAGGCAAGAGGTTGCGATTGGCTCTTACCATAACGCTCCTTACGCTCTTACCATCTGGTAAGCGCAATCTTTTGGCTGGGCACATTTTTGATATTTGTGTGGAATCACTGTGGTGCGTCCATTTGAAGCCGAGCGATTTATTTCCAATCTTTTCTACTATGGACTTTTATTAACATAAGAAGTGAAAGACTTTATGATGAAAGTAGTGCTGTTTACTTATAATTGTGACAGTTACTTTTATTTATTGGCGCAGCTCTTTTTTTTTTCTATTTCTACTGATTGTGTGCATATCCAACAGTTGAGCAGCAGCCTTGTGATTTTTTTATTTTTTTTATCTATATTTTTGATTGTTATATTTATTTTTTAGGTCTCAGCGCAGTTTGGTTTCACCCCCCCCCCCCCCTTTTTTTTTGTTTTAAAGTAATAGCTGCAGAGTATGATTTGATGGAGGTGGCAGTATGTCATCAAAGAATGTGTGAGCCCCTGTGCATATTTGCATTTCGCTTGGTCGCGTCTTCAGGACACACTTTGAGGGGGTATAGGAAAGGTCTCACTGATCCGGACATGCAATAACGCCTGCACAGAGATATTCTTGGTTGGATAACAAGATACTATGATGAACATAAAGGATCCACAATTGGCATACAAAGCCAAATAACTGGGCTTCTAGGGGCAAATGGAATCCTATGTGAGGACTTTCCCATTGAATAAGGGTCACACAATGGCTAAATTAGCATCAGTTCAATGTTGCCTGTAATTTGTCAGTCAAGCCGTTAATACACAAGTGTGTTTTGGCCTGATTCACTGTTGGTCCACTGTATCTGGGGAGTTTGGCAGCTCATAGCCCATAATCAAGGGTCTATTGTATTAATGTAAAATGTGAAAATTGGGAAATTTTAATATATTATCATGGCCATAGCAAATATAATTTTCTGTTTGCTTCAGTAGATGAAGGAACAGAGACGGGGAGATAATAATAAGGGTTGTGTAACTATCACTGGATGAAAACTCAGGACAAATTAGGCCATGGGTAGTGCTTCCATGTTTAGTCTGCATATAAGGTCTGTACTATGTGTATAATTATCTTTACTATATATATACTTATTAACAGTGTGTGTGTGTGAAGGGTGGAGTTCATTTTGAAAACCTATTTAAAAAATTTAGTTACAGGAGCTCTAGCTAGCTGTAGTAGTTCACTAGTCCCTTGCTTGATAATCCAATCCAAACCATTGTTGTCGATGGTAGAAATTCTTTGATTTGCATCACAAAGGCATCTTATGCCGCATACACGTGACCAGACTTTCCGGCAGACTAGGTCCGACGGTCTTTCTGACAGACTTTCAGCGGAGTTCCGACGGACTTCTGAACGAACGGACTTGCCCACACATGAACGGATTAAGTCCGTTCGAAAGTCCGTTCATTTTGAGCATGATGACGTACGACAGGACTAAAAAAGGAGGTTCAATAACCAGCAGCCAATAGCTTCCCTTGCAACGTATTTGGTCCGTCGGACCAGCATAGAGACGAACGGTTTTCCCGATAGGAATTGAGTCCATCGGACAGATTTGAAACCTGTTCTATTTCTAGGTTCATCTGATTTTTTAAATGGAAAACGATCGGATTAGCCCACACACGATCGGATTGTCTGACGGACTGATTTAGTCGGACCTAGTCTGCCGGAAAGTCCGATCATGTGTACACGGCATTATACACTGCAAGCTCAGTACAGAATTTTTTTACTCATCTAAAATGCAGCCTATTGTTTACAACGTGCCTGTGCACATAGGTATATATATTCATATTCATGAGTAAAAAAAAAAAAAAGAAAAATCTGAGTTTGCGGTCAGTATTTTGCACCGGTACACACAAATATGTGCATATACGAGTACGGCCATGAATACTACATTCTGGGAGCTAGAATGCGAGAATACAATTATGCACAAATGCATGAAAATATGCCCAACATAACCACGTGAAATTATATCTAAAAATGCAGATTTTCAAACATCAGTACCGTGTGCAAGAGGCCTTACTGTATGTACCACTGCTAAGATCAACATAAGTTAGACATAAGACATCTATCATTTTTTGGATGCATTTTCCAAATTTAGCAAACAACTCCTCATTTCTGCTTACCTTCACACAATAAAGGCCTTCTGTTCTTTAATTTGTATCCAGTCTGACATTCACATTTATAGTAGCCAGGAAAATTGACACAGCTGCGAGACTCTCCACACATTCCCGACCGTAAGCACTCATCAACATCTGAAATAAACTATATTGTTAGAAGAGTGATAGGACTTCTAACAAAGCAACTAACATTGTATTGCTACTATTTAAGGACAATTGTTGGCTATAAACATTACACCATGGTCGGGTGTAAACCAATCTTTTATTTTTTTTCAGATTAGCAAACAGGCATGCATGGTTATTTTGCACAGTACCACTGGCACCTTTACAGGACAATATCATAAGAATTAGTCTCAGTTACTTAATTATTGCTAAAAACATCTAGCACACTGGTTGTTTATTGAAAATAAATAATTGTTGATAACTAAAGGAAAAAAAACAATGCTGTATCAAGTACAACACACTAAGGGACATACACTAGATTTACAGCTTAATTTTTTCCCTGGAAAATCTCAGGCATACTCGCCTAATTATGGTACTAAGATTAGGAATAATATTTTTAGACATATATCTTGTGGCAAACAAGAGACAAGATCGAAATATATAAAGTTCTCTTACCCACACAAGATCTTGTTCCATGTGTTACATTCAGTCTGTACCCATGATGACAATGACAGTTAAATGAGCCAACAGTGTTGAGACACAATCCCTTTCCATGACCACATGGGTCACTTTTACATTCATCAATGTCTAGGGCACAACAAACAAAAACACATTGCATAGAAATATTATTAGAATTTTTCTTTCACATGTATTGTTATTTGATATTGGATATTTTATTTTTAGAATAATAACTTTATTGTATATGTTGTAATTATAAGCTTTTGGTAACATATTAAAACAATTGCATTCATTGCATGTTATTACTGCATGTGCTGTATGAGCTATCATACTTGTTCATCTATATTAAGGTCCCAGCAATTTTATGTGAACATCGGTGTATTTGCCCCTCCCAACCTTTTTTGCCAGTCTACTTGTTCATCACATAATGTGGACGTGTCCACGGATCCAAATCTTTTGGTCCAAAATACAAAACCTTATTGCACATATCACGGGACTGCATGTTCCACTTTCTGCTGGAATGGCAGTTCTGTCTCTGGGGATTGAGAAAGTCCCGACAGATTCATGAGTCATAATTACACACTTGCTACTTAGTACAAGTTTGACAATTATGCGACATTGGAAGGATCCGAGGCCACCCTCACTTTCATAAATCGTGGAGACGACCAATACCCACGCCAACTATGAGTTAATGTTTGCATCCACGCAAGGCACTTACCAAAATATGCATTCTAAATGGAACCATTGGGTCGATTGGCACAGATTAAGAACATAATTAACCACCTCAATACAGTGCAGTTTCACCCCCTTCCTGACCAGACCAATTTTCAGCTTTCAGCGCTCTCACAGTTTGAAACACTGTATCCATATGAAACTTGCGTCCTTTTTTCCACACAAATAGAGCTTTCTTTTAGTGGTATTTAATCACTAGTGGGTTTTTTATTTTTTGTGCTATAAATAAAATAAAACGTAAATTTTGTGAAAAAAATGCATTTTTCTTGGTTTCTGTCATAAATGTTTGCTAATTAGTAAATTTTCTTCATAAATTTTGGCTAAAATTTATACTGCTACATATCTTTGGTAAAAATAACCCACATTAGTATATATTATTTGGTCTTTGTGAAAGTTATAGAGTCTACAAACTATGGTGCCAATCACTGAAAATTGATCACTTCTGATGAGGCCTTCAGTACATCAGGTGTACCTCATTTCTTGAGACACTAACAAGTCAGGAAAGTACAAATACCCCCCAAATGACCCCTTTTTACAAAGTAGACATCCCAAGGTATTAAGTAAGTAGCATGGTGAGTTTTTTTAAGTTGTAATTTTTTCCCACAATTCTTTGCAAAATGAAGATTTTTTATTTTTTTTTATTTTTTTTTACTAAATTGTCATATTATCAGGTTATTTCTCACACACAGCATATGCATACAACAAATTACACCCCAAAATACATTCTGCTACTCTTCCTGAGTACGGCGATACCACATGTGTGAGACTTTTACACAGCCTGGCCACATACAGAGCACCAACATTGATGTAGTACCTTCAGACGTTCTACGAGCAAAAATGACGCATCTCATTTCTCAACCACCTATTACACTTTTGAAGTCCCTGGAGTACCAGGACAATGGAATTTCCCATAAAATGACCCCATTTTGGAAAGCAAACACCCCAACGTATAATCTGTGAGGCATAATGAGTCTTTTGAATGGTTAATTTTTTTCCAGAAGTTTTTGGAATATGTGGAAAAAAATTAAAACACATTTTTTTTTTACACAAAATTGTCAATTTATAAGCTATTTCTAACACATAGCATGTATATAGCAAAAATTACACCCCAAAATACATTCTGCTACTCTTCCCGAGTACGGTGATACCACGTGTGTGAGACTTTTACACAGCCTGGCCACATACAGAGCAACTAACATTGATGTAGTACCTTCAGATGTTCTACGAGCAAAAATTACGCATCTCGTTTCTCAACCACCTATTACACTTTTGAAGGCCCTGGAGTACCAGGACAATGGAATTTCCCATAAAATGACCCCATTTTGGAAAGCAAACACCCCAACGTATAATCTGTGAGGCATAATGAGTCTTTTGAACGGTTCATTTTTTTCCAGAAGTTTTTGGAATATGTGGAAAAAAATTAAAACGCATTTTTTTTTTACACAAAATTGTCAATTTATAAGCAAAAATTACACCCCAAAATACATTCTGCTACTCTTCCCGAGTATGGCGATACCACATGTGTAGGACTTTTACACAGCCTGGCCACATAGAGAGGCCGAACATTGAAGTAGTACGTTCAGGCGTTCTAGGAGCATAAATGACACATCTCATTTCATTCCTACCCATCACACTTTTGAAGGTCCTGGACCACCAGGATAGTGAAATTACCCACAAAATGACCCCATTTTGGAAAGCAAACACCCCAACGTATATTCTATGAGACATGAGCTGCAAATAGGTACTCGGGTACTCTGATGGCCTGGTGACAAGTACTCGGGTACTCTGATGGCCTGGTGACAGGTACTCGGGTACTCTGATGGCCTGGTGACAGGTACTCGGGTACTCTGATGGCCTGGTGACAGGTACTCGGGTACTCTGATGGCCTGGTGACAAGTACTCAGGTACTCTGATGGCCTGGTGACAAGTACTCAGGTACTCTGATGGCCTGGTGACAGGTACTCCGATGGTTTGGTGACTGGTATTTGGGTACTCTGAAGGGCGGTGACAGGTACTCATATGGACTGTGACAGGTACTCGGGTACTCAGATGAACTGTGACAGGTACTCGGGTACTCAGATGGACTGTGACAGGTACTCGGGTACACAGATGGACTGTGACAGGTACTCGGGTACACAGATGGACTGTGACAGGTACTCGGGTACCCTGATGGACTGTGACAGGTACTCGGGTACCATGATGGACTGTGACAGGTACTCAGTACTCTAATGGACTGTGACAGGTACTCGGTACTCTAATGGACTGTGACATGTACTCGGTACTCTAATGGACTGTGACAGGTACTCGGGTACTCTGATGGACGGTGAAAGGTACTCGGGTACTCTGATGGCCTGGTGACAAGTACTCGGGTACTCTGATGGCCTGGTGACAAGTACTCAGGTACTCTGATGGCCTGGTGACAGGTACTCTGATGGTTTGGTGACTGGTATTTGGGTACTCTGAAGGGCAGTGACAGGTACTCATATGGACTGTGACAGGTACTCGGGTACTCAGATGGACTGTGACAGGTACTCGGGTACTCTGATGGGCTGGGACAGGTACTCGGGTACTCTGATGGGCTGGGACAGGTACTCGGGTACTCAGATGGGCTGGGGCAGGTACTCGGGTACTCAGATGGGCTGGGACAGGTACTCAGGTACTCAGATGGGCTGGGACAGGTACTCGGGTACTCAGATGGGCTGGGACAGGTACTCGGGTACTCTGATGGGCTGGGACCGGTACTCGGGTACTCTGATGGGCTGGGACAGGTACATGGGTACTCTGATGGGCTGGGACAGGTACTCGGGTACTCTGATGGGCTGGGACAGGTACTCGGGTACTCTGATGGGCTGGGACAGGTACTCGGGTACTCTGATGGGCTGGGACAGGTATTTGGGTACTCTGATGGGCTGGGACAGGTACTCGGGTACTCTGATAGGCTGGGACAGGTACTCGGGTACTCTGATGGGCTGGGACAGGTACTCGGGTACTCTGATGGGCTGGGATAGGTACTCGGGTACTCTGATGGGCTGGGACAGGTACTCGGGTACTCAGATGGGCTGGGACAGGTACTCGGGTACTCACATGGGCTGGGACAGGTACTCGGGTACTCAGATGGGCTGGGGCAGGTACTCAAATACTCTGATGGACTGTGACAGGTACTCTGATGGACTGTGATTGACAGGTACTATGAGGGGTGGTGACAGGTCCTCTTTATTGGGGGGGGGGCAATCAGTGTGATTGGTGTACACTGTATGCGGTAACGAGATGTTACTGCAATCTCCTCCTCAAACACGATCGGTGTGTGAGGAGGAGAACCCGGTAACATCCCGTTACCGCGGTTTGTTTACATTTTAGTGATCGGCTGTGAAAGGATCACAGCCGATCACGTGGGTAAACAGCCGGCCAATGGCTGTTTACCAGCGTTGGTGACGAGCAGTGTTCCCGGGGAACACACCGCCACCGACGTGCACGCGCAGCGCGCTCGCAATCGCGCGCATGCGCCGTGCACGTTCGGGGTGTGACCATCTGTGATCGGCCGTGACTTCATCACGGCCGATCACGTGGTAAACAGCCATAACGAATGGCTGTTCACCCCCTTCGGTGGCGAGCGGTGTCTCCGTGACACGCCGCCACCGAAGAAACAGGGATGCGCGCGCACGATCGCGCGTTCCCTGTTTAAACGGGAGGACGTCATATGACGGCCCCCGCCACAATAGGTGCGCCGCCTGGCCGTCATTTGACGGCCGGCGGTCGGCAACCAGTTAAGGTACAATGATAACAACATTATTATTGAATCATAGTACTACTCAACAATAGAGATTGTTGACCAAACACTCTTTTCTCCCTCCCTATCTTTTTCTGTTTTCTTCCTTTCTCTCCATTTCTAAGATGATATCACTCATCACAAATATGATACTAGAACATTCTATTTTTACATTTAGTTCAACGTTTATAATAAAGAACAATAAGCACCTTAATTACCTATAAGCATTAAACGTCCAGTTGATGTAAGATAGGTTCTACAACCTTTTAACGTCTAAATAAGAGTGTATGACTTCTATTAAACAAAGGATACAATTTAACTCAATAATGGTGCATGTATACTTGGTAGCCTAATATATTATACGGAATTAAATTCAGGAAATGTAAGTAGGGGGAGGCTCTGTCTGCACCCTTCTCGACACAGTTTGATCCTAGATGGGATGTCGAAGGAGGGAGTAGAGTCCCCCACCCTAAGTCCAGATGCAATACTACTTATTGGGTTTAATTATATTTAGCAAAGTGACAATCAATCACCATTATTCATTGTGTACTGGAAATCTGCCTTATTGTATGACATGTTCTGTTTATATAAAAATGCAAACGTAATCTTTTTTTGTTATATGTTTATGTAAAATTTCAATAAAAACATTGAAAAGTAAAATCTGGCCTCTTTTCGATTGATTATTAATATCATTAAAGTTATATGAACAAAGTTTCAATAAAGATGGTGAGAAGAGATCAGGTGCCATTTCCTGGCCGAAAAAACAAAAACAAAAACCAAATAAAGGTATGAGAGAGATAACGGTCTCTGGACCCGGGACTACTCCAGAACCAAAGTCCGAATAGACAGGCTATAAACTATAAAAGGTGGGTAAAAAAACATACACAATAGGGAATGGAATTAATCCAAAAACAAAAATGAGAGGCCCCATCATAAGACCCTGGTGAAAAAATATCAACCTTTACCACAATTACTGACATGAATGAAAATGTAGTAGTCAATCAAATAACTTGGCACCCCACACCACAAAGTCTGTAGTCTCATCCATGAGTCTCGGGAACCTCCCAGATCAGATGCATGAGGCAAAACGAAAGAAATAAAATATATAAATAAATGAGGGGAACCAAACACCAGTGACCCCCTATAATATAGTACAACATAAGTCTAATCCTAGTGTAACATTTTTCAAAATTACATGTAGCTACGATACCCCGTGAAAAAAAAATTAAATAAAATAAAAGCTTTAGTTCCCCAATAACTATAGCATATGCCATACAGCCAATTCATCTCCTTTTTGATAAACCCTCCCCCAGTTGTCCACAGGCTACAGTGGTGGGATAGCAAATTGAACCAAAAATGACAGACATAATGCCCACTCCTCATCCCTTGTGCCCGCCTCTGGCACATACAACAAGAAAATTAAAATATATCACTTATCACCTTCAAAGAGACACATACTCAAATGCCGTGTACACATGATCAAACAAGCGGGTGGAAAAGTCCGGCAAACTGAAGTCCGCCAAACAATCCCCCCGTGTGTAGCCTCCGGCATACTTTTTTGACCCGAAAGTACGGCGGACTTAGAAAGTACTTTTACACTCCAATCTTCCCGCCGGACTCGCATTTCGGCGGACAATCCGGCCGTGTGTATGCCAGTCCGCTGTACTTTTGAAATGAGCGGACTTTTCCCGCCCGGAGAAAAGTCCGCTCATTTCGAACGGGTCTCCAGGTAGGCGGGGCCCACGAAGGAGACGTCGCTGGCCCCGCCGCCTGGTATGGACTTAAAGGGGATCGGCGTGGGGACCCCCCAGGTCCACATCAGACCCTTGTTGGAGCATGCTACCCGGCCGGCCAGGAAAGGGGGGACGAGCGAGCGCCCCCCCCTCCTGAGCCGTACCAGGCCGCGTGCCCTCAACATGGGGGGTGCCTTGGGGAAGGGGGGCCGCGCGGCCCCCCCACCCCAAAGCACCTTGTCCCCATGTTGATGAGGACAAGGGCCTCTTCCCGACAACCCTGGCAGTTGGTTGTCGGGGTCTGCGGGCGGGGGGCTTATCTGAATCACAACACATTGCATAGAAATATTATTAGAATTTTTCTTTCACATGTATTGTTATTTGATATTGGATATTTTATTTTTAGAATAATAACTTTATTGTATGTGTTGTAATTATAAGCTTTTGGTAACATATTAAAACAATTGCATTCATTGCATGTTATTACTGCATGTGCTGTATGAGCTATCATACTTGTTCATCTATATTAAGGTCCCAGCAATTTTATGTGAACATCGGTGTATTTGCCCCTCCCAACCTTTTTTGCCAGTCTACTTGTTCATCTATATTGAGGTCCCAGCAATTATATGTGAACATAAATGTATTTGCCCCTCCCAACCTTTTTTGCCAGTCTAGGTTCACATCTATACGGCTGAGCATGATATGTTTTTCAGGCATGTTTTTCAGTGCATTTTACGTTTTTAAACCAGCCTTTTTTATGAGTTTTGGCATAAAACTTTCATGCATTTTGCATTTTACATACTTATTTATTTTCTCTGGACCCCCCCACCCTAAAGCACCTTGCCCCCATGTTGATAAGGAAAAGGGCCTCTTTCTGGAAACCCTAGCAGGTGGTTGTCAGGGCCTGCAGGTGGGGGGCATTTCTGAATCTGGGACCCCCAGATCCTGGCCCCCCCTATGTGAATGTGTATCGGGTACATCATACCCCTACCCATTCACCAAAAAAGCAGTGAAATGTAATAAAAACACAAGAGCTGTTTTTTGACAATTCCTTTATTAATAGCTCTATCTTCTTTATCCGTTTCTTCCCACTGTCTTCTCCTTCCCACCGTCTTCTTCTCGAGCTGCCTCTTCCCGCCGCCATCTCTTCCTGCTGTTGTCTTTTTCCTCGCCGCCGGTTACCCGCTAAAAAAATAATAAAAAGCCGCTCTTGTTCTGTTGATGCCTTCATCTGTTTTGTTGTTGTCCACTCTCTGTCGACTCTTATTTAGCAATGGAGCATGGTCATTGGATGACATTACCTGGAGAGCCCGCCCCTTGCCCATTGTCACAAAGGGCGGGTTCCCCGGGTGATGTCATCAAATGGCCACGCCCCATTGCTATAAGATTCTGCAGAGAGCAGACAACAACAAAACAGATGAAGGCATCAACAGAACAAGAGCGTCTTTTTTAAAAAAAATTGTGGCTAACCGATGGCTAGGAAGAAGACAGCAGGGGGAAGAGATGGCGGTGGTGGGAAGAGGAGGCTCAAAGAGGAAGAGATGGCAAGAAAGAGAAGATGGAAGGAAGGAGAAGATGGCAGGAAGAGACAGCTAGAGAAGTCTGAGCTATTAATAAAGGAATTGTCAAAAAACAGCGCTTGTGTTTTTATTACATTTCACAGTTTTTTTGGTGAATGGGTAGGGGTACGATGTACCTGATACCCATTCACATAGGGGGGCTTCCAAATTCTCATAAGCCCCCCGCTCGCAGACCCAGAAAACAACAGGCTAGGGTTGTCGGGAAGAGGTTCTTGTCCTCATCAACATAGAAAACGAACAAACAAAACTAATTCCATAAACAAATTAAATAAATGAAACACATTTAACTAAACTAATTTATGTAAATAACGAATTTAACTAAATTAACCACTTCCCGACCAGCGCACGACGATGTACATCGACAGAATGGCACGGGCAGGCATATTGGCGTACAGGTACGTCCAATATTCGATGCCGCCCTGCCATCGGGGGCGCGCCGCCGGCGGCGCGCTCCCGCGCTGGTCGGGACCCCCGTAAGTCCGGTCGCGGGACCCGCGGACTCGATCGCCGGGGGCATCCCCGCGATCGTCTCACGGAGCAGCCGAATGGAGGAAATGCTGTGTAAACAACATTTTTCCATTCTGCCTAGCAACTAGTGACGCTGATCTCTGCTCCATGTGATTGGAGCAGAGATCAGTGTACACTAAATGAAAGCCCAACCCCCCCACAGTCAGTAACACTCCCCTAGGAACACTTAACCCCTACACTGCCACCCACTGGTTAACCCTTTCACTGCCAGTGTCATTTACACAGGAATCACTGCATTTATATAGCAGTGATTACTGTATAAATGACAATGGTCCCAAAAATGTGTCAAAAATGTCCGATGTGTCTGCCATAATGCCGCAGTCACAATAAAAATCGCTGATCGCCGCCATTACTAGTAAAAAAAAAATAATAAAAAATTATTAATAAAAATGCTATAAAACTATCCCTATTTTGTAAACGCTATAACTTTTGCGCAAACCAATCAATAATCGCTTATTGCGATTTTTTTTACCAAAAATATGTAGAAGAATACGTTTCGGCCTAAACTGAGGGAAAAAAATGTTTTTTTATATATTTTTGGGGGATATTTATTATAACAAAAAATAATGCGTTTTTTCAAAATTGTCGCTCTATTTTTGTTTATAGCGCAAAAAATAAAAACCGCAGGGGTGATCAAATACCACCAAAAGAAAGCTCTATTTGTGGGAAAAAAAGGACGTGAATTTTGTTTGGGAGCCACGTCGCACAACCGCGCAATTGTCAGTTAAAGCGACGCAGTGCCGAATCGCAAAAAGGGGTCTGGTCTTTGACCAGCAAATTGGTCCGGTCTGAAAGTGGTTAAACTAAACAAAGTTTTTCATTCTGCACATGTCTACAACATAGGCCATTAGGGGAAATTTCCTGCACAGTTACCAAGTAACTATAGACCTGTTAGTATAACTTCTATAGTTGGGAAGATTCTGGGGAGTTTAATAAAAGAGCACATACAGTAGATGAGTTCTTGCTAGGAAAAAAATATTTTAAACAACAGACAAAATAGATTCATGAAAGACAGAAGTTGTCAAACAAACCTGATTTATTTTTATGAGGAGGTAAGTAAAACCTTAGACAGAGGGGTGGCTGTGGACATGGTATACTTGGATTCTTCAAAAGCATTTGGCACAGTTCCCCACTCACGGCTAATGTGTAAGGTAAAGACTACAGATCTAGAAAAATCAGTTTGTAAATGGATAGAAAACTGGCTAAAAGACCGTATTCAGGGAGTAGTGGCTAATGATTCATACTCTCAATGCCCTAGGGTTGTTAGTTGTGTACACCAAGGTTCAGTGTCAGGATCCTTATTTTTTAAATATATTTAAAAATGACAGAGTCTGGGATTAAAAGTACCATTTCCGTCTTTGCAGATGACACCAAGCTATGCAGTGGAATAACAGCCTTACAGGATGTCTCCAATTTACAATCTGACCTCAATGCACTGTCTAATTGGGTAACTATGTGGCAAATGAGGTTTAATGTTGATAGATGTAAAGTTATGCACTTGGGGCCTAAGAATATGCATGCATCATACATACTGGGGGAATCAATGGTGTGACGGATCTGGACACCAGTTCACAAAAAGCATATTGTGAAACTGGAGGAAGTGGAGCGAAGGGTGACCAAACTGAAAAGAAGCATGGAGGAGCTCAGCTATGAGGAAAGATTAGAGGAACTGAGTTTATTCTCTCTTGAGAAGAGGATATTAACCACTTCTGGGCCGCTGCACACCGATGTACATCCTTACTTTGGGGACGGATATGTTTGTTATGGCAGCAGCTAGCTGCCATAACCCCGGTATCCCCGTGTTTGGCCAGAGGTCCAATACAAGATAACAGTGGTCTCTGCGGAGGACTCACCATGAGATCACTTTTATCAGCGGCGGGAGAGGGGCACCCCTCCCACCGCGATTCGATGCCCTCCGCTGCTTACCGGAGCCTTCGGCAACGATGGAGGCGATTGCATCTGTCCCCTGGGCTGACATGGAGACAAACGAGGGGAAGATGGCCCCCACCCGTCTCTATGACACTGCAGGGCAGAAGCGACGTCAAAACGTCACTTCTGCCCATAGCTCTTAAAGGGCCATTTTCTTTATCTTTTTAAATGACAACATTGTTTTTTTTACTGCATCTTAGTGTAAATATGAGATCAGAGGTCTTTTTGACCCCAGATCTCATATTTAAGAGGTCCCGTCATGCCCTCTAAGGGAAACAGGCAGTGGAGCCTTATGGCTTCACTGCCCGTTTCCTACTGCGCATGCGCGAGTCCCGCAGCTACTGCGCATGCGCGAGTCCCGCAGCGCTTTCTGAATGGGACGCGCTGTGTTCTGGAACACACAGTTCCCAGAACACAGCGCGACCCATTACCCAGAAGACGCCGCGACGAAGAGAGAAGACAGAAGATCTCCGCGGAGGAGGAAGAGGAAGATTAGGATTATGTGCCTAGCAACAGGCATTTCTGGTAAGTAAAAAAAAAAAATTTTTTTTCATTTTTTTTTTTTTTTAGATTTTTTTGTAATTTTTAATATTTTTTTGTTTTCAGGGTGGCCCTCCACTTTAAGGGAGGACATGATCAACATGTATAAATACATAAATAATCCATATAGTGAAATTGGTGTGGATTTATTCACTTTAAGATCATCACATGGGACAAGGGGGCACTCTTTACATTTGGAGGAAAAGAGATTTATTCTCCAAATGCGGAAAAGCTTATTTACAGTAAGAGCTGTGAACATGTGGAATATACTCCCTCAAGAGCTGGTTCTGTCCAGCAGATTGCTTTTAAAACAAGGCCTGGATTCTTTCCTAAATGTACATAATATAACTGGATACTAACATTCATAGGTAAAGTTGATCCAGAGAATATCCAATTGTCTCTTGGGGGATCGGGAAGGAATTTTTTCCCCCTACTGGAGCAAATTGGATTATGCTTTGTTGGGATTTTTTGCTTTCCTCTGGATCAACTGTGGGTATATGATTGTGTAAATAGGATTATAAAGTTGTTGTTTTTTCCCCCTTTTATTGGCTGAACTAGACAGACTTGTTTAATTTTTCAACCAGACTATGTAACATTTTAGAAAATATTTTGTCTTGGGAATGGTTCAGATTACATTCAGCATAATCACTTATGGTGGTGCTTGCAGACACTTGGGTTCAAATTGAGGGCAGGTTCAGTAAACACATCCAAAAATCCCAAAACCGTGAACTTTAAACCCATCTCAGGAAAGGAAAAATGCTTCTTTGCAATAAGGCTACTTCTTCTGACCAGCACAGGGCTATGGACTCTGTATTGAACTTAATGACTAGGGATGAGCTTTTGGTTTGACCTGAATACAAGTTTGGACTGAATTTTGTACAGTATATAGTAACATAGAAACATAGAAGAGAGCAGAAAAAGACCATGTGATCCATTGAGTCTGTCCCATTTTTTAGTTTATACTATATATATATATATATATATATATATATATATATATATATATATATATATATATATATATATATATATATATATATATATATATCACAATTGTAGAGGTAAGATGCACTGAACAATCCTTAAAGTGCAAGCAATCTAGTCCTTACCACGGCGGGCAGATATGTAGAAACAACGATGCGGATTGCTGCACAGAATTATTTTATTTCCAAAAGGGTTACATCAGATAGAAATATAAAAAAAGTACCAGGTACAACTGGCAGTCGACATTTCGGGCTATGAAGCTAGCGCCCTTTCTCACAATCTCATGTCTGCAACTGGTAACACACTTCACATAACATTTATCAGAATCACAGATTCCTTAATCACAGTAATAGATTCAGCTGAAATCAGTTAAGCCACATTTAACTCTATATTTCTTAATCCTACTATCAATCACTTTCAAGTGGTATCGGAGCGATTTTATAGGCCAAGGGTACATCTGAGTTCTCACTAGATAAAAAAGAATACATTATTAATCGAACGAATGCTCAATCACAATCATAAGTCAGTAAAATAAGCAATCAATTAACCGCCATAGATATCAGCACCATCTTAACATATACTAACTATTCATTTTGACATGCACTCAGTAAAGAAACAGTTACAGGTCAAAATCAGTGTTTAACCCTTTCGGCTGAAGCGTGTCCAAACAATCGATCCAAAAAACGTCTCCTTTTTTTTTAAATCAATTCCCTGTCTCCTCCTCGTCTATTTACGGATACTCCATCAATAACCATATATCTTAATTGAGATACCGTGTGTTTTTTTCTCCAAGAAATGCCTCGATAATGGTAATTTCTCTAATTTATAACAAATAGAGTACTTGTGTATTGTAATCCTGTCTTTTACTTTTTCAGTTGTTTCCCCTACATAAATCAATCCACATGGACATTTAATCATATATATAATGTAGGATGACTGACAGGTAAAATGGTCTTTAACCACTTGCTTACTGGGCACTTAAACCCCCCTCAGTCCCAGACCAATTTTCAGCTTTCAGCGCTGATGCACTTTGAGTGACAATTGCGCGGGCATACAACACTGTACCCAAATGAAATTTTTATCATTTTTTTCCCACAAATAGAGCTTTCTTTTGGTGGTATTTAGTTACAGCTCGGAGTTTTATTTTTTGCTAAACAAACAAAAAAAGATGCAAAAAAAAAAAAAAAAAAAATCATGTTTTAATAGTTTGTTATAAAATTTTGCAAACGGGTCATTTTTCTCCTTCATTGAAGTGCGCTGATTAGGCGGCACTGATAGGCTGCATTGGTGGGCACTGATGGGCTGCATTGGTGGGCACTGATGGGCTGCATTGGTGGGCACTGATGGGCTGCACTGGTGGGCACTGATAGGCATAGTTAAGGCGGCACTAATAGGCACAGATAAGGCGGCACCGATGGGCACAGATAAGGCGGCACTGATGGGCAAAGATGGGCACAGATAAGATGGCACGGATGGGTGGCACGGATAAGTGGCACGGATGGGTGGCACGGATGGGCACTGATAGGTACCACAGATAGATGGGACTGATGGGCACTGATAGGTGGCACTGATAGGTGGCTCTGATAGGTGGCACTGCTGGGCACTGATGGGCGGCACTGCTGGGCACTGATGGGCGGCACTGGGGTGCAGCACCTTTGAGGCACTGTGGGTGGCACTGTGGGTGGCACTGTGGGGTGGCACTGTGGGTGGCACTGTGGGTGGCACTGTGGGTGGCACTGTGGGCACTATGGGCACTGACAGGGGGCACTGACGGGGGGCACTTACTTTTTCTTTTATTTTACTTCAGGATGGCACTGCGGGAGGCAGGTGGGCACAGGCAGGTGGCAGGTGGTCCCTTGTATTGATGGCCGTGATCGGGACTGATGTCCCGATCACGGCCGCCGGTGATCGGCTTTTTTTTTCTCTCCTCGCGCTGTCAGCGCGAGGAGGAATAATAGCCGATTACCGGCTCCGTTCTATCACATGATCAGCTGTCATTGGCTGACAGCTGATCACGTGATAAGGGGTCGGGATCGACCCCTTACACGGATCGGTGATCAGGCGAGTCTCACGGACTCGCCGATCACAGAGCGCGCCGCGCGCGCCCCTCAGGGGGCGCGCAGGCCGCTCGTAGCCAGGACGACGTCAATAGACGTAGTCCTGGAAATGTAGGTCCGCGCTAATGCCGTCATTTGGCAATAGCGCGGATCTGAAGTGGTTAATATTGATTAGGCTTGTGCAATTCGTTTCGTAACGAATCGAAATTTGGCCGAATTTTGCATCTTTCGGACATTCGGATGCATCCGAATGTCCGAATAAAAAAATAACGAATAACAACGAATACGAAAGATATATGACAAAGGAATTTGAATGAATTCGACATGATTCAGTAATTCTTTAAAGATCTAATGAAACAAAAGGTCAGCTCAAACTAAATCTTATAGTCCAATCAGCTAATAAATTTTGTGCCAGAGGATGGATTACTGGCAAAGTGCATTCCTGAGAAGTGAGTGAGAAGGGTGTTGTATTGTATTTGAGCCGCGGAGAAGAGACGTTGTCATTGTGTGTGTTAAAACATTCAATAAACAAATGACTTTCCAAACTACGAATCATTATCACGAATGTCTATACATACATAAATAGCGAATTTCAACGAATACGAACGAATGAATTCGACACTCTACGAATAATAACGAATTATCCGAAAACATATTAACGTAACATAACGAATATAACAGAACGAAATTATGTATTTTACGAATGACAACGAACCAAAACTAAACAAAATTTTCCTTTGTGCACAAGTCTAATATTGATGTTGTATCCTTTATGTGGATGGCAAAAACTTTTTCCCTTAATCATACTCATACACTGAGTACAAGAAAGACAAGGGAAAGATCCAAAATTAGGAGGAAATAAAAATGTTACACGGGGAACAGAAGTCCTATATTGATCTGATTTTACCAATCTATCACGTAACGATTTAGACCAATGTTTCCTAATTATGTTGTTAACGTGCTTAGGGAACGGGTGAAACTGAGGAGTAATGCACGTTACCAACAGTTTTCCACATCAAACTCTTCAGTGGGGTCAACTGGCTCATCTACGAATGCCCCTGGAGGCACCTTTTTACCTCGGGGTCCCCCAAATCCAAGAGGAGGAGGAGAGGTGTCAGAAAACACTGGAGGGGTAACGACAAGAGCCAATGCCAACAGAATGAGCTATGAGGGCTCAAGGCTTTGAGTCCGACAGCATGGGCATGCGGTCTCCCCTCCCTTTATTAATAAGAGGATAGAAGCAATATTGTAAATATTTAGAGCTATATACAAGCTATATACAGCTTAATGTATTTGGATTAATGTCCCTTTAAGAGAATGGCAAATTGGGCTGGGGGCGGGGTTAAGGGTCGTAAGGCTATTGGTGATATCCCAAATGGTCACGGGACCCATGGGGAATGTTCTAGAAAGGGGGCTTATTATATATAGGACCCTCTCACAGGTGTACTCACACCTGTTCCCAGCCAGGCAGTGAAGGTGCAACAAGTTTTGTAACAAGCTCAGTGAAAGTAAAACAGGCTCCTGAAGTACTTCATTCATGGCTATGAAAACCTTAATGAGGCAAGTGTTGGAGAAAGCTGGGGATAAAGGTGGAGAAGAATGGCTTAGAAAATGCCTGGCTTTGGCAGAGAATGATAATGAGCAAAGTGTTTTGGCTGAGGTACAGTCAGTACAGTGTCCTGTGGTATTGCCTATCAATTCCCCTGAAGTCAGAGGCAGTACAGCTGTTAATGACATTCAAAACTGCCGGTCCCGCCGCCATGAACTGTCTATGCGGCCGCCGGCATCACATGACAGAAAAGACAGCAGCACAGCATGACTGGAAGAACCAGCAGCCACTATGCAACGGCGGGTCAGCTTGAGAGGAAAGAAGAAGAGGAGGGTCGGGTCCCCATCGCCACCGAGTGGAAGCGCTGGGCGGGCTAGAGGAGCTTCAGCTATACAGAGGACAGAGGCAGTCTCTGCGGTTGTAAGTGAAGAGAGACAAACCTTGCCCAGTGTATCACTATCGCAGCTTGAGGTTGCAAGCAGTGTGAGTATCAGAGACATCCCGCGGATGGCCACTGGAGGCAACAGAGAGCAGCATTATGCTGCTTCAGATATAACAAATGCTCCAGCACCACCTGGTGATATAGGTGAGTTAGCACACACACTTAATAGCATTTTGGAATCCATTAACAGATTAGCTGACACTATGAATACACATGTAGTTGATAATAGTAATTATGGTAATGTATGGTCTAATGAAAATAGACATTCTGTCAGCTTAGGCAATATAGGTAATGTTAATAACATTCAGTCAGCTAATGCTAATTCGCAATATCTTTTACCAGCTGAGATTAATATATCTTGCGCATCAGTACCAGATGTGTGTTTTAAAGAAACATTACCATGTGAGATCTCGCCGTTAGGTTACCACCTTTCTCCTCAGACTAAAGAAAAAATATGGAAAGGTCAATTTATAGATATTCTGTCACTTATTCCATCAGCAAAATAATTTGTCAATAGAAATTACAAAAAATCAGATGAGAAAGATGAGGATGATAGGAGAAGACCTGTGGCAAGGTCTTTTAATAATTGGTTGCAGTCATTTGCAATATATATTGCAGCGGGCTGTTTCAACACTTGGAGCATGTGCTAGAAGCATATAAAAGTTTTGTAGGTCTAGGATGGTTTCAATATAATGAGGCATTTAGACAAAAATTATCAATCTACCCATCATTGAAGTGGGGCAATAAAGACGTCGGGTTGTGGCTTAATCTGATGGTGCCACAGAAAGTGGGTTTCATTAGACAGCAGCCACAATCTACAGTGTCCCCTTATAAAAGGGGATACTGCTTTGCTTACAATGAGAACCAGTATAAGTGGGGAGGGGTTCGTGCAAATACAAGCATGAGTGCTCGAATTGTTCTGGACCCCACCCTTTGCTCAGGTTTTTCAAAAGAAATTCCAATTTTCAAAGCTCCCAGAGGGATATTTATGCAAAAAGCTCACACCCCAGTGAAACTGGCAAGCATGCAACAATGGTTGGACATATATCCAGACCAGGAGACAGCCAAGTTCCTAATTGAAGGTTTCTCCAAAGGTTTCCCTTTGCCAGTGTTTCAGGGTGAAGGGTGTGAGCCAGTAAAAAATGTAAAGTCAGTGGATACTTACGCACACATTGTTAAAGAGAAGTTAATTAAGGACATTAGGGAAGGTAGGATAGCAGGTCCATTTGATTCCCCTCCTTTCTCACCTTTTAGAATATCGCCATTGGGCATCATACCTAAAAATTAGGCAAATACCTTTCGCCTAATCCACCATTTATCATTCCCAAAAGGTATTTCTTTAAATGATGAAATAGATGCATGTATGTCATCAGTATCATACTGCACGTTTGAAGAGGCTATTCAGCAAATTAGGAAGTTTGGGAAAGGTGCGTTGCTTGCGAAAGCAGACATAAAGGCAGCCTTCAAGCTGCTACCGATTGACCCGGTAGCTTTCAACTCCTCGGAGATGTATTTTGAGGGTAATTACTACTTTGATATGTGCCTCCCTATGGGATGTGCCATATCTTGTGTATATTTTGAAAAATGTGCAACCTTTCTCCAATGGGTTGTGGCTTTTAAATCTGGCTACCAAGGTATATTACATTACCCGGACGACTTTTTATTCATCTGTCCAGCGCAATCTCCTATCTGTTATTTTATGTTACAACTGTTTGGTGCGGTAGCGCAACATTTCGGCATCCCATTAGCTAGCAAGAAAACTGTTTTTCCTTCCTCGATGATTGAATTCCTAGGTGTCAAGATTGACACTGTTAATATGGTATTTCAGTTACCTGAATCTAAAATCTTTAATATTAAAGCTTTAGTTTCAGTGTTGATTAGGCGCAAAAAAATGTTATTAAAAGAACTCCAATCTTTATTAGGCCTTCTAGCATTTGCGACAAGGATTATGCCAGTTCGCAGAATCTTCTTGCAGTGCTTGTACTTGGCCATGTCAAGAATGAAATCACCATTTTCCCACATTGGATTAACAGTAGACTGCAAGGAGGACCTGTCAGTTTGGGTTAAATTATTTGATATATACAATGGCAGATCATTGTTTCAGGAGTAATTTGTGTCCTCATCCAACCTTGAGCTATATACATGTCAGGACCTCGACTTGAACCAGGACCTCCTGATATAAGCCATGTCTCTGCACTTCCTCCTTGCCAGAATATTGTGCTATCTCCAGCCTGTATCTCGCTCCTGTCTTCCCTGCTGCCGTTTATACTTGCTACTGCTCGTTATTGACCCTTGGCTTGTTCCACGACTAAACTTCTGCCTGATCCCAACCTGCAACAACTCGTTACCGACCTTTTGGCTTGCTTGCTGACCACGCTTCTGTTTGATCTTTACCTGCTCATCCGCTACTGAGCCCTGACTTGCTCACCTCCTGGTGCGGCGATCCTGAGGACTGCGACCTGGTACTAACACGCAGCTAAATCCATCTCCACCATCTGGAGCTCTGGTGAAAACTGGTTAGTACTTAGACTCCGCACCTCGGGTGAGCCTGTGTCATCTGCCAGGGTGACTGCCTGTGTTCCTATCCTGCTGGTTAGTGGTAGTCCTGCAACTGCTATAGCAATTGGTCTTCGAGCCTAACCCCTGATCATGACAGAATATTCTGGCCCAAAACATGGAGGCCGCTATAGCAAATGCTGTGGCTCCGTTCAGGCAGCAAATTGCAGAGCAGCAGGAGTTCGGTGTCACTTACCAAGAAAAATTCTCCATACTGGAAGGTGTGGTGAAGAAGCAGCATGAAGAGATCTGTGCTCTGACAAAACAATTGCTGGATCTACGTTCCCGAGATGATACTAACGCACATATGCCTTACCCACCCAAGTTTAATGGCGACCGCCACCATTACAGAGGTTTTCTTAACCAGTGTCACATCTATTTCCAAATGCGACCCACTGCATTAATTTGTGAAAGACAGAAGGTAATGTTTGTTATCAACCTCCTGACTGGGAGCTCTAGCCTATATCGAACAAAACAGTGCCATGCTGAATAATTTCCAGACTTTTGAGGATGCAATGAATCAAGTTTTTGATGATCCCAACTGCTGCGCTACGGCTGAAGCAAAGTTGCATAGTTTACGGCAGGGTAAATGCTCTGTTGCTGAATACACAGCTGAATTCAGACGTTAGATGGCAGATACCACTTGGAACCCAGCAACGCAAAAAAAGTCAGTTCCGCCAAGGGCTTTCTGAACAGGTAAAAGATGAGCTTACCAGAGTAGAGACTCCTAATGATCTTAAAGCCTTCATCCAACTATGTATCCGAGTTGATCAGTGGCTTACAGAAAGGAGGAAGGAGAGGCTGGGAATGTTTGGAAGTAATGGTGGCATGCGTTTCCCTGCTAGTCAATTTGTTCAGAAGGATCCAAGAGTTTCTCCAGATTCTGACACAGCTGAATCTATGCAGATTGATGCAATTAAGAGATCCATTTATTTTCAGGAGAAAGAAAGAAGACGTTCAGAGAACCTCTGTCTATATTGTGGAGACTCTGGGCATTATGCAGTTAACTGTCCTAACAAGGTTAGAAGAGCAATTGCGGCGACTGATGTGATCCTGTCTGAACAAATCAACTCTATTACCCAGTCTATCTCCCCATTGATTCTCAAAGAAAATAAAGTAAATTCTCCACTGTCTCATTTTGTCATCCCTTTTAAGCTTATTTCTGAGGGCCGTGAAATCCCCTGCTCTGCTATGCTGGACTCTGGGGCTGGAGGAAACTTTACGGACATAGAGTTTGCCCACCGCAATAACATTCAAGCCAGAAATACATCTGCTCCTATTGAGATGGAGATGGTTGATGGTTCACCCTTATCCTCAGGACCTGTTACCCATAAAACAGTTCCTCTGGTAATCCAGTTTGAGGCTGACCATCGTGAGACCATCAGCTTTCAGTTGATCACATCACTCAAATTTCCCGTCATTTTGGGCATTCCTTGGTTCTCCACTCACAATCCCTCTATCAACTGGGGAACACGGACCATAGATTTCACATCTTCCCACTGCAAGGAACACTGTAGGGAATCTTACCAAACAAGTTCTCCGCTGGTCAAGGAATTGCAAGTTGGTGTGGTAACTACCCAGTCATATCACAACTTGCCTCCACAATACCATGCGTTCCGGGATGTCTGTGATAAGAAAAATGCAGATAAATTACCTCCTCATCGCCCATACGATTGCCCCATTGAGCTGCTCCCAGGGGCTGAAATATCTTTCGGCCACCTTTTTAATCTGTCAGAACCTGAATTAAAAGTGCTCAGGGAGTGGCTTGATGAATATTTAGAGAAGGGTTTTATTAGACACGCAACATCTCCTGCAGGAGCAGCCCTATTCTTTGTTGAAAAGAGACTCCACCTTGCGTCCATGCATTGATTACAGGCACATAAATAAGGTCACTGTTAAAAACCGTTATCCACTCCCCTTGATCTCGGAAATGTTGGAAAGACTTTGTTCTGCCAAAGTGTTTACAAAACTTGACCTACGGGGGGCATATAACCTGGTCCGTATTCGTCCAGGAGATGAATGGAAAACCGCCTTTAGAACCAGATTTGGACATTTTGAGTCCTTGGTCATGCCTTTTGGTCTCTGCAATGCCCCTGCGACCTTTCAACACTTCATAAATTATATTTTTTCGAGATCTGTGTGACCAATTTGTCATTGCTTATCTGGATGACATCCTTATCTTTTCCGATAACCTGGAAGAGCACCGCAGGCATGTTTGCACTGTCTTTGAAAGATTAAGGCAGAATCGACTTTACATCAAACTGGAGAAGTGTGAGTTTGAACAAGCCCAGATCCAGTTCTTAGGGTATATTATTTCTCCAGATGGAGTGAGCATGGATCCCGAGAAGATTAAAGTAGTGTTAGATTGGCCTGCCCCTGGAAACATTAAGGAAATCCAGCGATTTGTTGGGTTTGCCAACTTTTACAGAAAATTCATAAGGAACTTCTCTAAGGTGATAGCTCCAATTACCCAACTAACAAAGAAAGGGGCGCCCTTTGTGTGGTAATCTGAGACACAGGCTGCTTTTGGAAAGTTAAAAACTCTTTTTACTTCTTCACCAGTATTGGTACATCCCAATCCTGAATTACCTTTTATAGTGAAAGTGGATGCTTCGTACTCTGCCGTGGGAGCTACCCTCTCTCAACGACGTGGTGAAAAGATGCAACTTCATCCTTGCGCTTACTTCTCTCGTCTAATGTCTTCAGCCGAAAGAAATTATGATATTGGGAATAAGGAGTTACTGGCAATTAAGGAAGCATTTTCTGAATGGAGGCATTTGCTGGAAGGCGCTAAGCATCCTGTGACCATTCTCACAGATCATAAGAATCTGGAAATCGATAAGTGTTCCAGAACACCGTCCTCATGAGGGGGAGGAGACTAGGGAGGGAGAGTCTCCACACCTAGGCGTGCGGATGAGGATCGGCTCCCCCCCGTGCTGCTCTGATACTGCAGCGATGCCTGGCTTGAGGGAGGCTCTGGCAACGCTGCGTTAGCCTCTCTCCGCTCCCCTGCACTCTCTATCCCGGGGTGCCAGAAGTTTGGATCGCTTACCTTGCTGCATCTACGATGTCGCTGTCTCCCGGAGCCCCGCTCGGTAGCGGGTGGCGTTGCCACGGGGACGACCGAGCGGATCAGGACGAGCGGTGCCGTGCCTGTTGTGAAGCTCGGGCTGTGAAGGAGCGGTGTCCCGAGCGGATTCCTAGTGGAGCGAAGCGGCGTGTCTGGCGCCCTCTGGTTGGCGAAGGAAGGATAAAGCAGTAAGAGGAGCCCTTGTTGTATGCTATGAACGCAGTGTCTGGATAGAAGCTGATAATCACAGGAACAGGTATGGAATTATAAATATATATACCTGAAAGACTATTATAAAAGGATCTCTGACAGAGGAGGAGAGCGAGAAAAATGGTGGTATGTGAAATAGAAGAGCAGCAATGATGTGCCGGACATCTTTTTTTCCTCTCCCTGATTTTTTATTTTTTTTTCTCTCTCTCCTTACCGAATGAATGGTTAAATGCTAAAGGCTGTTGAATATCAACATCTTAAATGCTGGAAAAACAGTCTGCAATAGAAATTGATCCCCCAAATAAACTGTGCTGTTTTGTGGGGTTTGAAGCGAGCAATCCAGCAAAGCAATCCAGGAAAAATGAATTACATGGTTAATGGTTATATTCTAACACAGCGAATAAGAGTGACGTGGCGGGGGGTAAAGAGAGACACTAGAGTGGCGTTATTTTTTATTCTTTGTCACTCTCTTTTGTAAAGGAAGGCTGCAATTAGGTCAACATGTCCAACAAGAGACTCTGGATAAATAAGTGCATTGTAACATACTATTGAGGAGTAAATAGCTCACAAATGGCCGTATGAGGAAAGTCTGCTGAGTGCGGATACGGGGCGTTGTTACAAACCGGGCTAGTCCTATGCTACAGGAAAATAAATAAATGAAGTCGTAACAAGTTTAAAATCATTTTGATAATTGAGTCTCTTCATGATACATGAGACCCGTGCTGGGGCCTGAAACTATATTCAAAAGTTAATTAATGTTTTTTTAGAGACTATAAGTTGATAAACAGTGCCTGAGGGGTGACTCACCATTTTTGGGGGTCGAGCGGACATTTTGAAACCCAGAAAATGAGGGGGAAGACGCCCAAGACCGGAACAATTCCTAAATCACCCCGGCGGACCCTGGTAGTGAGTCCTGGCCCCATGAACAAATTTGTTACGCAAACGGGGGGCTCAGAAAAACTACAGCAACAAGAAAAGCAACTGCAAACAAGAAGTACTCAAGCAGAAAATAAGGACAAAAAGGATAAAGAAAAGAGGGAAAGAAAGAGACAACAACTCCAAAATAATTCCCTACAAGCCCAAGAGAGTACGCCGGAAGTGGAGATGGATCAATCAGCCGAGCAAGACCATGAAATCGAGGAAATACAGTCCATACAGTCTCACTCGGTGCAGTTAGAAAATCCCTCAGCATTACCTACAAAAATAGAAATAATTTCAATGTTTGCAGCATTGGAAAATTCCATGAAAAAGGAAATGGACAGAGTGCATAAGAATCTTGCGCATGTTTTGGATCGTGTAGAAGAAATGGAAAAAAAGTGGAGAAAGATGTGAATATAATAAAGAAATTAGAAGGTGAAATAATTTCTTTAAAAAAAGGCCAACAAGAGCAAGCATACAAAATAGAGGATCAGGAAAACAGGGAAAGAAAGAAAAATATAAGAATACGAGGTGTCCCGGATACTGGAAAGCAAGAAGATTTAACAGAAATAATAAAAAGGATATGCAATCCATTGTTGAATAAAGATACAACGAATCCAATAAATATTGAAAGGCTATATCGCCTAAGCAAACCAAAAGAACTGTCGCAAGATATCCCACGGGACATAATAGTGCGTTTCCAGCAAGAAGAAGACAAGAACCTACTCTGGAAAAACATAAGAGTAAAATCGCCAATTATATATAAAGGAAAGGAAATACAGATATTTCAAGATTTATCCCCAGACACCTTGAAAAGAAGAAGAGTCCTAAAACCCCTCTTGACAGTTCTGAAGGAGAACGGGGTGCAGTATAACTGGGGGTTCCCTGCATGCCTTATTGGCAGGAAGAATGGTCGGACTGGGAGACTGAGATATATAGAGGATGTATCAGAATTTTGTAAAATATTTGATATCCTGGTCCCGGTCCAGGGGATGGGGGTGTAGTGGGGTGGGGGGGCGGGGGGGAGACGGTCGGGGGGCGAGCGAATCCTCTTCCCTCTCTGGTATGGAAGGGGGAGGAATAGTGATAGCAGCCGACAGGCTGAAGTATAGGAATTACAGGTTAAGCCCCGGGGCTGTCCTCCCCTCGCGTTCCCCCCCTCGCTTTCCCCCCCTCTACTAGGGGGGGGGGTGGCGGGGGGGAGCAGGGTCCTCTGGGCATGTTTAGTATTCACCTCGCAAGTGATAGGTGAGATGGATGGTGACGCGCCCGAACAGAACTCCACCCTGGGACATAGGGATATAAGGAACAAAGAGGTTCCGGAGGAATTATCCCTGACCAAGGGGTCAAAATTACATCAAATGACGGGATGGGAATGGGAGGGGGGGGGAGGAGGGTGGGAAAGGGGGTTGGCCTGAATCCAATAAAAGTAATAAGAAAGATTTTAGAAGTACTGGATGGCAGATTTCAAGATAGTAACATATAATGTAAGAGGAATGAATTCTCCAAAGAAAAGGTTTAATATTTTTGAAGAATTAGAGGGCTATCATGCTGATATTGTTTTTTTACAGGAGACACATCTAGCCCTAGATTCCAACACTCGGATTGATACGGGAAAATATCCTACCTGGTACTATGCTGACTCCCCGATTAAGGGTGCCAGGGGAGTAGCTATTGGGTTTGCAAGGGCGGTTGGGTGGAAGCTGGAGGAGATGAAGGTGGACCCGGAAGGGAGGTTTTTATTTTTAAAGAGTAACTTATTAAGACAAAAATACACATTAATTAACATCTACTGCCCCAATAAGGCCCCAAAAAAATATTTAAATGGTATATTGAAATTAATAGAGAAATATAAATTAGGCCATGTGATCATAGCAGGAGACTTGAACTTCACCATGAAGCCTAAAATAGATGTTACATCAGTTATTTCCCCTCAAGAAATCAAACAACATAAAATATAAAAAAAAAAAAATTCATACACAACAGCTTGTAGACGCATGGAGAGCATGCAATCCAATGGAAATCGATTATACATATTACTCCTCGGCTCATGACACTTATGCAAGACTGGATTACATAATTTTAGATCATGACTCATTGGAAAGGTTGGTAAATGTACAGATAGGTAATATTATTATTTTTTTTTTTTTATTTATATCAGGAAATGGGTCCACACAGACCAACAGAGTACAAACTTTCCACATAGTTTACAGATCGCGAGGCAATATCTGAAGTACAACATCAATAATCTGCTGGCATTATCTCCAAGAAGAATAAACAGCAGTATGTGGATTCAGGATTTCACGTCATCCTGTGGTCTCACTTCCCAGTTTCTTTTTAACTAACTAGGTATCCCTGTCGATACCACTGCCAGTGTACGGGGGGGGGGGGGGGGGGGATAGGTGAAGCATTGGGGAGGGAAGGACAGAGGGGCGAAGAGAAGACAGGGGGGTAAATCGAGTATGGGGTATAAAGGGGGGAGGGAATGTAAGAAGGGGGGGACCAAGGTGTGCTACCCAATCATGGAGTGCGCATATGACCATACTGAATTACAGATGTGGGGCCCATCCCCATGGCCCCCAGGCTCAGCGGATCTTGGGTGCTGCATACAGTATCACCCGTCTGTGTCCACCCGTCTCAGGGCCTGGCCCTCAGCCGAGTATATGAACGCAGTCCAACCTTGCCAGGTTTTAGTGAAAGTCTCCTCTCTATTTTGCGCTGTGAGGATAAGATCCTCCATTTTCCTAATGTCCTCCACTTTACGCAGCCAGAGGTCAATGGTCGGCGGGAGGGGCGATTTCCAATGGAGTGGTATGCAGGCCTTAGCCTCATCAAGTAGGTGGCGGATCACCGATTTCTGGTATTTCCTGTCGGGTACGTCGGAGGCATGCAAGAGATAAAGAGCTGGGTCGTCTGTGAGTGGCAGGGCCGTGAATTGTTAAATTGTCTCCCGCACCACTTTCCAAAAGTGTGTGTGTTTCGGGCATGACCAAAAGATATGCAGCAGAGTCCCTTTGTCTGCGAGGCATCGCCAACACAGGTCTGATGTATTCGGGTAGAGCTGATGGAGTAATGAAGGGGTCCTATACCAACGTGAGATAATTTTGTCATTTGTTTCTTGGATCTTGGCACAGATCAAAGATTTGTGGGTAAATCTGTCCCGCCTCCCCCAAGTTCCGAAGACTCCCATCGTAAAGACCTGGAGTAAATAATAGGTTGCCTATGATGGGGTACAGGGGCGAGTTTGGGGAGGAAAGGGGCGTTTGCGAAACTATCCGAACGCAGACCTTCGCCGAGTTACCAATCAGTGGGTGACGTTTGATCACACCCGGCAAATCTGAGTAGCATCATGGCATCCTCCGGAGTGGAATCACACTTTGTGCCTGTTCCAGCTGGGCCCACAGCTTGGTGTCCTGATGGCGGCACCAATCTATGAGCCTCCCCAGATGAACCTCCTGATAGTAGGCTCGAATATTTGGTAGGGCTAAACCGCCACGTAATTTGGGGAGCACCAAGAGTTTGTGAGCGAGTCTAGGTCTTTTTTTCATACGAATTCCGTGAATGCAGATCGAACCCTTTTAAAGAAGGCGGAAGGTATATGTATAGGTAGGGCCTGCATCAGGTAGAGAATTTTCGGGAGGACGGACATCTTTAAGATGTTACAACGTCCCATCCAGGAGTGCATACCCGACTGCCATTTGGACAAAAGTGATTTTATTTCCAACAGTAGCGGAGGGAAGTTATACTCATACAGTTTTGAGAGTGTATGTGGGATATACGTACCGAGGTACTTCAGAGCCGTGTTCGTCCACTTCAGGGTAAAGCTAGCTTGGAGGTGGGTAAGCTGCGCCGCCGGTATCCCCACGCCCATTGCCTCAGACTTGGCGAAATTAATTTTTAAATTTGAGAGCGTCCCTTACGTTTCGAATTCCTGCATCAAATTTGGAAGGGATACCACTGGGTTGGAGATTGAGAACAACAGGTCGTCCGCGTAGGCCGATACTTTGTGTTGGGTGTGTTTAACCGCGATGCCCGCTATGTTCGGATTTGATCTAATGTGGCAGAGGAACGGTTCGAGGGAGAGCGCGAATAAGAGAGGTGAAATCGGGCATCCCTGTCGCGTCCCGTTCGTTATACGGAAAGGTTCGGACAGCACCCCATTGGCCCTAACCCTGGCCGATGGTGTGGTATATATGGCCTGGATCCACCCTAACATGGTGTTGCCCAGTCCTATGTGGCGTAGTGTGGCAGACATAAAATCCCAGCTAACCCTGTCAAAGGTTTTCTCAGCGTCCGTGCTGAGAAAGACACTTGGCCTGTTCTCCATGTTAGCAGTAAACAGCAGGTTCAAGACTTTAGTGGTGTTGTCTCTAGCCTCTCTGGTGGGTACGAAGCCTACCTGGCAGTGGCGGCCTGTCTATAGGGGGCGCCCGGGCGCCGCCCCCCCCCCCCCCTCCTGTGTAGTCAAAAAAGAAAAATGTTTTTTAAAACTGCCCCTTTAAGAAAAAAAAGTCCTTTAACATAGTGCACTGTGTAAGAGCGCCGGACACAGTGCACTATGGAAGCGCCACGTCAATGCAATCACAAGATTGCAGACGTGGCGCTTCATTTGCGGGCTTTTATCCCGCCTTGGGGCGCTTTCCGAAGTGCCACTAGCTTCCGCCCAGCGCTCATAGTATCTAGTACTATGGCCCAGCGGTTTGATTGACATCTGACTCAGATGTCACTTCCTGTTTTCGCTCACACCGCAGGAGAGGAGAGAGGGCACAGTCAGCAAAGTAAGTGCTGCTGTGCTCTGGGGGGAGTATCTGTAACACATTTGTTTTATTATTTTTTTATTATCAGTGCCTATGGAGTGACAGCAGCATTTTTAATCTCCAACTTTACTTCCCTAAGACCGGTCACGATCACAGTGAGTGTATGGAACGGCCAGCAGCAGTGGATGTCATGGATCACAGTAAGTGTTTGTGTAACGGCAGCCTCAGATAAGACTGTGAGAGTAAGGGATGGGAACAAGTGCACTGTGTCTGTGTTACTGTCTTACTTTCTCCACTCCCCCCCCCCCCCCTAACCTCCCTGCTTGGAATGTGTGTCTGTGCTGGAAGACTCATACCTGGCTGTGAGGGGGCTGTGAACAAGTCCTGAGGAGGGGGGGTGGGGGTTGTACATGTCTGCCTGTGTGTGTGCTACATGGAGACATGGGAGGAAGCTGACTGCATGCTAAGATACCCCTCCCCCACTGTATACACAGCATGTCACAGTACACAGTCCCTGACCTGGTCACCAGTGGGCACCTGGCAGCATTTGATGACACAGTGGCTGCGTTTGGGCACAGAGGCTGCGTTTGGGCATAGTGGCTGCTTTTGGGCATGGTGGATGTGTTTGATGGCACAGTGAATGATTTTGATGACACAATGAATGCGTTTGATGGCACAGTGGGTGCGTTTGATGGCACAGTGGGTGTGTTTGGGCATGGTGGGTGCGTTTGAGCATGGTGGGTGCGTTTGGGCACGGTGGATGCGTTTGATGGCACAGTGGCTGTGTTTGAGCACAGTGGATGCGTTTGGGCACATCGGCTGCATTTGGGCTCAGTGGCTGCGTTTGGGCACCGTGGATGCGCTTGATGGCACAGTGGCTGTGTTTGGGCACAGTGGATGGGTTTGGGCACAGTGGCTGCGTTTGGGCACGGTGGATGCATTTTATGGCACGGTGGTTGTGTGTGATGGCACGGTGGATGTGTTTGATGGCACGGTGGGTGCGTTTGGGCACGGTGGATGCGTTTGATGGCACAGTGGCTGCATTTGGGCACGGTGGCTGCATTTGATGGCACAGTGGCTGCGTTTGATGGCACGGTGGATGCGTTTGATGGCACAGTGGCTGTGTTTGGGCACAGTGGCTGCGTTTGGGCACGGTGGGTGCGTTTTGGCACGGTGGATGCCTTTGATGGCACAGTGGTTGTGTTTGATGGCATAGTGGCTGCATTTGGGCACAGTGGCTGGGTTTAATAGCACAGTTGATGCATTTGATGGCACAGTGGCTGCGTTTGGGCACAATGAATGCATATGATGGCACAGTGGCTGCGTTTGATGGCACAGTGTCTGCGTTTGATGGCACAGTGGCTGCGTTTGATGACACAGTGGATACGTTTGGGCACAATGGATGCGTATGATGGCACAGTGGCTGCAATTGATGTTTTTTTTTTAGTTTGTTTGCGCCCCCCCAAAATGTTTGAGCACCAGCCGCCACTGCTACCTGGTCAAGGTGTATCAGATCGGGGATGTATGATTGTAGCCTCATGGCTATGATCTTAGTGAATAATTTAAGATCCGTGTTCAAAAGAGAGATTGGGCGATAGCTCCCGCATAGGGATGGGTCCTTTCCTTCTTTAGGGATCACTGCTATACGTGCCTGTAATGTGGCCTCATGGAGCGTGCTCCCCTTAGTAAGGTCATTGAAAAGGTGTAGCAGATGATGTCCAAGGGATGGGAGTAAGGTCTTGTAATATTGTAGTGTTAGGCCATCCGGGCCCGGGGCCTTCCCTCTCTTGGTATTATTAATTGCCTGTTGGATTTCGGACAGTGTTATAGGTTCCTCCAAGACGTCCCGTTTTTCCCTCGACAGGGTGGGCATGTTGGAGGAGGCTATATAGTCATCTATTTGTACTGGGGAGGGTCGGGTATTGTTCAAGCTGTAGAGAGACTCGTAGAAAGACTTGAATGTATTGGTAATATGTTGGGGTAGCGTCTCTCGCGTCCCCTGGGAGGATAGGACAAATGGAATATAAGACGCCACCCGTTGGGTTTTCAAAGATTGCGCGAGTAACCTACCACATTTATTGCCCGATTCGTAAATTATTTTACGGGAGATCTGGAGAGCCGCCTTAGCTTTAAAAAAGAGAAGGTCCTTTATCTGGGAACGTATCGTATCAAGCTCAGCACCCAAAGGAGTATTCGGTGTCCGTTTATGTTTAGCTTCCAAATTTTGAAGTTTACTGAATAACTCAGTCAGTTGGGCAGTTTGCTGTTTTTTAAGTCGTGTTTAATTAGTATTCCGTGGATCACCGCCTTGTGCGCCTCCCAAACCAGACCTGCATCACATTCCCCCGTACCGTTAGTGTGGAAATAATGAGAGATTTCTGACGTCACTTCTGACAGCACCGTGGCATCCTGGAGGAGGCTCTCATTGAGTCTCCACGGTTTTTTCTGTCCCTTGTAAAAGTCTGTCAAAGCATATTGTAGAGTAACTGGGGCATGGTCAGATCACGTAATAAAACCTATAGTGGATCCTTTGACTGCCTGAAGCTGGTTGTGTGGCATCAAAAAATAGTCGATACGGTAGTACCCGTGGTGCTGTCTAGAGAAAAAGGTATAACCCCGGCATCTCTCTACGCCTCCCAGAAATGTCTCCAGCAGCTGTGGTGGCTGTGTGGCAGGGGCAAAGACCATGAAAGGGGGGATGTCAAGACATGGGAGAGTAATACTGATGGGGGGTGTAAAAAGTCAACCAGTGCAGAACAACATACAAAGTGTCATAAGGTGTAATCATGTCTCACGGGTTCCATCAGCATATGTGGACAGGGTGCGGGAGCGACCACGGGACCTCCTGGAGCGAGCTGGTGGAGCAGGCCCCTCCGACGTGGGACCCAAGCAGCCCGCCGGACGTTGGATCATCATCAGCCAATTCGGGACCGGTTCCGCCCCCAGGAAAGCAAAAAGGGCTGGGAGATCTGCTGGTGTGCGTAGTGTGAAGGAGCCGCTATCCGTGCGAAAGATGACTGTTAGGGGGTAGCCCCATCTGTATGTGCAACCGTGGCGTCTTGCAACTTCAAGGGCCGGTTTCAGCATGGCACGGCGCTGTAGTGTTGCCCAGGATAGGTCCGGGAGTATCTGGATCTGTGCACCATCAAAGTCAATGACCCCATGTTCCCATGCCTTCTTCAGAAGTACTTCCTTTTGTGCATATCTGTTGAGGAGGCACAGAACATCACGGGGCCTTGCCGGCTCGGTAGATCTGGGACCCAGCGCCCGGTGGACCCGGTCAATTTCCAGAGAGGGCGGCGGGTCACCCAGAAGCCTGTGAAAAATTGCGGTAACAGTCTCTGCCAAATCCTCCGGACCTGTAGCCTCCGGGAGACCCCGCAGCCGCAAGTTGTTGCGGCGACTGCGGTCTTCCATTTCCTCTAAATGGAGCTGCATCTCCTGCGTCACCGCTGCATGGGAAGCCTGCGCTTGTTCCAGGGCTTGCACCCTAGTTTCCAGCGAGGTGATCTGGGTTTCCCCGGAGGTGACCCGGTCTTCTATTGCGTGCAGCTCTGTTCTCACCTCTTGTATGTCCCTGTTATGTGCTTCTTCTATCCGCATGATTAGGGTTTCAATATCTGCTCTCGTGGGGAGTGCCTCAATGTCCGCCCTTGTAGGCAGGGCCCGCAGCATTCTGCGGAGGTCATCGTCCAGGTTTCCCTGGTTTGTGGTAGAGCCAGCCATCTCAGCATGCACCGTGGTTGGAGCTCCTGATAGGGGTTTTGAGGTGGGTGCTGTGTGAGCGGTCTGTGTCTCAGTCCCGTGGGGGACTGTTTCCGTGTGGGGCCTCCGAGGAGTGGTGGCGGTGGCAGCCGGGGAAGTGCATGGGCTCCCTCTGAAGAATCGTTGGATATCGGGTTGGGAGGGTCGACTGTGTGTCTCGCGGGTCGCTGATCGTGTCCCGTATCGTTTGGGGGTTTGCATGCCGAGGTCACATCTGGTAAAGTTGTATCGTGGCCTGTATGGTCCGGGTCAGGCCTGGGGGCTCCGCCGGGGTTCAACTTCACCGCGCCATTATCTAGTCATTGGAGGGGGGCTCAGCTGCATATGCGGAGGTCCGGAGAAACCCCAGAGTGCAGCATCACAGGCCTAGACCCACCCACCCCCTCAGTCACGGGCTGTGAGTACTGTCCAGACAGGGGTCAGGGCCCAGGGGACTGAGTGGGCAGGAGTGGGGAGGGAAAGAGATCTGTGTCCCCCCTAGAAGGCCAAAACGGCCACGGTGTCAGCCGGTGGGGCCGCCGCCCCAGGAAACTGTGGGGATGTGTAGGCCGGACTAGGCCGCACTAGGCCGCGCTAGGCCCGAGCGGACCGCCGCGTCTCCAGGCCCCAGCGAGGCCTTCAGGGCGCGCTCCACTGCCCTCCGCTCTCACACAGGGGGTTAGGGAAGGGACCCCTACCTCTGTCTCCACGCTGTCGGCTCCGGTAGGCTTCTAGGCCGCAAGATGGCAGCGGCCTGGGTGTAGCAAGATGGCGGCGGCCGCGGAAGGCTGAGTGTCCGATCCAGCCGTGCGCTGCCCGCAATCCGCGGTAATTTCGGCTGAATATGTCCCCAGGGGTCTCAGGGGACTATGCAAGCTCGATTTGGGGGTCGATTCCCCTATGCAGCCCTGCGATGGCGGTGGATTCGCCGTGGAGGTCCGGAGCTCCCCAAGGAAATGTCCGTCCCCGCCCACTACCGGACACGCCCCCAGATATAGGTAATATTATGATATCGGACCACGCCCCAGTGATAGCAAAAATCAGGATGAAGGAAAAAGAGCCCGTAAGGGAGACTAAATGAGGCGTTGATTGAGATGGAAGATGTTGAGAGTATTATAAAAACAGAAATAGAACAATATTTTAAAATAAATGACACCACAGAAGTCTCCAAGGCCACCCTCTGGGAAGCTCATAAAGCTCTAATTCGAGGGAAGTTGATTAGTATAGGATCAGGTAAAAAAAAAAGAAAGAGAAGAAAGATATGTTAACTTAAAAAAAGCACTCTATGAGTTAGAACAAAAACAAATTTAGATAAAAAGACATATAAGGAGATTATCCCGAAACGTGCACAATTAAAAGACCTGATAGAGCAAAAATGTAGCTAAAGAAAGATATCTGTGGGCAAATAAGTCAGGGAAATATTTAGCAAGAATAGCCCGGGAAAAAAAAGCTGTAGAAAAGAAAATCAAAAATGAACACGGGGAAGTTAAATTTAGATCGTCAGAGATCGCAGAGGCATTTAAATCATATTATAATACCCTTATTCAATAAGAAGTAAAGAATCAGGGGCACAAAAAGATCAAAGGAAAAAGAAAATTCAGCAATACCTAAGTGAAGCAGATTTACCGAAAATATCAGAAGACAGTGTTAAAAGTTTAGAGGAGCCAATTAGACCCGAAGAAATATATAAAGCAATCAAAGAAACATCAAATGGGAAAAGCCCAGGGCCGGATGATTTCACAATCAGGTATTATAAGAAATTTAAACATCAATTAGTTCCTGAATTATGTAAATATTGGAATAGATTGGGCGAAGATGAGAGTATGAGGAAAGAGGCCCTATTGGCAAATATAACAGTCATCCTGAAACCGGGTAAGGATGATTCCATCTGCTCCAGCTACCGCCCAATAGCCTTGTTGAACGTAGATACAAAGTTATATGCGAAGGTTTTAGCAGCAAGAATAAAAAACTTGATGCCGAAATTAATAAATGGGGACCAGGTAGGATTCATCCCAGGAAGGGAGGGACGAGATAACAGCCTGAGGACCCTCCTTCTTATGGATAAAGACAGGGAAAAGAAAACCCCAATGATTTTGATTTCTATCGATGCCGATAAGGCATTCGATAGAATTGATTGGTGTTTCATAATAGAAACCCTCCGGAACATGGGCTTAGGCCCAAAGATGCTGAAGTGAATTATTAATCTATACACACAACCAACAGCCAGAGTGGGAGTAAATGGGAGTATGTCCTCCGCGTTTGAAATGTTAAATGGGACAAGGCAGGGTTGTCCACTTTCACCCCTGCTATATGTAATCGCCTTGGAACCATTCATGTCAAAGTTGTGAAACAATGTAAACATAAGCGGGGTTAAATGGGGAGAAGAAGAGCATAAAGTGGCGGCTTACGCGGACAACTTACTCCTATACATAACTAAACCAAGACTGTCATTACCTAGCTTAATAAAAGAAATAAAAGAGTATGGGGCACTTTCTAATTTTAAAATAAATCCTATTAAAACAGTTATATTAAATATAGGTTTGGATAACGAGGAAGAGATGGCATTACAGCAAGAATATCCATTTACATGGGAAAAAAAAGAAATAATATACCTAGGTATAAAAATCACAAAGATGGTCCAGGACTTATATCACGCGAACTTTATTCCATTACTAAATGACATTAAAACAGTGTTAGGGAAAAAGAAAACGCGATCCATCTCTTGGACAGGCAGAATTAATCTTTTAAAAATGGTGGTTTTACCTAAAATCACCTATAAACTCCAAATGCTCCCAATCAATATTCCAAATAGTTTTTTTTTAAATAATAAAAACACTTTTTTCTTTATTTATTTGGCAAAATAAAAAATCGAGGATAAATTATAATATATTAACTAGAAAAAAAAAATGGTGGGATGGCTTTGCCAGATATTTATAGATATTACAGTGCAATCACATTGGCAAGAATGGTGGAGTGGACAAATATTCACACGGTAAAAAAAGTGGGTAAAAATGGAAGAGTCACTAACTGGCACACAATTAAAAAAAATCATTTGGATTCCGCCAAAATTTAGATTTAGAATGAGCACGAATAAGGTACACGAAATCACGTTAACAACACTAAAAATATGGGATGCACTACACCGGAGAAATAAATGGGTATATAATTCTCCATTAATTCCACTAGAGGGCACAGACTTTTTCACTCCAGGAAATGGCACTCAACTAGGCAAACAAAGGAAAAATATACAATTAAAAGATAAAATTTCATGGGGAAGTTTGATGTTAAAACAAGATATAATTGAGAAGTATAGATAGAAAAATTTAAAGGATTGGGAGTATGCACAGATTCAACATTTTGTTGGTTCCATTCCAAAACCCATAAGAGAGGAGAATTCTCTAACATCCATAGAAAAATTATGCAATTCTAAGGAAAAAATAAAACACTGTATGTCTAGAATGTATGAATGTCTATCGGAAATTGAGACAAAAGATAGCATACCAGCAATAGGAAAATGGGAAGTGGATCTGGGTATTAAAGTAGAGGAGAGGCAGATGATCGCGTCAGTATATAGTCAGGTGTCCGACACTACGTCCAGAGAGGTTAACTATAAGTGCATGATGAGATGGCAGATAACTCCTGTTAGACTGCACAAAATAGACCCATCGAGATCTAAGTACTGTTGGAGGGAGTGTAAATTACCGGGAACAGCAATTCATATTTGGTGGGAATGTCCAGAAATAAAGCTTTATTGGCAGGGGATTTTAGCCTATATAGAAATAATAACCGGAGAAAAAATTCCATGCTGCCCGCTGAAATGTTTGTTCTATGGAGTAGAGGATATAAGTGGTAATTTACAATTGGAAAATAATAAAGGAAAAAATAAAAAAATTAATACGTTGATATTTTTCTTGCTAAATGCAGCAAAAGCCTTGATTCCGGTAAATTGGACACAAGTCAAAAAACCCACTATTAAAGAGTGGGTGCAGAGAATTGAATACATTAATAACATGGAATACTTGGTTAAAATGGAGAATAACCAAATGAACAAATATTGGGCAGTATGGAAAAAATTGAGAATTTTTAAAAGGACTGAAACCTACATGCAGGTATTAATGGAATAAATTGAGGAGGAAGGGCCAACAAATAAGGGGGGAGGGAGGGAGGGGGGTTAGGATATATTTTCGGGAAAACGGCGGGGAGGAAAGACGGGAAGGATAAGGAAAGTAAGTAGGTAAGACAAAGGGTCATTGATAGTAATATTAAGGAAATTTGTTTTGTCTGTTTTTTGATATATTGTACTGGAGGACTGTTCTGTACTTGTAACATATTTTTTCCTTTTTATTATTACCCTCCCGCTTGTTTTCCTTTTGTTTTTTGATTGAAAAATCAAATAAAATTGAAATTATAAAAAAAAATAAGAATCTGGAATTCATTCGTTCTGCCAAGAGATTGTCTTCTAGACAAGCACGTTGGTCATTGTTCTTTTCCAGGTTCAATTTTATTATCTCATATCGACCTGGGTCAAGGAATGGTAAGGCTGATGCCTTATCACAAATGTTGTGTGGACCTCTCCAGGAAAACAACTCTGAATACACAGTCCTGCCTCAAAAGAACTTTCTAGGTGCCACAAGTTCTAAAGCACTCTTGAGTCTCCTCAGGGAAGGGTATGAGAATGACCCACTCCTCAAAAATCCTCCTATGGACATCTTCCTTGAGTACAAAAATGGCTTCTGGACTCAAGCACATCGCCTCTATGTACCTGAAGTTGCTCGTTTTGAAGTCCTCAAGTTGGTTCATGACTCCAAACTTGCTGGACATTTTGGAGTTTCTAAGACAGAGGAACTTTTATCCCGTTCCTTTTGGTGGCCTGGGTACAAAAGAGATGTCAAAGGTTATGTAGCCTCGTGCCTGGTCTGTGCTCGCAATAAGACACCCCGAGCTTCTCCTTTGGGGTTGCTCCAGCCACTCCCTGTCCCATCAAGACCATGGGGATCAATTTCTATGGCCTTTGTAGTCGGTTTACCTCCCTCTAAAGAAATGACCACCATCTTGGTTGTTATTGACCGCTTCACGAAGATGGCTCACTTTATACCGGTCAAGGGGGTACCCTCTGCAGAAAAAACTGCGGAATTGATGGTTCGAGAAATCTTTAGACTACATGGAATTCCAGAAGATGTAGTTTCTGTCAGAGGAGTACAGTTCACTTCAAAATTTTGGAAAAGCTTTTGCTCAGCTCTAGGAGTAACAATTAATCTATCTTCTGCTTTTCATCCTCAGTCTAATGGTCAGATCGAGTGGACCAATCAAACGACTATCTTCATACAGCGGAGTTTGCTTATAACAATTCTAAACATAGCTCCACCTCTCAGACCCCTTTTTTCCTAAATACCGGGCATCATCCAGCTTTTATCCCTGATCTCCCTATCTCAACTCTGATTCCTGCTGTTACCAACAGATTAAATGCTTTACAGGAGATCCAGGATAAATTGATCGAGACTTTGAAGGAAGCTTAGGAAAGTTACAAGAAGGCTGCAGATAGACATCGCAGAGCACTTCCTACCTTTCATGTGGGTGATCAAGTTTGGTTATCTACTAAAAATCTGAAGGTTCATGTTCCATCTGCAAAGTTGGGACAAAAGTTTGTGGGACCTTTCCAGATCTTGGCCCAGATCAACCCAGTCTCCTTTCGCCTAAAACTTCCAGCCAGTATGAAGATTCACCCTGTGTTTCACATATCGCTACTCAAACCTTTTCACAAAAATACTTTTTCAGGAAGAATTCTTCCACCCCCTTCACCTGTTAAGGTACATGGTGAAGAAGAATATGTGGTGGAGAAAATTCTTGATTCCAGGATCTATAGGAACAAATTGCAATATCTGGTTCAATGGGAAGGATATGGGCCAGAAGAAAATTCTTGGGAGCCCGAGCAGAATGTTCATGCTCCTAGATTAACAAGAGAATTCCACCAGAGGTTCCCTCTCAAACAGGGCCCTAAGATGTCCAGTGGACATCCTGGGAGGAGGGGAGTACTGTCAGGACCTGGACTAGAACCCGGGACCTCAGCTGTGTCTGGCAATGAATCTTCTTTCCGAGCTATCTGAGATGCTGGACAGTGCCTTGTCAGATCCGTTAGACAACCCTGCCTTGTACCTTGATTTCAGCTGAACCTTGAACTCTTTGCTCCTCCCATGAACTTCCTGATATAAGCCATGTCTCAGCACAATATTCTGGCAAGGAGGAAGTGCAATCTCCAGCCTGTATCTCGCTCCTGGCTTCCCTGCTGCCGTTTATATTTGCTACTGCTCGTTATTGACCCTTGGCTTGTTCCACGACTACGCTTCTGCCTGATCCCAACCTGCAACAACTCGTTACCGACCTTTTGGCTTGCTTACTGACCACGCTTCTGTTTGATCCTTACCTGCTCATCCGCTACTGAACCCCGGCTTGCTCACCTCCTGGTGGGGCAATCCTGAGGACCGCGGCCTGGTACTAACACACAGCTAAATCCATCTCCACCATCTGGAGCTCTGGTGAAAACCAGTTAGTACTTAGACTCCGCATCTCGGGTGAGCCTGTGTCATCTGCCAGGGTGACTGCCTGTGTTCCTATCCTGCTGGTTAGTGGTAGTCCTGCAACTGCTATAGCAATTGGTCTTTGAGCCTGACCCCTGATCGTGACAATACAGATGCTGCAGGCTCATTTGGATTTGCAGCTATTTGGAAGACTCACTGGTGCTGTGGTAAGTGGCCTGTGAGTTGGGAGACGAATAAAGCCACCAAAAGCATAGTAGTGTTGGAGCTTTTCCCTTTAGTAGTTGTGATAGAAATATGGGGAGAGCAATTTGTAAATAAAAGAATCCTGATTAATTCGGATAATAAAGGGGTCATATATGCAGTGAATTGTTTGTCAGCTAAATCTATACAAGTGGTCAAATTACTAAGATACCTAGTGTTTCTTTGTCTTAAATTTAATATGTGGCTAAAGGTCAGGCACGTCCCAGGGAAGGAGAATCAAATTGCGGATGCATTATCTCGACTTCAGGTATACCGATTTCCCCAACTCCTGTCGAATGCGGACAAGGATGGTTATGCGTGTCCAGAACATCTGTGGAGCCTAATTTAGTTCTTACAAATGCGATGAGACACTCTGTGGCAGAAAATACATGGGTTGAGTACTCAACCGCATGGAATAGGTGGTGTAATTTTGCTATAGAAATGGATATACAATTTGATTCTCCTTCTGAAACAGACATTCAGATGTTTCTATGTAGTTTAATGCAGTTAGAGTGGTCACATTTCCAAAATCATGGTGGGTTTATCTTTTTTCTTCAAATTAAGAAACTTCCCTCCATGCACCGCATTCTTTTCTATTAGGCAGGCATTGAAAGGCTACAGGAAGAGCCATTCCTTTCCAAATAATAAGAGACCCATTTCAATTCACTTATTAAAACAACTGTGTGTTACTACACATTCAGTGTGTTCATCTGGTTTTGAGGCTATATTATTTAATACCATGTTTGTACTAGCCTTTCTTGGGGCTCTCAGAATATCTGAGTTGCTGACAAAAAATAAAAAGGTAGTGGCCGGTTTACTAAGAATGTGATTGTCTCTGAGATGGGGATCAAATTGTTCAACCCGGTGTCAAAGACGGATAGGTCAGGAAAAAGGCAGTTGGGTACCTCTAAACCGATGTGGAGATGAGGATATATGTCCAGTTAGAGTCATAAATAGTTATCTGGCAGTTAGGCCAATAGGAGAGGGGCATTTTTTTATTCACGCCGATGGATCCCCTCTTACTCAGTATCAGTTCAATTACATATTAAAGGCTTGCTTGAGAAAATTGAATTTACATCAATTTAAGTTTACTTTTCACTCTTTCAGGATCGGGGCAGCTACGGAAGCTGCGAGGATGGGATTGGATGATGCAATTATCACACGGTTGGGGAGATGGGAATCTCAAAGTTTTCAGATTTATGTCAGACCTGATCTTTTTCTTTAATTCTAGGTAATAGAAGATATATTTGGATCCTGGGCCACTCTTTTGTATACTGGGCTAATAAAAGAGCCAGGAAGTGCTGCTATACGTCCAATTTGTCTATGGATCCTGGAGAAATTCTAATTTTCTGGAAAGGAATTAGGGGTCTTCAATGGGTTTCTGCAAGATCGTTCTAGGATAGATCATACACAGAGCAATTTAAATTGAGAGGAATATGCTACACTATCAGAGTTATCTATGAGTAAGGAGATTACTATAAAACCAGCGGATAAAGGTGGGTCCATAGTAGTTATGGATACTGTTAAATATGAGAGAGATAAAAAGACAGTTGGCTGACAGTAATGTGTATATGGAATTGGATGATAATCCTACTACACAAGTTTTAGGGAGAATAAAAAAAGTTGTAAAGAGAGCCGTACAGGCAGGTATAATAGACTCCAATACAGAAACATTTCAGATCCCCGAATTTCCTATTACCCCAATTTTTTATGTGTTGCCTAAGGTACACAAAGACCCATTAGATCCACCGGGTCGTCCGATTGTTTCTAGTATTAATTCTGTGATGACGCTAAATATCCAGATAGATGCCTTACTCCTCTGGTAGTTAACACTAGATCATACATTAAAGATATTCAGGATTTTTTAAATAAAATAAAAAATGTAATTCCTCCTCCAGGTGTGACGTTAGTAACCTGGGATGTCGCTAATCTCTACACAGCAATCCAGTGGGTTCCAGATTGTATGACACACCACAAGTGTCCTTCCTTCTGGAATTACTTTCAATTGTTTTGGAAGATAATTTTTTTCTTGTTTAAAGACAGTCATTATTTGCAGCAAACTGGGACTGCGATGGGTTCTAATGCGAATGCGTTTGTGGACATGCTTGAGAATGCATTCATATATCATTGCAGACTGTTTGTAGACAATTGAGTCGCTTGGTTTAGATTCATTAATGATGCAATTTGCATACGGGCGGGCAAACGCGAATCATTGTTGTTCAATTTTTATTTGAATATTCTAGTACTGGTTTTGAAATTTAATATGTCCATTTCTGACACTACTACACCCTTCTTAAACACATGACTGTATATACGGGAGGGTCATATTGTTAGAGACTTGTATCGCAAACCTACAGATCGCAACCAATTGTTGCATTACTCCAGTTTTCATTCGCCTGGGGTATTCAAGTCCATACCCAGGAGCCAACTGAAGAGAGTTTCTAGAATTGTTAGTGAACAGGATATCAAGGAAGAACGGCTGAGTGAGATGGAAGACAGACTGTGCCAGCGAGGGTATCCAAAGAGTATCATACACCAGGAACACATTAATTTGCATTGTGATAGAAAAAGAGATATAGCGCACAGAATGCCCTTCATCTCACAGTTTCACCCGTTCTCTAATCGCAACATAATTAGGAAACATTGGTCTATATTGAATAAAAAATTTCCGACTGTCCCAGAATTCTATCAGCCTCCACTACCCTCTTATCGCAGAGGGAGATCGTTATGTGATAGATTAGTAAAATCAGATCAATATAGGACTTCTGTTCCCCTTGTAACATGTTTAGGTCCTCCTAATTTTGGATCTTTCCCTTGTCTGTCTTGTACTCAGTGTATGAGTATGATTAAGAGAAAAATAAGATTTACCCATGACCTATAAAATCGCTCCAATACCACTCGAAAGTGATTGATAGTAGGATTAAGAAATATAGAGTTAAATGTGGTTTAACTGATTCCAGCTGAATCTATTACTGTGATTAAGGAGTCTGATAAATGTTATGTGAAGTGTGTTACCAATTGCAGACATGAGATTGTGAGAAAGGGCGCTAGCCTGAAACGTTGACTGCCAGTTGTACCTGGTACTTTTTTGATATTTCTATCTGATGTGATCCTTTTTGGAAATAAAATATTTTTTTGCAGCAATCAGCATCGGTGTGTGTGTGTGTGTGTGTGTGTGTGTGTGTATATATATATATATATATATATACATTGCAAATACTGCTCTTCCAAACCTTATTCATGCCTTTTGTGGTATTAACCACTTAAGTCCCAGACCATTTTGCTGGCCAAAGACCAGAGCACATTTTGCGAATTGCCACTGCCTCACTTTAACTGACAATTACACGGTCGTGTGATGTGGCTCCCAAACAAAATTGACGTCCTTTTTTTCCCCACAAATAGAGCTTTCTTTTGGTGGTATTTGATCATCACTGTGTTGTTTTTTTGCGCTATAAACAAAAATATAGTGACAATTTTGAAAAAAAACACATTATTTTTGCTATAATAAATATCCCCAAAAAATGTATAAAAAAAATGTTTTTTTCCTCAGTTTAGGCTGATACTTTTTCTTCTACATATTTTTGGTAAGAAAAATTGCAATAAGTGTTTATTGATTGGTTTGCATAAAAGCTATAGGGTTTACAAAATAGGGGTTTGTTTATGGCATTTTTATTATAAACTTTTTTTTTTTTCCTAGTAATGGCGATGATCTGTGATTTTTTTTTTTTTATCAGGACTGTCACATTATGGCGGACACGTCGGACAATTTTGACACATTTTTGGGACCATTGTCATTTTTACAGTGATCAGTGCTATAAAATTGCACTGATTACTGTAAAAATGGCACTGGCAGTGAAGGGGTTAACCACTAGCTGGTTAGGAAGGGGTTAAGTGTGTCCTGGGGAGTGATTCTAACTGTTAGGGGGAGGGGCTGTGTGTGACACATCGCTGATCATAGCTCCTGATCACAGGGAGCTATGATCAGTGACAATGTCATTAGGCAGAATGGGGAGATGCTTGTTTACATTAGCATCTCCCCGTTCTTCAGCTCCGTGAGGTGATCGCGGGTATCCCCGCGGACATCGAGTCCATAGGACCCGTGATCCCACTCATGGAGCTCCCGGCAGGGTCCTGCGCATGTCGACGCCGGTGCACACGTGACTACATGGCGGCAAATTCAAAGGGACGTACCTGTACGCCGGCCCAGTCGTGCCATTCTACCGACGTAAATGTACATGCGGTGGTCGGCAAGTGGTTAAAGGGTTTCAAACCCCCTTCCTTTTGTCCTCAAGACTTAACATGTTAAGTTCCTGAACATGTTTTAGTCCTCAGACCTTCGTTTTTGATACCTGTGTCTGGACTTGTTCTAGCTTATCAATATCTGTTTCTAAGTGCGATCTCCAGAACCAGTCACAGTATTCTAAATTTCTCTCTCTCTCTCTCTCTCTCTCTCTCTCTCTCTCTCTCTCTCTCTCTCTCTCTCTCTATAGGGGTGAACAGGCTGGACAGCTTGCCTTTTATGTCCCCCCTCGCTTTCACTCTGCATAACTGCAGGAAATCGGTTTGCTGTACCTATTTAAATTAAGGAAACTGTTGGAAGGGACCATTTCATTTAAAGTGCACGGGATACCAGAATCTCTACCACTATACGCTTTTTGGCTACAACACATCACAAATATTCACCTGAATTTTATATGTGAAGCCTTAGGGCTCAACGCAATGTGAAGTGGTCTCACTAACCTAAATCTACATTATTACCTTTAACCTCTTTGGAAAAATTTTCTTTTTCCTAACCTTTTCAATTTTTTCAATCGTCCTGTCCCCCTTTTTGGCTTTGTCCCCTTCTGGGGCATACCCACGAAGAAATAACATTGCTAAAAGCTCCTGAAAAGCGTTATCCAATAAACGTGAAACATGTACAGCACCAGAACATACTTAAGTTTCGGCTATATATTTGATATCCTCTACGTTTTATATATGTACAAACTGTTAGTTTTTAGCTGTAGATTTTGTCTGGACTGTATCAATTTTGACAGGATATCAAATGAGACTTAATGTGTATTTATAAGGAGAAAATTTCCTGTTTTCTTCTTAATTTTGATTGTTTATAATATATATATATTTTTTAAAATAAACAAAAATACTTTCTTTAATATGTCGGTTGTTTCTACAACTGTTCTTTATGCCTAAAAAGTCCAATTGAACCCACACTTTTCTCTGAGGTCTTTTATGTGAAGGTTCTCTTATTATTTTTTATGTTCATTCCCAATCCCCTAATTTCCCAAAAATACTTTCTCCTTCAAAGTGATAACCAGGACGTGGCATTTGAATATCTTGACCTTTTAGTGTATCCACAGATACCACCCTGTGATAGATACACACCTTTATCTATTTAAATACTAATGGCACTGCTTTATTTTAAGTGACAAGTCACGTGGCACTATACACAAATAAAGTGTAATAAAGGAGCTTTCTTTTGGAGATATTTGATCACTTCTGTGGTTTTTATTTTTTGCACTATAAACAAAATAATACAGACAATTCTGAAAAAAAAAATATATATATATATATATAATTTTTTTTTTTTAACTTTCTGCTACTGCCACTTTTGAGACTTTTTTGGAAACCAGTAAAACCAATATAGTGATCAGTGCTAAAAATATGCACTGTCACTGTACTGACACTGGCAGAGAAGGGGTTAACGTCTAGGGCGAGCAAGGGTAAGCAATGTGCTGTTTTTTTACTTTCTGCTGGGGGGTTGTAGTGCTGGGAGGGGGGATTTGGGGGGGGGGGGGGAGAGAATTCTTGCTGGGGAATTTGGAGAGAAGAATTGTGTGGGGAAGATTTGTGTTGGAATGGGGGTTGTGCTGGAAAGGAGGATTTGAGGGATGGAAGAGGATTTTTTTCTGGGAGGAGAAGAGGATTTGTGTTGGGAGGGGGAATTGAGGGGGGTGGGAAAATGTGCTGCAATGGGGAAGGGGGGATTGTGTTGAGAGGAGGTATCTGGAAGAACAAAAGATTTATACTGAGGAAGGGGGTTTGCAGGAATGATTTGTGCTGGGGATGGGGCAAAGATTTGCTCTGGGAGGTTTGAGAGTGCATTCAGAATTTTTGCTGAAAGGCTATGGGGGGAGGATACTGCTGGGGGGGGGGGGGGGGATTTCACATTTTACTGACCCCTACACTGTAAGTTACACACCCCTGCCTCATGCACTCTTTTTTTTTTTCTTTTTTACTTTGATTCCTACTATGCATTACACACTCTTGTCCCCTGCATTCTGAGCATAACACTGCTGTTCCCTGCACTCTGTGCATTACATACTCATGGATCCCTGCATTCTGAGCATAACACTCCTGTCCCCTTCATTATGTGGATTATGTACTCCTGACCCCTGCTATGTGTGTGGCACTGACTATAGCACTTTGTGCTTTATGTACTCCTGATAACCAAACACATTGCATTACACACCCTGGACTGCTGCACTCTGTGTGTTATGCAATCCTGACCCTTGCATTTGCACACCATTGATCCCTGCACCTCTGCCTTACAGACTCCTGCACAATATACACTATACTTGTACATTATATACTTCTCACCGCAGTGTTTATTGTCTCGACAGTTACTAGTTGCTAAACAGTCCCTTACTATTTTAATGATGTTCTTCTTTAAGGGGGCAGGTTGTGATGTGGGCGTAAGGGTGAATGGACACACGTAGGGCATGCTCCAACTCTATCCTGCACTGGATAACCTCCCAAAAACAATGCTCAGAGTTTTCAGATGGCGGCTGTGTTGACTCGCCTTGATTTTCCTTAATCCTCTTCTCCTTACAATCAACTCTCTCATTCGACTCTACTGTCTCAGGACACAGCCATCTGCTAACTGGGACACAGGAACGTGAACATTATTGATTTAACCCTGGCTACCCAGTGGTTTCACTCCTTTCACATTATACTCCCCTTTGCCTTAAAGTGACTGTCCGCTTAATTTTTTGTGGCAGAGCTGTTACCTGTTGTGCCTGTGTCACTGGTGCTCCCAAGGTGCTCGGATGGGGGGGTCTGCCGGACCTGCCTGGACTTTTTGTTTGCTGAGTGGTACCTGGCGGGGCAATCCTTGGATCCTCATAGCCAGCAGGAGTGGGCAATGTTTAGAGAATACTTTGGTGGGCCTCCGGAGACATTGGTGAAGCCTGAGGAGGGATGCTGCTACCTGTTGTGCCGGTGTCACTGGCGCTCCCAAGCTGCGCAGATGGGGAGTCTGCTGGGCCTGCTGGGACTTTTCCTTTGCTGAGTGGTACCTGTGGGGGGCAATCCTCAAATCCTTGTAGCTGGCAGGAGTGGGCTGTGTTTAGAGAATACTCTGGTGGACCTCGGGAGACTTTGGTGAAGCCTGAGGAGGGACGCTGGTAATCCCCCCTACAAAATCCATACAAATCGGAGCTGTGGTCAGCCCCGGCCTGCTGGACTCGGTAGAATTCAGTGGAAATCAGCAGAGTCTGTGGAGACTCGTTTATAGGAGCAGGCAACCTAAATAAACTTTATTCAATTAAAACATTTTGGGGAAGATCTGCACTGCAAAAGCAGCAGAATATATGCAAAATAAATCTAATAATTAAGAAGGGGGAAATAGGAAGAGAGAGGAGGATAGGAGGAATGGAGAGAAGGGGTGAAAATAAAACTGCCAAACTATGGAAAGAGAGACAGGGGGCTTTAAATCCTGTAGACCCTATACAAGATGATGACTGATCTTCTTACCAAACACAAAGTGGTAAATCTACAAAAGAGAAGGCTAGAGAAGGTTCAGCTGCTAAATGTGTAAAATTTGCATTGGTATCAAAAGATGGTGAAAATAAAGCCCCTCAGCATGATGTTAGTGAAGAATTGGAAGTTTCTAGCACTGATATAACTAATGTGCATGAACACTGGGACCAGAGGATATGTGAAGTGGAAGAAATGGATAAAAGTGCAAGATTGCACACTGAGAAACAGTCAAATGGCATGTATACATCAACAACATCATCAATACCACTAGAACCTATACTACTAGACATTCTGAACACAGTACAAAAATGGCAGAATTCTATAGGAAATTTAACTCGGCAAGTGCAGGGACTCAAAGAATGTATTCTCCTATGCTAGGATGTACAGAAAATAGGGGAAAGAACATCTGTTTTGGAAGGTCATGTTAAAAAATAAAAAATCAGATATTAATGCTCGTAAGCTGGAAGATCACGAAAATCATTTTCAGCATAATAATATTAGGCTGGTGGGTCTCCCAGAGCATTCTGAGGGAGAAAACCCTACAGAATTTGAAGAAACATGGCTATGGGAGATGATTATAATATCTTTATATGTTTTTCTCAGTGGAAAGAGCACATTGAGTACCTAGTAGGCCCCCACCAGCAGGAGCCCACCCCCCGCGCCATTTTTAATGTGACGACTTAATCAATGAGACATAGATCTTATTGTCAGAAGAGCTAGATCATTGAAGGAAGTCACTTTTAAAGGAACTAAAGTTGTGTTCTTTCTGGATTTTTTTCCCCTGAAATACAAAAACTGCATGCTAAATTTCAAGATGTAAAAAAAAGACTGCAGACCCTGCAACTGTCTTATTCAGTGCTATACCCTGCTAAATTTAGAGACGAGGCAAATGAAGTTGCAAATTTTTTTGATAAGCCACAGATTGCTATCGAATGGCTGGACAGGCACTATAAATAATTTTCCTGACGCAAAGCATAACAGCATACACAAATGGGATAGGCTCCGCCTCCCGCCCAATCAGGACTGGTTATACTATATTTAAATAAGTCGCCTCCCCTAGGCGGTATTCTCTTTTTTTTCCTCAAATGCTCAACTGGTTATAACTGTGAATCAATGAAGATTTTTATTTTTGCCCTCACCTGCCGGATTCATCTGGCCAGCCGCACAGGTTCAGCCTCTTTCCTGTGACAAAGCCCCTCTGTTCGGTTGTAAAGCTTCCATACAAGGGAACCCCCCCCCCCACCTCCAGGTCCAGATACTGGGGGGCTAGGATACTGGTCTCTGGATGTAGGTAAAACAGTTCTGTCTTGTGGTTAGTTGAGACGGATCCAGTCTCTCCTCCCTGGTGAGTTGTGGCCCCACACACACATTTTGTTGTTATTTTGGCTTTGGATATGTTTGTTTCCCTTACAAAGATGCTGGAAGTTTGTTTTGTGGTCAGGGCTGTCCCTTCTAAGATGGCTCCTTGTCTGTTTCCTGTGGCTGGAGGTGGCTTGCAGTCAGCAGGATGCAGTGAGATGATATTGGGGTAACTTTTGACCCACTGTAGCAGTGGCTGGAAACTCCAGGCGGCTGCCTGGGAATGGATTGGTGTCCACCTGTCAGGTATGGAGCCTCTCCCATCCCCCTTAGAGCCAGTCAAGGAAGGGTGTTGCACAGAACAGGTAATCTTTCCATGGGCTGTCATGGTGTGTCTGTCTTATGCTGTTATTATACAATTATGCTGTTAATATACAAGCTGCCAAAGTAGGTTAAAGTGGTTGTAAACCCTCCCCTACAACTTTGTCCCATGTGAATCAGCATAAAAACCCTAATGAACACTGCTTGTAGATATCTCCTTACTTGCTTAGTATTGTTGTAATACTTTTTGTTCTTTAGAATGATGTCACTGAGCATGCCCAGATCTCCCCTGATTTACGGCACACTCTCTGTCTTATCTATCTGTTATCAGGACTTCCTACGGCACACCACTGAACTCTCTGCAGGCTGCTAATCACTCAGCGCTTCCTTCTACACATCATGTGACCTCACATACAGTGTAAGGCCCCTTTCACACGGACGGATAGAATGGTGCTTTTAGTTGCAGATTTTCTAGTTTTCCACCGCAGCCAAAAGCACACAATGCTTTCCTATTGCCCCATTCACACACAGCGTTTAGCTGCGATTTTGTTACCTGCGGTTCGGTGCGAATAGAAAAAATAGAATTGAATGCGTCCAGGTGCGATGTAGCGCAGCTAAATGCACATAACCGCAGGTAGTCTTTTGTGTCAACTGCGGCTAGCAGTGGGGAAAAAAAACACCCCGGAAGCACATCATAATTAGCAGGTCTACCTGGGAAATAAAAACAAAGGGATAGGATGCGCTATGGAGTTTGTTATACAGAGAGTATATATAATGTAATGTAGGTAAGAGCAGCCTCTATTTTGTTTCCATCCAAGTGGATGGAACAGTGAGATAGGTAAGGAAAAGAAAATAGATGTGGCGCTATACCTTATTAAACTCACTAAATATGGATATCGTAAAAATGTACAAATTTTCCAGCTTGCTGGCTAATAATTTTAAAATCCAAAATAAAACTAAATGAAATAAGTAATAAAATCAATAAATGATATAGTGTTAAAAAAATCAATCAATATTAAATAGTGAATACAAAGTGAATATAAATTTTCCAGCGTGCTGGTTAATAATTTGAAATAAGGATATAAAATCCACGATAAATTAAATAGCTGAGATAAATAAATAAGTAATTAATACTATGTTACTAAAATACCATGAATCAATCAATATTAAATAGTGAAATGCAAAAATTACAAATACTAAAAGTGCCTGTGACTGTGATTATGGCGCGACCAAGTGACTTGATTTACAAAATCAAGGAAATGGCCATAAAAGGGGAACGACAAGAAAAAATATTCAAAATTATACAGGCGTGAATACAAGTGAAAGAGTAAGTGCAACAAATATATATAACACACTGTGTGAAATTACAGAACATGCCAAAGTTGCAAAATTAAAAATTAAAATAAAAATAAGATTAAGTCCAGAAAGTGAAAAAAATCTTGCAATGAAATATCAGTGAAGACGGTGAATAAAATCAAAACAAATCAGATGTGAAAGTCCAATTGAATAAAGATTAAAAAATTTAAAAATTAAAATAAAAAATGTAAATTTGATGGTGGAAAAGGTCTTCTGTGTATAGGAGAGGAGTGGAGGGAGTGACTTCGCTATCCGTTCGCAGTGAACGTTTATGAATTTTGCTCTCACCAGAGATATAACCCCATCCGGGGTGGATCAGCCTTCACAGTATAAGCCACTGTGTCGCTTCCTGGGCTGTCTCTGCTGTGATGCTGGGGAGATCCCTCGTTCCTCCGTGGGTGTGTTGTACCTCGTTTACATATGATAGAAAAGAGGACTATCCATGGTGTAGTATGTTTGAAACTCAGTTTATTTGAAACAACCTTAAAAGTACTCACATTTAGTACGATAAAACACGTATTGTATTGCTATAAAGCGGTCGGAACATCCGCTCGGCTACCACACTGTTTGCACTGGAGGTGTACGTATCTGGCCACGCCCTACGCGTTTCGTCATTCAGACGTCATCTGGAGCGGCCATCTTCATACACCTTTCCACTTATATAGGGTGTAGTTACCAGTCACGCATGCGCGGGACCTAACCACCATGTTTGCTAAGGGAATTGCCATTGCTAAGCCCATTGTTATGTGGGCCATGCAGGAAATATATCATTGTGCCTGCTAGTAATCTTATATTAATAAACGCAGATTGGGCACTACTCCTATGTAAGTGGAATATACACTATGACACCTTTAATTGTTTGTACACACACATAAATCGATATAAACATAAAGATTAAAATTAGATATAAAATAAATTGAAAATATCTATAAAAAGAGAGAAAATTGAAAAATGAAGAAAGGAGGAATACTAAAAGGGGAAACAATATATGTATATATGCTTTTATGTAGAGAGTATAATGCATTATAATGGAAAAATGGAGGTAGGATAAATCAATAATAAAATAGGGCACATAAGAAGAGAATATACGGAATTCCTAGAGAACCAGAGGAGAGAATACAGACCACCAAGATGGGTGGAAGAAAACGAAAGAGGGGAAAGAGAGGAGGCCACAAGAAAAAGAAGGAGAGAACACTAGGGAAAGGCATCTACAATCTTAGCCAGACCACCTTCAACGAGGAGGAACTAAAAATATTGGATCTAGGCCTAAAATTTGCTCCAGATAAGAACTTGGATAAGTTCGAGACCTTCATAGACCTACAAAAGTTTATAAGAAAATTAAATATTAAGAAATTTTATGCTAATAAGAATTTTAAAAATATCGATAGGGAAGAGACACAATACAAACATTCTCAATTAAGAAATAATTCTGTCTTCAACTCTAACCAACAACAGAATGAAGGCATCAAAGTTTTCAGAAAAATGGTAGAAAAGGACATCAGAGAGTTAACAATTAAACCTTCAAAGAGAAAGGGAATATGGAAGACCATCAAACAACTAGAAAAGAAAAAAGACATAGTCATTAGACCAGCAGACAAGGGAGGAGGATTGGTAATATTGGACAAAATCGCCTATGAGGAAGAAATGACTAAGCTCCTTAGTATCCCAGACACTTACAAACAATTGAAGAAAAACCCAAAAGAAGAACATAACAAAAAATTAACAGATTACGTCAATAAGGGTCTAAATAAAGGGATACTCAATAAGAAGGAATCGAGATATCTTATACCTAAGGCACCGAAAATTCCAGTGATATATTATGTACCGAAGATCCACAAAAATCAAACACAGCCCCCAGGAAGACCCATAGTGAGTGGGATAGACTCCTTATTTTCAAGACTGGGGGCCTATGTAGATGGATTTCTACAACCACTGGTAGCTGAAGGCAAGTCATATTTGAAGGACAGTAGACAGCTTTTAAAGGAACTCCAGGATATCAACATAGAAGAAAATGATATACTAGTAACAATCGACGTGAATTCTCTTTATACAAACATTAAACAGAAAGACGGATTAAATTGAGCAAAGTGGGCCCTTCACAACAGATCCAAATTAAAACAAGAACAAATTGACTATATACTTGAAGGATTAGAGCTGGCTATGTCCCACAATCATTTTTGGTATAAAGGCAAACATTATGTCCAAACAAAAGGAGTAGCCATGGGGGCTAAATACGCACCCAGCGTGGCAAACCTCTTTTTGGACCATTGGGAGGAAGAACAAATATATGGAGTCACCAGAAAAAACATCAAGATGTACAAAAGGTACATAGATGACATTTTAATTATCTGGGGAGGCACACACTTGGAATTACAGCAATTCTATTTATGGCATTACGTTCACAGGAAGTTGGGATAATCAGAGTGTAGACTATCTGGACTTACAGATTTTTAAAATGGAGGGATCCTTGGGCACCAGAACCTTTTTTAAATCCACGGATAGAAATAGCTACATTCCTACCTCAAGCTGCTACCACCCAAGGTGGATTGGTAACATACCAAGAGGACAACTCGTAAGACTGTATAGGAATTGCACAAAAAAAGAAGACTGATAAACAGGCTGAAGTCATCATTAAAAGGTTCATAAGTAAAGGATACAAAGAAGCCCACCTGAGGGCTCTCAAAGAAAATGTAATAAAAATGGACAGGAAGCAACTGTTAGAGAGCAAAACAAATATCAAAAAGACCAGAAATATTGAAACCGCCTTCCTGACAGGTTTCAATAGGCAACACAAACAAATAGAAAGGATTATCAAAAAACGGTGGCCTATTCTGAAAACAGATGATGCACTAAAACAAAATCCTGCCCAACAATCCCTCTTTCATATACAAAAAAGCTCCCAACTTAAGAAACAAATTAGTGAAAAACACAATTGACCCCCTACGACAAATTAAAATTGCCGAACACCTCAAAGATTTTTTCAAATGTGGCCAATGTCTTCCCTGCCGTAAAAGTAAAAAGACCAGCAGAAAAATCACTAAATTTACTTCGACTACCAATGGGAGAGAATTCAATATCAAGGAACTTATTTCATGCAAGAGCACGCATGTCACATACATTATAGAATGTCCTTGTCATAAACAATACGTGGGTAGAACCACAAGAGAATTACATGAAAGAATTAAAGAACATATTAAGAACATTAGGAAAGGATATGATAAACACAGTGTCTCACGTCATTTTAGAGACTTTCACAACCAAGATCCTAAACAGATGATTTTTTATGCAATTGACAAAATTAAAGGACATTGGAGGGGAGAAGACATGACCAAAAAAATTTCTCAAAATGAAACTAGGTGGATTTTTAACATGGAAACTTTACAGCCTGCGGGAATGAATATAGATTTGGATCTCAACTGTTTTTTAACCAATTTTTAATCCCAATACATTTTATTGAGGTCGAATGTAATACAATCATCAAGGCCTTCAACTGAAATATATTGCAGAGGAATAAGAAATAAGGTTGCACTTAGAAACAAAATTCAAAACTTATGTTCCAATATTCTAATATCCCAATGTCCCAACATCTTAATTTTCCTACCCAACGTAAAAATATCAACACTTCCATTGATAATCACATTCTATTTCTACCATTTTAATGTCTTCCTTTTTTATATACATATTTTTATATATATATTTTTATATATATTTTTATATATTTTTACATTTTGTATACAAATTTTGCACATATTTTATCTTATTTCATTTTATCCTTGCCATTAAAATTGAGATCGAATGTTATTCATTCTCTTTCCCTAATTAACCAATTATTCTAGCCCTTAGGTAACACAGTACATAGTTTAAAAAATTCCTATAGGGAATATAATTTTAAAAAATACTGGAAATAAATCCTATAAGTAATATACTATAAAAGAGTTTAATATTTGCTAAATATCCCTCTCTAATCTCTTCATCTAAACATTTTTTGGAGTCCAATAGCTTCCTTCCTATTTGAGACGAAGTTCAGCGCAATTTTAATTTTAATCTATTTTATTATTGATTTATCCTACCTCCATTTTTCCATTATAATGCATTATACTCTCTACATAAAAGCATATATACATATATTGTTTCCCCTTTTAGTATTCCTCCTTTCTTCATTTTTCAATTTTCTCTCTTTTTATAGATATTTTCAATTTATTTTATATCTAATTTTAATCTTTATGTTTATATCGATTTATGTGTGTGTACAAACAATTAAAGGTGTCATAGTGTATATTCCACTTACATAGGAGTAGTGCCCAATCTGCGTTTATTAATATAAGATTACTAGCAGGCACAATGATATATTTCCTGCATGGCCCGCATAACAATGGGCTTAGCAATGGCAATTCCCTTAGCAAACATGGCGGTTAGGTCCCGCGCATGCGTGACTGGTAACTACACCCTATATAAGTGGAAAGGTGTATGAAGATGGCCTCTCCAGATGACGTCTGAATGACGAAACACGTAGGGTGTGGCCAGATACGTACACCTCCAGTGCAAACGGTGTCGTAGCCGAACGGATGTTCCGAACGCTTTATAGCAATACAATACGTGTTTTATCGTACTAAATGTGAGTACTTTTAAGGTTGTTTCAAATAAACTGAGTTTCAAACATACTACACCATGGATAGTCCTCTTTTCTATCATATGTAAACGAGGTACAACACACCCACGGAGGAACGAGGGATCTCCCCAGCATCACAGCAGAGATAGCCCAGGAAGCGACACAGTGGCTTATAATGTGAAGGCTGATCCACCCCGGATGGGGTTATATCTCTGGTGAGAGCAAAATTCATAAACGTTCACTGCAAACGGATAGCGAAGACACTTCCTCCACTCCTCTCCTATACACAGAAGACCTTTTCCACCATCAAATTTTCATTTTTTATTTTAATTTTTTAATTTTTTAATCTTTATTCAATTGGACTTTCACATCCGATTTGTTTTGATTTTATTCACCGTCTTCACATATATTTCATTGCAAGATTTTTTTCACTTTCTGGACTTAATCTTATTTTTATTTTTATTTTAAATTTTGCAACTTTGGCATGTTCTGTAATTTCACACAGTGTGTTATATATATTTGTTGCACTTACTCTTTCACTTGTATTCACGCCTGTATAATTTTGAATATTTTTTTCTTGTCGTTCCCCTTTTATGGCCATTTCCTTGATTTTGTAAACCAAGTCACTTGGTCGCGCCATAATCACAGTCACAGGCACTTTTAATATTTGTAATTTTTGCATTTCACTATTTAATATTGATTGATTCATGGTATTTTAGTAACATAGTATTAATTACTTATTTATTTATCTCAGCTATTTAATTTATCGTGGATTTTATATCCTTATTTCAAATTATTAACCAGCACGCTGGAAAATTTATATTTACTTTGTATTCACTATTTAATATTGATTGATTTTTTTAACACTATATCATTTATTGATTTAATTACTTATTTCATTTAGTTTTATTTTGGATTTTAAAATTATTAGCCAGCAAGCTGGAAAATTTGTACAAATTTACGATATCCATATTTAGTGAGTTTAATAAGGTATAGCACCACATCTATTTTCTTTTCCTTACCTATCTACCTGGGAAATAACACAGGAAGTTGAGAGGGATAGAGGAAATGGGGAGAAGACAGCAAGAGACGGCAAGAGACATCTCACATGAGGCCATTATAGCACTGGTGCATGCCCGACCGGAGTTATGGGACTCAGAATGCCCAGGATATGCCGACTGAGTGCTGAAAAGAGCAAAGTGGGAGGAAGTCTACAAATATGTCACACCGAACTGGAACGTGATGTCTGCAACTGAACAGGATAACCGAGGTGAGTGCAAGGTTTGTTGTGTCTATGCAGCAGGGTACACAGGCATCATAGCAAAGATTATAACCCCCTAAATGACCAGGCCATTTTATAGCAATACAGCACTGCGTCGCTGACAATTGTGCAATGCTGCACACAAACTAAATTGAATGGGAAATCAAATGGTTGGGGTCTTCCCTATAGTGTTTTCTGGGTGGGGGCAGATCTCTCTCGACTTTTGTTCCTAACATGTTATGTTTTTTATATATTGCAGGAAAGGAAGTTTATACACGTTGGAGGTCCCTTCAGGACCGGTACAAAAAAGAAGTCAACGAAGAGAAGGCTGCGGAGAGAAGCGGAGCACCCTCAACTCGTCGCAGGACTAAACCCCATGCAGAGGCTTTGTCATTTTTGAGGCGCACCACCGAGATGGGCGCGTAAGTATATCCATTTATTTTACTTAGCGATTTGTGGCCAGTATAGCCGTATTCATGTTTACTTTTTTTAAACGTGTAAGGATGTTATTGTTACCTAGAACTGTGTCAAGTGTTCCTGCGAGAGCAAGTGCAAGGCGTGAAAGTTCATCACCATCAGGAGACGCTGACACTAGTAAAGAAACCACAGAGACAGTGTCATCCCAAGAATATCATCCATCCACTCAAGAACCTGCGGTATGTATTTTCAAAACGTCACAATCTCTGTCCACAAAAAACGTATTACTTACATATTGAAAGGGCAGCTGGTGTTGGTACAAATGTTCTTTAGAGGAGAAACAACAACGGCTTATTTTTGGGCAAAGTGTCACTTTAGTACTTCTGGCTTTGGTGGTCTTCAGTGAGATCAGGTTTTTGTGGCTAAACAAGTACCTGTGTTTGATCTATTCTAAACAGGTGCTGCAAGCTCTGACAAGACTTCAATATTTATACAAGCATTATATGCTGTTAACAAAAGTGTGACCTCAATATCAGAAGCATAATCTATATATTCAAACTATTGCAGGAAAATCCAGATAGGAGAGTCCGGTCTACTTCCACCACCCGTAGAACATGCCTTACTCAACAAGAGACACCTTTTGAGGATTATTTCAACCGTATTATTGAAGAAATGAGAAACCAATCACAAAACCAGGCCAAAGATGATGAATTCCTCAACATCTCAGACCCAGATGTTATGTTCTTGAGAATGTTGCTTTGTGTAATCAGGGAGATTCCTTCAGATAAGCGCACTGAGGTCAGGGGTGATATACATGCCTATTTAGCGTATATCATGTCCGCTTGCAAAGAGCAACGCCCATATCCAAAATTTCAGCCATGGGCTATTGGTTTTAATTCACCAAGTGGCTCTTTCAGTAGATCAATGCCCAGTCAGCAGTGCCATGACACCACACCTGCCATTAACCCTTATGCAGGACCTCCACCGCTGTATACACCTTACCCACCTAATCCTGGTTATCAAAGGATGCATGTGCAGCCACACCCAGTGCCTTCACCCTCATCTTCCCATTCAGGATGACCCATAAATGTTGGCAGTGAACCAAGCCACTCTTCCCTGCGTAACCCTAATTATCCAGTGTATGAAAACTTATAGTGTTGTCCTTCTAATTTGTTATTCATATGACAGTCATATGACAGTTTTATTTTTCTTGTTGTGTTAATTTAATGTTATTGTTATTGTTACCTACACAAACTAATGTTTACAACCAACCCCAGATTCCTCCATCTACACTGAACTGTATGCATGGAAGAATCTCCCATTGTCCCAAGCTTACATATCTTGCTACTCAGCCCCGCTTGCTCTCACAATATCTGAACATTCTGATTGGGTGCTAGCATTGTTTAGGTTGAGAGCCAGCGGGGCCGACTAGATACTGAAACTTGGCCCAGTGGGAGATTACCCCATCTACACAGTACAGTGTACATGGAGACATCTTTTGCACTTTCTCCATCTAGCCAAATATTTCTGAGTTGTTTACTGCACTCAGTGTCCAGATGTAAATTCAAAAAATGTTTAACAGCAATTCAGGAATACTGTATTTTTTTTAATTTTATTTTTTTGGGGGGGGGGGGATTTTGGGGACTCGTTATCTGTTGCACTGAGTCAATTTATATTTGAAACTAAAAGAAAATGTTATATATTCCAAAGGAATTAAAAACAGTTTTCTATACTTGCAAGCATTCAATGTTTTCTAAGGTTTGTCTACTTTTTTTTAGACCCTTTGCATAGCAAAAGATAGAAATAAAAACAATTTAAATTGTAGAAAATTGTCGACTACTTTATTTAAAGCAAACATGAAAACTGAGATGTAGAACATGAAAACTTTGATATGTAAGTTTCAAGCAACTCCGGTAATAAAGACAAATTTAGACATAGTCATATTGCCATGGGAGCTGTCCATCTTCAGTCAGAAACGAATCTGTGAAATGTTCACGTACTTGTAGGGCTGATTATTGGGACGAGTGCCAGTAACACGACCCATGGGTTCTTCAGAAACAGGGGATTCCGTGGTCACAACCTCCTTACCCCTCCAAAAATTGTGGAGAACACAACATGCCAGAACCACATTGACCGCATGATCCACTTCCAGATGCATGGCTGTCATCACACGCCATTTGGCAATGCAAATCCCAAATGCGCACTCCACCATTCTCCAAGCTCTGCTGAGTTGATAATAAAAAATTTGCCCCCTGGCAGTGAGACCATGCCTGGTATAGGGCCTGAGCAGGTGGGTAGATAAGGCAAATGCCTCATCTCCGAGCACTACGAATGTAAGATCCGGTCCAGCAGTACCAGGAAGAGGCCTTGACTGTGGCACCTGAAATTCGCCATATTCAAACCGCCGGCCCATTATGGAATTTCTGAAAATTCTGGAATCTCCAGAACTCCCATACGCTCCAACATCCACAGCAATGAACTTCATATTAGCATCGCTGAGTTCCAGGAGGACAATGGAAAAGTATTTTTTGTAGTTAAAAAAGCAGGAACCGGATTTTGGTGGCTTGATGAGCCGGATGTGTTTCCCATCTAATGCCCCAATGCAGTTTGGGAAGTTGGTCTTCTCCCAAAATTCTTCTGCTATTTCCTCCCACAGACTGGATGTTGGTTCTGGCATGACTGTTGTTTTCAGTTCTTCCCATATAATAACACAAGTATCGTGCACTATGGTTGATACGGTGGAAATTGCCATGAGAAATTGATGATGGAGGGAGGTGAAACTGGCACCAGTGGCAAGGTATCTGCAATACAAAATTGATAACAATTCAGAAAATATAAAAAATAGTAAAATAAAAAAAAAAATCAATATACATAGGGAGTTCTACATGGTAACAAATAAACATCAGTACCTATGTAGCTGTTGACTTTTAACACATCGCAGCCCAAAGATGAAACGTCCCTCGGCTCTGGTTGCAGGTGCTGGCATCCAAACAGGAAGCCTTGTGGTGGGTGGGTCTAATAAAAAATAATTTGGTGGTACCTTGCATGATAATGCAAATTTCTGCCTTTGTGTTTAGAGCTCACCTACATAATTATAAACTACTGAAATATTATGATGTTTCCTATTTGCAAAAAAAAAGACATTCACAATTTTCACTATAAGTAAAACACCAGAAAATAGTGAACATTTTCTATGTTGGGACAGAAACTTTATGCACCTCCACACAGATTAGGCCTTATCACATATGGATACAATAAATACATGGTAAGGATCAGAAGAAAACATGCTCTGCAAGGCACGACAAATAATTTTCAAGGATAAAAAAAATGGTAATGGTAGTAATGCAAGAAAAATCGCTGTTGTGATATAGATTGGGCCATAGATTTATATATATATATATATATATATATATATATATATATATATATATTTTTTTATGCAAGAACATATATACACACATATACATATATACGTATACACACACACACACTATTGTCAATAATATTGGCTACACCTGCATGTACATGAATTTAAGCATTTGTTCAACATATGGAAAACCTACCTTAAAGTAAGTAACAGCCGTTCTTCTGGACTAATGCTTCTTCGCATGTTGGTCATGGTTCTGGTCAGGCGTCCTCTAACAAGTCCCAACAGTTCATCGAAGCTTGCCACCGACATCCTTGTGTAATTCTGGAACTTGTCTCCGTGAGTCCTCAGCTCACTAAACATGAGGGAAAAGCCGATCGATAGATGCTGGGACATTAAGGGATGGACCCAGTAACGCTGAGGGCGTCGCCTACTCTGGATCGCTCTTCTCGTCTTCATCATCATCAGCAATATGAGAATTGCCATCAAACTACCCATATTTGCATTCATTTTTCAAAAAAACTCTTGCACAAAACTGAACACTCCTCTCCCTGCAAAACTCCAACACACACTCAGCCAGTGAACAAAGAAACAGGTTTGAAATACAGAGGACTGAAATGCATCAAGGGTACAGTCCAGGGACCAAAAACATAAATAAATAAAAAGGATTGCTATGGGAATAACACTGCAGCTGAACGCAACCGCACAAAAACGCACGTAAACGCAGGTAATCGCACTGTACAAATGCAGCTAATCGCTGTGCCTGGAGTCTTGAATTTCGCAGAAAAAAATAAACATCCTAAACTGCGGCAGAACAGCCGCCCGTGTGAAAGGGGCCTAAAGCAGGGCATGGGACAGCAGTACTGCAGTCTTATCAGCTGAAGCTGATAGGACTCATACAGGCAAACACTAGGTAATCAGTACAAGTAAATACTATGAAATGAACAAGTCAGCTATGAACAGGGAAGCAGGGTTGCCATAGAAACGTTGGATTGAGAAGGAGGCTTGGTTAACAGTACAGGAAGTGCTCAATGTAAGGGCGGAAATACACTCCACTGTGGACTCAGAAAACAATACTTAAGATGGCGCTGCCTAACCCCTGCAAACAAGTTTTTTAAAGTTTCTTTAAACAGTAAGTAATATGTGATTTGGGCTGGATTACAGTGGCTATAGTTTGATAATTACTTATTATAATGGACTAAATGAAAAGATGCATCAGAGTGGGAGAGTTTACTTCCTCTTTAAACTGCTGTGTATAGTTCTGTCTGTTTCATTTGCTTCACAGGTTTGAATCACTGTAGCAATGCTCTAATGCTTGGAGTTGCTGTTTTTAATATTTACAGGGCATTTGCCTAATGTAGGTGATCCTGCTAGGTATATTAAACTGTCATTGCGCTGCTTATGACGACAAAATTATGCTTCAGTATGGATGTCACTGCTATGCATTGTGTTGCTGCTATGCGTTGTAGGGTCTGTGTTTAGGTGCAATGTGTTTAATGATTGCTATGCATTAACCTATTTGTTCTGCCTAAATGCAAGCGTAAAAAAAAAAAACATTCTGCTTAGGTAACAGTGCTTTAGGTAGTTGTTTAATACACTACTATCTGTAATTGCTTCTGTCAAAGCATTTAACCCTTGCTCACAGCATATAGATCCATTTGCTGCTTCAATGTCTGCAATTAGGTGTAGATGGCCACTGAATTTCACTTCGGGCTCGTTCAGCAACCATTGGCCTTTCCACATTTTCCAGAACATTGCTTCCAGTAGTGTCTGTCTTGTAGAAGCAAGGGCTTCAGGTTCTTCATGTGGGCAACAGATGCGGGTGGCTCAACATCCTCCAGGTCCTGGAAAACCCTGATTCAGAGGGAAGGCCAATTAATCGCATTATAATAATGACATTTTTAGATGTTCAGGAGAATACTGTAGAATTGCCTCCACATAAGTCCTAATACTGTCACCCTTCCTGCGGGCAAGTCTTAGCTCTATCCCATCTGTCTGTATTCCATGGTCTCAAATGGTCAAGAAGATTAAGAACATCATAAACTGGCCTTCTAAGGTAATGAAAGATTTTGCTTCCTATTCCAGGGAAGATTACCCCACATATGAGACTAGTCCCATTGATGGTGGCTAAGGATAGTTAAGCTTATCAACTTTCATAAACTTCCAGACGTAACAATCATTAAAGTCTATTCACCTTGGTGACTTCCTAGCTCATGACATAGGCCAGTGGAGGATGAAGTGTCTAACAGCAGGGGTACAGTGATTCCCAAGTGGAGAAGTCGTTTGGGCAACACAGCCTGGGAGGCCTCAGGTATGCTCCAAACATACGGCTATAGGTAATCTCCTATTGTCATGGCAAGAGGCATATCCTATTCAGGTTTCCAACGGTAAAACCTGTCTCATCTCATCGCTCTGTGTTCTAGTGTCTCAGAACTTTCTGTCAGATACGGTAAATACGAAGCCTTGGATGTTAAAAGTGGTCAATAGGAAGAATGTTCCCCTTAAAAGGGCGCTCAGAATGCCACCTTAGAGACAGCTAAAAACATATTTTGTGTCATGCTGCTGGTTTTGCGAAGTGATGCTGAACCTTGAACTCTGTAGGCACCATCAAAAGGTAGTTCATCAGCCACAGCTCACGTAAACCCTAGCAACCTCTGACGGAATCCCAACCCTGATGGAGAATGGATGCCCTATACCAACAAGCAGTTCAATGAATCTCAACCTGGCAGTAAACTCAATGGTCAGGAATGGAAGTCATTCCTGAAAAAGGAGCTTCCCAGAAGTGGAAGCAGTGGAGCAACTAACATCCAGCTGGGTCAGCAGGTTAGCCTGTATATCCACCAGACTCGTGATCTCTAAGCTCCTCATCAGGATCATAGTGAATGGTTGGGCAGGTTGAAAAAGGACACAAGTCTGTGTAGTACAACCAGGATCCATAGTCATACAGCTGAGATAAGGACAATGATCTGGTGGCCTTACAGGCCATGGGGTCCTCAAAGTACAGTCTTTGGCCCAAGTTCCTCCTATTTTAGTCTTCCTGAGATCTCAGACCTTGCATAACAGAGCCAACTGTATCCGAATTCAGCCACGTTACATCTAGCAACTGGGAGACCAAGTTAAAAAGGCTCATTGCGGGAGCTTGCCTTCATTTGAAACTTGGTGGAAGCCGGAGGAACCGGTGGCAAACTCCAGCTATACTAGAACATGGGAAATCTTGCAGAATTTCAGGAGGAATCCTCTGCTCCCGACTGCAACTAGGGTAATTCTTCTGAACAAGACTACCTCAATAGGTTCAGTGACACCAAAGTAGTATTTCTTAAGGACATCACGTCTGAGAACACTTTCAGAGATCCAAGCATCAAGCAGTAAACTACCTTATTGCTACCATAATCAAGCAAAATGGCTCTGGTTTCTTCTTCACCAGCACCAGACGAAAGGTCTGCATCTTTGCTTCTGGGTCAAGACATCACCCTTCCGGCATGTCAAAACTAAAATGTCAAGCGTCAACACAGGCTGGAGTAATGGACTCTATGTGGAAGAAATACATGGAAGTGGTCCTTCTCTAGAAGGTCAGACAGTGGCCTCTTCAGGCCTGGCAGTATCAGAAGAAGACTTACACTGTCCACTAAGACAATAGCATTATCTCGGGTCAGAGTAGCCTAAAGGGCTTATAGAAGGAAGATAAATTCATCAATCTAGTGCAGAGCTCACTTTATCAGATGGATGTGCTCATGGGCAGAATTCAGAGGGCAAGAATTTTTATAGGATACCAACCAGGTTCATATACTGCAAACCATTTTTTTGCCTATTGCAAATTCAATCAGGCAACATTGGAAGCAAGGGAATCAACTTAATTTCTAGTCTGATCATATGTTGATTCAAACGCTTCAGCATAGCCCTCCCTTATAGGTTTTGTGGGCGTGCTACATCCCATTCGTGTATGCTTTCGTGTTTATACTTACCTGACAGTAATTTTCCTTTCCCGTTGCAAAGCATGACAGCATACAGGTCCCTCCCCTGTGTGTTTCACATTTGAACATATTTACGAGAATACCGCCTAGGGGGAGGCAACATATTTAAATATAGTATAACCAGTCCTGATTGGGCAGGAGGCGTAGCCTATCCCATTCGTGTATGCTGTCATGCTTTGCATCAGGAACTCACAGGGGTCCCGACCGGCATGCAAGTGCGCCGCCGGCGGCATGCGAGCGATGGCAGGGCGGCGTTAAAGATTGGACTACCTGTACGCCAATATGCCTGCCCCTGCCATTCTGCCGACGTACATCGGCGTGCACCGTTCGGGAACCGGTTAATGACGCTTAAAAAAAAAAAGTTAAATATTCCTTTACATATCATGCCTGGGGGGTGTCTATAGTATGCCTGTGAAGTGGCACGTGCTTCCCATCTTCAGAACAGTCCCTGCACAAAATAACATTTCTAATGGAAAAAAAGTCATTTATAACTGCTTGCGGTTTTAATGTAATGTCTTGTCCTGGCAATATTAATGAAAATCATTGATAAAAATGGCATGGGTACTCCCTGCCCATTACCAGCCCCTTTGGGTCTTGTATGGATATTAAACCCCGTACCCAAATAAAAAAAAGGAAGGGCGCGGGCCCCCAGGCCCTATATACTCAGAACAGCAGTATACAGGTGGTGCAAACAAGACAGGGACTGTGTAGGTTTGTTGTTAAGTAGAATCTGTTTAATTTTGAACTGGTACATTTTTAAAGTGTAGCTCCAGTAAAAAGAAATCTATTTTTAAGCTTTTTGGAAAACATAGGGAAGGGTTATCACCCCTGTAACATTTTTTTGCTGTCTGTGCACCTCTTCAGAAGATTTCACTCACACTTTCTGTCCCAATGACAAATGTTTTTTGAAAATTTGGGGTTTTTAGTAAAACAAGGATTGGGATAAAGCATCAGTGGAGAGGAGACACGTTTCTCCCATATCAACTCTTACAGGAGAGATTTCCTGTTGTCTCCTTCCGTTTGCAAGTAGGAGACATTTATAAATTGGATGTTTGAAAGTAGGGGCCTGCCCTATATGCTCTGCAGAAATTGGGGCCTAAGGTGTCTGTGTTGCTACAACGCTGTAAGGCCTCAAAGTGACTCTTGGTGGGCACTGGAACACCCTGCTGTGAACTATTATATCAAGAATTGTAATTACATGCCATTGTTGAACAGTGGTAGAAAAATTGGGCCTTTGGTAGTGGTGTTGGTGCCATAACACTGTAAGTCCTCACAGTTACTCTTGGTGGGCGCTGGAACGGGCCCTGCTGTGAAATATTATATCAAGAATTGTAATTACATGCACCTGTTGAACAGGGGCACAAAAATTGGGCCCTAGGCACTGGTGCTGGAGGCACAACACTGCAACCCCTCACAGATACTCTAGTTGGAGTACAGGAATGAGCCCTGCTGCAAAGTATTGTATCAAAAATTGTAATTACACACCCCTGTTATACAGGGGCTGAAAAATTGGGCCTTAGCCACAGGTGGCTGCGCCCAGAACCAAAAATGTTCTTACAAGCTATCAGCATGATCATTGAGGTTACATCAGCATCAGGTGCTTGGTATCTGGTGGTGATCCAAAACTGATTCATTTTTACCATGTAAATCAGATACTGGCGATGGTTGCTGGAACCGATCATACCTTGGGCTGCAGACTAAAAAATTGTTTGAACGCATCTTCTCCACCGCTCCTTCTGTGACTGACCGAAGCCTCAGCAACACGTTGTCCAGGACCAGAAATTTATAGCCTCCCAGGCTATGGGAAGACATTGCACAGACCTTTCTGCAAGGCCTTCCGAAGATGTTTCATCCTCTGCTCCCTCTGCGACGGCAAGAGAAGGTTCGAAACCTTACCCTTGTAACGTGGATCAAGGAGGGTTGCCAACCAGTAATGATCCTTCTCCTTGATCCGACGAATATGAGGATCCTTCCGCAGGCTTTGAAGGATCAGGGAGGCCATACAGCATAGGTTGGCATTCGGTCCGGAGTCCTCAGGGTTACTAAGGATGACATGATCCACAGCCACCTCCTCCCAGCCACGTACAAGTCCATGGGTTTCATGGGACTGTAAATGATCCCTTAAAGACTGCTGCTGATGCTGAGTGCTAGGCTCCACCTCCATGCTGACACAATCCTCCTGCTCCTCCTCCTCCTGTGTGATCGGCAGGCCAGCAGGAACACTGTCTGGATAAAGGGGGCCTTGAGAGGTAAGGAAGTCCTCCTCTTCCTGCCTCTGTTCTGTCCATTATTCCATTATTCCATGCAGCGTGTGCTCCAACAGGTGGACAAGAGGGACAGGGAGGGTGGAGAGGAGGTTGGTGCCATTGTTGCAAACCACCATTCCTGGCTTAAGCTGGCGTGGCGTCAACCACCTCACAGCCTGCCCCTGCAGAGCTGACAGAATCTCTGCCCCAGTGTGGCTCCTGTCCCCTAAGCACACCAGCGCAAGCACCACATGTCATCTTTTTGCCTGCGTACTTGCATAGCCCCTTGAACGCCTATGGAGCACCGCTGATTCTGAGGGCAAAGCACAGGAAGAGGCCATGGAGGAAGAAGAAGAGGAGGGGGTGGAGGAGAGAGGTGTGTCAGAATCACCAGTAGTAGCATTTTGGAGGTGTGGTGGAGGAACAACCTCCAACACTACTGCACCTTGTCCTGCATCCTTCCCAGCTGCCAGCAGAATCACCCAATGCACCATGAAAGATGTGTAACGTCCCTGTCCATGCCTGCTGGACCATGAGTTAGTGGTAATATGCACCTTATTGCTGACTGCCCTGTCCAGCGAGGCCAAGACATTGCCTTCCACATGCCAGTGGAGAGCCAAAATCGCCTTCCATGAGAAAAAGTGGCGTTTGGGAACCTGCCACTGAGGAACCGCATATTCCACAAACTCACGGAAGGGGGCAGAGTCTACCAACTGAAAAGGCAGAAGTTGAAGTGCTAGCAAATTAGCCAAGCTAGCATTCAACCGCTGGGCATGTGGATGGCTGGATGCGAACTTCTTTCGGCGGTGCAGCAGCTGGGGCAGGGAAATTTACCTGGTACAATCTGACATCGGCGTACCGATAGCAGATTGCCCACAAGTACTTGGCTGTGACACATCTAATTCTACACCTTGGCCATGCGAGATACGCTTGAGACATATGTCGCAAATAGCAGAGGTGCGATCTGATGCACTCGTCTCAAAAAAAGACCACACCAAAGAACTTTTGAAATAACGCGCGGAGACAGCAGCACCCTGCAAATGCAGAGCTCTGCGGTGTGATGTAGTCAGTGTGCTGCCCTTAAGCTGGCCCCTGGAGTGCATCCTGCCTCCTTGGAGATGTGTCTCCTCCTCCTCTCTCCTATCAGGCACCCACGTGGAGTCTGTGATCTCACCATCCCTTCCCTCCTCATCACTGGAGCAAACCTGGCAGCATGTTACAGGTGGGGGTACATGACTGCCAGATTGCTGTCCTTCTTGGGCACCCCCTCTCTCTGGGCTCACTTTACTGCCTTCCTCTAGCTGGGTACCATCATCAGAGCCTTCAAAACTCTGGGCATCCTCCTGGAGCATGTACCCAACACTGTGGTCAAACAGTTCGGGGGACTCCTCAGGAGGACATGGTGGGGCTAGGGAAGGAGTGACTGATGCTATTGAGCCGGGGAGAAGAGGCCGCGTTGGCAGCTGCTTTGCCAGATTTATACCCTGAGCCTGGGTTAGAGAGGATAAGGGGATCAGGAAGGCTTGGTCATCCACTCTACCAAGTCTTCGGCATGTTGCGGCTCAACGCCGAAAAAAAGGACAAGCACTGTCAAAGGACAAGTTTCCACGACCAGCACTGTTGCCTCTAGACACACAGCCTGCTTGCCCTCTTGTATTGGCCCGTGACTGTCTTCCTCTCCTTGTTGGCCTTCCAGACATACTAATGGCCTTCAGGGAGATGTAGCTGCACAAAGCTGGGACGTATATAATATATATATATACTGATTATACTGCAGCTAGCAGAATCAACTGCCTGCCTGTAGTATTATTAGTATGAGAATACAGGCAATCGTATTGAGGTAAAGCTTTAGGTGCGCACTGTGCAAAGGACACTAAAACAAAATACTGCAGCTCCCTGCCTGTCTTTGCACGAGAACACCGGCAATTAGCTTTAGGTGCATGCTGTGCATAGGGCACTAAATCAAAATACTGGAGCTCCCTGCCTGTATTTGTACGAGAACACAGGCAATTGTATTCAGTTAAAGCTTTAGGTGTACACTGTGCAAAGGACACTAAAACAAAATACTACAGCTCCCTGCCTGTATTTGTATGAGAACACCTGCAATTGTATTCAGGTAAAGCTTTAGGTGCACACTGTGCAAAGGACACTAAAACAAAATACTGCAGCTCCCTGTCTGTAGTTGTACAAGAACACCGGCAATTGTATTCAGGTAAAGCTTTAGGTGCACACTGTGCAAAGGACACTAAATCAAAATACTGCAGCTCCCTGCATGTGTTTGTACGAGAACACCAGCAATTGTATTCATGTAAAGCTTTAGGTGCACACTGTGAAAAGGACAATAAAATACTGCAACTCCCTGCCTCTATTTGTATGAGAACACCGGCAATTGTATTCAGGTAAAGCTTTAGGTGCACACTGCGCAAAGGACACTAAAACAAAATACTTCATCTCCCTGCATGTTTTTTTGTATGAGAACGCCAGCAATTGTATTCAGGTAAAGCTTTAGGTGCACACTCTGCAAAGGACACTAAAACGAAATACTGCAGCTCCCTGCATGTTTTTTGTATGAGAATTCCGGCAATTGTATTCAGGTAAAGCTTTAGGTGCACACTGCGCAAAGGACACTAAAACAAAATACTGCAACTCCCTGCCTGTATTTGTATGAGAACACCGGCAATTGTATTCAGGTAACGCTATAGGGGCACACTGTGCAAAGGACACTAAATCAAAATACTACAGCTCCCTGCCTGTATTTGTATGAGAACACCGGAAATTGTATTCAGGTAAAGCTTTAGGTGCACACTGTGCAAAGGACAATAAAATAAAATACTGCAGCTCCCTGCCTGTATTTGTACGAGAACACCGGCAATTGTAGTTAGGTTAAGCTTTAGGTGCACACTGTGCAAAGGACACTAAAACAAAATACTGCAGCTCCCTGCCTGTATTTGTACGAAAACCCCAGCAATTGTATTCAGGTAAAGCTTTAGGTGCACATTGTACAAAGGACACTAAAACAAAATACTGCTGCTCCCTGCCAGTATTTGTATGAGAACGCCAGAAATTGTATTCAGGTAAAGCTTTAGGTGCACATTGTGCAAAGGACACAGTACACCAAGTGAAAATAGTGCAGCTCCCTGCCTGTCAGTATATTATGAAGAGAAGAACAGGAACGGATCTTTCTAAACTGAATACAGTGTATAAATATATATACAACACACCTGGGATGCATATATATCCTCTTCTCACTGTAACTGAAGCTAACTGACTCGCCTGCCTACTCTATCTAACTCAAATTAAATGACACTGTCTCTCTCTGTCTGTCTTTAACCACCACTGCCTGCAGCACACTACACAGGGCCGCCATGCAGACGGCCTTATATAGTGTGGGGCGTGTACTAAACCCCCTGAGACATAATTGGCCACCCTGGCTTTGACCAATCATAGCTCTTCGTTTTTTCTGTGCTGTGATTGGCCAAAGCATGCGGGTCATAGTGCATGCTTGGCCAATCAGCAGCCAGCAATGCACTGCGATGCCGCAGTGAATTATGGGCCATGACGTGCCACTCAAATTTGGTGCGAATGGCCCATAACATTCGCAATCCGGCGAACGGCCGAACAGACGATGTTCGAGTCGACTATGGGTTCGACACGAACACGAAGCTCATCCCTTCTTTGAATTAGTACCTCCTTTTAGATGGCATAATGCATGCCATAAAAGGTTCTGAGTTTTGTGAGCTTATAACATTCACATGTAACATATAAAGCCAACACTTCGATATTCATGGACGCTTACACACACACACACACACACACACACACACACACACACACACACACACACACGGATGACCAATCTATAGTCCATTCTACATACAGAGTTCTATTCATATACACTCTCTCAGAGTAACCTTATACTACGTCACTTCCTCCAGCCGTCTTGGAAGAGTCAGATTGCATTAAGGAGAAGCACATAGAAAGAAGGCAGCAGCCATGAAACACGCATGTTTCCATAAGCTAAATACAGCTTTATAACTATTTATTCTATTTCATATATTTTTACCTATACTTAACTGAACTGTTATACTTTTTTACATTGTATTTATGATGTCAACTGTGTGACAATAAACTCACACTTTGTTTTAAGTCAATCTGAATATTAATACTATTCATTCAGAAATGCCCTTGAGATACAAAAATATTAGTTATCTTCATTGTTCATCATCCAGTAACCAATATTTAGCGAGAGGGTAAGGAATTTCCATAAATAGTGGAGGAGAAAAATCTCAAAGTACCTCTAGTGGAAAGCTCACACCCCCCTGGGTTTGTGTCACAGAGAATGTAGATCAGGAGAAGGTGAGGCAGAAGAGCACTTGCGGTTTATAGCCCCTTCTGAATCCAGAGGTGACCAATGCATCTGAAATAAGTCAAGCCTAATGTCAATTGTGCCTTAGTGAAAGAGCTCACAGCATGCCTGTAAGGGAGCTGGTGATATGGGGTTGTAGTGGCATTGGCATTAGACCTTGATGTGGAAGAGGTAACCATTTGTAATTTGAGAGAAACTTAAAGTATCCTTTGGGCATGTGGCAGTCTTGCCACTGTCTGTCCAGTGACTCTCAGTATCCCAGCAACCTTATTCTCTAACATGTATGTACTTGACTAATGGGGTATGCTTAAATGTGCGTACATTTGGTCCAAACAATATATATATATATATATATATAAAACATGTTATTTATTTGGATTTATAAATATGGTAATGTGTTTCATGTTTTTACTTTACACCTCATTCAGCCTCTTGAAGAAGCTGAACTTGTTTCCGGAAAACACATTGAGATTTCCGGTTTGCTAAACCCCATTCCTACATGTTGAATACAACAATGTATTTGTGATCACAAACTATTACACTGTTAGATCTATTGTACAGTAGATGTAGTTCTATTGACTAGGAGTGCAACATAACCCTTCCAGATGAGGCCAAATCATTTTTATATATCAGTGTGTGGGTGCCCTAAAAGTCTGCTTGATGCAATATTCTTTTTGGTCTCTTATTTAATAGGAAAAACGTTATAATAATGTTACCCAGTAGGCTAAATAGTGAGACAAAACAGGGAAAATGCTAAGAGTGCAAGTCCCCTTACAACCCTTTGCCATCTGTGTACTCAACACTGTACTATGTCTTGTACAATAAGAATGTAGTATATACTACAGAACAATCAAGTCATGTAAGTCAGGAACAGGTATGTAAAAGGGTAAAGGGAATTTCTGTCATTAGTTGCTAGAATGCAAATTGCTGGCCTGCAAAGCAACATGCAGATGGCTGCTTGTGTCCTAGCAACCAAAGATACTTGCATCTCGCACAACGGGAAATTGTCATTTATTGGCAGTAGTAGCACTGTCTATAAATAATGACTTTCAGCTACAGCTAGAGGTTCACTCTAGTGGGAAAGTAAACACCCTATTCAATTCACCAAACAGCAAACACCAAAAGTTTGCATGAAATCTGGCTGCCTGCAAACACGAAACCCCATCCATAGTGGCAGGTAGAACATGACAGCTTATAGAAGTGTATTGATTATGTGCAAGTATGGGCCTTTATCAAGTTGGATGAGAGCAAATGTGTCTGATGATTGTTGAACTGCACCACCTCAGCAAAGTAAATGTGTGGCTAGATTTCTTTAGGAATGGTGACGGCGCACCCCCCACACAGTCAAGCAGTTTGAGAACTTTTTTCTTAGATTGTAGCAAAAAGTGTAAGAACTCCTCAAATGCAAAATATGTATTCCCAGCAGTCTGAGGACTATAATATTGGAGTCATGTGCTTACAATAGGTTTAGCCTGTGAATGTGTGTGCAAAACCTGCATTTCCACAAAAAACTATGCTCTGAGTCCTGTTATCAACCTACTCAGGGTGTAAAAGTTACACTGTGTTTGTTATTAAACCTTAAAGTGTAACTCCACTTTTGTTGAGAAAAAAACATCCCCCCCATGTGTGTTTGTCTGTGCCTCTGGGATGAGTGGGTCTAATGGGAGTGGTTTCATAATCTTCAGTCAGCTGTGGCAGCTGCAGGGCACTAATGAGGAAAGCTGCTGGCCCTGCATCCCTTTAGATGTGTTCCATTAGAGCCTATTGGAAATATCTCATCAAAAATAACATTTTTGTTGCAGGGGATGCCTGAAATCTGACTTGTATCTTAGGCAGACTTCTGGGAAAATTGGTGAGCCAATCACACAAGCAGGAAATTATGTTTCTGGTGAGTGGTCAGAACACTTTCTGTGTATAGAACAACTCCATGTAGCCATATTGCTTTGCATTTATAGTAAATTACAATGGTTGCAGATTGAAAAGGTAAGGTAATTTTTAATAACATTCAATTACAATATGACTTGTATCGTAATTGTACATACTATATTATTTTTTCTTTGCTATTTTTTTCCCCCACGAAAGTGGAGCTACCCTTTAAATAGCTGAATTGCAGAAACAAAGATCTCTACCACACTGGTCTCTGTATGTGTCAACTCTGTCAAGGAATTGGCAATTTCTGTTCTAAGTAGCAATCAGTGGGCATAAGTAAAGATATTCAAGTTATGAAAAAAAATGTGTGGCTTACCTATACAAACTTTCTTTTCAGGATCAGGATAGTACCCAGGGTGACAGCTGCAGTAGAATCCTGTAGGAGTAGATATGCACTCTCCATGCCCACATAGATTCCTGATCATCTTACACTCATTGGTTTCTATGCAGAGGAATACATACAATGAATTATCTATGTTTGTAATTTATAGATCAACCCAATGGTGTAGCTTGAAATGGCAAGAAAAAACGAACCTGTTAATTGAGTGGGAGCGATTTCGGCAGCACTTCGGGTGTCATACTCTGCAGGTATTTTTTGAACAGCCATTGTTGTGGGCTTCAAAACAAGTGCTGTATGTAGAAAATGCAATTATGTTTTTCATAGTAGTAGCTAGTGATTATTTCTAAGATGATTAATACATTAATACTTCCCTATGCACATTTAAAGTGACATACACAATCAAGAGCTGTATATTGTTTCTTTATGTGCCCTGTCAATACGCACCACAGGCCAGACCATTAATATTATTTTTCACATTTTATAGACCTACAGGTTGTGAAGAACAACACTCCCCTGCCCCCCACCCCCCACAAACAAAAAAACACTTTCTAAAGTGCAGGACCTCTAAAATTAAAATCCAAAGTCCATAACTCTACTATTGCATCGAAACGTGCCGGGCTACGCTTATCTTATGCTTCCCACATTGCTTTTAATTTTTTTATTTGATCACATTTTATGTCACATCTGTTTTACTTTAAGCCTCTGTACACACGGTCGGAGATTCTGCCAACCAAATTCGTCGGATTTTGTCCGTCGGATTTAGTCCGACGGATTGTGTCCGAAACTGTTGCATACACACGGTCGGACTAAGTTGTCGAAAAATCCGATCTTTCAGAACGTGATGACGTAATTTCGTTACGATGGGACTACATTCAGGCTAGTAGCCAATAGCTTTGATGTAGGAATTTGATCTGAGCATGCGTGGCACTTGGTCCGATCAAAATTCGCTACACATGATCGGAGTATGTCCGATCGAACCAGTTGGTCGGGAAATATTTCCAACATGTTGGAAAATTTGGTCCGACGGATATTCGGACGGAATCAGTCCGATGCATACCACACACAGTCGGATTATCCGACGACACAGTCCGATAGGACACATTCCAACGGATTCTCCGACACTGTGTACAAGGGCTAAGATTTCCATCACAAGACGTTTGGTGTCGATAGGCGCTACTCTCCTTGTAGCCTGGATCGTCTGGCTCCATCCCCCCTGTGTGCTAATGGTTCTAGCACTTCAAGCCTGTATGATACATTGCCGTATGGTACTTGTATCCAACTTATCTGGTAAGAGTGTTTTATCTCTCTATCTGATTTCCACCTGTGAAGCTACCGAGATTGATTCAAGACTCACTCTGACTACAATTTTGGGCGATTGAGTTACTGATCACTTGATTGGACTATTCATTGTGTGGGATTTTCTGTTTTATCACCACAACTTTGGGCAATTGAATCACGGATCACTTGATTGGACTATTCACTGTGTGGGACTTTTTATTTCAATATCATCGTGGGCTATCCCCTATACAGTTTATGCATGTAAATTTGTTTATATACACCTATTTCTGATCTGGGATAAGCATTGCATATACTGCTGTTATTTACACATTGTCACTGTCTGAGCACATTGACACTTCATTCTTATTTTCTTTGCAGTATTCACCATTTTATCATATCATCACTGTTTGAGTACTTTGATATATTGTTTGCAGTAATTAGCGCTACACTTTCTTTCGGGTCAATTTAGCTGCTCACCGTATTCATTGCAGCTGCATTTGACTAGTTAGGTCTGCTCAGTGTTCTCAGCTGCTGCTAGAATGTTTACTCCCTCTGCTGTCCAGAAAAGCTGTGAGAACTTTCTGGATCATAGGCGTGGAGCTATGCAGAAAGCAGAATGGATATTTATAGAACCCTGACCAATGCCAGGGCCCCTGATGGCATGCTGGGCACACTGGGCTCTGGATATTTTCCAGGAGAGGACCTTGCTGCTCTCCAGGGCAATGCTGCCTTATGCTTGCTGTCTGTGAGGCCTCAGGTGGGTGACCTAAGGGCCTGGAGATTGGGAACACAGAGAGCTGACTGAGGGGACTGTCTGCTGAAGATCTGGGCTGGTATCACTGGAGATAGGCATTGCTTGGAAGTTGAAAGGAGGCAACTAGTTGTCTTTGGGCCTTGTGTGAGTACAAATGGTTCTGAGAGATCTTAAAGACTTTTGGACTGCTGTAACCCCTCTGGTTTAGATAGAGAGTCAGCTGTATGTCTGTGTAAAGGGGGCACCATCTGGTGTCCTGAAGAACCTAGTCTATCCAATCCTTTATATAGAAACTCTGCTCTTGTGGCTCTAAAGAAAGGAGTTTAAATACTACGAGTTTGTTGCAAGCACTACTACAGCTTTTCCAGAAAGAATACATAGTCCTCAAGTTCTACATAGTTCTTATTTTTGGAGTATCCCACTCAATTCCCTAAACCCTGTGCAAGATCTCCAAAAAGAAAAACAACAAAAACAACATCCCTAGTAGTGATGGACGAACTTCCGACGGGACGTTTCGCGAACGCGGACCGTGAACACGGCCGATCGTTTGCGAACCGTAACGTTCGCGGCGGGCCCCATTGACTTCAATGGGAGGCGAACTTTGCAAACCTACAGGTCAAATTTGCAGCCACAAAATAATTACTAGCTGTGCAAACATAGTCCCACCACATGGCCAATGACATAACACATATATGAGGTGAATCTGGGATCGACAACTACAAGCATTCTTTTTTTATATGTGAAATTGTTGTGACAATTCAGGACTGTGGAGCGCATGAAGGCAATGGAGGAGAGGGAAGGTCAGGGTAGGCAAAGAAGAGGGTGCAGGAGATTGTAGGGGTCAGCCCCTAGGATTACTGAACTATATTGCACTGTGTTCCATCTATAATATATACAGCCTGCTATTTCCAGTTTAGCCACAAGATGTCACTGTTGCTGCCGACCCTTCAGAGGAGAGGAAACAGGAAGTGGCAGTGAGAGAGAACTGTGAGGAGTGTGTGGGCAGCTGAGGAATTCCTGTGCGGAGCTGAGGAAAAGTCAAGTCTGCCCTGAGGAGAGGGAGACTTTGTGTGGATAAAGAGTCGCAGTATCCAGCTAAAGATCGGGCATCTCGGGCAGAGAGAGAGAGCTGTGGTGATTTTGGGCCGCATCTGTGTTCATCCATCCGTCCCAGACGGGCAAGCTGCAGCACTAGGAACTGGACTTCACCTGCCTCATGAAGGAGGCCAAGACAAGGGACCCTCCAGCTGTCTAACAAACTGTGAGTGAGCACCGGTGCTGGATTGTGATAGGGAATAGTACAGTCCCTACTGAGATAGTACGTTGTAGAAACGTGTCCCGATAAGCGGGAATCAGGCAGGACATATTAGAAGAGGGTAGCCTGTATCACTGTGCATGTGTTGGCAGGAAAGCCATTTTGTGTACCACATTCCAGTTAGCCTTACTGTAAACTACTGTGAATTGTTAATACTGTTATCCTCCTCCTCCGGCCATTATATCTCACTGTTTAATAAAGCCGGTTTTTGTTTCAGCCTCCTTGTCTGCTGTCCCGTACTTGAAACCTGCATTGCGGTCTCCTATACCTCTGACCGCTACAAGTGGCGCTGCGAGCAGGGTACGGTTACAGAGATGGAGGCGGCTGAAGGCAACGTACCTGATGTTGATGTGAATGCCTTAGGTAATGGTGGAACCCCTACAAGGACCCTCCCTATGGGCATGCTTTTTAACTTGTTGCCAAAATTTGATGGCCAGAACATGTCACTGTCAGACTGGGTGACGAGATTACAGAGCGTTGCTAGAATTTACAATGTCAGCCCAGAGCTACAGGTGGAAATTGCTTTGGCTGCCCTGGAGGGTGAAGCGCGGAAAACTGTTTGCTTACAACCGGAAGCTACGCGCAGTACCTTGAAAGAGATTGTGCGCTTTCTAGAAGAAATATACGGTGAAACAGCTAGTGCGGGCCACCTCCGGGCAAAGTTCTTCTACCGGGTACAGCAGGAAAATGAAGGGGTCTCACAATATGCAACGGCTCTACAGGAAGTACTGGCTGAGATACAGAAAAAAGAGGCAGACGGGATAACCGCCATGGGATCCGCAGACCGGATACTGAGGGAACAATTGATCCTGGGACTCTACAGCTCTCACCTGAGACAAGCCCTACGGGAACGAGTCAGAGTGGACCCTACACTGAATTTTCGGCAAATATTGGCTGAGGCCGTGGAGCGAAGTAAAGAAGAAATTTATGCCTCTGGAGTGATACGGACCCAGACCGCCTCCCTCGGGGTTGCGAAGAATGAAGAGGTCCTGGTTAGAGTGGTGCAGGACCTACAAAGCTCCCTGGGTCTCATGCATGAGAAGTTGACGCAAATAGAGAGACGGATGGATTTGAGCTACCCCCCTGAGGTTGCATATCTGGGGCAACAACAACCTTATCAGACTGCCTCGATGGTTCCTGCACCAGAGCATCCTTACCCACGTATTCCCACCTACCGAGTCCCTCAATATCCTCCAGTGAGCTCGGCCAGTCCAGGCCTACGGGCGCCTCCCGCACACAGACAGAGAGAACAACGCAGAGAGGCTCAGTGCTGGCGGTGTGGAGAAAAAGGACACTTCGCTAGAGAATGCCGGAGGGACCTGCCTAGACGCCCAGAGCCGGCGTTAAACTTCAGGCCCCCGCAGTAATGAGGCACACTGCGGGGGAAGTAGAGTGTCAGGCCACTCAGCACAGCTCCGAACACCTGGTTGCAGGATGTCCCACCATAAGAGCCGAGTTTGAAGGCATTCCAGTCAACTGTTTAGTGGACACCGGATCACAGGTAACGACCATGCCTGAGTCATATTTCAACCGTTACTTTCAAGCACTGGCCAAGCCAGAACAGGGGACATTGATCCGGGTCACAGCAGCTAACCAGCAACAAATCCCTGTCACAGGTGTCGTATGGATGAATGTACGTCTGTGTGGACAGGAAGTTGGAAAAAAAGGTATCCTGCTGGTCCCTGAAACCTTCAAAGAAGATGTACCGGTGATAATGGGCATGAATATCCTGCGAGAGTTGGATCAAATTATGTTCACTAAAAGGGGGCCGGGCTATTGGAAGAATGCCACTCCACACAAACCAACGCAAAAGGCATTTCAACGGTTAATCCGGTTTTGTGGGACACAGAAGAGTGTCCCAGTACATCAGTCTGTAGGAAATATTCGAGTGCCGGGAAGGGCTACCCTTACCCTCCCTCCTGATCGGGAGACTATACTGACTTTGCCCGTGGGAACCTCCCGCAACCTTGAAGGTATGGAGGTGATCATTGAGCCTGAAGGCCTGGGAGAGTTAGGTCAGGATGTCCTAGTGGCCCGGACACTGGCAGTAGTCCAAAATGGACGAGTACCCATAAGAGCTGTAAACGTTGGACAACGGGAAGTCTCTCTGGTGCCAGGAGTGGAACTGGCTCGCGTGTACCTACATCGGGGAGAAGTGCTGAGTCAGGGAGAAGTGACTCTAGCTCCGATAGGCAATTCTGCTTGGACCTTGGCAGTTACTGCAAAGCCTGCAGAGGCACCGACCCCAGAATGGAATGGGACAGTCATCTTGGAACAAATGGAGATAGATGTGAAAGCTCTAAGTCCGGATCATTTACGAGCAGTTGAAACCATGCTGTGGGAGAATCAAGCTGCGTTTGCCCGCAATGCCAATGACTTTGGTTGCACAGATGCTATCACACATGAGATACCGACGGGGGACACTCCCCCAAGCCGAGAGAGATATCGACAGATTCCACCCAAGTTGTATCAAGAGGTGAAGACATTGCTGAAACAGATGATCGATTCAGGAGTGGTTCGGGGTAGTCAAAGTCCCTGGGCAGCCCCAGTGGTGCTTGTCAAGAAGAAGGATGGCACCATTCGATTTTGTGTGGATTACCGGAGATTGAATGCGTGCACAGTGCGGGACTCATATCCTCTGCCTCGCATCGAAGAGTCCCTAACAGCCCTAGGGCGGGCTAAATACTTCTCCACCTTGGATTTAGCAAGTGGATACTGGCAGGTACCGGTGGCTGAACAAGACAAGGAAAAGACAGCATTCATACTTCCCATGGGTCTGTTTGAATTTAATAGGATGCCATTTGGGCTGTCTAATGCCCCAGGAACCTTTCAGAGGCTGATGGAAAAATGTCTGGGAGATCTAAATTTTGAAGCTACCCTGATATACTTGGATGATATTATAGTGTACTCTGCTACTTTTGAAGAACACTTGGCCCGATTAGGACAGGTACTTGAGCGACTGCGGGCCCATGGCCTGAAGATAAAGCCAAAGAAGTGTCATCTCTTCAAGAAGGAGATCGAGTACTTAGGCCATACGGTGTCCAAAGACGGGGTGCTGCCATCCCAAAATAAAGTGGCTGCCATTCAACAATGGCCGGAGCCTAGAACGCTGCGTGAGTTGAAGGCCTTCCTTGGTCTGACTGGTTACTACCGGCGGTTCATCAAAGACTATGCAAAGATAGCGGGCCCTCTGAATGAGATTTTGAGAGGAACTGCTGGGCAATCCAAGAGTCAAAGTGTTCCCTGGGGACAGAAGCAAGAGGAGGCCTTCCTGACCTTGAAAGAGGCTCTGACATCGGCCCCCATCTTGGCTTATGCTGATTTTGACAAACCATTCTTCTTATCTACTGACGGTAGTCTCTACGGACTCGGGGCAGTGTTGTCACAGATGCAGGACGGACACGAAAGAGTGATTGCCTATGCCAGTAGGTCCCTGCGGGATACGGAGCGAAACCCTCATAACTATAGTTCCTTCCGGCTAGAGCTCCTTGCCCTGGTGTGGGCCATGACAGAGAAGTTTGCCGGTTACCTTACAGGGGCTAAAATCTTTGTACGGACTGATAACAATCCCCTGGCCCATCTGGATACTGCTAGACTGGGAGCCCTGGAGCAACGTTGGGCAGCTCGCCTTGCAAAGTATGACTTCTCAATTCGCTATCGCTCTGCTACAGAGAATACCAATGCTGATGGTCTGTCGAGGGTTACTTTTGAAACTCCATTGGGAGAGCTTGATGAACAAAAGGAAGAGGATGAAATTCCAGACTTCCGCAAGTTTACACCTCCAGCAGTCGCAGCACAGACAAGCGGGGAGGCCCGGTCCCTGCCTAAGGCATTAGCAAGAACTAATGAGGAATGGGGGCGAATACAAGATGAAGACATTGGACTGCGACAGATAAAAGGTTGGGTGGCTCGGCAAAGGAAACCAGACAGAGAGGAAAGGGCTGATCTTGATGCTGAGATGAAGTCAATTCTACATCAATGGGACAGACTAGAGGTTCATGGAGCTGTTCTATACCGCAAGTGGCAGCAGCCTGCCGATCTGGAGGCAAGATGGCAGGTTGTCATACCAAGGAGTCTGGCACTAGAGATAGCCAGGGAAGCTCATGAATTTGGAGCTCATTTCGGGCCAGTCAAAACTTACCAGTGGCTGCAGCGTTATGTGTATTGTCCACGACTGGAGGTCGTAGTTGAAGAAGTCTGCCGACAGTGTAGAGTGTGTGAGCTTACTAAAAGCACAGAGCAGAGGGCACCCATACAGCCCATACAGACCAAGGAACCGCTGGAGGTATTGCTGATAGATTATCTCCTCGTGGGACAGTCAGCCAGAGGCCCACAATACTGCCTGGTCATGATTGACCACTTCTCCAAGTTTGCAGTGGTCACTCCAACTCGGGACCAGACGGCTGAGTCTGCAGCTCGGGCCATCTGTCAAGATTTCATCCGGGTCTATGGATGCCCGAAACGGATTCACTCAGATCAAGGAGCATGCTTTCAAGGGAAAGTGATGGAGGAGTTACACCGACTGTATGGCATTGGAAAATCCAGGACAACTCCATATCATCCCCAAGGGAATGGGGCCTGTGAGCGCTTTAATCGGACTCTGCTTCAGATGCTGAGGACCTTAGAGGAGGACAAAAAGACACACTGGCCAGACTATCTGCCTGAATTAGTCTGGGCCTACAATAATCGTGTCCACACTACCACCGGCTATACCCCATACATGCTACTGTTCGGTAGAGCCGGACGAGAAATTGTCGAATTGAATTTGGAACAGCCAGAAGATGTGATAGAGCGATCAACCACCTCATGGGTGAAAGAACACCGCAAGCGACTCCAGACCATCTGCCGGTTAGTAGGCCAGAGATTGCAAGAAAAGACTTATACTGACCGTCCTCCCATCCAAGAGATTCCGTTGCAACCTGGAGACCGGGTGCTGGTTCGAGAGAAACGGCCCAGAGGCAAGTTGAGTGAGCGTTGGGAGGTACAGCCGTACAAAGTGATCAAGAGAGTGTATCCCAATGGTCCAGTTTACGAAGTTCGTGTTGAGAATGGGGAGTCGGCTTCAAGGGTTCTACATAGGAATATGCTACGGCCATGTCGGTCAGAAGATCGGATACCTGCACAGAGGACACCACTCCCTGCCCCTTCCTCAGAATTTGTCATTTCCGATGGGAATAATATTGAAGACTGGTGGATTGTTCCTGACTCTGCACGTGATGAAGCCCCTGTTATAGAACCAGTACCAGCTCCAAGGGAGGAAGGACAAGTCCTAACAGAAAGACAAGACCTTCGGAGATCTAGTAGGTCTACTGCAGGGGTTCCACCAAACAGGTACAATGCTGATCAGTTTATTTGGTCTAACTGTATGTATTATGAACAATGTTGTGCTGCCGTTAAAGATTGATTTAACCCTTTTCTTCCCCATGGACTATATAGCAAGGCCGAGGACGGCCACCTTTAAGCGGGGAGGCATGTAGGGGTCAGCCCCTAGGATTACTGAACTATATTGCACTGTGTTCCATCTATAATATATACAGCCTGCTATTTCCAGTTTAGCCACAAGATGTCACTGTTGCTGCCGACCCTTCAGAGGAGAGGAAACAGGAAGTGGCAGTGAGAGAGAACTGTGAGGAGTGTGTGGGCAGCTGAGGAATTCCTGTGCGGAGCTGAGGAAAAGTCAAGTCTGCCCTGAGGAGAGGGAGACTTTGTGTGGATAAAGAGTCGCAGTATCCAGCTAAAGATCGGGCATCTCGGGCAGAGAGAGAGAGCTGTGGTGATTTTGGGCCGCATCTGTGTTCATCCATCCGTCCCAGACGGGCAAGCTGCAGCACTAGGAACTGGACTTCACCTGCCTCATGAAGGAGGCCAAGACAAGGGACCCTCCAGCTGTCTAACAAACTGTGAGTGAGCACCGGTGCTGGATTGTGATAGGGAATAGTACAGTCCCTACTGAGATAGTACGTTGTAGAAACGTGTCCCGATAAGCGGGAATCAGGCAGGACATATTAGAAGAGGGTAGCCTGTATCACTGTGCATGTGTTGGCGGGAAAGCCATTTTGTGTACCACATTCCAGTTAGCCTTACTGTAAACTACTGTGAATTGTTAATACTGTTATCCTCCTCCTCCGGCCATTATATCTCACTGTTTAATAAAGCCGGTTTTTGTTTCAGCCTCCTTGTCTGCTGTCCCGTACTTGAAACCTGCATTGCGGTCTCCTATACCTCTGACCGCTACAAGATGATCACCAGCAGCGTGACATACAGCAATGACACCTGCACCATGATAGAGTCATCTAACACCAGCACCGTGATAGAGAGCACTGACATCGGCAGCGTGACATACAGCAATGACACCTGCACCGTGATAGAGTGATCTGACACCAGCACTGTGATAGAGAGCACTGACATCAGCAGTGTGACATAAAGCACTCACACCAGCACCGTGATATACAGCACTGACACCAGCACCGTGATAGAGAGCACTGACATCAGCAGCGTGACATAAAGCACTCACACCAGCACCGTGATATACAGCACTGACACCAGCATTGTGATATACAGCACTGACACCTGCACCGTAAGCAGCCCTAGGAGGAAGTCAGCATAGCACAGGGATGGTGGGAGCCCCTCATAATGAGCATAGCACAGGGATGGTGGGAGCCCCTCATAATATGCACAGCAGAGGTACAGCCCCAGGAGGAAGTCAGCACAGCACAGGGATGGTGGGAGCCCCTCATAATAAGCAGCCCCAGGAGGAAGTCAGCACAGCACAGGGATGGTGGGAGCCCCTCATAATGAGCATAGCACAGGGATGGTGGGAGCCCCTCATAATATCCACAGCAGAGGTACAGCCCCAGGAGGAATTAAGCACAGCACAGGGATGGTGGGAGCCCCTTATAATAAGCAGCCCCAGTAGAAATATGACACCGCTCAACCTCTTCAAACAGGAGGGTACGGGCATATAGTACGGTGTGCTTTTTTTGGACAAGGAAGTGAGCCAAATGAAGTGTGCTCGATTAAAAAAATCGTTTATAGACATATACATGGTCTACTGGTCACATGTGTTGAATTCCTCCGAGATCCATGCCTCATTCATTTTTAGAAACGTGAGGTAGTTAACACTGTTGTGAGCTAGGCGAGTACGCTTATCGGTCACGATCCCCCCTGCTGCGCTGAACGTCCTTTCGGAAAGGACACTGGACGAGGGGCAAACCAAAAGTGCGATTGCAAATTGGGCAAGCTCTGGCCAGAGGTCAAGCCTGCCCACCCAGTAGTCCAGGGGTTCATCACTCCTCAGAGCGTCCACATCGGCTGTTAACCCGATGTAGTCGGACACCTGACGGTCTAGGCGTTCTCTGATGCTGGATCCGGATGACACCTGTCGATGGGTCGGCTGAAAGAATGACCTCATATCCGAAGTCACCAACACATCCTCAAACCGGCCCCTTCTTGCAGGCGCTGTTCGATTGGTACCCGCAACTCCTTCTCTGGGAGTGGGAATTGCTCCTCTGCCAGCGCACGCAAAAGCAGAATGCAGCATTTCTCGAAGCAAGGCCTGGAAGTGTTCCATTCTGACAGCCCTCTGTGACGGCCATTTCCGCCATTTTGTGTTTGTACCGGGGGTCTAAGTACGTTGCCACCCAGTACTGGTCCTTGACCCTTATGCTTTTTATACGGGAGTCCCTATTAAAACACTGGAGCATGAAGGCCCCCATTTGCACTAAACTGGAAGCGGTGTGGTGGCCTGGCTCCTGCTCATCATCCAGGATAATGTTGTCCTCTTCATTCTCCTCTCTCCATCCACGCACAACAACAGGGATCCCAGAAAGGTTTAAAGCATGCTCTTCTTGCTTCTCCTCATCCGCCGTGGCACCATCCTCCTCTGACTCCTCTTCAGACTCCTGTTGTTCACTTGTCTCAGATAGAGTAGCCCCCCCTGGGAATTCATCCAGCATTGCGACTTCCTCATCTCCCCGCTCCTGCTCCTCCACAGCTTGATCAATGACACGACGCAATGCACGCTCCATAAAGAAGGCATAAGGTACCATGTCACTGATGGCCGCGACTGACCAGTTTGGTGATCTCCTCAAATGGCCACAGAAGTCTGCATGCGTCGCGCATGAGCAGCCACTGGCACGGTGAAAAAAAAAACCAGCTCCCCAGAACCTGTTCTGCCGCTCGAACATTAGGCCCACGGAAGCCTGCCTTTTTGCAGAAAAACGGGAGCTTGGCGTGATGGAAGGTGGAGTGGAGGACAATTGTGAGGAGAGAGGAGAAGTAGAAGACAAGGCTGGACGGTGAGAGCCTGGAGTGTGGCTTTGTGTGTTCCGTTGCTCCCACTGGGCTCGGTGATGGCTGCTCATGTGCCTTCTTAAGGCGGTCGTCCCTAGGTGAGTGTTGGGCTTACCGCGACTAATGCGTTGACTGCAAAGATTGCAGATGGCAACGCTATTGTCAGCAGCGGACACGTTAAAAAAAGCCCACACTGCGGAGCCATGTGCCGGCGTCCTGGGAGCGCCAGATGTGACCGTACATGGTTGATGACTCGCTCCCGATACATTAGCAGTCTGCTTTGTCCCTCCTGTGCAATGTAAGTTATTCCTGCTTCTCCTCCCTATCTGCTGGTCCATATCTCCCTCTGAACTCCCCTCCTCTTCCTCTCTTGTGAGCACCCACGTGACATCACTAGACACGTCATCATCGACGTCACCTTTCCCACTGCTATAAGTTGAGATCTCGGAGTAGGCAGCAACACCGGGGACCAACCTCCTCCTTGGGCTGATCTGTGTACTGTCGTCAGACTGCTGAGTGGCGGTTGTTGCTACCTCCTCTTCATGATCCAATACCAAGAGTGGCTGCGCATCGGAAATGTCTTGATATGGATCGGAAAATAATTCCTGTGACTCAAGCGGAAGGTATGTGGTGGTGTTGTTGGTGGTAGTGTCTTTGGGGGTGCACATAGCAGAGAGTGAAGAAGAGGGTGCAGATCGAGAGGATGAGGAGGGTGCAGAAGAGTAAGGCTGAGTGAGCCACTCAACCAAGTCTTGTGTGTCCTTTAAAGTAATTGAACGCACCTTCTGCAACTTCCCACTTTGGCTCAAGCCTGTTGCTCCTGCCCTACCCCTACCACCCCTGCGGAAGGGCCTGCCTCTTCCTCTGCCTGTCATTTTTTAAATGACCCTGTGACAAAACTCTCAGTCCCTATACTGATAAAGGACTGCTGCAGTATAGGGCAGCAGTCAGCAGTAGTGCACCTCAACCCTATATATTGTGGACCTATACCAGTCCTTAAGGAATAGCAGACTGTACCTCACTCAACCCTATGTACTGTAGTACCCTATAACTTACCAGTCCTTATAAGGACCTTTGTGGAACTAGTAGGTTGTGAATGATTAGCAGACTGTACCTCAGTCCCTATACTCATAAAGGACTACTGCAGCAGAAGGGCAGCAGTCAGCAGTAGTGCACCTCAGCCCTATATATTGTGGACCTATACCAGTCCTTAAGGAATAGCAGACTGAACCTCACTCAACCCTATGTACTGTAGTACCCTATACCTTACCAGTCCTTATAAGAACCTTTGTGGAACTAGTAGGTTGTGAATGATTAGCAGACTGTACCTCAGTCCCTATACTCATAAAGGACTGCTGCAGCAGAAGGGCAGCAGTCAGCAGTAGTGCACCTCAACCCTATATATTGTGGACCTATACCAGTCCTTAAGGAATAGCAGACTGAACCTCACTCAACCCTATGTACTGTAGTAACCTATACCTTACCAGTCCTTATAAGGACCTTTGTGGAACTAGTAGGTTGTGAATGATTAGCAGACTGTACCTCAGTCCCTATACTCATAAAGGACTACTGCAGCAGAAGGGTAGCAGTCAGCAGTAGTGCACCTCAACCCTATATATTGTGGACCTATACCAGTCCTTAAGGAATAGCAGACTGAACCGCACTCAACTCTATGTACTGTAGTACCCTATACCTTACCAGTCCTTATAAGGACCTTTGTGGAACTAGTAGGTTGTGAATGATTAGCAGACTGTACCTCAGTCCCTATACTCATAAAGGACTACTACAGCAGAAGGGCAGCAGTCAAGTATAATATTCTTTCTATATTTGGAAGAAAGAATATTATACGTGTACAAGCCTATTACCATACCAGTCCTGAAAGGAACCTTTGTGGACCTAATAGTAACAGCTACTGATTAAACTGACTGTCCCTCACTGCCACACACAGCTTCCTGCCTGTCCCTATTTAAACTGACAAAACACAGGCTGCTGGAACAATAACTTGAATAGCACTCAAAACTATATCCTGTACTACTTTACCATACCAGTCCTGAAAAGTACTTTTGTGGACCTAATAGTAACAGCTAATGATTAAACTGGCTGTCCCGGCTGCACACAGCATCCTGTCCCTCTCTCTACACTGACAAAAAACAGGCTGCTGCAACAATCACTAGCACAGCAGTGCCTCAAACCTATATCCTGAACTACACCTAACACCTATACCATACCAGTCCTGAAAAGAACATTTGTGGACCTAATAGCTAGCGATTTGGGTCACTGAAGTCTCTCCCTGCTCCACACAACAACCTCTCCCTATAGTGACATATGAAATAATGTAAAATGGCCGCCGGATCGGGTCTATTTATAAGTTAGGGGGAATGTCCAAGTGTCCATGTGCTGTAATGTCTCAATTGGCTGTTCTGTACCCCATGATGGATGTGTCATCGTAGGTCAAAGTTCTTTTACACAGTAAACACAGAAGTCCGCAGAGCGAACGGCGGCAATAGTCCGCCGATCGGGGGGACGGCGAACAGCCAAAAATTTGCAGCGAAATGACCGCCGGGCGAACCGTTAGGCCATCCCTAATCCCTAGATTGGTCATTTAAGAAATATGTGACAGAGCTTGTGTGCTTTGGCTGTGGGACAAAATATCTGGTCAAAACCTGGGCAATATTCCAGCATCTCCTAGCGCTACACCTACTTAATATCAATGCTGAAATTCAATAATTTACAACATTGTATTTATACATTTATTATTGTGCAGTTTTGAGAAACAGTGAAAATCACAGGTAAATAGGCTACTTTGCATGTTGAGCATTACAGTAAAATGATGACCCCTGTAGTGTAAAATCGCTCTTGTACATGTGTTTGAGAAAAGTGTGTATACATGTGTGTTATGACTGTGTAGGTGCTCAGGACTCAGCACTTCTGGTTTCATCCACATAAGTACAGAGATGTGGTTACATTGTAATGTAAAGCTGGAAATGCTGATTCTATTTTGCTAAACAGGCCAGTTGCTGGAGTTGCACAGTTTGGCACCGACATCCCTTACAATATAGAGGATAAAGAACTTTTAAGATGCCCATACATACAGTATATACAAACATACACTTTAATTAAAACGTCATATGCTTTTATTTTTATTCTAAAAGTTGATCATCTGATCCTTAAAATGCATAATTTTCTGGCCACGAATGGCCTGCACATTGTAATAAAACAGTACAATTTACCATAAATAAAACAATTATTTTACAGTCATTCTTCCACACCTCCTTTCAGTATATTACTAATGTATTTATCTCTTATGTAAAGCGGATTTCCCAAGTTCTTGCATGCTGGTAGAGCGTGGCCCAATGGCAGATATGTACTTGTGTCACTCCAGACCGGGTTAGGATCCCCATTAAATTTAGCCAATCGCCCAGAAGGAGTAAAAGTCTGAGTTTTATTAGGGGGCCTCACCATTCCTAACATGACAACTTGACATTCAAGATTATATAAGGCTTCATGTACGCATAGCCACCTTTATCCGCAGGAAAAAGCAAAAGGCCAGGTCAAAAACGCGATTCTTCCACATTCATGAGAGAGAGGTTGAACTTAACCTACCCTGTATATGGACACAATTTTATGGTGTTGAGTTTAGGAGCTTTGGCAAGAAAAACGTTTAAGAGCTGTAGTGTACATGAAGCTTAAAGGAGTTGTAAACCCTTGTGTTATTTCACCTTAATGCATCCTATGCATTAAGGTAAAAAAACACCTGGCAGTCCCCGGCCATTTTACTTACCTGAGTCCCATCATCTCCTCGATGGGGATCAGCTGTCCCTCTCTCCACGGGGTCCAGATTCTTGATTGGATAGATTGATAGCAGCACAGCCATTGGCTTCCGCTGCTGTCAATCAAATCCAATGACGTGGGTACTGGGGCCGTGTCTGGCATTTGTGTCTGTGGATGCAAATGCTGGACTCCGGAGCACGCTCGCAAGGTAACTCCCTCGGGAGAGCGTTTCTCCTAGGGGTTTATCTGATGTCAGGGGGAGCCGCGAGAGCCGCCGGGGGACCTCAGAAGAGGATGTTTGAGGCCTCTCTGTGCAAAAACGAGTTGTACAGTGGAGGTAAGAATGATATGTTTGTTATTTAAAAAAAATTACAATCACTTTAATGTTGACAGTACATCCTTCCATCCAACAGAGCAGCCAGGGGGATAACTATATCAGATGATCAACTTCTAGATTAACAAAAACTATAAGCAGATGAAGTTTTAATTACAGTGTAAGTTTGTATATATGTAAAAGTCTTTAAAAAAAAAAAGTTCCATTTAGGTTTTTTTTTTATGCTTTGTTTTTCTAAAGCTGGAAGTGCAACAAAGCTCATTGCAACCAGTGTTAATTTTGTCGAAATAAAACATTTTAGTCGACTAAATGAATACTATTTTAGTCGACTAAAATACGACTAAGATTGAAACAATTGAGATGACTAAAATGGGACTAAAACTAAAATGCTATTTTAGTCAAAAGACTAAAACCAAAACTCAATTGAAATTTTACTTAGAAATGAACACTGGTCTGTAGTGCATGTTTATACCTCAATACCATAAATAGTAACATATAAGATTTTTCACTCCAGCAGTATAAAATGAGTTTTGAAATTGTAGAGAAATGTTCACTAATGCATTACAATTTAAATACACCCATTCGATTTTAGACAACTAAAACGTAGGACCTTTTAGTCAACTAAAATGTCCTGGAGTTTTAATCATCTAAATACGACTAAAACTAAAACAATTGTAGAAGACTAAAATGGGACTAAAACTAAAATGCCATTTTAGTCCTAAGACTAAGGCCGCGTACACACGGGCGGACTGTTCGCCCAACTTTGTCCGCTGAACAGTGTTTGGGCGGACAGTCCGCTCGTGTGTGGGCTTTCAGCGGACAGTTTCAGCGGACAGTTGGACGGACAAGGTTTTTCGGAAATTCCGAAAAACTGTCCACTGAAACCTTGTTTGAGCGAACAGTCCGCCCGTGTGTAGGCTTGTTCGTCAAACAAAGTTGCGCGCATGCTCAGAAAGGATTTTCACGCCGAAAGCTATAATGCAGTGTATAGGACGTCGTATTTTTCGTCCCGTCGTACGTGCCGTTCACGTCATCGCGCACGGTCTCAGCAAACTGTTCGTCCGTCATGTGTGGCCATGTCCGTCCATGCTAAGTTTGAGCGGACTGTTTGCCGAAACTGTTGGACGGACAAAGTTGGGCGAACAGTCCGCGCGTGTGTACGCGGCCTAAGACTAAAACTAAATCGAAATTTGCTGCCAAAATTAACACTGATTGCAACTAGTTTAAAACCTGAATTTCCAAATGGGCAAAAGAACCCTACCTGTGTCTGTCTACACCAAGAGTTAATGAAAGCAAGGTTGTTGTCAATTTATTGTAGCACCCCCCTAGTTCAGAGTAGGCTACTATGTAAGTTTAGTTAGTTCCTTGGTAAACGGTGGAGCAAGAGTTTATTACTTAGGGTTGTTCAGTGTCTCCCAGGCTGCTATTCTGCTACTCCCCATGTCTTCTAGAGACTTTTAGAAGTATAGTGGGTGGGGGGGGGGGGGGGGAGTAGGACAGGCAACCTGAATATTTATAGAGCTCCAGCTAATTCCTGGAGAGGTGTGCCCAGAAGGTGGATGGAGAGCCCATAAATATTATGAGGCCTGGCAGCCAAGGTGCAGAGTTCCTGCTTTCAGTCATTCAGGAGGAGACCCCTTTGCAGGGGCTCTGCCCCTAGGGCAGAAAGAGACAGAGAGGAAACCAGAAGAGTCTTTGAAGACATTGAGATCCCAGCTACGCTAAGCTAGGGGGCCTACCAAAGACAGCTGTGTCAAGAGACTGAGCAGAGCCAGAATGGAGTTGGTGGAAGGAAGCCCAACCATTTTGGGACTAAGTGAGTAACTATACTTGCTATACAGAGGAGAAGTGACTGTGGGGTGGTCTAACTCCCCCAAGTAAGTGTAGTGCACCCAGGAGTTGTGCAAGACAACCAGAAGCATGTAATTCTTCTGCAATATCCAGGAGATGTGCAGGACAGCCAATAGAGTACTGTGAAACCAGAGGTTGTGCAATAGAGCCACATTTTGTACAGAGCAGACAAAATCCAAGCAGTCTTCAAGTCGTGACGTTTTACAGTTCTGAGGTATCCCATGCTCCCCACTCCTATCCAAGATACTGTTCCCATGCAAAACCTTAAAAGAAACCTTCAGACTAAACTTTGAGTCAGAATTTATGTATGACTGTATCTACTAGGGCTCTGAGTTAAAATCTCTCCAGAGCATTTTCTGCATATATTTAAATGTTTCTGGATTTGTGTGGGCTATCAGTGGATTCTCACAACATATCTAAGGCTCCATTCACACCTGAGCATACTGCAGCAACACCTGCTGAACCACGTTTTATTGTGTGTTTTTGTGGTGCGTTTTTGGATCAGCACCATTCATTTGAATGGGCCTCCCTCCACTCCAAAAATGCATCAAACAATCGTGGCAAAATCGCACTGCATTTGAGGTGCCATTAAGAAATAATGCCATTGCAAATGTATCCCATGTTTTGTCGTAATTATGGAATCACAGGCAGAATCACGCAATTCCAGTACGCTCAGGTGTGAATGGAGCCTAATAGGGGACCATGTTTGTTTCAGATTACAAACTTCATTGTACCCACTTTGGCATCCCCATACCCCATATCTTAGTAAAGACAAAATATATACCTGGTTTTGGTGGAAATACAGATGGGAAATGCACTGGTTCCTCTTCTGAATTAGGGCTGTAGGCTGGAAGCTGGCATGTAAACAAACTTGATTAGGTACGTGGCACACATTTGTCATGTTAAGAATGCTGTCAAGACTGTCTATTGGAATCATAATGAATGAATGAATGAAGTAATAACAGAATTTTGCACTCTTTCATATTTTTATTGCAGACTGTCAATTTTTGGGGAGAAAAACTCTTACTTCTTTCTGTCAGAAAATAGAAAATAAAATACACATTTTTCATAGGATAGGGAGGGTCTGTAACCTCTGTATTTACAACGTATAACTGTCTGTGCCTTCCTCTCCTAGTAACTGCATCCTCAATTTCTTGTCTTTGTGTCACAGGAAAGCAAGTACATTAACCACTTCAGCCCCGGAAGGATTTACCCCCTTCTTGACCAGAGCATTTTTTGTGATTCGGCACTGCATCAGCTGACAACTGTGCGTTCGTGCGGCGCTGTATCCAAACAAAATTGGCGCCTTTTTTCCCCACAGATAGATCTTTTGGTGGTATTTGATCACCTCTGCAGTTTTTTATTTTTTACTCTATAAACAAAAAAAGACTGACAATTTTGAAAGAAAAAAAACTATATTTTTTACTTTTTGCTATAATAAATATCCCACAAAAATATATAAAAAAAAACAAATTTCTTTCACAGTTTAGGCCAATATGTATTCTTCTAAAAAAATAACAATAAGTGTATATTGATTGGTTTGCACAAAAGTTATAGTGTCTACAAAATAGGGGATAGATATATGGCATTTTTATTATTATTATTTTTTTACTAGTAATGGTGGAGATTTGCGATTTTTATTGGGATTGCAACATTATGGCAGACAGATTGGACACTTTTGACACTATTTTGGGACCACTGACACTTATACAGCGATCAGAGCTAAAAATAGCCACTGATTACTGTATTAATGGCACCTTCAGGAAAGGGGTTAAACACTAGGAGGCGATCAAGGGGTTAAGTGTGTTCTCTGGGTGTGTTCTAACTGTGGGGTGATGGGCTCACTACAACATGACTGAGATCACTGCTCTCGATGACAGGAAGCAGTAGATCCCTGTCATGTAGCTAGGCGGAACAGGGAAATGCGTTGTTTACCTCTCCCCGTTCTGCCTCTCCTCACCACAATTGCGGGCTGCCGGTGAACATCAAGCTCGTGGGACCCGCAGGCACGCTCTGGCGCCAGTAGCATGCGCCCGCTAGCCAGCAAATTCAAAGGGACATACGGGTACGCCTTTTTGCCTGCCCATACCATTCTGCCAATGTAAATCGGGGTGAGGTGGTTGGCAAGTGGTTAAAATAGTCTCAACGATATTCTCACACACAAAAATAGAAACCTGACAAGATTTTAACTTTTTTCCTCTCAATCCAAAACTAAAAAAATAACCTTGTGACCAGGCTATCATCTGAGCTTTTTTCCCCACCACCTATTTATGTTTATTGTGCTCCAACAGCTGGATGACTCTTGAAGTGCAATGGACACTTTTTTTAGCAGCAGTATGGCACAGACTCAGCTTGAGACTATACGTGAGCCAAACACCCCCTGGTTCGGTTTGCACCCAACATGGAAATTGTTTGGATCCAAACACAAAATCTATTAAAGTCTATGGGACCTGAACTTAAAAAATCAAAAGTCCCCATTTTGAAGGCTTATATGCAAGTTATTGGGGTATGGGTGCCCGGGTACTGCCCTCAGGGACCTGTTTCAATGCCGAAAAACTTTGTAAAAAACGATTTTATGGCACGCTTACTGTAGCTGGCATCACTTCCGGTTTCTCCTCGAGAGCACTTCCGGCTGCTGCAACTCACACCGATCAGAGACACAACATGTTGGTGCTAACTCTAGCAGCATTTATGTAAGTGCACAATTAGCTGTTTTTACTGCCATTTATTTATATTAAATATACTGTACTATGATCTGGTATATTTCTTTTGGGGTTCCCTTTTGAGAGTGTATGGGAGAGAGATCCTTGGATAGTAGAACTGGGCGAATCTTTGAGTTACATCCATTAAGAATTGCTGGATAGAACAAAGGCTGGATTATGATTATCAAGCGTGCTTTATATTGATAGTTTGTGAGTGTGCATTTTTTACACACGTTTTGGCGGAGCACTATATGGAGAGAAATATGAAAGACACCTTCTTTTCTGCATGGTGAAAGGAGTTCTTCTTTGAAGATTATTCATCACATTGATGGGACTTGTTTAATGGATGATTGTTGATGTTGTGTTTCAATTTGCAAGGTTGACAGAAGTAACATCTATCTCTTATTTGTCATTTATGTTTCACAAGCAATTTTACTGATGCTTAAAGTGAAACAATAAAAATTAAAAATTCCTTTAAATATGGTGCCGGGGGTGGGGTGGTCCCCTTATGCCGCGTACACACAATCAAACAATCCGGTGGAAAAGTCCGCCAGACAATCCCCCCGTGTGTGGGCTCCGGCGGACTTTTTTTACCCAAAAGTCCGGCGGACTAAGAAAGTAGTTTTGCACCAAAATATGTCCACCGGACTCGCAGTCCAGCAGACAATATGGCCATGTGTGTGCTAGTCCGCCGTACTTTTGAAATAAACAGACTTTTCCCAGCCGGAGAAAAGTCCGCTCATTTTGAGCGCAGCTCCAGGTAGACGGGGCTAGCGAAGGAAAGCGTCACTGGCCCCGTCACCTGGTATGGAGTTAAAGGGGAAGCCCTACGCTGAAAAAACGGTGTGGGGCCCCCCCAGGTCCAAATCAGACCCTTATCCAAGCACGCAACCTGGCCGGTCAGGAAAGGGGGTGGGGACGAGCGAGCACCCCCCTCCTGAGCCGTACCAGGCGGCGTGCCCTCAACATGGGGGGGTGCTTTGGGGAAGGGGGGGCGCGTGGCTGACATGGACCTGGGGGGCCCCCACGCCGTTTTTTCAGCGTAGGGCTTCCCCTTTAACTCCATACCAGGTGACCTGCTTCTCAAAATGAACGGACTTTCCTCCGTGTGTGTGGGCGAGTCGGTTCATCTCAAAAGTACAGCGGATAGTCCGGCGGACTAAGTCCTCCGGACCTAGTCCATCGCAAAAGTACCGTGTGTGGGCAGGTAGCTCGTTCGGACAGTCCGGTGGACAGTCTGGCGGTTTGTCCGCCAAGCTAAGTCCGCCGGATAGTCTGATACGTGTGTACACAGCATTAGTCTGCCTCTAAAGTGGTGCATCTGTACCGTGTAAAGAACCTGCTGCAGCAAACCTGACATATATAAAGAAAAACAAATGACGCTAAAATATGACGTTATAAAATATATATTATAATATAAATTTTCCTGTCTGAAAGCCATTGCTGGTTATACCAAAATGTTAAAAGAAAAATGGCGTCGGGCACGGCATGCAGTCTGGTCAGGCCAAGAAAGAGGGGGGTTGGTGGCACTGCCCCCTTGTAATGTCAACGACCAGTGCATGATGGGTCAGTGATGTCACATGAGGCGGTGCCACCAGGTGACATCCCCAGGTGGCTCCACTCCTTACCAATTTAAGAACTGTCTGGCGGTAGAGCAGGCAGTGGGCACTTAGTCCTCATCAGAGGCGGAGCTTTTTTATTTTTTAGGACCGGTGATTCGGTGGGTGTCATGATTAATGATGGATCTACTTCGGGGACATTTTTTATTTTTATTAAAGGAATTGTCAAAAACTGTGTGTGTGATTTTATTTCTTTTTGACACTTTTTTTGGTGAATGAGTGAGGGTACCACAGTGTACCCCATACTCATTCACATGGGGGGGCAGGATCTCTGGGCCTCCCTATTAAAGGGGGCTTTCAGATTCCGATGTCTACCCACAGACCCCCATAGCCACTGCCCACCAGGGTTGTGGGAAAGAGGCCTTTGTCCCCATCAACATGAGGACAAGGTTTTTTGAGGTGGGGGGCAGAGCCCTCCCTGCCCCAAAGCATCCCCCCATGTTGAGGGCATGTGGCCTGGTATGGTTCAGAAGAGGGCACTCACTCTCTCCCTTCCTGATCTGCCAGACTGCATGCTGGGATAAGGGTCTGGTATGGTTTTGGGGGGGAACCTCACACATTTTTTATTTAAATTTTAGCAATGGGTTCCCCTTAAAATCAATACCAGACCCAAAAGGCCCAGAATAGATTAGGGGGCCCAGACCTTTTTTTTATTCAAATTTTTCTATTGCCGGCAATGTTTTTTTTTTTCTTCATTCAGCTGTTAGCCAGAAAAGCCGCACATTTTTGGTGAATGGGTAGGGTACCCAATACTCATTCACATAAAGGGGGGCGGGATCTTGGTGCCCCCTTGTTAAAGGTAGCTTCCAGATTCCGATGAGCCCTCCGTCCGCAGACCCCAACAATCACAGCCCAGGGTTGTGGGGAAGAGACCCTTGTCCACATCAACATAGGGACAAGATGTTGCCCCAAAGCATCCCCCATGTTGGGGGCATGTGGCCTGGTATGGTTCAGGAGGGTGGTGCTCGCTCATCCCTCCCTTTTCCTGGAATGCCGGGCTTCATGCTTGGATAAAGGTCTGGTATGGATTTTGGGGGGACCTCACGCTTTTTTTATTCAGAATTTTCTATTGCTGGCATTTTGTTTACACTTCAGCTGTCAGTGTGGAAGCCCGTTGACAGCTGATGAATCACCAGTTGTTAAGGATGCAGTGGCCAATTTTCTGGCCCACTGCTTAACAACCAGGTATTTTTCACACAGAATTCGAAACGGTCGATGATTTTTCAACCAATTGTTCTGAAAATTTGGAATTCATTAGAAAATTAAACTCATTACTATTGCTATTGCTATTTCATTCAGAGATTCAGATACATCTGAATTGTTGAATAATCAAAAATTCGGACCGAAATGAATTTCACATGTCTAGTCCCCATTTTGAAAGCCTATATGCAAGTTATTGGCCATAAAAAGGGTGGGGGCCCAGGTGCTGCTCTGAGAAATGTACTAATGCAAAAAAAACTTTCAAAAAAGATAAATGTTTAACCACCTCGCGCCCGCCCTATAGCCGAATGACGGCCGTAGAGCAGGCGCGTTCGTCCGGGAGGCCGTCCCTGGACGTCCTAATGTTTACTTCCGCAATGCGCGCCGCCGCGGGCGCGCATCACGGAAGTTCTGTGTTCGCCGTGTCCCCCGGGGACAGGCAAACACAGATCGCTGTAAACTGCCAATCACAGCGACCGTTTACAGCGCGATCGGCGTGTCCAATGGGAGATGATCTCATATGTAAACAGATCATCTCTCAGCGCCGCTCTCCCTCCTCACACAGACAGAGTGTGAGAGGGGAGAGATGAACGGCTGCAGCAGCAGCCGTTCTGCTTTGCTGTGTTTTGAAAAAAAAAAGTAAAAAAAAAAGTGCCATCCTCCCCCAGCAGTGCCATCCATCCTCCCCCAGCAGTGCCATCCTGCCCCAGTGCCATCCACCCCAGTGCTACCTGCCCCCAGTGCCATCCACCCCAGTGCTACCTGCCCCCAGTGCTACCTGCCCCCAGTGCCACCTGCCCCCAGTGCCACCTGTCCCCAGTGCCACCTGTCCCCAGTGCCACCTGTTGTCAGTGCCATTTGTCCCCAGTGCCATCTGTCATCAGTGCCACGTATAAGTGCCATCTGTCATCAGTGCCACGTGTCATCAGTGCCACATAGTGCCATCTGTCATCAGTGCCACGTATTAGTGCCATCTGTCATCAGTGCCACGTATCAGTGCCATTTGTCATCAGTGCCACCTGTCAGTGTCACGTGCCATCTGTTGTCAGTGTCACGTGTCATCAATGCCACTTATCAGTGTCATCTGTCATCAGTGTCACGCGTCATCAGTGCCATGTATTAGTGCCATCTGTCATCAGTGCCACGTATTAGTGTCACGTGTCTTCAGTGCCACGTATTAGTGCCACGTGTCATCAGTGCCATGTATAAGTGCCACGTGTCATCAGTGCCACATATTAGTGCCATCTGTCATCAGTGCCACGTGTCATCAGTGCCACGTATAAGTGTCACCATTGCCACGTATCAGTGCCATCTGTCATCAGTGTCACGTGTCATTGTCCTGGTGCTTCAAAAGTGTAATAAATAGTCAACAAGTTAGATGTGTAATTTATGTTCCTAGAACACATGATGGCGCTACCTGCATGTTGGGCCTCTCTATGTGGCCAGGCTGTGAAAAAGTCCCACACATGTGGTATTGTAATACTCAGGAGGAGTAGCAGAATTTTTTTTTGGGGGGGGGGGGGGGTGTCATTTGTGGTATACACATGCCATGTGAGAGAAATAACCTATTACAATGACAATTTTGTGGAAAAAAAAAATATGAAAAATCTTAATTTTGCCAAGAATTGTGGGAAAAAATGACAACATCAAAAAGCTCACTATGCCTCTTACTAAATACATTGGAATGTCTACCTTCCAAAAAGGGGTCATTTGGGGGGTATTTGTACTTTCCTGACTTGTTCGGGTCACAAGAAGCGAGATAGTCCACCAGTACATCAGATGTGATCAATTTTGTGCGATTCGCACCACAGCTTGTAGACTCTCTAACTTTTACAAAGACCAAATAATATCCACTAATTTGGGTTATTTTTTTTACCAAAGATATGTAGCAGTATAAATTGTGGCCAAAATTTATGAAGAAAAAATAATAATTTGCAACATTCTGTCACAGAAACAAAGAAATATGCGTTTTTTTTCAAAATTTTTGGTCTTTTTTCATTTATAGCGCAAAAAAATAAAAACCCCAGAGGTGATCAAATACCACCAAAAGAAAGCTCTATTTGTGGGGAAAAAAAGACAAAAAATTCATTTGGGTACAGTGTTGCATGACTGAGTAATTGTCATTCAAAGTGTGAGAGCACCGAAAGCTGAAAATTGGTCTGGGCAGGAAGGGTGTTTAAGTGCCCAGTAAGCAAGTGGTTAAAGAGCAGTGATTTTAATGGTGCTTAAAGCAAAACAATAAAAATTAAAATTTCTTTAAATACAGTGCCTGGGGATTCCCCTTAGTCTGCCTGTAAAGTGGTGCATCTGTACCATGTATAGAACCTGCTGAAGCAAAACTGACATTTATAAAGAAAAAATAATTACTTTTAATTATTTTACTATTAATTACTTTTAATTACTTTTAATACTATAATTAATTCATACTTCGTAATTTGTGTCCGAAATTAAATTTCGATTCATACAAAATACGAATTGTCGTTAGGTTCGTTAACTTATTGTAACAATTATGAACATTCTTTACGATTAATTTAAAGGCAAACATATATATATACTTCAATATGACAGTCAATGCTGATGGAAGTTTGGTTTTTATCCGAAATACGAAATTCCGTTGAAGAATTTCCGATCCGAAGTACAAATTTTCGTTAGATGCGTTCACTTTTCGGTCCAACATGTGACTGTTGGTTGATCAAGGTTTTCTTCTGCTTCTGAGGCCTATAGGGCAGGCACGATCATGTGACTTCCCTTTGTGGGTTAGTTAGTGTAGTGGAGCAGATCACATGATTATTTGTGCATTTAAGCAAATATCTTTGCAATCCTTAGTTTTTCATTGTTCATTTTGGTTTATATCTGTTGTAGTTTGGGAGTGTATCATCTGTTAGTGTTAAGTTTCTGGTCCACCAGAAGATCCTTAAAAGCTACACATCATGCCGAGACCCAAAGAAATTCAGGAACAATTGAGAAAGAAAGTAATTGAGATCTATCAGTCTGGAAAGGGTTATAAAGCCATTTCCAAAGCTTTGGGAATCCAGCGAACCACAGTGAGAGCCATTATCCACAAATGGCGAAGACATGGAACAGTGGTGAACCTTCCCAGGAGTGGCCGGCCGCCCAAAATTACCCCAAGAGCGCAGCGACGACTCATCCAAGAGGTCACAAAAGACCCCACAACAACGTCCAAGGAACTGCAGGCCTCACTTGCCTCAGTTAAGGTCAGCGTTCATGCCTCCACCATCAGGAAAAGACTGGGCAAAAATGGCCTGCATGGCAGAGTTCCAAGGAGAAAACCACTGCTGAGCAAAAAGAACATCAAAGCTCGTCTCAATTTCTCCACAACACATCTTGATGATCCCCAAGACTTTTGGGACAACATTCTGTGGACCGATGAGACAAAAGTGGAACTCTTTGGAAGGTGTGTGTCCAAGTATATCTGGCGTAGAAGGAACACTGCATTTCATAAAAAGAACATTATACCAACAGTAAAATATGGTGGTGGTAGTGTGATGGTCTGGGGCTGTTTTGCTGCTTCAGGACCTGGAAGACTTGCCGTGATAAAAGGAACTATGAATTCTGCTGTCTACCAAGATATCCTGAAGGAGAATGTCCGACCATCTGTTTGTGTACTCAAGCTGAAACGAACTTGGGTTCTGCAGCAGGACAATGATCCTAAACACACCAGCAAGTCCACCACCGAATGGCTGAAGAAAAACAAAATGAAGACTTTGGAGTGGCCTAGCCAAAGTCCTGACCTGAATCCTATTGAGATGTTGTGGTATGACCTTAAAAAGGCCGTTCATGCTCGAAAACCCTCTAATGTCACTGAATTAGGACAATTCTGCAAAGATGAGTGGGCCAAAATTCCTCCAGGATGCTGTAAAAGCCTCATTGCACGTTATCGCAAACGCTTGGTTGCAGTTGTTGCTGCTAAGGGTGGCCCAACCAGTTATTAGGTTTAGGGGGCAATCACTTTTTCACACAGGGCCATGATGGTTTGGATTTTTTTTCACCTTTAATAATAAACACCTTCATTTACAAATTGCGTTTTGTGTTTACTTGTGTTGTCCTTGACTATTGTTTAAATTGGTTTGATGTTCCGAAACACTTAAGTGTGACAAACATGCAAAGGAACAGGAAATGAGGAAGGGGGCAAACACTTTTTCACACCACTGTACATGAGCAGCAGGTGGGACATTCTGTCTCTGCGCCCTCTGAGCTCAGCTCACCTCCCATAAAGCTGAGGCGAATGGTAGGTGGTAAAGAGCCTGGCAAATAGCAGACATTTGCATGTCGCCAGCTGTTCCAGGATTTACCTCCTAGAACCAGCAGCACAGTTCATAGCAAAAGTGGCGCTACCACCTCTGCCACTGCTGCTGGTAGCATGCTGCCCATTGGTATCTTTTATGGAAGAGGGCAGACCAAAGGGGTTCCCAGTGCACATACATTTGTGCAGCCAAAGCTGGAGATCCTGGCCATTCACCAGGAAACATGTCAGGAGGCAGAGGCTCATGATGATGTCACCACCACCATTGCTGCCAGTGCCATCACCATCAGCACTACAGGGAGCTTGGCAGTGATCAGCAAGGAGACAGAGTTTACTGCTTCTATTGATCACTGTTCCCTTGGCAACGTGGAAGAGGTAGAAGCAGGCTTTCCTGACATCGTTGTAGACAAATTTAATTTCCAGCCCTCTACCCATGTTGGCACCACCGTCTCCCTTCAGTCCCCACTACTTTTCTCTCCTGAAAAGACTCCTGCCCAAATGCTTTTTAAGCCTCCAGCATCAGAATGGGCCAATGCAACCATTAGGCTTCAATCCATCACAGCACCCAAAATACCTGGGATGTTCACGTCTCTTCCTCCTGCTCCTGCCGAACCTCAGGAAGAGAGTGTGACCACTGCAGTGGAAGGGATTCCATCGGGCAGTGTCATTGGTGTTGCCTGCTGTTCCAGCATTTGGCAGCATTTTAATAGAATTGGTGTCGGTCAGAAGGCCAAATACAATCACTGTGGCAGGGAGGTCAGCCGGGGACCAAAACATAGGGCATCTCAGTAATAGTGGCATGAACCAGCACATGTGTGTGCACCACCACGCAGTGCTGTTAGGGGAGAAAAGTATAATGGCCCCTCTTGCAAACACCAAAAGGGGAACCAATAGTGGTACTGCCACAGCCACCATGAGTGACAGCACCACCAGCCAGTATCAGGCAGAAAAGAATGCTGTTACCATCCCGCATCCAATCCATACCAGTCAGGCCACCCTGGAAGATTTTGGTGGCTTTCAGAATAAGGGTATGTCTCGGGCGCAGGTACGTAAAATAACACGCCTGATTGGCCAGCTCGTTGCAGTTGGAGGAGCACCTTTCAACATGGTGGAAGGTGAGCCCTTCAAGCAATTGATGCAGGCTGTTGCACCACAGTACCTTGTGCCATCACAAAAGACCTTCAGCCAAACTGTGGTGCCAGTCTTATACAGGTCTTGTGGTGGGGTTCTCAAGGAGGAGATTGGAAGGGCAGGTGGACATGCAGTGCACCTGACCACTGACCTGTGGAGTGTGTGTAGTGCCCAGCATGCCTTCCTGTCCCTGACAGCACATTGGTGGCAGGCCAAGGTGTCCCATGATGTAGTTCAAACATCTGGATCCTCGTCAGCAGTTGACAAACGGGCACCATTCCTTCCTCCTGCACGCTGAGGTGCTTGATGAAAAGCACACAGCTCAAAACATCCTGTAAGCCCTGCAGAAAATGTTGTTGCATTGGTTTGGACAGGCAGACAGCAACTACCGGTTTGGCTATGTTGTCACTGATGGAGGAGGCAACATGATCAAGGCTGTAAGGGATGGTAGCTTTGTGGGTGTGCGCTGCTCAGCCCACCTTCTCCACCAGTAGGGATGAGCTTCGTGTTCGAGTCGAACATACGTTCGACTTGAACATCGGCTGTTCGCCCGTTCGGCGAATTCCGAACGTTAAGGGCCGTTCGCACCAAATTCATGTGGCGCTCACGGCGCAGTGCATTGCTGGCTCATGATTGGCCAAGCATGCACTGTGACCCCGCATGCTTGGCCAATCACAGCGCCGGCAGCGAGGAGAGCCATGATTGGCCACAATCATAGCTCAGGCTGTGTAGTACACGCCCCACACTATATAAGGCCACCAGCGCGGCGGCCTTGTGTAGTGTGTTGGCATCTGTAGCAGTTAATGGGTGTTCTGTGTACCTTCAACACAGTATACACCGATCGTTATCGGCCGATTTTTCATTCTTGCTCTTCTGTAGTGGTTGTTGTCTGCGTGCCCTGACCGCTATATTCACCTATATATCTAGCGATATATCTATCTTTTATAATAGGGCTGTCAGTCAGTGTTAGGAGATTGTGCGTGCTGTCTGCGTGCTCTGAACGCAGTATACACCGCTATATCCACCTATCTAGCTAAATATCTTGCTCGTTTTAAATAGAGCTCTCAGTCAGTGTTAGGAGATTGTGCGTGCTGTCTGCGTGCTCTGAAAAAGATGGACGGCAAAACAAATTATACAGGGGTGATAACCCTTCCCTATGCTTTCCAAAAAGCTTAAAAATAGTTTTTTTGACTGGAGCTACACTTTAAAAATGTACCAGTTGAAAATTACAAACCGATTCAACTTAACACAACAAACCTACACAGTCCCTGTCTTGTTTGCACCGCCTGTATACTGCTGTTCTGAGTATATAGGGCCTGGGGGCCACACGTATTTCCTTTTTTTAATATGAGTACGGGGTTCCCCTTAATATGTGTACAAGACCCAAAGGGGCTGGTAATGGACAGGGAGGGCTACCCATGCCATTTTTCTCAATGATTTTCAACCATATTGCAGGAACCAGATATAACATTAAAACCGCAAGCAGCTTTAAATGACGTTATTTCCGTTAAATGTCATTTTGTGCAGGGACTGTTCTAAACACCGGAAACATGTGGCACTTCACAGGCATACTACAGACACCCCCCAGGCACCATATTTAAAGGAATATTTCACATTTTTTTTTCATTTTAATCGTCATTAAAATCAGTGCTCCCGCCAAAACGGCCGTTTTTAAAAGTTTTTTTTGCAGTGACCCATGTCCCCTGGGGCAGGAGCCAGGTCCCCAAACCCTTTTTAGGACAGTATCTTGCATATTAGCTGTTAAAATTAACACTTTTAATTTTGAACATTCGAGTCCCATAGACTTCAATGGGGTTCTAACGTTCGTACGAATTTGGGGTCCGTTCGAAAGTTCTGGTGCGAACCGAACCGGGGGGTGTTCGGCTCATCCCTATCCACCAGGTATTAACTGACAGTTTTCGGGTAGTGGAGGCCATTTCTGATGGAATGCTGTCCAAAGTGGTGGACTCTTGTCAGAAGATGGCTGGCCACTTCCATCGGAGTGCGAGGGACAGCCACCTCCTCAGGGTGGAACAGAGGAAGGACTTCCAGAACACTGCCTAAAACAGGATGTGGGGACTAGGTGGAATTCAACCCTAGCAATGCTGGAACGCATCCTCGAGCAGCAGAAGGCTCTCCATGTCATGGTGATCATAACATTGGCATAGAGAGACCTTTAGGCAGGGAGGACTGGACCATAATTGGGCAGATTGTGGCAGTCCTCAAACCTTTCCTCTCTGTCACAGAACACCTAAGCCGCGAGGATGCCAGCATTGGTCATGTGCTCCCACACTTCAACCACCTTCAGAGCAAATTGGAGCGGTTCAAGTCGGCTGAGGAACCTTTGCCTGGTGGTGGCCCTCAACCTGATGTGTTGGCTCTGCTAAACACATTTCTGATGGAGTTAGGCAGGCACAAGCAGGAGTTGACCGCCTCTTGCCCAGAACTGATGCTAGATGCGTGACCCTCGCATCAAGGGCAAAATGGCTGTGCAGTGTAGTGCTCTGACAACATGGAGGGACAGACTAATCGACAGGGTGCGTCAGAGGGAAAGGCAGATGGTAAGGCTGGGAGAGGAGGAAGAGGAGGAAGAAGATATTGAACACCCCCTCTCCCATGCATCATTTAGTGAAGTGAGCAGAGCTCCTGCAAGTGAGCATCTTCTGTCTTGGCTAAGGCACTTGACACCCTAATGGGAACCTCCAGCATAGTGCGCCCCAAGAAACCCATATCAGCAAAGGAGGTTGTCATGTCCTATTTGTCAGCCCCACCAGTGCACCCCACCATAGATCCAATTTTTCTTTGTCAGGAGAAGAGTGAGGAGTGGCCTGCCCTCGCAGATATTGCCAAGGAGCTACTGTCCTGCCCTCCGACAAGTGTCCAGAGTGAGCGGGTGTTTTCTGTGATGGGAAACATCCTGTCACCCCAAAGATCCCAGTTGTCCCCCCAGCTAATGGAGCAGTTAGCATTTTTAAAAATCAATTTGACAAAGCTGGGGTACCCATCCCTCACTCTGAACATTCTTTGAACTGACTGTCTGCAGCAGAGATGGCCATTTGGTCTTAGTTGGTCCCTGTCCCTCCACACAATCCCTCCCCTCGCTTTTCATCTACCCCTATTTGATTGTGACATCATCTGGGATGGACGAGAAGAGAGGAGGGGCCGCCAGGGAGCAGCGGAGAGAGAAATTATTACACACGCTTCCTGTGCTACTGTGCATGCTGTCTGGTAAACATTGTGCCCTGATGTTGCCCAATGTGCCCTGATGTTCCCCAATGTGTCCCAATGTGCTCCAATATGCCCTGATGTGCCCCAATGTGCTCCAGTATGCCCTGATGTGCCCCGATGTGCCCTGATGTTCCCCAATGTGACCTGATGTTCCCCAATGTGACCTGATGTTCCCCAATGTGTCCCCATGTGTTCCAATATGCCCTGATGTGCCCCAATGTGCCCTAATGTGCTCCAATATGCCCTGATGTGCCCCAATGTGCCCTGATGTGCTCAAATGTGCCCTGATGTGCCTTAATGTGCCCTGATGTGCCCCATCATTCTTCTCATTTACACATATGACTGCCAGAACAGATAAAAAGACATTTAGGAAAATGTATCAAAATTGGAGCGAACAGAATCTGGAGCAGTTGCCCATGGCAACCAATCAGCTTCTCTTCAGTTTGTACCGTTAGGATTTGAAAATGAAAGAGAGAAGCAGATAGTCTGCCATGCACTGCTGGTCCAGTTTTCTCCTGCTCCAGTTTCGATAGATCCCCCACACTGTTTGGGTTCACCGGGGATGTGCGGAGAGCACATGAGTGGTAACACCAAACAATTTCCAGTGACCCTGCACATCTCTGGTGACCCTGTACAGTGCGGGGGATCAAAACTGGAGCAGGCAAAAACTGGAGCAGCTGTGCATGGCAGCCATGTGCTCATTATGAGGGCTCCCACCATCCCTGTGCTGTGCTGACTTTCTCCTGGGGCTGTACCCCTGCTGTGTTTAGTATGTCAGCACAGCACAGGGATGGTGGAAGCCCCTCATAATGAGCACAGCAGGGGTACAGCCCCAGGAGGAAGTCAGCATAGCACAGGGATGGTGGAAGCCCCTCATAATAAGCATAATGAGTCGACGACGATGACTGATCCGAAATTCGTAAACAAAAGTTTGTATTTCGTACAAAATTTGGACGCATGGCAATTCGTATTTCGGATCCTCCCAAACGTACGAATTTCCCTAAGTTTGTGATTTGTACGAAACTAATCGCACGTGTCTATTATTTAGTAAACAACGGCTTGGGGAGCTAGTCTGTATGATGAGGCCACACTTAAGTGCACTCGGAACAAGATTAGAGATTTTTTGGATAAATTGTGGTGTCTCTTTGACAGACTTTAGATGGAAATAAAGTTTTAGACCACAGTGAGCAAGCCTAATATGAAGAAGCCAAATTACACTCAGGCCTAGATTAACAATGTTTTTTTTGATAACGTCTAGTGTCTCTTTTTCAGAATTTGGAGAGAAGTAACAGTTGTGGAAAATTTGGGCTTTGGGTGTTGGTGGAGTCTTAACACTGTAACCCTATAGAAGTACTCTTGATGAAAGCAAGGCTTGGCTTTGCTGTAAAAAAACAAATTGACACCCCCTGTCAAACAGGAGTGGAAAAATTGGTCTTTGGGTGTTGTTGCTGCCTTCACCCTGTAACCTTCTAGAGGTTCTCTTGATGAAAGCAAGAATGGACCTTGCTGTAAAAAACTGAAATTTGATACACCTGTCACACAGTAGTAGAAAGATTAGTCTTTGGGTGTTGTTGGTGCCTTCATCCCATAACCTTATAGAGGTACTTTTGATGAAAGCAAGAATTGGCCTTGCTGTAAAAAAATTAAAATTTGCTGCCCTTCTCAAACAGGTGCAGAAAAAATGGTCTTTGGGTGTTATTGGTGCCTTCACCCCATAACCTTCTAGAGGTATTCTTGATGAAAGCAAGAATTGGCCTTACAGTAAAAAAATTTAATTTGACGCCCCTGTCAAAGAATTGAGGAAAAATATATGTCTTTGGGTATTGTTGGCGCCTTCATCCCATAGCTTTCTAAAGGTACTCATGATGAAAGCAAGAATTGGCCTTTCTGTAAAAAAATTTAATTTGATGCCTGGGTCACACAGTTGCAGAAAACTTAATCTTTGGGTGTTGATGGTGCCTTCACTGTAACCTTCTGGAAGTATTCTTGATGGAAGGAAGAATTGGACTTGTGGCAAAAGAAAATGCAATTTGATGCACCTGTCAAACAGTTGCAGGAAAATTGGTCTTTGGGTGTTGTTGGTGCCTTCATCCTGTAATCTTCTAAAGGTACTCTTGATGAAAGCAAGAATTGGCCTTAGTATAAAAAATTGACATTTGATGCCCGGGTAACAAAGTTGCAAAAAGAATTGGTCTTTGGGTGATAATTGTGCCCATGAAACCTATACCAAAAAATGCTTTAGGATAAAATCAACACCCACAAAGCAGCCTAGACTGTTTTGCAGAGACTGGAGATCCCAATAACACTTAATGAGTTACATTGGCATCAGGAGCTTGATAGCTGCTGCTAATCCAGGACTGAGTTATTTTGACAAATGTCAGCTGGTCAATGGAGTCTGTGGACAGAAGCACTCTTTTATCTGTTATATCTGTCACAGAACCTCTGGCAGCACCGAATACAGTTTGGAAACCACGCTGGATGCAGGGCAGCCCAGCAGCTTAATTGCATACTGACCAAGTCCAGGCCACTGGTCTATTCTCATGACCCAAAAACCCAGTGGATCATCTACCGGAAAGATCTCCATGACTCTTTTCGCCCTTAGATAATCTTGCACCATTTGATGCAGACGCAGCCGATGGGATGTTGAAGCTAACAGCCCTGGGTGCCAAGGACTAAAACATTTTTGCAATGCATCACTGAGGAAGCCCCCTTTCTCCACCACTCCTTGCTCCTCCAACAGAAGCCTCAAAACTAGCTTTTACATGAGACTGTAACCTACCAGAATCTGGAAAGACATCCCATAAACTCCTCTTTAAGGTATCCTCAAGATATTTCATCCCGTGCTCCCTCTGCAGGGACATGATGAGTTCCAAGACTTTCCCCTTGTAGCAGTGGTCAAAGAGGGTTGCCAACCAATAATGATCCTTATCCTTGATTCCTTGAATTCTCTGGTCCTTTCAGAGGCTTTGAAGAATTATGCCGTGTGCACACGATCCGAATTCTCGTCGGAAAAAGCTCTGATGGTTTTCCAGACGGAATTCGGCGGAAGCTGCCTTGCCTACACATGGTCGCACCAAATCCTGATCATTTATAACGTGGTGACCTACAACATGTACGACGGGAGTAGAAAAAGGAAGTTCAATAGCCAGTAGCCAATAGCTTCTGTCTCGTAGTTGAATCTGAGCATGCGTGATTTTTGGCGTGTTGGAATTGCATACACACGATCGGAATTTCTGATAGAAAGTTTTTCCGTCAGGAAAATTGAGAACATGCTATCATTTTTTGGCTGGCGGAAATTCGAATAGCTAAATTCCAATGGAGCATACACACGGTCGCATTTTCCGATGAAAAGCTCTCATCTGTCTTTTTCTGGCCAGAATTCCAATTGTGTGTACGTGGCATAAGGGAGCCTCTGCACCGCAAGTTTGCGAAAGCATGAAAAGCAGAGTCCTTGGGGTCACTGAGGATTACAGTATCTGGAACTGCCTCCTCCCAGCTGTGTGCTGCTCTTAAGGTTTCTGGGGGCTGAAAATCATCTCTTAAGATTTGACGTATGTCTTCTTCTGCTTAAATGCCTCCAAAACTGCCAGAATCCTCCTCCTCCCTCTCTTCTTGTGTGTTATGTGGCATGCAATGGTGTCTGCATAAAGCGAACCTTGAGCGGAAAGGAAGTTCTCCTCTTCCTGCTCTGCCTCAAGTGCCCTCTCAATAATACCATGCAGAGTATGCTCCAGCAGGAACACAAGAGAGATTGTCATGGCTCACTATCCTTGTCTCCTCCTCAAATGGTTACAGTACAATGCATGCATCCACTATCAGCAGCCATTGGCCTAGGGAAAAGAAGCAAAGGTACCTTGAGCCTATCCTTGTGCCATCCTCACAAAGGTACTCATTGATGGCCCTCTGCTGCATGTGCAGGGTTGACAAACTTCCACAGAATTTTTTTACTGACAAAACATGGAACATTTACAGCAGAGCACTTTATTTTACTGGCAACCTGAGAAAATACAGAACTACTATTGAAAACTAACACAGTGAATATGTACAATATATATATATATATATATATATATATATATATATATATATATATGTATATATATATATATATATATGTGTGTGTGTGGCAATACCTATAACAAAGCAATTTGCTTGCTTTACACATAATAAGTCAACACGGCATGAAATTATAAGCCCCTGATATTTACTGGCAGTTGTAAATAAAAAAAACACAGATTTGGCAAAGTTGAGTTCCACCTGGTGGCCATGTCACAAATCAGCCGGTTTATGGGCAGGTGGAATTTCCACTGAATTTCAGCCAACCGAACACTGGCTGTGTATGACCACCTGAAATGGCTATACACTCTTCTGGCCTGCTTTAGAAGATTTTGCAAACCTGGGTAACTGTTTAAGAATCGCTGCACCACCAAATTGAGATCATGTACCAGGCATGGCACATGTGTCAACTTTCCCTGTCGAAGGGCAGACAGGAGTTTAGTGCCACTATCGCAAACCATAATTCCTGGATCAAGCTTCCATGGTGTGAACCACCTCTAGTGCGGTGTAGCTCTTGTCTCCTAGACAGACCAGCTAAAGCACTGCATGGCATCTTTTAGCCTAACTTATTGAATGGCCTCTTGAAAGCCTAGGGGGTATGGGTGGTTCATAGGATGATCCAGCAGAGGAGGGCATGGAGGAGGAGGAAGAGCTGACAGATCTCGCATCATCCCCACCAGCTGTATGGAGACATGGTGGCAAAACAAGCTCCAGCACTGAGCCCTGTCCTGCATCCTTCCTAATTGCAAGCAGAGTTACCCAGTGTGCTGTGAACGAAATATATCGTTACTGACCATGCTTACTGGACCACATGTCAGCAGTAAGGTGGACCTTGTGACTGACTGCCTTGCCCAACGATGCCAAAACATTGCTTTCCACATGCTGGTACAGAGCTGGAATGGCCTTACATGAAAATAAATAGCAACTGGGAACCTGCCATTGTGGTACAGCGCAGGCAGAAATACAGGCGTTGCAAAGTCAGCAATTTGAAGGAGCTGGAATTTAGACATTGGGCATGTGGGTGGCAAGGAGTGTATTTTTTTTTTGCACAGCAACAGCTGGGGCAGAGAAATGTGCCTGCTATTCTCTACAGCTAGTGGTGTACTGCTGGCAGAGGTGTTGCAAGGACCTATGACACCCTTTGCTATACCATAATCCTTGTCAGTGGAGGCTGCTGGGAGTTCATTAGATATAGAGTGGTTAGACATGAGAGATGAGCAATGAGGAGGAGAAAAATTGTGTCCCTTATGCGTTGCTTTCAGGTACTCTTGCTAAGCCCACAGGGTGGGCAAATATAAGGATCACTTTTTGCAACCTCTGGTGATGAAAACTCCCTCTTATTTGAGGGGCTCAACACAAGTGATTAATGCACTCAAAGGGGTGGAATGGAAGGAGACCTATATTTTTGCCACTGCTGACGTTTCCTATTTGTATACAGTGATTTCTCACCGACATGGGAGAGAAGCAGTGGAGCATTTTTTGAGAACCGATACTCTCCATGACAGTAAGAGAGCATTCATTTTGAAGCTCCTTGAAGATGCCATGGAGCACAACTATTTTTGGCATGATGGTTTGTATTATGTCCAGAATAGAGGTGGAGCCATGGGGGCAAAGTTCACCCCCAGTATGGCCAACCCCTTCATGACAAAATGGGAGGAGGATGTCGTCTATCAGGAACCCAGATCAGAGCTGATGTTCTGGAAAAGATATATAGACGACATGCTCCTCGTATGGGATGGCGACCCCCTTAATGCTTTTAATTGGTAGCCCCATTCAGGCTTCAGGTGGCCCCCAATGTGGTGGATCCACCGAAACAGCTTTCTTTTTTTTAAAATATGGGAATAGTTTTTCCTTGCAGAAAATGCCCAATCTGCAAACTAAATGTGAATAGGAGTAGTGAAGGGATATTTAGCTTATCCACTTTCATTCTTAAAGAAATCTAGTTTCCATTTTGTGCCCCCTTCTAACATCCACCTCACAAAATGTATGCTCAAGTTTTGCTAGTCTAGTTTCGTTTCCCATGTTACTGTTCTCTTATTTAGTTGTTTCGTTTCTTGGAAAGCACATGATTTTGAGGAATTGCTAGTTTCACTTTTATTGTAGGCTGTACTTGTATATGATTGGATAATCTGTATGACACGTTCAAAGGGTGGCACTTTCTGAAAGCCCCCTTTAAATATTCACACCAAAGAATAAAGATTAGATTTGCTCGGAGAGACTTTGTTGTTTTGTGTCATTGTCTCAATGGGCTAATCTCCCAGGCCTGTGTGGGGATTGAACGTCACACTTTGACAGACATGAAGGGGTTAAGAAATCACCTTTAGACAATCTACATTTCCTTCAGTTTGGGGGCTCGTCCGGGGTCGATTATAATATATGTCTATATGGTGAGTTGAATTGATATATGCATCTCTCACTGTGACATTATTCAGAAATCGTTCTTTGAACCTGTGATTTATGTAGAAGTTGTTTTCAGACCTCGTTGATAAGTTTAACTGCTCCGAGAAGCAGTAAAAAAAGCTGTTCTGAGTTAACAGTGATAAAGCCTTGGGTGGGCTTTAATGGACTCTGAGAAGTTCATTTAATAAGACTGCTTTAAGAAGCAGCACCTGTTCCCGTGTGAACAGGTAGAGAAGCCTTGGGTGGGCTTTAATGGACTCCGAGAAGTTCATTTAATAAGACTGCTTTAAGAAGCAGCACTTGTTCCCGTGTGAACAAGGAGAAAGCTCTGGGGGGGCTTTCACGGACTCTGAGAAGTTCGTAGGAAAATGATTTATACAGTACTGTAATTATAAGAAAAAGTCTGCTAAAGTGTGACGGACAAAACCCTTCTCTTTGCTTATCTTCCTATCGCCTGTAGAAGTTTATAAGATGATCTGTTAACTGTTTGTGTGGAATTTGTCAGCGTTGTAAGGTAAGACGACGCTTTCCACTGCACTGTGTTATAAGGGTACGTAAATAAAAGGCGACAGACGCGTCTTGCGGTGAACTCCCGGCTCCTTTTTGTGATTGATGGAAGTTCCCCAACCGAGACGTAGAGACGTAGAGCGATGCTACAGTATCCGGTGATGTATTTATGTTTTCTCTTAATGATTTACATATGAATGCTTTGACTCTAATGTATGAGATAGTGAGCATAGTAGCAGTGTTAATAACACTCTCTTAAGGTAATACATAAATTGGCATAGTCGGTAGTATACTCTGAGGCTAACTTTTGATCAAAACATGCTGTGGAGATCCCCGGCTGGACCGAGGCTCCCTATAGCATCCTAGCCAAAACACTGTCCACGATGGGTTTAACAGAGACATGAGATGGTGGATTTAAGGGTTAAATCAATGTTTTCTATGCATGTACCATGCACCCCCCTCCTCCCCCTTACATTCCACAACCAGATAAGAGTTTCATGAAAGACTTCATTACATGAGGACACACAGTAAATATCAGAGTGGGCTACAAGCACAATAACTGATTTCTGACAGCGAAGGATGCTGCAGGATGTTTTGACATCCTTAAACAAACTAGTGCAGACACATTATCAAAATGATTTCTCAGGAAATAAAAGGGGTAACTTTTATAAAAGGGAGGGGGCAAGGACAAAGAGGGGGTTACACACAGAGACAACCAAGAGGGAAATTGTCTCGCCCTACATTAACATTAACCCAGTAAGAAGGCAAATGGTGACTATAGGTTTGTACAAGACCTAAGGGCCATCAATAGCCTAATGGTACCGATTGCCCCAATAGTGCCTGATGTGTCATCAATAGTGCCATACCACAGGATGCAGAGTATTTTACTGTGATTCATTTATTGAATGCTTTTTTTTATTTCCGTCCCTGTGGATGAGGAGACACAGCCAATTTTTGCTTTCTAACTAACATGGTGTAGAATGCCCCAGGGCTATGTAGACTCCTCTGCAGTCTATCCCATTGTACTCCAAACTACTCTCAGAGCTTGGATACCAGGACACTGTTCATCCCTGCTGCAGTATGTGGCTCCTCATCTGCAGTTCTACTCGGTGGCCTCCCTGGAGGATGGGAGGGATCTTTTGAAATGTTTTTTTGAAAGTGGTCACAAAGTGTCAAAGAAATTATTGCAATGGTGTCAGGAAATGGTTGCATATCTTGGTTGTGTACTCTCAAAAGGAGAAAGGAAAGCCAATCACAAAAGAGCTATGGTTCTTGTGGGTCTGCCCCGCCCACTTACTAAGAAAGACATGCTTACCTTTCTTGGTATGATTGGTTACTGCCGCCAATGAATACCTGACTGTTCCTACTATGACAATCTCCTGAGACAAGCCATAGGTTCAGACATGCCAGACTGTATAAAATGGTCAGATGAAATGTGCAATGCTTTTGTGTATTTGAAAAATGCTATGGTAATGGCTCCAGGGCTCGGCCTCCCTAATTATGGAAAAATGTTTTATTTGTTTGCAAGGGAAAATTGTAAGACTTTGTCAGGTGTCCTCGCTCAGGAGCATGGAGGCAAGTTGCGCCCTATTTTTTATTTTTCCTCAAAGATGGTTCCGATGCAGGTTCAGGGCATGCCTGTGTGTCTCGGAGCTCTCGTGTCCTGTGCGATGATGGTTCAGATGACCACTTCTTTCACTCTCTCTGGGGCACGACACCACACTTCACACCACCAACAATGTATCAATCCTATTGAAAAATGTACATACACAGCACATGTCTGCTCAGAGGTTGAGTGGCTATGAGGTGATCGTGCTGTCTAATCCAAAATTGCACATCAAATATGCTTCTCCCACTGCAGGACTAGCACCAATCTTAAATGCCCTTTAGAATTAAAATGAGAACAGGATGAGGTTGTGCCACAACATGATTGCATAAACCTCATTCACCAAGACACATCACCCAGGTCTGATTTATCTTTCACAGCACTGCAGAGCACACACAGGCCAACCAACAGATAGCCAAGGGAAATGCTCTGGCTGGTTTAGCTGCTAAACAAGCTGATATTTCACAAAATGCACAGATCTAAATGCCCATGCTAGCCCCAGAATTGCCCTTCTTTAATCAGGTTCTTTCAGATTTGCAGGGATGTGCAGTAGAAGCTGATCTCAGGGATTGGGACAAAATAAGTGTGCAGAAAGATCCAAAGACTGGACTTCTCTGCAAAGAGGGGAAGCCATGTATACCAGTAGCTAGTGCATCACTTTTTATTTCCCAGTACCATGGAATAGGTCACAGAGGCTGGAAGGCCACTTGTGAACTATTGGAGAAATATTTTTATTTTCCAGAACTTTCCTGGAGGGTTAAAGATTATGTATCAAGATGCATCACATGTATCAGGAGCAACCCACACAAGGCCAAACACTCATTTTACACATTTTCAGACTGACTTCACACACATGGCCAAACTAGGCAAAAGACAGAAATATCTTTTGGTAATTGTGAACATTTTCTCAAGATGAGTTGAACTTTTTGTAACCACAAAAGAAGATGCACAAACAGTAGTGAGGATCCTCATTCAGGAAATCATTCCTTGATGGGGATGCCCACTTCAAATAATCTCAGACAATGGACCTACATTTGTATCAAGGGTCTGCCAGGACTTGGTAAAAACTCTCAAGATAGAATGGTAGTTTCACATTCCCTACCACCCTCAAAGCTCAGGGATAATAGAAAGAACGAACAGAACAATTAAAAAGACAAAATAAGAAAGGCCACAGGAGGAACCTTTGCCAACTGGAAGAAGGTCCTCCCAGCAGTCCTGGCAGAAATAAGAATGACCCCTTCCAAGACAACAGGGTATTCACCTTTTGAAGTCTTGATGGGTCTAACTTTCCCCACCCCATGGGCCAGAGCACCTTTAATGATGGAAAAGGTAGATTTAGACTTAATACAGGAAGAATATGTAAGGAAATTGGTTGAAACATTCGATACAGTTGAGAGAAATGTTGCTCGCACCTCTCCTTTTTCTTCACAGGAAGCTACTTACCTCTTTAAGGTGGGAGACACCGTGGTGGCCCAATAGCTGAACAGAAGTAAGAAGCAAGAGTATCCCTATGGACCTCCTACCACAGTGATTTCAGTGACCAGAACAGCCATCCTAGTGGAAAATTGCCAGTCCTGGATCCATGCCAACAGAGTGAAAAAGGTTGCCCAAAGCCCCAAAAGCAGGAAGGAGATATTGGATACAAGAGGCCCTCAAGCAGAAGTCCAAGCAAAGGAAGGAGGAGTTCCTGGGAAAGCAGGTCTGGCCAGAGAAGATGACCTCGCCTATTTCACCACAGACTTCTGGCAAGGCATTTTGCCTCCTGATCCTGATCTCTCTGACAGTGTTCCTACCCACCTGAAGATTTGGGTGCAATTAAAAGTATCTTTTGGAACACACACACAAACACACAAGAGAACATTACAGTGACACAAGTTAGAATCAAGAGAGAGACTGGAGATAGTTTTACTGATAAGATGCTTTTGCTAAAATTTAAGTATGCTTATGCTCGGGAAAAAATCAGGGTATGAAGAATGTAGGATATGTAACAAATTACATCCTAGCACTGCCTGAATTTCCCTTTTGTCTGTACCTTTAAATATTTCCTCCTTTCTCAAGGAGACTACTCCTCCGGTATTCCTGACTAACATATCCACTCTGTACATAAACAACTTTGTTACCTTTCCAATAGCAGGTAGAAGTCATTCCCCTGATTGGTGTTTTAATTTAGGGAATGAGACCAGGGGCGGATCCAGAGTCTAATCTCGGGAGGGGCACTGCTATAAAATATGTTTTTTGGGGGGCAATTTATATGGGAAATGGCTGGTATTGGCGCTTCAATCATTACGGCACCATGGTTGTTATGGTGTCAGGATGATTGAAGCGCATTATTTCTATTAATACATTGTAATATAAAATTAAATGGTTCAACTCACCATATTGCAGAATCAGTGGGAGCCCTGAGGATGTCACTTGCCATGTCGCCTGCCACCAAATGTGGATTGTCACTTGTCACCAAATGCGGATTGTTACTTGCCACGTCACCTGCCACACATTGCGGATTGTCACTTGCCACGTAGCCTGCCACACATTGCAGATTGCCACTTGCCACGTCACCTGCCACACATTGCGGATTGTGACTTGCCACGTCACCTGCCACACATTGCGGATTGTGACTTGCCACGTCACCTGCCACACATTGCGGATTGTCACTTGCCACGTCGCCTGCCACCAGATGCGGATTGCCACGTAGCCTGCCACACATTGCGGATTGCCACTTGCCACGTCACCTGCCACACATTGCGGATTGTCACTTGCCACGTTGCCTGACCCACATTGCGGATTGCCACTTGCCACGTCACCTGCCACACATTGGGGATTGTCACTTGCCACGTCACCTGCCACACATTGCGGATTGTCACTTGCCACGTTGCCTGCCACACATTGCGGATTGCCACTTGCCACGTCACCTGCCACACATTGCGGATTGTCACTTGCCACGTTGCCTGCCACACATTGCGGATTGCCACTTGCCACGTAGCCTGCCACACATTGCGGATTGTCACCTGCCACACATTGCGGATTGCCACTTGCCACGTAGTCTGCCACACATTGCGGATTGTCACTTGCCACGTCACCTGCCACACATTGCGGATTGCCACTTGCCACGTCACCTGCCACACATTGCGGATTGTCACTTGCCACGTCACCTGCCACACATTGCGGATTGTCACTTGCCACGTCACCTGCCACACATTGCGGATTGCCACTTGCCACGTCACCTGCCACACATTGCGGATTGTCACTTGCCACGTCACCTGCCACACATTGCGGATTGTCACTTGCCACGTCACCTGCCACACATTGCGGATTGCCACTTGCCATGTAGTCTGCCACACATTGTGGATTGCCACTTGCCACGTAGTCTGCCACACATTGCGGATTGCCACTTGCCACGTAGTCTGCCACACATTGCGGATTGCCACTTGCCACGTAGCCTGCCACACACTGCGGATTGTCACCTACTGGTGGTCTTTTGTTGGGTCCCAGAGTGAAGATAGGCAGCAGAGAGATGATGCAATCTCTCTGCTGCACACAGCTTCCTACACAGTGAGGGTGGAACTGGAGGGATGCAGGGCAGTGAGAGATGATGTCATCTCCCTGCTCCCCTGCCTGCTGGCTTCCTGATTGGCCAGCAGCCCTCCTAAGCCGCCCAGCTGCCCCCCCCTCACCCGTCCACTCAGGGTACCCGTGGAACCGACCGCGATTGGACCCGCGGAACCGGCCGCGGGTACCTTCGGAACCGGCCGCGATTGGACCCGCGGAACCGGCCCGCGGGTACCCGCGGAACCGGCCGCGATTGGACCCGCGGAACCGGCCCGCGGAACCGGCCGCGATTGGACCCGCGGAACCGGCCGCGGGTACCCGCGGAACCGGCCGCGATTGGACCCACGGAACCGGCCCGCGGAACCGGCCGCGATTGGACCCGCGGAACCGGCCGTGCTGTCATTAGCTGGCGGTATTCTCGGAGGGGGCAATTGACCCGTTGCCCCCCCCCCTGGATCCGCCCCTGAATGAGACACAGACTAACCCTTCTTTCTGCAGCAGGTCAATATTTAACATCAAGATGTGGGAATGCCTGCTCACTGTTTCAAGTATCTGACCCAGGGCTAAACTGAACTTTGCATAACTTTTCTTCTTTCCCTAAAAATGTAGGTGAAATATTGCACCAATAATCGTGACACAGGACAAGTACACTCATGAGATTGTCGCTAAGAGACCTTTTGCACTAGGACAAAGTATTTATGTATGTTGTGGGAAAGTGTGTTATCCCTGGGTGCCCCTTCATGTTAAGGGATGGTGTTACCTTGCATACTTGGTACCTGTCATGGGAGTGGTAGGGGATGATAAAAGGGGACATCCCTTAGAGGTCAGCTCCAGCAGGAAGCTAGGGACATTGCTAAAACATGGAGCCCATTTGCCAATGCAGGATTTGGGCTTGGAGGTATATTTTCATGGTTAAAAGACATTGTCCTTGTTATTGTTATGATATTTATCCTTGCTCTGATTCTTTACCTCTGCTTTAAGTGTTGCACTTGCATAGTTGCACGCCTTCAATCTCCCGATATGGTTCTATCCTACATGACATACATGAAGAGTCATCAGGCAATCAACGCCACAACACCAAAGTATTAAGACACAACATAGAATGTAGAGATCATCTTATATGATCTAAGAGGGGATTGAAGGGATATTTAGCTTATCCGCTTTCATTCTTTAAGAAATCTAGTTTCCATTTTGTGTCTCTCTCTAACATCCACCTCACAAAATGTATGCTCAAGTTTTGCTAGTCTAGTTTCGTTTCCCATGTTACTGTTATCTTATTTAGTTGTTTCGTTTCTTGGAAAGCACATGATTTTGAGGAATTGCTAGTTTCACTTTTATTGTAGGCTGTACTTGTATATGATTGGATAATCTGTATGACACGTTCAAAGGGTGGCACTTTCTGAAAGCCCCCTTTAAATATTCACACCAAAGAATAAAGATTAGATTTGCTCGGAGAGACTTTGTTGTTTTGTGTCATTGTCTCAATGGGCTAATCTCCCAGGCCTGTGTGGGGATTGAACGTCACACTTTGACAGACATGAAGGGGTTAAGAAATCACCTTTAGACAATCTACATTTCCTTCAAGTAGGAGGGCTGATTCAGTCCATTTCCACACATGAGATTTTTCCCATAAAACCATTTATTACTTGCTCCACCAAACATGTGGTGTACATTGTTCAGTGGGCTGAATTATATAGGGCGTACTATACGCATGTTGCACATCAGATTGAGTGAGCATGTTGCTAACATCAAGAGAGGCTATCTTAACCCTTTCATGACTAAAGCCGCGTACACACGGGCGGACTGTATGGCCTACTTAGTCCGTCTAAACACATTTCAGCGGACAGTCCGCTCGTGTGTGGGCTTCAGCGGACTTTTTCAGCACGCAGTCTGGCGTACTAAGTATTTCGGAATTTCCGTAATACTGTCCGTCATACTTTGGTTTCAGCGGACAATCCGCTCGTGAGTAGGCAAGTTCGACGGACTAAGAATGGCGCATGCTCAGAAAGGATTTACACGGCGGAAGGTTGCATTGCTGTGTATTCGACGTCCTATTTCTAGTCCCGTCGTACATGCTGTACACGTCATCGCGCAAGCTTTCGACGGACTGTTTGTGCATCCGTGTGTGGTCAAGTCCGTTCATTCGAAAGTATGACGGACTGTCCGTCGGATTGTATGACGGACTAAGTAGGCCATACAATCCGCCCATGAGTACGCGGCTTAAGCCTATTTTTGGCATTTGGTGTTTACAAGTTAAAATCCATATTTTTTGCTAGAAAATTACTTGGAACCCCCAAACATTATATATATTTTTTTAGCAGAGACTAAAATAAAACGGCGATTGTTGCAATATTTTATGTCACACGGTATTTGTGCAGCTGTGTTTTAAACACAGGTTTTTGCATAATGTGAAAGATAATGTTACGCCGAGTAAATAGATACTAAACATGTCACGCTTTATAATTGCACGCACTCGTGGAATGACAACAAACTGCGGTACATGAATACTGTACATATTTTTAAATCCGGCGCCATTGGCAGCCGAGTAAACGGGAAGTGATGTCATGACGTTGCTTCCGTGTTTACTATTAGGAGACTGGAATGAAGCTGCTTATGGCTTCATTCCAATCCCTGCCCAGCAACTGAAGGCATCAGACGTGGGATCGGTGCTCCTGATTGAGCGGGAGCACCGGTAAGAGCGGCAGGAGGGGGGGACGTCCCCTCCCGCTCCTCCGGCATATCAGCCGAGCGGTTTTTAGCTGCATTGGTTGTTATGGCTGGAAAGCCAATCGCCTGCTGTAAAAATAGGTACTGGGATGATGCCTGCAGGTGCGGGTATCATCCCGGTATAACCCACGGAAGCCGAGTACGCACATCTGCGTACACTCGGCGGCAAGGGGTTAAACATAGCCTCTCTAAGCACTATGCCCTTAAAGTGGGGTGCTCCCTAAAAAATTTTTTTTTAAAGTTAGCAGCTACAAATACTGCAGCTGCTGACTTTTAATAATCAGACACTTACCTGTCCCAAGATCCAGCGATGCGGGGGAACGAAGCCCCCCTCGTTCCCTGCTCTGTTTGTGGTGCCGGCATTCTTACTGTGGACACCCGGCTCTGGCTTCACAGCCGGGCGCCCACTGCGCATGCGCGAGCAGTGCTGCGTGCCGAGATACACCGCACAGACACCTGGGACACGTGACAGGTCCCAGATGATGGCGCTGAGGGGAAGTGATGTCACCAGCCTGGGCACTGAAGGAGGCAGACTATGAGGTGCCCCCTAGCAACAGGCATTTAGAGTAAAAACTTTTTTTTTTTAATTTTTATTTTTTTTTTATGAATTTTAAGCTATTTTTTTTTTGGGTGGCAACACTCCTTTAAGCATGTTTGCAAGCCAGATGGTACTATCTTCATAGGCATTGATAAGTTCTCTGGTCACTGGAGGGGGAGCAACATGATTAGGGAGGTCTCCCTTCTAGAGACCAGATGGATTTACCAAGCACAGACATATAATACCTTTTTCATGAACATTGAATGGGATGTCAACTCCTTTATCAACATTGGTTAGGCTGAGTTGCTAGTTTTCTTTTCTTCTTTTCTTTCTGTCTTTTTTTTTTCTTTTTTTTTTTATTAAGTTATTTTTATTATTTTATATTATTATTTTTTTCTAGTTATGTTATGTTTCTGCTAAATTTTGATTGGCTTGTATTTTATATATAACATATAAGTTTTTTTCTATTTCTGTATTATTGTTGTAATGTTAGTTTTACTACAAGATGCCGCCAGCTCTCATTTATCGCCTTTAATATGTATTTGATTTTAAACTGTCTGTTCACTTCGCTCCTCTCTTACCCTGCAATTTGATTTTTGTCTCTTTGTGATTATTTTTAATCATTTGAACTAATTATTGAACTAATGGATGTGTATTTTTTACGTTTCCTTATTTTGACTATGATACAGACGCTGATTATTTCTGGTCTGTGGAACACATCTTATACCATGAGTACTTTCGGGTTGTACTGAGTTTCACATTACCTTCTTGGTATTTTGTTCATTTTACGTTTCTGCCCCTTTCACCTCCCCTTCACCATGCCCTTGATGATGCACTTTTGGTGACGAAACGTTGGGTGGAGCTTGAGACGTGAGATGCAGATCATGGGCGGTGATGTGGCAGCCATCTTAGTGGTTTGAAACGCTGGAAGTTTCTACATGCCTATTTTACCTACATTAAATGTGAGTGGATCTATTTTTATTTTATTTTCAATAAATCGTATCATTGCACAATGAGCGTTTCTTTCTATTTTTACATATATGTGAATGCCGAAGATTGCCCGTAGTAGGTCTCTTCTGGATGTGGAGTGATTTCCTTACCCTTAATGATCTTACATGAGGTGGAGCAGCTTCAACCACATGTGGAGTGGAACAGCATTTGCGGAAGGGATCGATCCTGCCGCTATTCAGTATATTTAAAAGTGTATACCCTATACACTGATGGTAAGAGTCAGTACTATTGGGTGATGGTGATGATCTTTCTTTCCTTCCATATATGAAGACATTTTAGAAGGACTTTATTATAAATTTTTATTTTTTAAGCGCTACACTTCCTTTTCCATACTCTTGCTAACGGGCTGAGTGGTGGGAGGTTAAATGACTTGTTAAGCATTTGGTACTCAAATGGCTGGTGTTTTTGCAACGCTTGACCTGCTTGCAGCAGAGGTTGCAGATTCCAACAGTGCAATCGGCTGCACATGTGCTAAAAAAGGCCCATACAGCCGAGCTGTGGGAAGTGGGCTGGGAGATAACAGCTTGACAATCTGATGGAATAGGATGGCTACTCTCTACTCTTCTATGATGCCTGCCTCTGGAGTACATCCTTCCTGGCTGGGGTTGTTTCTCCCCCTCTGCTCTATCCAGCACACTAGTCGCCTCAGTGACCTCATCATCATCATCCCCTCCATCCTCATCATCACTGGAGCCAACTTGGCTCTCTGTGGACCTGATGTAAGGAAGTGGCTCTTTGGTGACCCTGATATAAGGAGAGGCTCTCTGGGACCCTGATGTAAGGAAGGGGAACTCTGGGGACCCGGATGTAAGAGGGGCTCTCTGGGGACCCTGATGTAATGAGGAGGGCTCTGGGAACCCTGATGTAAGGGGAAGGCTCTCAAATATATATATAATAGGATTTTTATATACAGCTTACCTGTAAAATCCTTTTCTTGAGAGTACATCACAGGACACAGGAGCTTCATTACATAGTGGGTTATATAGGCACCTCTGGTGATTGGACACTGGTTAACCCCAATTAAGGAGAATTCCTCCCCTATATAACCCCTCCCATATGGGTGGCATCTCAGTTTTGCAGCAAAGCAATAGGAAACCACGTAAAACCCAAGAGGGGTGGGAGCCCTGTGTCCCGTGATGTACTCTCAAGAAAAGGATTTTACAGGTAAGCTGTATATAAAAATCCTATTTTCTTGATCATACATCACAGGACACAGGAGCTCATTACATAGTGGGATGTCCCAAAGCAATGCTCAGATTGAGGGGAGGGAGACACAGATCATAATTATAGACCGCCAAGGACCAGAGGATCTAAACTGCAGCCTGCAGTACACTGCGCCCAAAGGCGATATCCTCTTGCCCTCTGACATCCACCTGATAGAATCTGGTGAATGTGTGGACTGATGACCAAGTTGCAGCCTTACAGATCTGAGCCAGGGAGGCCTGGTGATGCACTGCCCAAGAAGCACTTACAGCCCTAGTAGAGTGCGCTTTCACTTGAAAAGGAGGGGTTTTCCCTCTAACACTATAGGCCTGAGAGATAATCTGTCTGATCCACCTTGAGAGAGTGGATTTTGATGCCGCCTGGCCCTTCCTAGGGCCTTCCGGCAAAATAAATAAGCAATCAGTTTTCCTTATGTGAGCCGTTGCTTGAAGATACATTCTGATTGCCCTAACCACATCCAAAGTGTGCAAAGATTCTTCTTCCGCGGACTGTGGGTCCGGAAAAAAGGATGGTAGGATTACATCTTGATTCAAATGGAATCCCGAAACCACCTTAGGTAGAAAGGACCTGTTGGGGCGCATGACCACCCGGGCCTTATGAATAATTAGATACGGCTCTTTGCTGGAGAGAGCTGCTAGTTCTGACACTCTTCGAGCCGTGGATATGGCTACCAAGAAAACCAATTTTTTGGTCAAAAGAACTAATGAAGCCAGATGCAAAGGTTCAAATGGTTGCCCCTGCAAAGCCGAGAGAACCAAATTTAGATCCCATGGGCATACGGGAGGTTTGACTGGCGGCCTTATGCGCATAGCCCCCTGGATGAAAGCCCGCACCAGGGAATGCGATGCAAGTGGCTTCTGAAAAAATACTGACAAGGCCGAAATCTGCACCTTGATAGTGCTTACGGCCAAATTCATTTCTAGGCCTGACTGGAGAAAGGCCAAGATCCTGCTAATGACATACTTTCTAGGATGCCATTTCCTGAGTTCACACCAGAAAACATATGCCCTCCAGATTTTGTAGTAAATAAGCCTGGAGGCCGGCTTTCTGGCATTAACCAGAGTAGAAAGGACTGGCCCCAAAAGCCCATGGTCTCTCAGAATGTGGGTCTTAGCAGCCAAACCGTGAAATTCAGACTGTGTAAAGCAGGATGGTAGATTGGACACTGTGAGAGCAGATCTGGCTGGAGAGGGAGGATCCATGGCCTGCCTACTGCCAACTTCATGATCTCTGCGTACCATGGTCGCCTGGGCCAAGCCGGGGCTACCAAAAGGACCGACTTTGTTTCCCTCTTGACTCTTCCCAGGAACCGCGACAGAAGCGGGCACAGGGGAAAGGCATAAATCAGATTGTACTGATCCCAGGGAACTGTCAGAGCATCTGACCCCTGAGCAAGTGTATCTCTTGTTCTTGACTCAAATTTGTCCATTTTTCTGTTGAACCTGGACGCAAATAGATCTACGTCTGGAATACCCCACCTGTGACATATGTCCAAAAACACATCGGGGTGCAGAGCCCATTCTCCTGGGCACAACTGCTGGCGGCTCAGAAAATCCGCCTGCCAATTTTTCACTCCTGGAATGAAGACTGCAGAAAGGCATGGAACATGCTTTTCTGCCCAGACAAGTATGCGATTCACCTCTTTTTGTGCTACCAGACTCCTGGTACCTGGAAATTAAGAGTGCTACACCTGTTACACAACAACAATTTGAAAAAGGGATAGCATTGTTGCAGACGAGGAGAGACTCTTAATACTTTGGATATAAAATCAGACTACACGTCATGTTCCTGTCAACCAGGCAATTATACAAAGTAAAGCCTTAAGCCTATTCAATGACCTGAAGGCTAAGAAACATGAGGCAGCAAAGGATGCAGAATTTTATCCAAGTGGTGGATGGTTTGATAGTTTCAAAAAGATGTCTAACTTACATAACATTAAAATACAAGGAGAGGCAGCTGCTGCAGATACTACCGCTGCAGAAAGCTATCCAAGCGATCTTGATAAAATTATTCAAGATAGAGGCTACTAGATGGATCCAATTTTTAATGTGGATGAGACTGGGCTATTCTGGAAGAAGATGCCTGCAAGAACCTTCATCACAAGACAGGACAAATCAATGCCAGGCTACAAGCCAGTTAAAGATAGAATAACCCGTTACAGTAGGTGGCAATGCTTCTGGTACCTTAAAGCTAAATCCTTTGCTAATTTACAGATGGCACAATCCAAGAGCTTTGAAGAACTATGTTAAAACTAGACTTCCAGTGCATTGGAGAGCTAACAGAAAAGCATGGGTAACTGCAGTCCTTTTTGAAGATTGGTTTGACACTTGCTTTGTTCCAGAGGTGAAAGCCTATTGCAAGGACAACAATATCCCTTTCCACATTTTGCTGCTTGTTGATAATGCCCCTGGACACCCTTGAATGCTGGATAAGCTGAATCCTAACATTTGAGTGCAATTTCTACCGCCAAATACCATCTCACTACTGCAGTCAACGGATTAATGTGTCATTGCTGCCTTCAAGTTAAACTGTTTAAAAAGAACATTCAGTAAGTCTATTTCAGCAATAGACAAAGAAGAAGGAGCAGGTATAGCAGTCCTATCCAAATTCCGGAAAAGCTACAACATCTTGGATTGCATTAAAACTGTAAGCCTTTGTACACACGGTCGGAGATTCCGACAAGCAAATCCGTCGGATTTTGTCCGAAACTGTTGCATACACATGGTCGGACAAAGTTGTCGGAAAATCCAACGTGATGACGTTATTTAGTTACGACGGGACTACGTTCACGCAAGTAGCCTATAGCTTTGGTGTAGGAATTTGATCTGAGCATGTGTGGCACTTTGTCCGATCAGAATTCTCTACACATGATCGGAGTATGTCCGATCGGGGCATTTTGTCGGAAAATTTTACCAACAAGTTGGAAAACTTGGTCCGTCGGATACTCTGATGGAAACAGTCCGATGTAGACCACACACAGTCGGAATATCTGACAAAACGGTCCGATCGGACACATTCCGTCGGAATCTCCGACCGTGTGTACAAGGGCTAAGAGATGCTTGGAATGACATAAAGGAAACCACAATGAAAAGGGCCTGGAAAAAAAAATGATGCCCACAATTAGTTGATGATTCCAAAGGCTTTGAAGATCATGTAGCTACTGTTACTGAAAATATCGTAGAGATGACAAGGCAGTTAGAGCTGGAAGTGGAGCCAGAAGATGTTGCTGAACTGCTTGCATCCCACACTGAGCCCCTAAGCAATGAAGATCTTCTAGAACTTGAAGAGGAGAGAGAAGATGTGCAGGATAGGGTTGAGATGATTGAACAGCCTGAAGGTTTAACTACAACAATTTCTTTGAAGCTTCCCACCACCTTGATAGCACCATGGCTCTTTTTGAAAAGCATGATAGGGATTTTGAAAGAAGTTCTAAAGTCATTGCTAACATTTTAGGGGCTTATGCCTGTTACAAAGAAATCTAGAAGGAGAAAAAGAGAGCTAAACTTCAAACCTCCATATACACGTATTTTTCTAAAAGTCCATCAGCACGCAGATCATCAACATTAACCGACAGTCATTTAGATCCCAGATCATTATCAGCTGACAGTCCATTTTCAGCTCTGACATCACCACCACATCCTGCTCCTACTCGTATTGCTACTTGTAGTAGACCCAATGCTCCAGAACGAAAGTGTTTCCTCTTTGAAGACTTGACTTGTGAAAAAGAAAAATGTGTTGCCTGACAGTACATTTCCAGCTCTGACATCACCATCAAGTCCTGCTCCTACTCTGATTTCTACTTGTAGTACACCCAATTTGCCAGCAAGAAAGAATCTGGCCTTTGAAGATTTGACTAGTGAAAGAGTATTACTTCACTTTAAGTACATTTCCGTTTTAAACATACATGCTCTGGTCCCATGGTATACTTAAAAGTGGGGTATGCCTGTAAACTGTCCAGCACAGATACTGTGTAATGGGCAGTAACTGGCAGATTACATTATCCAGCAGACCCACTGACTTTGTGACAGGTTCAAAGCTATAAAAACCTCTTCTAGATAGCCACATTTTGTATATTTAGACTCCAAATTATACTTGAAAAATAACTAAAAAACATGAAAAAAACATAGGGATTTGTAATCAGTATTTGTCATCATAAAGCTTCAAATATAAATAAGATGTGAAATTTACAAAAAGTATAAGCACAGTGGCTAAGTGATTAGCACATATGCTCGGCAACACTAGGACACTGGTTGAAATCCCAGCCGCAGCACCACCTGAAGTAAATGGATATAATAATATTAATGAACTATCCTTACTTTTAACGCAATTGTATAATGACAGCAAACTATACCTATTTGCTGAGGGATTTTTTAATAATGTTCCTAAACCCATAGTATTACAATATGGTGTTTACCTCTAGTTCCTCATTGAGTCCCTTTGGTGATAGAGAGTCAAGAATAAAAAGCCAATATGTATTTCTTTTAAATAATTATTAACCCTATCAGCAAATGATCCTCCTTTTGGTATCATCTTGATCACCCAGACTTTGAGACCCTTTGTGGATTTACTGTGTTTTAAGGTAAAGTGTCTGAGGATACTATAATCTACACTATATTACCAAAAGTATTGGGACTGCACTAGGTATAAATTGATTGACACTATGTACAATTACTTTAACTACCTGACATCCGCACTATGGCCGAATGCCGAATGTGAATTCCCGGGAAGCCATCATATGACGGCCTCCCCTGTGCATGCTCCCTGCAGGGTGCGTGCGCAGCGCACTCTGATCACCGAGTCATTGCCACTCGGGTGATCACCTATCTGAGTAAGGGACTGGTCCCGACCCCTTACCATGTGATCAGCTGTCAGCCAATGACAGCTGATCACATGATCAAAACAAAAGCTCTGCGATCTTTTCTTTTTTTCTCCTCACGCTGACAGTGGAGGAGAAAAAAAAAAAGACGATCCCCGGCTCACCTTAAAGGGACATCAGTCCCGAAACGGAAGATGCAATTATGCCTCATAATTGCCACCTATCAATGCCCACAAGTGCCACCAATCAATGCCCACAAGTGCCACCTAGCTATGCCCAAAAGTACCGCCTATCTATGCCCACAAGTGCCACCTATCTATGCCCACAAGTGCCACCTATCAATGCCCACCAGTGGTGTCAATCAGTGCCACATAGAAGTGCTGCCTATCAATGTAACCGACCAGTGCCCATTAGTGATGGACGAACTTCCGACGGGACGTTTCGCGAACGCGAAATGCGAACGGACCCAAACGTTCGCGAAACCGAACGTTCGCCGCGGGCCCCATTGACTTCAATGGGAGGCGAACTTTGCAAACCTTCATGTCGAATTTGCGGCCACGTGGTAATTATTAGGGGGTAAAACGTAGTCCCACCATCTGGACAATGACATAATACATGTATGAGGTGAATTTGGGATCGATAACTACAAGCATTTTTATTTTATTTGGGAAATTGTTCTAACAATTCAGGACTATGGAGCTAATGAAGGCAATGGAGGAGAGGGAAGGTCAGGGACCAGGGTAGGCAAAGAAGAGGGTGCAGGAGATGATCACCAGCAGCGTGACATACCGGAATGACACATGCACCGTGATAGAGGCATCTGACAGCAGCACCGTAATACAGAGCACTGACAGCAGCACCGTGACATACAGCGCTGACAGCAGCACCGTGACATACAGCGCTGACAGCAGCACCGTGACATACAGCGCTGACAGCAGCACCGTGACATACAGCGCTGACAGCAGCACCGTGACATACAGCGCTGACAGCAGCACCGTGACATACAGCGCTGACAGCAGCACCGTGACATACAGCGCTGACAGCAGCACCGTGACATACAGCGCTGACAGCAGCACCGTGACATACAGCGCTGACAGCAGCACCGTGACATACAGCGCTGACAGCAGCACCGTGACATACAGCACTGACAGCAGCACCGTAAGCAGCCCCAGGAGGAAGTCAGCACAGCACAGGGATGGTGTGATCCCCTCATAATAAGAACCCCCAGGAGGAAGTCAGCACAGCACAGGGATAGTGTGATCCCTTCATAATAAGAACCCCCAGGAGGAAGTCAGCACAGCACAGGGATATCATAAGCAGCCCCAGTAGAAATATGACACCGCTCAACCTCTTCAAAGAGGAGGGTAGGGGCATATAGTACGGTGTGCTTTTTTGGGTCAAGGAAGTGAGCCAAATGAATTAAGAAGGTCTGTGTGCTTGATTAAAAAAATAGTTTATAGACATATACATGGTCTACTGGTCACATGTGTTGAATTCCTCCGAGATCCATGCCTCATTCATTTTTAGAAATGTGAGGTAGTTAACACTGTGGTGAGCTAGGCGAGTACGCTTATCGGTCACAATCCCCCCTGCTGCGCTGAACGTCCTTTCGGACAGGACACTGGATGAGGGGCAAGCCAACAGTTCGATTGCAAATTGGGCAAGCTCTGGCCAGAGGTCAAGCCTGCCCACCCAGTAGTCTAGGGGTTCATCACTCCTCAGAGCGTCCACATCGGCCGTTAACCCAATGTAGTCGGACACCTGACGGTCTAGGCGTTCCCTGATGCTGGATCCGGATGACACCTGTCGATGGGTCGGCTGAAAGAATGACCTCATATCCGAAGTCACCAACACATCTTCAAACCGGCCTCTTCTTGCAGGCGCTGTTGGATTGGTACCCGCAAATCCTTCTCTGGGAGTGGGAATTGCTCCTCTGCCAGCGCACGCAAAAGCAGAATGCAGCATTTCTCGAAGCAAGGCCTGGAAGTGCTGCATTCTGACAGCCCTCTGCGACGGCGGTAACATTTCCGCCATTTTGTGTTTGTACCGGGGGTCTAAGTACGTTGCCACCCAGTACTGGTCCTTGACCCTCATGCTTTTTATACGGGGGTCCCTATTAAAACACTGGAGCATGAAGGCCCCCATTTGCACTAAAGTGGAAGCGGTGTGGTGGCCTGGCTCCTGCTCATCATCCAGGATAATGTCGTCCTCTTCATTCTCCTCTCCCCATCCTCGCACAACAGGGATCCCAGAAAGGTTTAAAGCATGCTCTTCTTGCTCCTGCTCATCCGCCCCGGCACCATCCTCCTCTGACTCCTCATCAGACTCCTGTTGTTGACTTGTCTCAGATAGAGTAGCCCCCCCTGGGAATTCATCCAGCATTGCGACTTCCTCATCTTCCCGCTCCTGCTCCTCCACAGCCTGATCAATGACACGACGCAATGCACGCTCCAGAAAGAAGGCATAAGGTACCATGTCACTGATGGCGCCATGGCTGCGACTGACCAGTTTGGTGATCTCCTCAAATGGCCGCAGAAGTCTGCATGTGTCGCGCATGAGCAGCCACTGGCGCGGTGAAAAAAAACCCAGCTCCCCAGAACCGTTTCTTTCGCAGAGTTCATACAGGTAGACGTTAACTGCACGTTTCTGCTGGAGCAGCCTATCAAGCATATAGAAGGTTGAGTTCCATCGCGTCGGGCAATCGCAAATAAGACGTCTGACCGGCAGATGGTGTCGCCGCTGAATGTCAGCAAGGCGAGCCATGGCCGTGTAAGATCTTCTGAAATGGGCCGAGATTTTCCTTGCCTGCCGCAAGATGTCCTGGACCCCAGGGTATTTGACAAGGAATCGCTGCACGACCAAGTTTAAGACGTGTGCCATGCACGGCACGTGCGTGATTTTGCCCTGTTTCAATGCGCTAAGCAGATTGGCACCGTTGTCACACACCACTTTACCAACTGTCAAATTGAGCGGTGTTAGCCACTCATCTGCCTGTGAACGCAAAGCTGAAAGGAGTGCCGGGCCAGTGTGGCTCTTTGCTTCCAGGCACAACAGACGCAGCACGGCATGGAAACGTCTCACCTGGCATGTGGAATAGGTTCTGGGGAGCTTGGGCGGTGCAGTGGAAGAGACGCTAGCAGCGGAAAAGGAGGAGGCAGCTGAGGAGGAGAGGGAGGAGGATGGAGTAGGAGGAGGAGAAGAAGAGTCAGGCCTGCATGCAATCCGTGGCGGTAAAACCAAATCTACACGGGTGCCACGGGTTACATGCTTGACGGCCGTCAGAAGGTTCACCCAGTGGGCAGTAAAACTGATATACCTTCCCTGCCCGTGTTTGCTAGACCACGTGTCTGTGGTCAGATGTATCTTGGCACCGACACTGTGTGCCAGAGATACATTCACTTGCCGCTGAACATGGCCATATAGCTCTGGGATGCCCTTCTCTGAGAAATACTTCCTTCCTGGGACCTTCCATTGTGGTGTTCCAATGGCCACAAATTTGCGAAAGGCCTCCGAGTCCACCAGTTTATATGGCAGTAGTTGGCGGGCTATGAGTTCTGACAAGCCAGCCGCCAACCGTTGGGCAAGAGGGTTATCCGGCGTCATCATTTTTTTACGCTCAAACATTAGGCCCACGGAAGCCTGCCTTTTTGCAGAAAAATGTGAGCTTGGCGTGATGGAAGGTGGAGTGGAGGACAATTGTGAGGAGAGAGGAGAAGGAGAAGTAGAAGACGAGGCTGGACGGTGAGAGCCTGCAGTGTGGCTTTGTGTGTTCCGTTGCTCCCACTGGGCTCGGTGATGGCTGCTCATGTGCCTTCTTAAGGCGGTCGTCCCTAGGTGAGTATTGGGCTTACCGCGACTAACGCGTTGACTGCAAAGATTGCAGATGGCAACGCTATTGTCAGCAGCGGACACGTTAAAAAAAGCCCACACTGCGGAGCCATGTGCCGGTGTCCTGGGAGCGCCAGATGTGACCGTACATGGTCGATGACTCGCTCCTGATACATTTGCAGTCTGCTTTGTCCCTGCTGTGCAATGTAAGTCATTGCTGCTTCTCCTCCCTATCTGCTGGTCCATATCTCCCTCTGAACTCCCCTCCTCTTCCTCTCTTGTGGGCACCCACGTGACATCACTAGACACGTCATCATCAACGTCACCTTCCCCACCGCTATAAGTAGAGATCTCGGAGTAGGCAGCAACACCGGGGACCAACCTCCTCCTTGGGCTGATCTGGGTACTGGCGTCAGACTGCTGAGTAGCGCTTGTTGCTACCTCCTCTTCCTGATCCAATACCAAGAGTGGCTGCGCATCAGAAATGTCCTCTTGATATGGATCGGAAAATAATTCCAGTGACTCAAGCGGAAGGTATGTGGTGGTGGTGGTGGTGGTCGTGTTGTTGGTGGTAGTGTCTTTGGGGGTGCACATAGCAGAGAGTGAAGAAGAGGGTGCAGATCGAGAGGATGAGGAGGGTGCAGAAGAGTAAGGCTGAGCGAGCCACTCAACCAAGTCTGGTGCATCCTTTAAAGTAATTGAACGCACCTTCTGCAACTTCCCACTTTGGCTCAAGCCTGTTGCTCCTGCCCTACCCCTACCACCCCTGCGGAAGGGCCTGCCTCTTCCTCTGCCTGTCATTTTTTAAATGACCCTGTGACAAAACTCTTAGTCCCTATACCGATGAAGGACTGCTGCAGTATAGGGCAGCGGTCAGCAGTGGTGCACGTCAACCCTATCTATTGTGGACCGATAGCGGTCCTTACAGAACAGCAGACTGTACCGCACTCAAGCCTATGTACCGTAGCACCCTATACCAAGTTACCAGTCCTTATAAGAACTTTTGTGGACCAAGCAGGTTGTGTATTAGTGTTTAGCAGACTGTACGTCAGTCCCTATACCGCTGAAGGACTGCTGCAGTATAGGGCAGCGGTCAGCAGTGGTGCACGTCAACCCTATCTATTGTGGACCGATAGCGGTCCTTACAGAACAGCAGACTGTACCGCACTCAAGCCTATGTACCGTAGCACCCTATACCAAGTTACCAGTCCTTATAAGAACTTTTGTGGAACAAGCAGGTTGTGTGTTAGTGATTAGCAGACTGTACGTCAGTCCCTATACCGCTGAAGGACTGCTGCAGTATAGGGCAGCGGTCAGCAGTGGTGCACGTCAACCCTATCTATTGTGGACCGATAGCGGTCCTTACAGAACAGCAGACTGTACCGCACTCAAGCCTATGTACCGTAGCACCCTATACCAAGTTACCAGTCCTTATAAGAACTTTTGTGGACCAAGCAGGTTGTGTATTAGTGTTTAGCAGACTGTACGTCAGTCCCTATACCGCTGAAGGACTGCTGCAGTATAGGGCAGCGGTCAGCAGTGGTGCACGTCAACCCTATCTATTGTGGACCGATAGCGGTCCTTACAGAACAGCAGACTGTACCGCACTCAAGCCTATGTACCGTAGCACCCTATACCAAGTTACCAGTCCTTATAAGAACTTTTGTGGAACAAGCAGGTTGTGTGTTAGTGATTAGCAGACTGTACGTCAGTCCCTATACCGCTGAAGGACTGCTGCAGTATAGGTGAGCGGTCAGCAGTGGTGCACGTCAACCCTATCTATTGTGGACCTGTACCGCACTCAAGCCTATGTACCGTAGCACCCTATACCAAGTTACCAGTCCTTATAAGAACTTTTGTGGACCAAGCAGGTTGTGTATTAGTGTTTAGCAGACTGTACGTCAGTCCCTATACCGCTGAAGGACTGCTGCAGTATAGGGCAGCGGTCAGCAGTGGTGCACGTCAACCCTATCTATTGTGGACCGATAGCGGTCCTTACAGAACAGCAGACTGTACCGCACTCAAGCCTATGTACCGTAGCACCCTATACCAAGTTACCAGTCCTTATAAGAACTTTTGTGGACCAAGCAGGTTGTGTATTAGTGTTTAGCAGACTGTACGTCAGTCCCTATACCGCTGAAGGACTGCTGCAGTATAGGGCAGCGGTCAGCAGTGGTGCACGTCAACCCTATCTATTGTGGACCGATAGCGGTCCTTACAGAACAGCAGACTGTACCGCACTCAAGCCTATGTACCGTAGCACCCTATACCAAGTTACCAGTCCTTATAAGAACTTTTGTGGAACAAGCAGGTTGTGTGTTAGTGATTAGCAGACTGTACGTCAGTCCCTATACCGCTGAAGGACTGCTGCAGTATAGGTGAGCGGTCAGCAGTGGTGCACGTCAACCCTATCTATTGTGGACCTATAGCGGTCCTTACAGAACAGCAGACTGTACCGCACTCAAGCCTATGTACCGTAGCACCCTATACCAAGTTACCAGTCCTTATAAGAACTTTTGTGGACCAAGCAGGTTGTGTATTAGTGTTTAGCAGACTGTACGTCAGTCCCTATACCGCTGAAGGACTGCTGCAGTATAGGGCAGCGGTCAGCAGTGGTGCACGTCAACCCTATCTATTGTGGACCGATAGCGGTCCTTACAGAACAGCAGACTGTACTGCACTCAAGCCTATGTACCGTAGCACCCTATACCAAGTTACCAGTCCTTATAAGAACTTTTGTGGAACAAGCAGGTTGTGTGTTAGTGATTAGCAGACTGTACGTCAGTCCCTATACCGCTGAAGGACTGCTGCAGTATAGGGCAGCGGTCAGCAGTGGTGCACGTCAACCCTATCTATTGTGGACCGATAGCGGTCCTTACAGAACAGCAGACTGTACCGCACTCAAGCCTATGTACCGTAGCACCCTATACCAAGTTACCAGTCCTTATAAGAACTTTTGTGGACCAAGCAGGTTGTGTATTAGTGTTTAGCAGACTGTACGTCAGTCCCTATACCGCTGAAGGACTGCTGCAGTATAGGGCAGCGGTCAGCAGTGGTGCACGTCAACCCTATCTATTGTGGACCGATAGCGGTCCTTACAGAACAGCAGACTGTACCGCACTCAAGCCTATGTACCGTAGCACCCTATACCAAGTTACCAGTCCTTATAAGAACTTTTGTGGAACAAGCAGGTTGTGTGTTAGTGATTAGCAGACTGTACGTCAGTCCCTATACCGCTGAAGGACTGCTGCAGTATAGGGCAGCGGTCAGCAGTGGTGCACGTCAACCCTATCTATTGTGGACCGATAGCGGTCCTTACAGAACAGCAGACTGTACCGCACTCAAGCCTATGTACCGTAGCACCCTATACCAAGTTACCAGTCCTTATAAGAACTTTTGTGGACCAAGCAGGTTGTGTATTAGTGTTTAGCAGACTGTACGTCAGTCCCTATACCGCTGAAGGACTGCTGCAGTATAGGGCAGCGGTCAGCAGTGGTGCACGTCAACCCTATCTATTGTGGACCGATAGCGGTCCTTACAGAACAGCAGACTGTACCGCACTCAAGCCTATGTACCGTAGCACCCTATACCAAGTTACCAGTCCTTATAAGAACTTTTGTGGACCAAGCAGGTTGTGTATTAGTGTTTAGCAGACTGTACGTCAGTCCCTATACCGCTGAAGGACTGCTGCAGTATAGGGCAGCGGTCAGCAGTGGTGCACGTCAACCCTATCTATTGTGGACCGATAGCGGTCCTTACAGAACAGCAGACTGTACCGCACTCAAGCCTATGTACCGTAGCACCCTATACCAAGTTACCAGTCCTTATAAGAACTTTTGTGGAACAAGCAGGTTGTGTGTTAGTGATTAGCAGACTGTACGTCAGTCCCTATACCGCTGAAGGACTGCTGCAGTATAGGTGAGCGGTCAGCAGTGGTGCACGTCAACCCTATCTATTGTGGACCGATAGCGGTCCTTACAGAACAGCAGACTGTACCGCACTCAAGCCTATGTACCGTAGCACCCTATACCAAGTTACCAGTCCTTATAAGAACTTTTGTGGACCAAGCAGGTTGTGTATTAGTGTTTAGCAGACTGTACGTCAGTCCCTATACCGCTGAAGGACTGCTGCAGTATAGGGCAGCGGTCAGCAGTGGTGCACGTCAACCCTATCTATTGTGGACCGATAGCGGTCCTTACAGAACAGCAGACTGTACCGCACTCAAGCCTATGTACCGTAGCACCCTATACCAAGTTACCAGTCCTTATAAGAACTTTTGTGGAACAAGCAGGTTGTGTGTTAGTGATTAGCAGACTGTACGTCAGTCCCTATACCGCTGAAGGACTGCTGCAGTATAGGGCAGCGGTCAGCAGTGGTGCACGTCAACCCTATCTATTGTGGACCGATAGCGGTCCTTACAGAACAGCAGACTGTACCGCACTCAAGCCTATGTACCGTAGCACCCTATACCAAGTTACCAGTCCTTATAAGAACTTTTGTGGAACAAGCAGGTTGTGTGTTAGTGATTAGCAGACTGTACGTCAGTCCCTATACCGCTGAAGGACTGCTGCAGTATAGGGCAGCGGTCAGCAGTGGTGCACGTCAACCCTATCTATTGTGGACCGATAGCGGTCCTTACAGAACAGCAGACTGTACCGCACTCAAGCCTATGTACCGTAGCACCCTATACCAAGTTACCAGTCCTTATAAGAACTTTTGTGGAACAAGTGAGTTGTGAATGTTTAGCAGACTGCAGCAGAAGGGCAGCAGTCAAGTATAATATCCTTTCTATATTTGGAAGAAAGAATATTATACATGTACAAGCCTATTACTGTACCACTGATACCAGTCCTGAAAAGAACCTTTGTGGAACTAATAATAACAGCAAGTCTTTAAAATTACCCTCACTGCCTGACAACACTGCTTCCTTCCTGTCCCTATACAAATTGGCAAAAAAAGAGAACGATTAGTGGTTACTGGAACAGCTCTTTTGTGGACCTTGATAGTAACAGCTAATGATGATGATGATGATGATGATGATGAAAGACTAATCTGGCTGTCCCTGTAGCATACACCGTCCTTTCCCTTTCTCTAAACTAACAAAAGACACTCAGGCTGCTGCAAGAATCAGCAGCACAGCAAACCTATCAACACCTAACACCTATACCAGTCCTGAAAAGAACTTTTGTGTACCAAATAGCTAGTGGTTTATCTCTCCCTACTCCACACAGGAACCTGTCCCTATCGTAACAGAAGAAAGAATGTAAAATGGCCACCGGATCGGGTGTATTTATAGGTTAGGGGGAATGTACAAGTGTCCATGTGCTGTCATGTCTCAATTGGCTGTCCTGTATCACATGATAAACGTGTCACCAAAGGTTAAAGTTCTTGTATACATTAAACACGTAAGTCCGCCGCGGCGAACGACGGAAAAAGGCGTTCGAACGTGCGGACCGCGAATGTCGGAAATTCGCCGCGAAACGACCGCCGGGCGAACCGTTCGGCCATCACTAGTGCCCATAACTGCCACCAATCAGTGCCCATCACTGCCACCTCATAAGCGTACATCAATGATGGACAACAATTACCCGTTTTAAAATTTTATAACAAAATTTTTAAAAAAATAATAATAATTTAAATTCGGTCTTTTTACATTTTTTTAACAAAAAATAACAGGTGATCAAATACCACCAAAAAGCTCTATTTAGCGGGAAAAAAATGATAAAATTTTGTTTGGGTACAGTGTTGTAGGACCGCACAATTGTCATTCAAAGTGCATCAGCGCTGAAAGTTGAAAATCGGTCTGGCTAGGAGGGGGGGGGGGGGGGTAAATGCCCAGTAAGCAAGTGGTTAAAATAGTTAAAATAACTGCTAGCACAATATTGCTGAACAATACAAATCTATAAAGGTAATCCAGGTGCAGCGCTAAACATGATAAACGCGTTCAGGAGAAATAATAATACTGCGGTAAGGCTAAGTGTTCTAAAGGGAATAAAGAGACCACCACCAACACCCAATCCTACTGCCTCTTACCATCCATCATAGACCATAAATCTCCTGTGTAAATAATGCACCTCTAGGACTCCCAGATGTCTCCACCACAGACTCATCAGTACCATAAAGAGACAAAAGAAACACTTATCATAGTGTAGAAATCCTGACCCAGTTTATTAGTTAAGAGGAATAACATTCACATTTAAAAATGTCTATTCATTTAAAATTCATAAAAAACACACATCTGTAAAACACCTCTGGGGTTCCTAACCAGCAAGATGGCTGCTGAATCCCGGTAAGCAATGACACCACACATCTCCAACTACTCCCAGTGCCTAACCTCACAAATGCAATTCTGGGAATGTTTGACCATTCTTCCAGGAGTACACTTGTGAGGTTAGGCTCTGATGTGGACAAGAAGGGCTGGCTCACAGTCTCCGCTCTAATTCATCCTAAAGGTGTTCTATCAGGTTGAGGTCAGGACTCAAGTCAAGTTCCTCCATCCCAAACTCACTCATACAAGTCTTTATAGACCTTGCTTTATACACTGGTGTGAAGTGATGTTGGAATAGAAAGAGACCATGGGGAGCAAAAAATTGTCCAAAATGTCTTGGTATGCTGACACCTTAGGAGTTCCTTTCACTGCTACTAACCAAGCCCAACCCCTGAAAGACAACCGCCCACAATAATCCCCACTCCACCAAATGATTTGGACCAGTGCATAAAGCAAGGTCCATAAAGACATGAGTGAGTGTGAGGTGGAGGAACTTGACTGGACTGCACAGAGTCCTGACCACAACCCAATAGAACACCTTTGAGATGAATTAGAGCGGAGACTGTGAGCCAGGCCTTCTCGTCCCCATCAGTGCCTGACCTCATGACCTCACAAATGCGCTTCTGGAAGAATGGTCAAACATTCCCATAGACACACTCCTAAACTCCAAGAGGCAATCGGATATTCCCTGGATGAACTTTACCTATAAATATTAGTATGCAGTTATATTATGTGTATCTAGGAATGGATCCAGGCCTTTAAAAAAAAAAAAAACAATCTACAGAGCTAGCCAGAACCAGCTATTGAGGGAGTGTTTTCCACATTTTCACAGCTCTTACTGTGAAGAAGCCTTTCCATGTTTGGAGATTAAATCTTTTTTCCTCCAGACATAGATTAAATCTTTTTTCCTCCAGACATAAAAAGTGACCCCTTGTTCTCTGCGATGACCTTAAAGTTAATAACTCAACACTATATGGACCGTTTATTTATGCAGAGAGAGATAGGGAAGGGCGCGCCAGCTAAGTGTAGTATCCTAAGGTTTAATACATGGAAACAAGATTAGGAACACTTACAAAAAAAAAAAGATATATGGGCTCATCTGTGTATGGGTGTCCAGGCTATCATCATGGTGCATCCCGACGGTGTTTGAAAGGCATAGCAGCCATTCAGTGTAGAGGGAGAGAGAAGCAGCAGGTCCTGGGGTCCTGTAGCCTTGATGAGGCTGGAAGTCACTCTGTAACAGCGTGGAGTCAGGGGAGTGCTGACAAGTGAGAGAAGGCAAAGACAAGGCAACGCGCTTGGAGCTTTCAGTTCCTTCTACTGGCCTAAAGTGGTAATGGCATTGTTGTGTTTAAGTCTGTGGGAGCCAATTAATGCCGATTGGTGGACTACAAGGGTCAGCAATACAATAATTTGTAAAAAAATATACAATAAGGACATCATAATTAAAAAAATATAAAATGGTCAATAAAAAAGGAAAAACATTAAGCATATTAAACAAGGGGAGATGGATAAGGTAAAACAAAAAGATTTTTGAAATTTGGACATTATCTATACTTACAGAAACAATGAGTCATGGATATGCATGGAACCCCCCAAAAAAATATATATCATAAAGGATCGAATATCCATGAGGAAAAAGTTGACCTTAAGGAAGAGTCCCCTGTAAAATAATGGTAGATATTATCCAGTCAAAAAATATATATATCTTGAGTGGGCGTGGCTACTGTGCGGCTGGATGGACGCTTGAGAGAGTAGCTACTCCAAGCAGCCGGGGATAACTACACACAGGGGCCGTGAACTGACAAGCGAGCCTCACCAGACACCTCACACTGTGGCCTGGCATACTCTGGGATGGGCAGGAGGAAGAAGGAGCCAGCCAGCACAGGGAAACTCCTGCACTTCTTCCCTCCTAAGCAGCAGGCACGAGGCCAAAATGGCACCGACAGCTGTTCACCGGCCTCGTTCAGCGGATCTTCCTGCTCAGCCCAGAGCCCTGGTTCAGTGGGAGTCTCCAAGGCATCACAGGCCAGATTGCCAGCGGTATCAACACCCAGGACACAGAGTCCTGCTAAAAGCAAGCCCAGGCTAACTGCTGACTCTTCATCCACCCTCAGCTGCAACTCTGCTGATACCACTAAGGAGCTATCTGATATTTAGCTGCTTCCCTGCCACTAACCAGCCTGTCTCAGAGGCCATATTGAAGGACATACTAATATCATTGTGAGCCTCACTGAACGCGGATATGTTGCACTGTGTAACAAAATTTAAGGCTGACGTGCAAGAATCAGGAGGTAGAATAGACCACATTGAGCACAAAATGGGCGAATTCGCATCTTCACATAACACACTAATAGATACGCATAATGAGCATGATGATCAAATAGAAAACCTCAAAGCCAAAGTCTCAGACATTGAAGACAGTTCACGATGGAATAACTTGAAGATCATGGGTGGTCTAAAATGCGCAATTGAACCAATATGCATGCGACTTGATCCACGCAGCTCTGCCTTCTATCCCATCATCTGAAGTGATAATAGACCGAAATCACCGACTGCCAAAGCCTTCCTACCTCCATGAGGATGTCCCCAGGGACGTGATAATGAGGGTGCACTTATGTGAAAGACCAACTTATGGCCAGCTTTTGCAAAAAAGAACAACTACCTGAGTGATTCTCTCACCTACAACGTTTCGCAGAGCTCTCCCAGTATACCTTGCGGAAGAGGAGATCGCTCCTGCCAATTACGAAGGCCCTCAGGAACCACAATATCACGTATCGCTGGGCCTTCCCAACAAAACTAACCATCACCCGGAATAATGTCACTTCTGTAATAACAACATCGGAAGAGGGTCTTGTGCTTTTGCATTTCTCCATGAGTGGGATGTCCTACCAGAGCAAGAACTCAACTCTCATTCACTGCCTTCTAAGATGAATACACAGGAGGATTGGCAAACTATTTCCCACAAGTGGAAGCACAAAAAGACATGTGACATGGTCGCCTCTGGGTCACCAGCTTAATGCAAATATTACAGTAAGACCACCTCGGTCAGTTGGAGTAGTCTTCCTAAGATGACCCCCTCACGAGCATTGTGCAGTAGCACTGCAATCAGGTTCCAGTTGGCATCGCCCTTTGTTTTTACTAACTGGTTTCTGTTATGCTTCTCTTTCTTCTTTCTGTCTTTGTTTATTTTTGTCACCTTTAGGGAGTCCCGACTTGTCGTCCTGCTGGAAATTCTCATCGGGCAACAAGGAGTGAAACCTACACCCACAGGAACCGTATGCTGTTGTGGTTACAATGTCTGGAGGTAATACAAACAAGCTATCTGTTTTTCTTTTATGGTGCTTAAAATTACTTCTTTCAATGTGCGAGGGCTCAATCACCCTGCTAAACGGGCATCTCTTTGGAAAGAGGCTCTCAAACTAGGACGCGACTTAATTTGCATACAAGAAACACACTTTCAGGCTTCAGCCTCTCCTTTCTTTAGTCACAAGAAATTCCTACACATCTTTACTGCATCGCCACCTCATAAGAGGAAAGGAGTGCTCATTGTGATTAAAAACTCGGTAGCCTTGGGGTGTGGCTAGCCGGCGGAACGGATGGACACTCACTGAAAGAGCTCCTCTCTGCAGCGGGACGTCAGGGGCGATTCCAGCACATACAAGCCTCGTCTTTCGGCGGGACACAGACCAGCAGGTGTGGGAGCCTCTAAGGATGCCGCAGAGAAAATTAAAAGGAGGAGGCAAACTGACTAAATTACCGGACTATTTCTTATCACAGCGGCGCATCGCTGGACAAGATGGCGGTTGCACACGAGGAGACAGTGAGTACAGCACACGTGGCCAGCCAAGCAAAGCTGCAGCGCAGGTCTCTGACCACTCACACCACCTCACAGGGAGGAAAACCAGCACTCCACCACCTTCAGAATCCTCCAGCCCTGCTAAGAGCAAACCGAGGCTAGACAGTAATGAGAGAGAAGAGGAGGTAAGCCTGGACTCCTCACAACAGGATACTAGGGAACTACAAGACTCATGAACTGACTTCCCCACTGCCAATGCCCCACTAATGGATACTACTTTAAAAGACATGTTGGTGTCCCTTAGGTCTACATTACATGCTGATATCCAAGCCCGTACTAGACACTTTAAATCAGAACTATCCACAGTGAGCAAAAGAGAGTTGTGCTTTTAATAAACTACTGGATGCCCATAATGATAGACAAGATGAAATCCTGCAAATGAAACTCAAGCTGGCAAATTTAGAGGACAGATCCAGGAGGAATAACGCTAAGATATGGGGCATACCCGGAACAGTAAAGCCTCCAGATCTGAAAAATCATTTTCTGCAGATTGTTAAAGCAGTCCTCCCTGACGCACCCCAGGAGGATCTTGTAGTGTATCGTATCCACAGGCTCCCTAAGCCTAAACATGTTGCAGCACTTCTCCTTAGAGATACAATTGTTAGAATCCACTTCATATTAAAGATCAATTCATGGCAGCAACCAGACGCAGAGATTTTCTACCCCAGGAACTACATGAACTTTCAATCTTAGCGGACCTGTCTGCCTTCACCATGCAGCAGCGTAGGCAATTGTCTACCATTACAAAACTCTTAAACAACCACCGCATCACCTACCTTTGGATCTACCCAGCGAGACTACAGATCATAAAAGAGGATACTACCCATCTGATCTCTACTCTAAAGGAAGGCCTGCAACTCCTGCGGGAATGGCAAATCCTCGCCCCTGAACTCACGGATGACTCAGACCAAGGGTGACTACTCATACCCTATTTTGAACATGCCGTGGAAACGAGCAAGTTCTGCCTCAAGAGTACATACCTTATTTGCCCCTGATGCCCCAGGGGAACATGTAGCCTTTCAAGTTATTTTTTTTCTTTGAAGTTCAGCACCTGACGTTTTAGACAAGAGCAGTAATCATCACCGCACAGATTCAAGTGTGAATCGCCTGAGTGTATTACGTTTTGTCACTGTTTTCAGTTTTTGTTTTTCTTTGTTTTTTTATCTACCTTTGTCTGTACTAGCTACCACTTACTAGCCCTGAGGGACCTCCGGGTGAGCAACCCAGCATCACACAGCGTACCGCAGACCATCCGACACTACCCACAAGTAAGAAAGCCTCATTCGGTCTCTGCTTTCATCTGAGAACAGGTAACCCAGTTGACATAGCAAGCACATTACTTCAAAGAGTAATAAACTCTGACCACAGCTAACATACCACTGAATGTATCATCTCTCAACATCAAGGGACTTAACAGTCCCTATAAGAGACAACTGGCCTGGAAAGAAGATAGAAACCTCCACAGTGATGTAATTTGTTTTCAGGAGACCCATTTTGCTTCCCACAAACCACCTACCTATCAGAACCGCCATTTCCCCCATGTATACCAAGCAAATTACTCCTCAAAGAAAAGAGGTGTGGCTATCGCTATTAGGAATACTGTACAATTTAAATGCTTAGAGGCGCACCTGCATGATTTAGGACGCTACATTATCTTGGTGTGTGAAATTAACAATGCTAAGTTTACCTTGATAATGTATATGTACCTAATACCAAACAGTTGTCTTTCTTAAAAAAGGTTTGGAAAAAAATCTCCAAGGTAAGACAAGGGCAGGTTATACTGTGTGGAGATTTTAATGCAGTCCCAGATGGGGAAATGGACCTATCCAGCCAGGTTAAAAACCAACATAGAAGACTCTGACTCTGGGAGGCTTCATTTCCTTGTCGGGGCTCATAAGTGGTATGGTCCAGAAATATTTGGACAGAATAAAGGTGGATAAAGCACCTGGACCTGATGGCATCCACCCACGGATCCTAAAAGAATTGAGCTCTGTAATTTCAAAAGCCATTGTATCTAATTTTTAGGGACTCATTAATGACAGGAATAGTACCACTGGATTGGCGCAGGGCCAATGTGGTGCCTATATTTAACCACTTGCCGTCCGCCCTATTACAAATTGACGGCGGCAAAGTGTTTTCATAATTCTGATCGGCCGTCATATGACGTCCTCAGGATTATGAGCCGCTGTGCGCCCCCGGGGGCGCGCATTGCGGCGATCGTTGTTGCGGGGTGTCAGTCTGACACCCTGCAACTACGATCTCGGTAAAGAGTCTCCGACGGAGACTCTTTACCACGTGATCAGCCGTGTCCAATCACGGCCGATCACAGTGTAAATAGGAAGAGCCGGTGATCGGCTTTTCCTCACTCGCGTCTGTCAGACGCAAGTAGAGGAGAGCCGATCGGCTGCTCCTCTGACAGGGGGGGCCTGTGCTGATTGATTATCAGCACAGCCCCCCCGAGGATGCCCACACTGAACCACCAGGGACGCCACCAGACCACCAGGGATGCCCAGGATAAGGTATGCCACCCTAGACCACCAGGGATTCCAGTCAGTGCCACAATGGATGCCAATCAGTGCCCATAATGGATGCCAATCAGTGCCCACAATGGGCATCACTGATTGGCATGCATTATTGTTTGGCACTGATTGGCATCCATTAGTACAGTATATTATAATACAATGCCGCCTATCAGTTCCCATCCGTGCCACCTATCAGTGCCCATCCATGCCACCTATCAGTGCCCACCCATGCCCACCTATGCCACCTACCCATGCCCACCTGTGCCGCCTACCCATGCCCACCTGTGCCGCCTATCCATGCCCATCCATGCCGCCCATCCATGCCCATCCATGCCAGCTATCAGTGCCAATTTGTGCCACCTATCAGTGCCAATCCGTGTCGCCCATCAGTGCCACCCATCAGTGCCGCCTATCAGTGCCCATCAGTGCCGCCTATCAGTGCCACATATCAGTGCCCATCAATGCCACCTCATCAGTGCCACTTCATTGGTGCCACCTCATCGGTGCCCATCAGTGCCGCCTTATCATTGCCCATCAGTGTATCCCCATCAGTGTATCCCCATCAGTGCCCATCAGTGAAGGAGAAAATTTACTTATTTACAAAGTTTTGAAAATGAAACAAAAAAAACATTTTTTTTTTCAAAATTTTTGGTATTTTTTTATTTGTTTAGCAAAAAATAAAAACCGCAGAGGTGATCAAATACCACCAAAAGAAAGCTCTATTTGTGGGAAAAAAAATTATAAAAATGTCTTTTGGGTACAGTATAGCATGACCGCGCAATTGTCATTCAAAGTGCGACAGCGCTGAAAGCTCAAAATTGGTCTGGGCAGGAAGGTGTTTAAGTGCCTGGTATTGAGGTGGTTAAAAAGGGAACAAAGTCTTTACCAAGTAATTATAGACCCGTTAGTTTAACTTCTATAGTTGGGAAGATACTGGAGGGATTAATAAAAGACCACATAGACGAGTTCTTGCAGGAAAAAAATATTTTGAGCAACAGACAGCATGGATTCATGAAAGACAGAAGTTGTCAGACAAACCTGATTTATTTTTATGAGGTGGTAAGTAAAACCTTGGACAGAGGGGTGGCGGTGGATGTGATATATTTGGATTTTGCGAAAGCGTTCGATACAGTTCCGCACACACGGCTCATGTGTAAGGCAACGTCTACAGGTTTGGAAACATCAGTTTGTAGATGGATAGAAAACTGGCTAAAAGACAGAATTCAGAGAGTAGTGGTTAATGATTCTTACTCTGAATGGTCTAAGGTTATCAGCGGTGTACCCCAAGGTTCAGTGCTGGGACCCTTGCTTTTTAATATCTTTATAAATGATATTGGGTCTGGGATCAAAAGTAACATTTCCGTCTTTGCAGATGACACCAAGCTATGCAGTGCAGTAACGTCCTTACAGGATGTCACCAATTTACAAGCCAACCTCAATGCTCTGTCTAATTAGGCGACTATGTAGCAGATGAGGTTTAATGTTGAGAAATGTAAAGTTATGCACTTGGGGGCTAAGAATATGCATGCATCATACACGCTAGGGGGAGTACAACTGGGGGAATCCATAGTGGAGAAGGATCTGGGGGTTTTGGTAAATCATAAGCTCAATAATGGCATGCAATGCCAAGCTGCGGTTTCCAAAGCGAGCAAAGTCCTTTCCTGTATTAAGAGAGGTATGTACTCCAGAGAGAGAGATATCATTTTGCCCCTGTACAAATCATTAGTAAGACCTCATCTGGAATATGCCGTTCAGTTTTGGGCACCAGTTCTCAAAAAGGATATTGGGGAACTGGAGAAAGTGCAGAGAAGGGCAACCAAACTGATAAGAGGCATGGAGGAACTCAGCTATGAGGAAAGATTAGAGGAACTGAATTTATTCACTCTTGATAGGAGGAGATTAACAGGGGATATGATCAACATGTACAAATATATAAGGGGTCCATATAGGGAACTTGGTGTCGAGTTATTCACTTTACAGTTAACAAAGAGGACAGGGGGGCACTCTTTACGTCTAGAGGAGAAGAGATTTCATCTCCAAATACGGAAAGGTTTCTTCACAGTAAGAGCTGTGAAAATGTGGAATAGACTCCCTGCAGAGGTGGTTATGGCCAGCTCAGTGGATTGCTTTAAGAAAGGCCTGGATTATTTCCTAAGTGTACGTAATATAACTGGGTACTAAAATTTATAGGTAAAGTTGATCCGGGGAAAATCTGATTGCCTCTCGGGGGATCAGGAAGGAATTTTTTCCCCTGCTTTAGCAAATTGGATCATGCTCTGCTGGGGGTTTTTGCCTTCCTCTGGATCAACTGTGGGTATAGAATTGGGTATATGGGCTGGTATGATATTTATTATATATATATATATATATATATATATATATATATATATATATATATATATATAATTTTTTTTTTTTTTTTGGTTGAACTGGATGGACTTGTGTCTTTTTTCAACCTGACTAACTATGTAACTATGTATGGAGATGGCAACACGCATCTGAAAAAGATTTTGCATTTTATTCCAATGTACATCATAGTTACTCCCGCATAGACCTATTCTTAGTTGATAAGTTTACCTTGTAGCAAATAACTAAATCAGAGGTGCATTGTATTATGTGGTCAGACCACGCCCCAATTTCCATCAGACCATGCCCCAATTTTGCCCCAATGTTTCCATCTACACACTATCTCAACCAATAAACAGCTAATTGAAGAGGCCCTCACATAATTTTTTGCTCTCAACTCTCCCTCAGTGAATGACCCCCTTCGCATTGTGGAACTCTCATAAAGCCTTCATTAGAGGGCTACTCATACAAATGAGCAGTAAACGTAAAAGGAAAAAGTCAGAAAAGAGGATACTACCCATCTGATCTCTACTCTAAAGGAAGGCCTGCAACTCTATTGGGAAAAATACAACAGTTAGAAACTGACTACAAACAACACTCCACCCAACCCATCAGAGAATCCCTATACGTGGCTAGGCAGGAATTACGGACTCTCTTAATAACGCAGCATGACAACCAACTCAGATCCCTAAAAGCCCAATCGTATTGCTATGGGAATAGAGCGGGGAAACTTTTAGCTGCCCGGGTAAAAGACAAAATTCTCAAACAGAAATTGCCCTATCTTATAGACCTCAAAACCAACCAGAAACTTTCCAACCCTAAAGATATTGCAGACTCCTTCAGCGAGTAGTATGGGTCATTATACAACCTACAGAAAGATGGGGATACGTACCAACCTAATGTATCTATAATATCAGACTTCTTAAATTCAGTGAATCTGCCCAAATTATCGCAGGATGACTTATTGCAGCTAAATCTATCCTTTACGACAAAGGAAATTGAAAAAAACATTAAGCACCTCCCCCGCAACAAAGCCCCAGGTCCAGATGGATATTCATCTAAATATTACCAGTTATTCAGCCCCATATTAGCCCCACATTTATCTCAAGTATTTGAAGCAGCCAAATCTACAGCAAATTTCCCTCCGGAAATGGTTACAGCAACAATCATTACCCTTCCTAAGCCGGGTAAAGAACCTAACATGCCACAGAACTTAAAGCCAATTTCCCTTTTAAACGTGAATGTGAAACTGCACGCCAAATTGATTGCCAATAGATTAACGACTCTACTGCCTAAGTTAATAAATTATGACCAGGTGGGTTTTGTGTCTGGCCGGCAGACCACAGACGTCACCAGGAGGATGTTAAACTCTCCTCCAGCACTCCAGCCTTTATTTCATAAGGAAGAAATTTACGATGCTTGGAGGTGCCAGCATGCGGAAGAGCGTTATTTCACCTTCCACTCAGCACGCCAACTCGTACTCTAGATTGGACATGATCCTAGTAGACAAAATTCTGCTCCAGGCTGTGTCTTCCTCCAATATTCATGATATTACATGGTCAGACCATGCCCCCGTCTATATCTATATTGGAGGAACACACACCCAACCTTGCATACATTTGAAGAATCAATTCACAAATATTTAATTCAGCTCAAAATGTGGTAGACATCAACAGGCAACTTCAGGAGTTCTTTCCAATTAATTCTCAGTCAGTTTCTGACCCATTTACGGTTTGGTGTGCCCATAAGGCCTTTATAAGAGGTATTTTTATACAGATGTGTTCATGTATCAAGAGGCAAAGGTCGGTGCGGCTTGACGAACTGTTGAGAGAGATTCGGGCCCTAGAAATCAGCAACAAAAAGAATCCAACTGACCCCTCGGCTTTAAAACTATCCAAACTGCACACAACATTAAGGTTATTATTATTGGAACAGTATGACAAACACCTTAAAGCCCTTAAACTAGCACATTACTCTTCAGGAAACAAAACAGGCAAATTCCTAGCCAATAGGCTTAAAGCCAAAAAACTCCATTCTAAAATTGAATACCTTATAGACCCCTGTACCAAAGTAAAGATAATGAATCCAAAAGGAATTGCTGATGCTTTTGTGTCCTATTATACTGCCCTTTATAATTTAGAAGATGATCCTGACACGCCACAACCAAAAGAATCGGAAATTGCAACATTCCTATCCTCCCTTAAGCTTCCTACCCTTACGAGTGACCAATTACAAATCCTCCATGCACCTATAACTCCCCAAGAGTTCAGCAGGGCTATTCAATCCTTACCCTTAGGGAAGTCCCCAGGACCAGGTATCTTATTGAATGATTATTATAAGCAGTTTCAAGAAATCACTCAAATCTCTCTCCGGTGTTTGCAGCGGCAGTGACCTTATTTCCTTCAGAAATGTTACAATTTTACATAGTAACGATACCAAAACCTGGGAAGGACCTCACTTGCCCGGCCAACTATAGGCCGATATCATTACTGAATACAGACCTTAAACTGTATGCTAAAATTATTTCCCACAGGTTGACCCCTATTTTGCCAATGAAGCCAGACCAAACAGGTTTTATTTCTGGACGCCAGGCAACTAGAAGGGTCATAGATGTGGTTCAATATGCTGGGGCCGGTCGTGTGCCTTCTCTGCTCCTCTCTTTGGATGCGGAGAAGGCATTCAACCGCATCCACTGGCAATATATGCATAGTGCTTTGAGGAAGTATGGATTTACCGATCCTATACTATCAGCTATACTGGCACTATACTCTGCACCGTCTGCAAAGTATACACTTCTAACATGCTGTCTTGTCCCTTCCCAATCACAAATGGAACCCGGCAGGGCTGCCCCCTATCCCCAACTATTTTTAAGTTATTAATTGAACCCTTTGCAGGAGCAATAAGAACATCACCCCAAATTACTGGCTTTACCTTTCAGACAATATAATTATCTTCCTAACAAACCCAGATACCTCCCTGGCAGCAACACATAAGATTATTGAAACTTTTAGTACAATATCCTACTACAAAGTTAACTTCAACAAGTCACTGATACTAGACCTAGGTATGAATGCCACCCTCCGCAACAAACTCCAAACCTCCTACGCATACACATAGAGCACTGAGGGAATTAGGTATTTGGGTATTCGACTAGTGGCGAACGTTTCGCAATTAGCAGATATTAACTATTCCCTCAGCAAGGGGCCCAAAAAATGTCTAAATATGAGCTTTCCTGGACAGGATGTCTAGCCGCTGTTAAAATGTTTATTTTGCCCCAAATATTATACTTATTTAGGACACACCTTACACCACTCAAAAGAACGCATTTAGCGGCGCTTAACACAATATTGAAAGCATGGGTATGGCAAAATATGAAACCCCGTAGTTCTCACATCCAACGTTTAAAACACAAATTCGCAGCAGGTATGGGCATGACAGACCTATGCGATTATTGGGTTGCGACCCACGTGTCCCAACTCCAATGCTGGTTCCAGCCAGACACGGACAAGAGATGGGTTGATATTGAGCAATCCTGCACCTCCACTCCGCCTTTCAAAAACCTACTATTAGCAGATACTTGGAAGCCTGGCTCATTAGGAGAGATACCCCTTCCCAACCTATTAGAAGCATGGAGAGCCTTTCATTCCATGAACCCCCCTCTGACACAGCAAACCCTGATTCCCATCCCATTAGGGGTTTTGGAACTGTCAATCCCGAACCTGCCCCTTCAAAAATGGAGGAAAAAAGGAATTTTAAACCTAAACCAAATACTCAAAGAAAACCTTAAACTCTTTAGGGAGATTCAAACTGAATGTTGTATACCAGCTATAGATTATTACATGTACTTCCGAATCTCGCACTTTCTGAGCTCTCTCACCTCCCCTGAAATATATGTACACACACAGAGCTGGCAATACCTTACAAGCATCACGTTCAATGAAAGGAACTTCCCTCTTATATAATCTCCTACAAAACAAACTTATTTTCCATAAAACTACACCATACCTTAAATGGGAAGCAGACCTAGGGAAGTCTTTCACCACTGCCAGATGGAAGACAGCTTTTAAATCTATCAGGCCTCCAAGTGTGCCAACCACTGGGAACTCTCCCACAAAATTGCTCTGCGGTGTTATCTCACACCATACAGAATCTCGAAATTCCTCCCAACGCACTCCCCACTTTGTTGGAGAGGCTGTGGAATGGTGGGACAACTTATGCATATCTTTTGGTCATGTAAACATCTAACTAGTTTCTGGAACAAAGTATTCTGCATAATTTCTGAAATCACTGAGATAATTACCCCTCATACTGCAGCTCTAGCGATTTTCAATATTGGCATAGATTCCTTTCCTGTTGAATGTTGCAGAATTGTTACCCATATTCCATTAGCTGCAAGAATGCTCATAGCTAGGAAATGGAATTCCAATTTAACACCCAGTGTATCAGAGGTAATTGATATGGTGAAGTACAATTTTTCATTTGAGAGTATGTTAGCATACAGACAAGGCACTAAATGGCTCTTTGATTATCAGTGGAAGCTATGGACACTTTGGACAAGTAATCAATAGATGTTGGAAGAGTAGCTAAGAAAATGCTCGGGAAAAATTATTCCAATGGGGGCCTACGACGACTCCTGATGTTGCCTGTGAAAGTCTTTAATGTTGCCTGTGAAGGTCTTTATTGTTGCCTGCAAATCTCTTGACGTTTTCTAAGAACATAATGCCTTGATGTGTTGGAAAATATCCATACCAATCTTATGTTACTTTTCTTTGTTTTCTCTCTTATTATTTACTGTTTTGTGATTGGGTCCTTTGTTACTAACCGAATGTCCTTAATAGGACTGCTGAAGCTAAGGGTTATTGCAACATGTACTACAGTCTTAAGAATATAAGAACTGTCTGGACCCTTAAAGTTCTATGTAATTGTATGTTACATGCCTTTCTTTAATAAAAACAAATAAAAAAAAAAAAAAAAAAATATATATATATATAGATATATATATATATATGAAAAGAAAGAGAGCGCGACCGGGGAGAAAAGGGATTATTGTGGTGCCAAATTCAAAAGAAGAGAAGAAAGAAAACCATAGATTATATTATCACAATTTTTAATAAATATCACACAGAATAAAAAAGTATAACAATGCAATAGACAATATAAATCCAACATAGACAAAGATACAGTGACATACTAAAACATACAATGTATATATTCTATCCAATTATCAGACAGCCTTAAATATAGAGCATGTTGGGCACAGATGGTATTGGCCTTTAGATTCTATCTGATCAATCTTTCCCTACATGTTTCGCCATACCGATGGCTTCCTCAGGGGTGAATAGAAAACAAATCCAAGAAGGATAGTAGAAATTCTATAAAAAACTGAATATAAAAAGAAAAGGGAAAACAAACCAAAAAGAAGAGAAAAAATATATACTGATTAGAATATATGAAACAAGAATATTGCACAATACATGTGGGCCAACGACATAGACCTAGAAACATCAATTCATCCATCCCCCATCCCCCCACCCCTCAAATAATCCCCCCCCCATGGCCAAATACCTACCCCTTAATGGCCTCGCATGAAAGACCGCCGGGACGCAATCATGCAAGCAGCGACCACCCCATAGCCACCTTAGTGTAGCTGCAGGGGGCTATAGGTGCTGAAGTAAAAACTAAAAAAGATAAAATAGAGAAATATAAATATAAAAGGAGAAGAAATGAATGAAAAAGGAAAAAGAAGTATATAAATATATAACTTCATAATGTCCATGGTAACAAGATTACCCCAAACCATTGGGGCATCAAGAACTAAAGACATAAATAAATAGTATAAATATAAACGAGCCAACATGGCCTTCATTAATTACCTACCAAATTCACGAAAAAACTGAAGAAAAAGACAACGAAGGAGGCGCTGGAGAAATCACACTGAACAGCAGGGGTCAATTAACAGCAATAGAGATAATCAAAAGTCAAACCTCAATGTTGTTTGACGGTAAAAAACTGAAACAAAAAAATCAGAACAAAAAAGAATGAATTCATGGGTCTAACCCCAATATCATTTAGCAACAAAGAAAAAAAAGTTTTTTTTATTTTTATATTGTATAATTACTTACTTCCGTAAGGGGAGCAAGTATTAGACCATCAAATTGTCCAAGTTTATACAGGAGTTCAATTCAATCCTCAACAATAGAGCGAAGCTCACATGTGAGTGATCTATAAAAGACGAATACAAACAATGCATAGGATTAATATAGCCCAGACACTGAAGGGGAACAATGTGGATGGTTTCCCCACCAATCCAAGTACTGACCTTGAGATACACACAGCGATGAACCTGCAGTGCTCCATGAACCCAGCAAATGAATGCTGGATTCACAGCCCTTTAAATAACCCCCCACCTGCGCAGCATGATGACATCACTGCCCAGAGGGAGCGGACAAAAAACAGACTCCACAGGGTCCGCTCAATCACCTGAATGCCTACAACACCCATAGTGCACTGCAGCTGCAATCACATGACAGGGTCATATGACAGCTAGTAAGGCTGACAGATCACCATTAAAAACAATCGCAAAAGCCCGATGTAGTAAGGACCAGATGGAAAAGACAGGCACATAGAAAGGTTCATAGGCATATCAGGATGAGAAAGTATAGAAAAATGGCGAACACACCGGGAGTCAAGGGGGCGGGCCCGCTATCCACCTAGCAGGCCCTTGGGTGTCCATACAGCTACGTATATGTATATATATATATATATATATATATATATATATATATATATATATATATATATATATAAATATAGATGTATCCACTGATAGATACACACATGTAGATATCTCAGAATTTGTATTGGCCAATATGACTTATCTCCTAAAACAATGTCTATAATAAAGTGTGAGTCTCAATTTCCTCGTTTAACCCACCAGAGCGTTTCCTGTTGGCACAAGCGTTTGAAACGTTTGGCAATGGGATATGTGCCAAGAATAGCCCACGCTTTCAGTCCTGCAGTGGACTGGGGACACTGTGTTGGTCATAACCACCCTTGATAAAGTGCCTATGTTCACCAAAGCACTTATGCAGGGACCCAATGGTCCTTCCTACGTAAAATAAGCCACATGGGAATGTCAAACAATATACAACATACTCTGTTGAGTGGTTGTAAAAATTTACTGATAGGGTGAGTTTTACCTTTTACTGTGAAAGATTTCTGGCCATGTTGGAAGAACTTACAAGTAAGACATAATGCCTTCTTACACTGATACATGCCAGTGAGAGGGATGAGAGTGAGCATATAATAAGTAAATGCAAACAGGGTCACTTATCCAGCACTCAAGGCAAGACATAAATTAAACTAAGCAGCTGCTATAATCAAATATAACATTAAGGAGAAAGCAAAAACAATCCAAATAAATAGGTTCTTTACAGTTTAACCACTTGACAACTGGGCACTTAAACCCCCCCCCCCCCCCCCCCCCCCCGTGACCAGACCCCAATTTTCAGCTTTCAGTGCTCTCCCACTTTGAATGACAATGACTCAGTCATGCAATACTGTACCCAAATTAATTTTTTGTCCTTTTTCTCATACAAATAGAGCTTTCTTTTGGTGATATTTGATCACCTCTGGGTTTTTTATTTTTTGTGTTATAAATGAAAAAAGACCGAACATTTTGAAAAAAAATGAATTTTTCTTAGTTTCTGTGATAAAATGTTGCCAATTATAAATTTTTCTTCATACATTTTGCCAACAATTTATACTGTTACATATCTTTGGTAAAAAGAACCCAAATTAGTGGATATTATTTGGTCTGTGTGAAAATTATAGAGTCTACAAGTTGTGAAAATCATAAAAAAATTGATCACACCTCAAGTACTGGTGGCCTATCTCATTTCTTGTGACCTGAACAAGCCAGGAAAGTACAAATATCCCCAAATTACCCCTTTTTGAAAGTAGACACTCCAAGGTATTTAGTAAGATGCATGGCGAGGCATTTGATGTTGTAATTTTTTCCCACAATTCTTTGCAAAATTAAGATTTTTTTCCCCCCCACAAAATTGTCATTGTAATAGGTTATTTCTCTCACATGGCATGTGTATACCACAAATGACACCCCAAAATACATTCTGCTACTCCTCCTAAGTATGGTGATACCACAATTGTGGAACTTTTTCAGAGCCTGGCCACATAAAGAGGCCCAACATGCAGGGAGCATAATCAGGTGTTCTAGGAGCATAAATTACACATCTAACTTATTGTGTACCTATTACAATTTTGAAGGCCCTGGAGTACCAGGACATGGTTCATTTTTTTCCAGATGTTTTTGGAAAACGTGCAAAAAAAATGAAAACGCATTTTTTTTACACAAAGTTGTCCATTTATAAGATATTTCCAACACATAGCATGTACATAGCAAAAATGACACCCCAAAATAAACTCTGCTACTCTTCCTGAGTATGGTGATATCACATGTGTGAGACTTTTACACAGCCTGGCTACATATAGAGGCACAATATTGAAATAGCCCCTTCAAGGGTTTTAGGAGCATAAATTCCACATCTCATTTCTCAACCACCTATTACACTTTTGAAGGCTCTGGAGCACCAGGACAATGGAAATACCCACAAAATGACCCCATTTTGGAAAGCTAACACCTAAATTTATAATCTATGAGGCATAATGAGTCTTTTGAATGGTTCATTTTTTTTACAGAAGTTTTTGTAAAATGTGGAAAAAAAATGAAAACGCATTTTTTACACAAAGTTGTCCATTTATAAGATATTTCCAACACATAGCATGTACATAGCAAAAATGACATCCCAAAATACATTATCCTACTCCTGAATATGGCGATACCACATGTGTGAGACTTTTACACAGCCTGGCCACATACAAGGAACACCGTCAGATGTTCTAGGGACACATAGCATGCACATACCAAGAATTACACCCCAAAAAACAGGGTAAAAAAAAAGATTACCTGTGGTTTTAGTAGCACAGTTGCCCACAGGAGGATAGCACTGGTCTAGGCAGTAGGCAGGGACTTGGTCAGCAAAAGAGAACGCAATTGTCCAGGCAACAGGCAGGAACACTGTCCATGGTCAGTACAGGCAGCAGGCAGGGATACTGTCCATATACAGTCCAGGGTCAGTGCAGGCAGAGATTGTCAGTAGTGCCAAAATTTTGATCCTGGTGTAGGCAGGAACATGGTCCATCCATGTGGGGTGGTCAGTTCATGTGACAGGCAGAGGCATGGTGGCATAGGTCCTACAGGCAGCAGGCAGAAGTAGGGCCTCATTCAGGACAGAATGGGGACAGGAGTAGAGGATTCTCCCACCCAAATCTCTTTGAAGCCTCTGAGTCCCCAGACCCTAATGTAGAAATGAGAAAACAAAAAAAGTTTTCTTCATCCAGAAAAAACAATTCTGGAGCCCCTCACATATGTGAGACCCCTGTTTTATGAATCCCACTAGTCCAGTGGCAGGGTACAAGATCAGTCCAAGAGGCAGGCAAACAGGATGGTCAAACAGTCCAGGGTCAGTTCAAGATCAGGCAGAGGTATGTACAGAATCGGTAAGCAGAAGCGTGGTCGAATAACAAGCCAGGGTCAGTTACAGAGCAAGTAGAGGCATAAGGGGTGTGAAGGTAAATGCCAGGAAGTGAGGGTTATGTTTACTAGACATGTGCATTCGTTTTCGTCCAAATGCATTTTCGTCCGAATTTCAGCTATTTTCGTTTTCGTTTTGACAAATAAGAAATAAATGCTTTATTTTCGTTGTTACAACAGTTCGATATAGAATAGGAGATTCGACGTGACTCTGACAATAACAATCTCTGTCTATAGAACCTGTGGTCGAATGTGCCTAACCTTACCTCTATTAGTCCAAGATTATATAGAGAAAATATTCGACAGAGAAAAAAGATTTGACAGAGAGAAAAGATTCTGCAAGTTACTGTCCTAAAAAGTCTTTGGGGACCTATGTCCTGCCCCAGGGGACATGCATGAATGCAAAAAAAAAGTTTTAAAAACTGCATTTTCTTCGGGAGCAGTGATTTTAATAATGATTAAAGTGAAACAATAAAAGTGTAATATTCCTTTAAATTTTCGTACGGGGGGGGGGGTGTCCATAGTATGCCTGTGAAGGGGCGCATGTTTCTGGTGCTTAGAACTGTCCCTGCACAAAGTGTCATTTATGCAGGAAAACACTCATTGAAAGTCATTGATAAAAAAAAATAAAAAATAAAATAAATAAAAAAGCGTGGGGGTCCCTCAAATTCAATTACCAGGCCCTTCAGGTCTGGTATGGATATTAAGGGGAACCCCGCGTCAAATTTAAAAAAAAATTGACGCGGGGGTCCCCCTAAAAATCCATACCAGACCCTTTATCCGAGCACGCAACCTGGCAGACCGCAGGAAAAGAGGGGGGGACGAGAGAGCGGCTCCCCCTCCCTCCTGAACCGTACCAGGCCACATGCCCTCAACATCAACTTGTCCCCATGTTGATGCAGAGAAGGGCCTCATCCCCACAACCTTGGCCGGTGGTTGTGGGGTTCTGCGGGCGGGGGGCTTATCAGAATCTGGAAGCCCCCTTTAACAAGGGGACCCCCAGATCCCGGCCCCCCCATTTGAAATGGTAGGGGTACAAAAGTACCCCTACCATTTCACAAAGAAAGTGTACAAAATAGTTAAATAAGACAAACACACTTTTGAAAAATGGGGACAGATGGCACTGACAGGTTGCAGTGGGGGCAGATGGCAATGGGGACAGATGGTAGTGGGGACAGATGGCACTGACATTTACAGTGGGCACTTTATTTTCCGTTTTTTTTTCTTCACTAACCGCTGCAGTGTGAGGAGGGAGAGCCGGCGATGAGAGATGATCTCATATGGTCTCATTGGACAGATGAGATCAGATCGTGCTGTAAACAGCCAATGTGATTGCCCATTTACAGCGATCTGTGACTGGCTGTGTCCAAGGGACACGACCAGCACAGAACTTCCAAGATGCATGCCCGTGGGAGCGCGCATTGTGGAAGTAAACAGGAGGACGTCCAGGGACGGCCTCCCGGCAATTGGCGTCTGCACTGTGGTCGTCTTTCGGCTATATGAATTGGGAGGAAGCCATAAGGGGTTCTGAAGGGAATAGGGAAGGCTGGCATGGGACCTAACCCTTTGGGACTGAGGTGACACACCACTGGTACGTGGCCTTTGCAGAGGTACTGCGGAGCTGGTGGATAGCACTGCGGTGCTGGTGGATGGCATTGCCTCCTCACCAGTATGCCTTTGTCTGGCGGGCAGACTCTAATCCTCCTCTGAGGCTGTCAGTGTTCCACTGCTTGGGACAGGCTCGTAGTCCCCGTCAGACTCAGAATCTGAAAATGAGGAATCTGAAGCAGAGAGCTCCCCGTTGCTCTCATTGGCCACAAGAACATTGTGTGCCTCCTCGGGTGAAAATAATCTTTGTGACATTCTCACAAAGGGCACTGATATGTGGCAGTGACGGCACGTGTCACTGGCAGATTGCACTGTTGACAGATGGCACTGATGTGGCAGGTGGCACTGATGTAGCAGGTGACACTGAAAGATGACACTGAAAGATGACACTGATGTGGCAGTGTGAAACTGCAAACTTTTATTGTCCCAAAAACACCTGACCGTTAAGCTATTGCACTTACACAAAGATATATTTAAAATAGCATTCAGGTATAATATACACTGCTGGTGAAAGCAGTTCTGATAATCTCACCACCTCAGAAAGAAACAGATGGTTTGTGGTGGTTCTCTTGAGAGACTTGGAACAAATCCCCAGTGCAGCAAGCCGTGTGGTCTCACATAGACGCGTTTCCACATTCTGTGGAATGTGGAAACGCATTCTGTGTTGAGTGCAAGGGTCCTGGGATTTTTTGAGTTTACTGGAAGCAAGTTTACTTTTTATATTATGGGCCCTTACGATATGACACTTGAGGATATGTGGAGATGGAGGATAATAAATATGGATTAGGTGGGGTGTAGGTTGCGCTATGGAGCCCTAAACTTGAATTTCTAACAAATATGTAGTGCGAAGTCAGGTAAGAGCAGCCTCTATTTATTTCCACCCAAAGGGATGGAAAAATGCTGAAGGGAAAAAAGAGGAATAGATCTGGCGCTATACCAATTACTACTACAGACCTCTAGATGAGGGCTTAATTACATATAATCCACAATGTGCTTGCAATTGGATGTGGATGGTAGGGTACAATCATCAAAATAAAAAATATTCAACCATATACTCTATGCCGTTTACTATTGAAAACCTGTGGGTGAAGGCTCTAATTGCATAAAATTCTCAGCGTGCTGGCTAATTAAACAAAAATGGTGAAATAAAAACATAATATATGAGATGCTTATCCATATACCATAAACAGCTATGACAATATTCTGTTATTAATAAAGTGCAAGTGCCAATAGATCTACATGTGCCAATATTTGTGTCATAAGAAGGAGGAGGGAATATGAATTGTATAAATATGAAAATAAATAAACTAGACGTGATATCAGTGAACTATCAATAAGTGTAGTGATAGTGATTGATCAATATTAGTGCTTCAGAAATTCCATGCAAAACATATTCAAAGTGAATACCACAGTAAATAGCTCAATATAATAACTAGCACAATATAATAACTAGCACAATATAATAATTAGCGCAATATAATAAATAGCACAATATAAATGAAAAATAAATAATATAGATAAAATTAAAAATAAGAATAGAACATGTGCTATAAATATTAAAATATTAAAAAATGTGCAAAGTTGCAAGTGAACCGTGTATGGTTGGAATTGTGAAAAAAGTCTCTAATAGGTGATGGAATCTTCCGTAAGTGAAGGGGGGAGGTGATGGTTTCCAGTTGTGTTCCTCGTGTTCAGTGGCTACTTATATATTATTATGCTCTCACCGGAAAAAGGACCCCATCCGGGGTGGATCAGCCTTCACAATATCAGCTATTGTGTCGCTCTCTGGCTTCCTTCAGATGTGATACTGGGGATCCCTCGTTTTTCGGTGAGTGCGGTGTGCCACGTTATATATGGTAAAGAAGAGGCACATCCATAGTGTGATACCGTTTAAAACATTGTTTTTATTCAGAAAATGAATTAAGGCTACTTACAAAGCAAGGGTTTAAAAATGCGGTTATGAGTACAGCTTTAAAAGGTCCCGCTCTGCTTTCTCCGCCTGAGCTCGAGGTGTACGTTGCCTGGCCAAGCCCTACGCGTTTCGTCATTCAGACATCATCTGGAGCGGCCATCTTCGTACACCTTTCGTTCTATATAGGGTGTAATATGTCTATCGCGCATGCGCGGTCAGTCGCCGCCATTTTAAGTGAGGGAATGCCCTCATGGTTAAATGCCGCGTGATAGACATTATACCGCTGTGGTTGGGACTGCAACTTAACCCACCCGAGGCTATACAAAGAAACTATGCCGAAAATAAGCTTTATTGGACACAATTAGTGCGCTAAAAATAATAAAGTAAAAATAAAAATAAAATTAAAATTAGAAACGAGTGTGGGAACGTCTATACTGAGATGACTGACAGAGGGGTTAATTGTGGTGAAGTGAATGTAATTAAGTTTGGGCAGAAATTTTGACATTGACTACTTATAGGATGCCTGTGTGGTCAAAACTATAATGTTTGGTTTGAACAATACCCAATTATCTTGCGGGGTCATTCGTTTACGGAGGACTTATTTGATTCACTAGTTGACAGGGGAGCTTTAGAAGTGAATATAAAAATAAAGATGAAGAATAATGAAAATAAAATGAAATGGAAGCGAAGGCAGGAAGGTAATATTGGTACTACTGTGTGGTGATAATACTCAATCTTAATGTTGTGGGGGAGATTTGGAGTTGAAAAAGAGTATATAAGGAATATATATGGAAAATTAAAATAAAATAAAAACATAAGAATTGAGAATATGAAGAAGTTATAAAACGGGATATAAAGATGAGGGGAATTATGGGAATATTGAAAATATATAGGTGATGTAAATAATATGTATAGATTATATATAAAAATAAAAATCTATATGAAATATGCGAATATATAGAAAGAACAGATACTACAGTGTGTGTGCCTTATTTTTTTATATATATGTTTCCTATCTTGAAAACCAACCGAAGTGTTTTATTTTTATTTATGAATGAATAACATTCGACCCTATTCTATAAACTGTTTATTCAACTATTGGTAAGGGTAGCGTCTACAGTTAATATCACCCTAGCTGTATTATATAATTTTTGCTTATTTGACTGCCATAAATGTCGAATTAATGCAAAGGGTATGTAAAGAAATATGAAAATATAAAAATATAAAAAAATATAAAAAATATAAAAGAGTATAAAAAAGTAGAGATTTGTACGCAAATATGTGGAGGATCTTATCTATACATATATATGTGTAAGGGTTACACTTATGACTATCTGTATAAGGATAAAGAAAAAAATTATTATAAAATGACTGAAGCCTTGTGCCTGCGAATGTCTATAGAAGAGATTCGTATGGGAGGGATTGTAGAAGTAGTGTTTATCCTATCTGTGTTGGATGAAGTAATGTCCATTACTAATATTGTTCATTACATAGGTATATGATTTTTAGTTTGTTGAATGTATTACATTCGACCTGGATATATGCTTAAATGGGAAATTGATTTAAATATGTTAATAGCAGATTAAAAGTAGATTGAAAATTAAAAATGAGTTAAAAAGCAATTTAGATCCAGGTCTATGTTCATTCCTGCAGGATGTAACGTTTCAAGGTTAAAAATCCATCTTGTTTCGTTCTGTGAAATTTTGATAGTCATGTCTTCTCCTCGCCAGTGTCCTTTGATTTTGTCAATGGCATAAAAGGTCATTTGTTTGGGGTCTTGGTTGTGAAAATCTCTAAAATGCCGCGAGACACTATGCTTATCATATCCTTTTTTAATGTTTTTAATGTGTTCCCTGATTCTTTCATGTAGTTCTCGTGTGGTCCTTCCTACATATTGTTTGTGACAGAGGCACTCTATGACGTATGTCACATGGGTGCTTTTGCAAGAGATCAGCTCTTTTATGGAGAATTCTCTTCCATTGGTGGTCGAAGTGAATTTAGTGGTTTTCCTGTGGGTTTGTTTACTCCTGCGGCAAGGGAGACATTGGCCGCATTTAAAGAAGCCTTGTAAGTGTTTATTAATCTTGATGTCTATTGGAGGGTCGATTGAATTCTTAACTAGTTTACTTCTCAGGTTGGGGGCTTTTTTGTAGATAAAAGCGGGGTTGTTAGGCAAAATTTGTTTTAACACATCATCTGTTTTTAGAATGGACCAGTGTTTCTTTATGATCCTTTCTATTTCTTTATGCGTCTATTGAAGCCGGTGAAAAAGGCAGTCTCTATGTTTTTCTTTTTCTTAGCAATTGTTTTGTTTTCTATTAATTTTTTTCTTTCCATTTTAATGACGGCTTCTTTAAGGGCCCTTAAATAGGACTCTTTATACCCCTTATGTATAAATCTTCTGATAATAACTTCTGCTTGTAAGTCAAAGTCCTCTTTCTTAGTACAATTTCTATATACTCTTAGGAGTTGTCCCTTGGGTATGTTACCGATCCATCTGGGGTGGTGGCAACTTGAGGTGGGTATGTAGCCATTTCGATCCGTGGCTTTGAAGAAAGTTCTTGTGCCCAGGGATCCTTCCATTTTAAAAATTTGTAAATCTAAATAATCTATACTTTGGTCATCCCATTTGCCTGTAAAGGTAATCCCATAGATATTATGATTTATTTCCTCTAAGAAAGACTTTAGTTCCATCTGGGACCCTCCCCAGATGATTAAAATGTCATCTATATATCTTCTATACATTTTAAGGTTCCTTCTAGGTGTTCCGTAGATCTGTTCTTCCTCCCAGTGGTCCAAGAAAAGGTTTGCCACGCTGGGTGCATATTTTGCCCCCATAGCTACTCCCTTTGTTTGTACATAATATTTCCCTTTGTACCAGAAGTAGTTATGGCTCATTGCCAGATCCAGTCCTTCCAATATGTAATCTATTTGTTCTTGTTTTAATTCTGATTTGTTGTGGAGGGCCCACTCAACTGCTTGAGGCCGTCCTTCTGCTTAATGTTTGTGTATAGAGAATTGACATCGATTGTGACTAGTAGGTCCTGGTCTTCCACCTTGACATTTTCCAGTTCCTTCAGTAATTGTCTACTGTCTCTTAAGTAGGATTTTCCTTCTGTTACTAATGGTTGCAAGAATCCATCCACGTAGGCTCCCAATCTTGAAAATACGGAGTCTATTCCGCTTACTATGGGTCTTCCTGGGGGTTGTGTTTGACTCTTGTGAATTTTTGGAACATAATAAATCACTGGGGTTTTTGGTGCGTTGGGTGTTAGGTACCTCGCTTCCTTCTTATTAAGGATCCCTTTAGTTAGGCCCTTCTGGGCATAATTATTAAGTTTTTTGTTATATTCTTCTTTTGGATTTTTCTTTAATTGTTTGTAGGTATCTGGGATATTGAGGAGGTTGGCCATCTCCTGTTCATAGTCTGTCTTGTTAAGTATAACGAGTCTGCCACCCTTATCCGCCGGTCTGATGACTATGTCTTTATTCTTCTCTAATTGTTTAATCGTCTTCCAGATCCCCTTCTTCTTAGAGGGTTTAATTGTCAGTGCCCTAATATCTCTTTCCACCATTTTTTGAAAAACTTTAATTCCCTCATTCTGCTGTTGGTTCGGATTAAAAATTGAATTATTTCTCAATTCAGAATGCTTAAAACTTGATTCTTCCTTTTTCTTCCCTGTATTTTTAGTGTTGGCAAAGAATTTTTTAATATTTAATTTTCTGACGAATTTTTGGAGGTCGATAAAAGTTTCAAATTTGTCCAGATCTTTGTCTGGAGCAAATTTTAAACCTAGATCCAGTATTTTTAGTTCCTCCTCACAGAAGGTTGCCCCACTTAGGTTGTAAATACCTTCTCCTAGTATTCTCGCCTTCTTTTTCTTGAGGCCTCCTCTCTTTCCCCTCTATTTATTTTTCATTTATATTGTGCTATTTATTATATTGCGCTAATTATTATATTGTGCTAGTTATTATATTGAGCTATTTACTGTGGTATTCACTTTGAATATGTTTTGCATGGAATTTCTGAAGCACTAATATTGATCAATCACTATCACTACACTTATTGATAGTTCACTGATATCACGTCTAGTTTATTTATTTTCATATTTATACAATTCATATTCCCTCCTCCTTCTTATGACACAAATATTGGCACATGTAGATCTATTGACACTTGCACTTTATTAATAACAGCATATTGTCATAGCTGTTTATGGTATATGGATAAGCATCTCATATATTATGTTTTTATTTCACCATTTTTGTTCAATTAGCCAGCACGCTGAGAATTTTATGCAATTAGAGCCTTCACCCACAGGTTTTCAATAGTAAACGGCATAGAGTATATGGTTGAATATTTTTTATTTTGATGATTGTACCCTACCATCCACATCCAATTGCAAGCACATTGTGGATTATATGTAATTAAGCCCTCATCTAGAGGTCTGTAGTAGTAATTGATAATAAATATGGATCCTTCATGGATAGACCGATGTATGCGCAGCATATTTTCCATTTTCTTATGTTTATCATAAAATTTGTTCTTTTGGTTTTACAAGGGGATTTTTTAAGGTAAAACTGGAAAGCCTCCTGAACAAGAGATGCAGGATATCCTTTATCAAGAAATGTATCAGTAAGGAGGTTCCCATGTGTTATATAGTCCTCCTCATGAGTGCAGTTGTTACAAAGATGGCAGTATTGACTCCTCGGAATGTTTTGAATCCGTCTTGGATGGTGACAGCTTTGAAAGTGAATGTAATGCCGCGTACACATGATCATGTGTGGGCTCAGGCAGACTTTTTCTTCCCAAAAGTCCGGCAGACTTAGAAAGAAGTTTTGACTCAAAATTGTCCGCTGGACTCGGCAGTCCGGTGGACAATCCGCCCGTCTGTGTGCTAGTGCGGCGGACTTTTTAAATGAACGAACTTGCCCACACCAGGTAGACGGGACTAGCGAAGGAAGTGAATGTCGCCGCCTCCATCGGCGAGATTGACACCTCGTTAGCCCCAGCACCTGGTATAGATTTAAAGGGGAACCCCTACGCTGAAAAAATGGCGTGGGGTTCCCCCCAAAGTCCATAGCAGACCCTTATCCGAGCAGGCAACCCGGCTGGTCAGGAAAGGGGGTGGGGTCGAGCGAGCGCCCACCCCTCCTGAGCTGTACCAGGCCGCGTGCCCACAACAAGGGGGGTGCTTTGGGGAAGGGGGGCCCTGCGGCCCCACCACCCCAAAGCACCTTGTCCCCATGTTGATGAGGACAAGGGCCTCTTCCCGACAACCCTGGCCATTGGTTGTCGGGGTCTGCGGGCAGGGGGCTTATCAGAATCCAGGAGCCCCCTTTAATAAGGGGGCCCCCAGATTCCGGACCCCTACCCTATGTGAATAAGCCTGGGGTACATGTTACCCCTACCCAATCACCTGGGGGGAAAAGTGTAAATAAAAAACACACAACACAGGTTTTTAATATACTTTATTAGACAGCTCCGGGGGTCTTCCCTTCTTCCTTTTTTGGGGGTCTTCTCGCCGGACTCCTCCGCTATCTTCCGCTCTTTTACTAGCTCTTTTACTAGCGGAAGAGCCCGGCTTTCTTCTTCGTCGTCGATGCCATCCAGGGGTCTTCTTCCAACTTTGGGGGTCTTGTCCCACGCTTCGGTTCTTCTTGCCGGGCCTCCGCTTTCTTCTTCCAGGTCTTTTACAAGCGTTGGCCTGGTCGCTGTCGCCGCCACCACCTTCTGCTTCTTCTGCTACTGCTTCTTCTTCTTTCTTCTTCCGATGTTGACATGATGCTCTCTCCAGCCTAAATGGCAAGGGCGCGTTGTGCGGCGACTTATATAGGGACGAGGGGGGTCACCGGATGATGTCACATGGTGACCCCGCCCCT